>NC_026656.2:9093164-9713217 GCF_000004075.3 Cucumis sativus
AGGCATTCTCAAATCGTTTTTGTTTGAGAATAGTTGGGAGAGAGAACTCAGAGACAGAGATACAACCAAAGAGAAACAAAGAAGGAAACTCAGTAGAACCAAGAGAAGAAACCCCCCAATTTCTTTTTCTTTTTCTTATTCTTTTTTCTTTTTTCTTCTTTTTTTTTTCTTTTTTTTTTTTATAATACACTCTCAAATCTCTTACACACACAACAAGAGAAGAGCAGCAAGAGATTGAAGAACACAATCTATTTAGCTACATACACCTTTTTTTTGGGTTTTCTTCCTTGTTTCCCATTTCACATGCCTTCTGTTTCTCCTTAATCTCTGTTTCAGCCACATCAACACAGAGATCTTGTCCTTCTACATTGCCTACTCTGTACCGGACAAGCTAATCTCATTACCCAATTCCCCAATCACTTTCTTTCATCCACCCACTTCCAATTTCTTCCTTTTCCCCCTAAATCCACCTGCTTTTACCCTTTTCATCCATACCCTATTATTCAAATAGGTAGTCTCTTTTCTGGGTTTTGATTCTATCTCTCTATCTATCTATTTCTTTGTTTTCACAAAAAGATTTCTTCCGATTCTCGGTTTTTTTGTTTTGTTTTTGAGGATTCAAAATTTAGGGTTTTGGTACTAGCTATGTGCTCATGTATTCGGTGGATTTTTCTAGGGTTTTGACGGATCGTTACTGGGTGGCTCTCCAATTTATCGGTTTTGCACTTATTAGGGTTTGGTACCGCCTATGATTGAAAGTATGATTTTGACTGAGACATCGCGTTTTCTCTAGAATGGGCTGGAGCTCCGATCTTTTGTGGGATTCTGGTTTTAGTTTGTACTTTGTCAAGCCTGCGATTCTGAAACTGTAACGTACCACTAGAATGAAGTGAACTTTGCTGGACTGATCATGGAAGAAGATTGCACATTATAGACTTGTTTTTGACAGTGATCAGTTTCAACCCAATCAATTTCTTGGATTACAAGGGATTTTCGATACTGTTTCTGGTGTTTCGTTTCTAATTTTGGAGTGCTGTTGGTTTAAAGAGGGGATAATAAACCCAAGAGGATAATCAAGTGACTCTAGCGTTGAGTCATTGACATTTTTCAAGAACTGATCGGGAGAGCTAATTGTGCTTAATTTGTTGTTAAATAGTTCTTTTTGTCTGCGTTTCAATTGATTTTCATATTTAGGGTTTCTCTGATATTCGGGAACTGGGATAGAATTCATATAGTTCAGTGGCAGAGTTGGCTCTTAATATCTGTTTTTCTTGAGAATTTTGGAAATATCTCTCTTGGCCTGTGCTTATTATTACTCTATTCGTGTTTTTAAGTGGGAAGAGTTCTCTGAGGTTTGGGAATTACATCTGTGGGATTGACTAAGAAGCTCATGGAGGAATATTGAAGCTGGAAATGAATGCGAGGACATGGTGCATGGACAGCAGCTTAGTTTCTTGTTCGTTCCTTTTTCGGAACAGTGCTTCTGGAAAGTAGTTATAGCATTTTCGCTTGTGGGAAGAGCTCTTGTTTTTTGTCTTACTCTGTGCAATGTCGCGCTGCTTTCCATTTCCGCCACCAGGATATGAAAAGAAGTCCAGGGCAGAGGATGCAGACCTACTAAAAAAGGTTTACAACTTACCTTGTCTTCTAATAGATATATTACTAGTGAGATATTTGATGGAGAATTATTACTGGCCCATTTGATTCTACAGGGAGCATCCTACTATAACTCCATTTGGGAGGTTTATTAGGCATGATTTCAGTCATCATAAAGGCTCACATGACTAGACTTGTTTGACATTTAGATGAAACATCTGGTCCTAGTTTCTTTAAGCACTACTGGTGTCATAAACTGTTAGATTCACTGCTGTTTCTTAAAAATGGAATATTATTCTGCATGTCCCAAGTAAAATGTACAATTCATATGTTTGTTAGATTAAAAGCAAAGGATGGTAGTTGATCATGAGATTATAGTGTATGCCACTTCCTGCTTTTGATAGATTCTGGCTTATTGGATGATTTGTAGGGCAGCTCTCTGCCAGCTATTTCTCACCTTATATTTTGTTTTGTGTGCTTGTATTTGCTCTTTTTTTTTTTTTTTTTGGGGGGGGGGGGGGGGGGGGGGTGGGGGGGGGATTGTGTGTCTTGAGAAATCTTAAAAATATTTCTGCCACATTCACGTAAGTGGTAGCTGTAGATTGATATAGCTTCTCACTTTGTTTGGTATTACAACAATGAAATTCTTGAACAGTTGACCATGTATTCATGATGCTTGATATAGCCTTCAATTGGCTTCGTGGAAGTTTTTTATTCTTTTCTGAAATAAAGCCTTGAAAAAAATACTCTTCTCCTTCAACATATATTTATACATTAATACATGTTATTTGTCGTCTAACATTTCAAGTATTTCAAATGGGGTGAGGGTCGTTAGACCAGATCTTTCATTGTACTGGATGGCTCACTATTGTTAGCAATTTTTGTTGCGGAGCTGTTTAAAAGGAAGAGTTTTCTTTTCAATCTCTTTCAGCTTAAGCGTGGGACATGAATTCTTCTGTGTCTTCTATGGGAAGCTTCTCCTATGAAGAGCCTGCTAAGTGCTAACTTTTTTAGTTTCTACAGAAAAAATCTTGATGATATCAAATCTTTGGATTTGATTTCTCGTCAGCCTAATTTTATCAGGTTTCTGATAATTTTTTATTTGTTGATTACTTGAATTCTTTTAGGATTTCCACTTCTTAATCTCTCTTCCAGATCTTTAACTTACATTTTCCATCTTATCTTAAGGATTTCCATTTTGTCAATACATTGTAAGGATACAGTCTCAGTAGGCTTCTTTGGTTGGTGACTTGGGAGAAGACTGTTTTCGATATGCACATAAACGAGATGCCTAAGGCTCATATGCAAAGCTAACATAGGAAAAAAATATTGTATAAGCAAAGTACAAGTTTCAAATGAGAATTCTAAGGTCCTTTCTTTTGGAAGTTAAAAACGAACCTCAAATATAGAATACAGTGTGGACTGTGGAATACAGAATATTATGTACAGCTCCATAATTGCAAATCTGACTACTTTAATCGGGCTGGATGGGCTTGTTGTCTGTGGAGAGAAGGATAAATAACTGTGAGATGAATTGAGAGTTGAGAGAGATACGGGCATGAAAGGAGAAGTAAAAGATGAAAGTATGGGCAGAGCATGGGAGGTGCGGGAGATAAAGTTGGGCCTTGGTCTTGGAGAAGCTATTGAGATGATGGGGTAAGGATGATGGCTGGGTTTTCATTTTTTTCAACCCTTAAAAATGATTTTTCTTGGGGTAGGGTAGGAGGTTGCTGACAATGGTTTGTAATTTTCTCACTTCTCAAACAAAGCTTAAATTTGACTTGATTCACTGCCTTCTTGAACAAAGCTTAAATTTGACTTGACTCACTGCCTTCTAAAACAAAGCTTAAATTTGACTTGATTTATAGACCCAATTTTCTATTAGTACGTCCACGCTAGAATCGTCTGTATTGTTTCCCTTTCTCTTGTAATTGTTCCGGCATTTCTTCTCATGTTGGAGTGTTTGTGGTTCTATAAAAATTGGAAACCTCATCTTGAGGTGTGAAACTCATGTTAGGGCTCTGTTGAAGTTTAGGACATGTGACATGACATTGACACCTACAATTTGGCTTTATGATCTGTGCTTGAAAAGAAAATCTCTATCAATTGTTGGAATTGTGATTGATGTGCGCACTTTTGGGAATGGACATGTCTTTGATGATGAACATCGGGAGGTTCTAGGTTACTACTTATGTGGAAGTTGTCACTTATGTGGAAGTTGTCTATTCATCTTGTTTTGATTTAGATCAATTAGAAAATTAGATGAATGTGCGAGGATAGAGGTGTAAGGCGTTTGTTAGATATGTGTGGTTGTCTTCACTTTGCTTGTTGCTTTTCTTTGAATTTCTTATCCCAGTACTTTTGTTTGATCTTCCTTACAAATCTTTCTTGAACATCTAGTCTTTTGGTTGCAGCCTTATATTACAATAGTGTCAGATTCTTAATTTGTTGGCTGTTTTTTGTGTTTATGTATTGTGTTTTTTGAAAAATGACAGGAGTGTTACTAATTAATTAATCTACAAAATGGTATTTGAGAAGCACGGATCTTAGTAGAAATAACATATGTTCTCGCATGGATTCTGTTCTCTTATATTGTTGGCTGCAAAGTTTCAAAGCATTCCATCTTGGTGTCATTGTTAAGATTGGTCATATTTGAATAATTAGAAAAAAGAATTTCCTACAAACTGTTTGCAGTGACCATTTTTTGTACAACAGCGTCTTATAATGGTTGATTTATTGTTACTGGAGCATCTGGATTTTGTACAATAGCTATGCTTCTCTCTGGTATTTTTGTTTAAGGATTTTGAAATTGTCTATTAATTCTTATTCTTTTGGATGGATGCCACTTTTTAGGCAGCTAGACTTGTACTTGTGTTGTCTGTAGTGGCCGTCGTGTTGACCCTCTGGTAAAAGCTTTAATTTTTCTTTTACACATTTTTCAGAACTGAATGTTTTACTGGTTTTGTGGGTTGGTTTATGGGATCTCCTTCAAATTCTTCTTGGTAGAAAAATTTGGAGTGGTAGGCACCTTTGTGGATGAAACTTGAGATTTAGGGAGACTTCAACTTCAAATTAAGCTTTTGTTCTTTAATATATCGGTTGGCTACAATTCCCACTCCTATTTCCTTGTGCTATTCAGAGGAATAAGATCCTGAAGGGTCCAAAGAAGTCACCTTCCATCTTTTTCTCCCTTAATTGTACAGTCTTGCTTAGAGTGATGCAAGCAATCAAGACCTTTCTCCCCTTATTTTTCAACTCCATAGTTTGTTGACACACCTGAAAAATTTTGTTTGTTGGCGCAACCCATAATTATCCAGAGCAAGCACGCTTTGAAAGAATAGATATGGCTTTGGCTTTGGCAGCATTTATACTCAATTGTTGCTAATTAGTAATTATAATCTAGAACAGGGCTATGTTAGGGTATCTTTTTCAGTACACATTTCCACTGTAATTAGATTGCTTAGAATCTCGAGATTAACAGAATGTTGTTTGGTTCTTTTTGTGTGTCATCTAAAGTGTAATGATGCTTAATTGGAGGCTTACGTAAAAGATTGAGACTTCTTCAGTGGCCATCTTCTCATGTCAGGCTACTAAGCAGCCAAATTTTATGACTAAGCAGCCTGTTGTTAAATCTTATTTTAAAGTAAGATCTCATCCCTTATGCTTTCTTGGTCCGCAACTATGATGAAGACATTTCTAAGATTAGCCACCTGATAGAGTGTTTGAGTACTTACAAAATGGCTGGTTTATCTGCACTAACGTCTCTCCAAGAAAAAGTACTGTCAGTTTACTTGGTGCGTTTGGACATATAACTTGAAGGGCTTCTAGCACTTCTCAAAACTTTGACATAGCGTTCCATCTTATTTGCTTAAGACCATATTTGCTAATGGATAATCCTGTGCCAGTGCTTCCATTTCATTTAAAAATCGCTATTCTCATTTTAATCTTCTTTTCCCAAGCTTCCCAAGATTCAGACCATATTTATAATGAAAGTTTTTAGGGTTAATATTGATTCAACTTCCCAAGGTTAGGTGACCTCCAATCACTCAAAAATATTCAAATGGAGAGAGAGAGAAAAAAGTAAAATAAAAACTAGTGATCACTAGGAAGGTAGTTTGAGACTTTCTCAAATCTTTCTCTATTTTTCTTCAGGAAAGTTAAGGGAACTCACAGATGGACATAGAGAAACAAAAAAGGAAACAAAGTAGAACCAGAGAATAAACCCCCAAATTTGCACACTTAGTAGACTCAAATCTTTGCACACATAAGAACAGAGAATCTAGAGCTAGAAAGAGCTTTTTACCAGTAGACGTCAATGCCTTACCATAGTCCCATATTTGGAGCCTTCACAAGTTCACATATTTTTGTTTTGCTCTTCTTGTGTTATAAGCGTCAATTTGAAACACATTCATTATGATGTGCTCCATGCTTGAGCTGGAGTTGGTTTGAATAAAATTTGTCCTTTGGGAGATTCAAAGGATTTTATTTGAAGCAACACAGATGCTTTGATGTTTTGTAAAATTGTAAGAGATGATTGAATATAGCACAAACGTCTAGTTATCTATTGTGCAGTAGTAATATCACTACTCTGCTCTGATGAGGTGGTGTGTTGACTTCTAACAATTTTCTTTTAATCTAACTTTTTTCTTTTTTAAAAAACAAATTCTTGTAGCTCCTTTTCATTTAAATTAGACATGCAGAAAGGTTTCTATTTGATCTTGTTCCAATCCCAATTTTTGTAACAGTGGTAGCTACGTTTCATCATTTCATAGGCTATCAACATATCATATAGAAATTGAAAAAAAAAAAGACATGGTTTTCTCCTCATTTTGAAATGATTTTGCTCTGATATTCCTACTTTTCTTTCTGATTGGCAGGAAAAGAGCAAAGAGAAAAAGCATAAAAAGGAGAAGAAAGAAAAGGAAAAGAGAGAGGGCAAAGAAAAAAGAGATAAGGATAAAAGTGATGAGAAACGCCGGGAAAAGAAAGACAAAAAGAAAGACAGGGACAAAAAGAAGGATAGGAATAAGGAGAAGGAGAAAGCACATGCTTCGGAGGAGAGTAAGCATTCGGGGAAAATTGGGAGTCAAAATGGAGAGGAAGTTGTTAGAGTCAAACATAACAGTGTCCAAGAGGAGAAGCATGCTGGGCAATTTGATTCTTATGTTGGAAATAAGATTAGTCAGAATGCTTTTCACTCTAAGGAGACAAAGCACACAAAAATGGTGCTGGAGGTGGGGAGGAGAATTGAGGACAGTGGAACTGCGAAGGTTGAGAAGTTTGCTGTTGCACAACCAAGAAGGGATGATGGAATGGTCACACAGGTGGGTAGGATTTCTGAGACCTTGCTTGAAACTAAGGACCAAAGCAAGAACAAGAAAATTGATGAAAGAAAATACAATGGTCAAGGACTCAGACACGAGGAAAGATTTAGTGGCAGTTCTGCAGTCCCAAGTTCAGCCCCAACTTCGACTGCAACTGCAACTGCCACTGCCACTGCCACTGCCACTGCCACTGCGACTGTTGAACCTGGAGTTCCAGGAATGTTCAAACAATTGGAGAAAAGTGCTGAGAGAAGGAAAGAATCAAATGATAAAACTAGACAGAAAGAAGGTGAAGAAAGACGGAGCAAACACAAGGATAAAGATAAGGAGAAGAAAGGACGGTCAAATGATAAACAGGGCAATAAAGAGAAGAAAAAAGAAAAGAAAGCAAAGGAGAAGGTGGAAGAGAAGAATGCCATGGTAGATAAAACAAAGGAGATCAATAAGGATAACCTATTAGGTAGACATTCTACAAATACGAATACATCACAACTTCCTGACAGCAATATAGTTGCTGCAGTTGAGGAAAACTTAATTAAGAAACGGAAGGACTTTGAGCCTAATGGAGTCTTGCATGGTGAGTTAATTTGTATAAATGAACCACATAATTATTTGGCTATGGATCTATTAATTGAACTTGGTTGTGGTTTATACTGGTAACTCTTTTAGCTCTCAAAATAGTTTTCTTAATTTTCTTTCAGCAATTGACAACAGATCCAGTAAGTTGTTGAGGCCTACTTCTCATTCATTGAAGGAAAATGGTAGGATACTGGAACCGTGCTTGCGTTCCACCTTGCCTCCTTCAGAGAGACAGGCTGTGTCAAATGACCTTATTTTGGTTAGTAAAGAACGCAAGATTAATGGCATTATTGAAGCTCACCACCCACCTGCCTCTTCGAAACACAGGTCTGGACAAGTTGATCATCCTCAACCTCCTGCAATGCATAAAAAATCACCTCATCCAGATTCCAAGCACTTGAGTCAGGTATATTCAGTACCCAAAATGGAGGAATTGTCAGATTCTGATAGCCAAGATTGGCTATTTAGCGGCAATTCTTCCCTAGCAATGAAGCCCAAGTTGGAAGTTTCGGAGGCCAAGGAAATGCCAAACGTATGGGCCGATGCAATGCAGATAGAATCCGCTGATGTTTATGCTCTCCCTTATGTTATTCCATACTGATGGTCTCACAGGGCTTGATTTACCAACTTGATTCTATCTGACTCAGGGTAGGTGCCGCCTTGAAATTGTGTTGGAGTGGTGGTTCACCGACAGCCACGTCGCACCAACTCCCTTGAACACATGGAAGCACAGATCCTTTCTTCCACTGCTGCTCCTGCAGCTGGGGCTGGACATGTGATTTTGATAATCTTGCTATCAAATTGTTGATTGGAACAGCGTCATCTGGATTGCTCTTGATCGTTGAGGGGTGGGGGGTAGGTATGGAAGGTGGTTTTTGGCTTAGGACATTAAATAACTAATTCATTGAAATGAGAAAAATTCATAAAGGCAGTTCTGGGAGGTTTGCCTGCAGAGAGAGAGTGAGAGAGAGAGAGAGATAGAGAGGAGGTGTGAGCTTGTGGTATTTTATTTAATTTGCTTGGAGCTGAAAAAAGCACTTTCTAATTGAGAATGTGAAAGGAATTAGATGTGGTCTTTACAACTCCACCACAATTTTGATTTGTATCATAGAACTTTTTTATTTACAGAAATGTAAGATAGAGGGAAAAGGAAAAGTAGTGCAATTCATTTATGAGGCTGCGGATTAGTTTTCATATCTTCATTTTTCATTTCCTAGATGGTGTGATAAAAAGACTGCTGGTTTGCTTTTTGAAAATACTGAAAGCTTACTACCCCTTACTATTAGGCTCAAGAAATTTTCTCTTCTTGCCACCTTTCTGTTCTTCTATGAAAACACTTACTGGATTCTTCATAGATTAGTTTACTGTCAATTAGAATAGAACAGAGATGGAGACCGTAGAAGTTGATAGGTAGCAGGTGTTACTGTTTCTCACAATCATTGAAACAAATGTTGGTAAGTTGAAGAATCCTTTGTAAATCCTTCATCTTGATTCTTTCTGCCTTAAATCTTCTTTTAGTTTTATGACACTTTGTTTTGGGAAGTTTGAGATTATTGGATACTTGATAACTTTAAATCAATACCATAGGAACTTCTTTTTTTCCCCATCTTTTAAGGTTGGGTAGATTTAGGGTTTGGTTTTAGTTATTTATTTGATATATAATTTTTAAATTTTCATCTTTCAAATTATTCCTTTAGAACTTTTTGATCACAGAAAGCTGGGGAGTGTTGGAGGTAAAGATTCTCGGTCTATTTGAAAATTTTTCATTAAAAATAATAATTCAACCCAAACATTCTTGACATGATAAATGATTTACTTTTATTGGCCGCTACTAGTTTGAGTAAGAGTAAAAGTCAAACACCTGCATGAGTAAATATAAACAAGTTGGAGTAGTGCTCAATGATCTCCATTTTCAAATGAAACTGATATTTTCTTTTAATTATTATTACTATTTGTTTACCCATTTTTTTCCATTTCAACTCTAATCTTATTTTTAACTAAAATATTTAACCAGCAACTTGAAACTTTTGCATGTACTAATTCCCATGCAACCTTGAATACAGATCTTATTTATTTCTTCACCAATTTCTACATATGCATAGTATAGGTAAAATTTTCAAAGCACTTTCTAATGTGTTTCGTTTTCATCCAATAGTATCTATTATTATCAGACACATCTAATAATGTATTACATTCCATTGAAATTAATTAACTTACTAGAAATGCACTATATCCTAAGAATCTACTAAGTTTCCAGAACTTTTGCTCATCACTACGTTGATGAGTATTATTCTTTTCAAGTATTTTTACTATTCTAGTACATCTCTTAACACACAACAAAGTGAAAAACACCTCAATTTTTATCTTCTTAAATTTGACACAGAAAAAAAAAACTTCTTTTCTTAATTTCGTTCCAAAGTATCATGTTGACTCATTCCTTATGTTTCTCAAGGAACATTCCATTAGCCATCAACTCAGCTTTCAGCTCCACCACTTCATTTTCCGGCAGAATCACAGTCACAAACCTTCCGCGGTCGTCCCGGCCACTGACCCCATCGTCTACTGGCCCAGGAACGACCACTACCGCTCCACCGTCTCCGACGCCGTGCAAGGTGTAGTACACAAATTTGGGTTTCTCATAATCCAATTCCATGATCCCATTTCCGTACAAATTAGCGTCATCCCATTTCACAAATGTCAGATTGGCCCCGTAAACAATAAAATCACTCACTCCATCGTCCCTGTTCACAGCCTCTTCAATGAGTTCCCCTTCGTCGTCCGCCGCGCTACCAACCAACAGAGCCGCCAGATCCCTCTGGTCGACGTCGGAGACAGCGGCCGCAGCAGATTTGACTGTACTGATCTTTTGGGTGTTCCCAATTACTTTCCCCTGTTGTTTAACTGGATCAAGTTTACAGAGAGTTACCGTCGTGGGTTCGGAGCCTCGCCGGAGCTTGGCTATAGAATGCCAGAGAGCGGCGGAGATGGATTCGAAAGGTGGGGTTTGGTGGGGCATTTGGGTTTGTAAATTGGCCAATTGGGTTGGGTTTAATTTGAAGGAAAATGATTCCATTTTGTACTTGTTGGTGGGGATCCAGTGGTCGCCGACTGGGTCGACTCGGCGGAGGGAAAGTGGGGGTTTGGCGGAGGCAGAGACTGGAGGTTTGGGAGGCGGAGTGGTTGTGATGGTGCCAAGGGAAGGTAGTGGAGGAGATGTAAGGGCGGTGGCGGCGCCGAAGAGCATATTGGTGATGGAGTTCATGAAGGCGGCGGGGGAGAAGGCGTCACCGAGGACGTGGGCCCAGGTCAGCCCAATTGACATTCCTTTGCATTTGAATCTCGTTACCTTTATACAATACAACGTCTTTCATTTTATCAAAATTGAACTATACCGCAAAATTCTAGTTTGTATTACAAATATTATGGCTTTTCCTTCTTTTCTTTTTAATTTTATGATATAGCTTTTGTATTTTAAGAATAATTGAATTGGTTCTATTTTTTACCGTGCAATTATTTGTTTAGGCTTGTGCATATTAAATCAATATTACTTTTAATTTTTTCTTGAAGAGATCCGAAAGAGACAATATATGTTGACATTATACTCGTTTTCATTCAATAACCCCACTATCGTTTTCTTAATAATTCATTTTACTTTACTAACTAATCAAAATCTTATGGTCCAAAAGATGAGAACTCTAACTGCACAATTACTAGGGTCGTACCTACACAACCAACTCTTTTTCTTACACAGTAAATAAAAAATCAATTCACTTTCGCTAACAGATAAGGACCTCTTGTCTACAGGAATATACAGTACCAGTTGGAACTAAGCTCATATTAGCTTCGCTAACAGATTTTCATTGTGTAGTTTGTGTTCTTTTTCTATTTTCTTTCTTTTATATATAATAATAATAAAAATAAAATAAAAAAATTATTAGGATTCAAACAATTCATCATAAAACTAAAATTGAACAAATTTCAAAGTACTGAAATCAAAATATAGAAACGCCCAACTCAAAAATTTATATATACGTGTGTGAAGGTTGGCCCACCTTCAACTAGAAACCCACTCTCCATTTACTACCCTCATTAAAGCTAAACATGTTTCTCCCTACTGAATTTCCAATAATTGAGGAAAGAATGTGAATCAAAACTAGAAAAAAAATATCCAAAAATTTGAGCTCAATACAAATTTCTTTTTGAGACATATGTTCTCGTTGACTTATTCTTATGATCATTAGACTAAAATTCGATAGACATCTTTCTTGTGTAATTTCAATAGTTTTATGTATGTACAACGAAAATCTCTTTTACGCAAACTAATTTTGTTTGGTAATTAAAATGTATATATTAACTGTCTTGGTTTTGAATGATCCATAAATTTCAAATATTCTATTTGAGTTCTAGTTCTTTTGTTGTTTGGGGAAAAAAATTTAATATGCAATGACAAAGCTAGATGAATATATGGAAGGTTTAAATAAAAAATATATATGAAAATGATAGATGGATATATGAAATATTTATTTGTTTATTTGTTTTGAAAAGGATGAAAGGTTTACTTCACACCGTTGGAGTTTAGCTTTCAATCTCTGCCAGAACTTAGGTTTTTATACGAAGAAAAAAGGTACACTTACACCCATGCATGCATTAATTTCTGAAACTGATATATACTTTTTTTTAGTAAAAGATAAGGATCACACTTCAACTAATTTTATACAAATATATAATATTTTAGAGCCTAATTATTTGTGTAACGTTGGATCTTTAGAAATTTATTATGTTCCGAGTTGGTTGATTTAAATATCCATTTTTCATTAAATGCTTACTTTTAAAAATTAATGGTGATGTTTATTATTTAATTGAAAAAATTATAAAAATGATAGAAATATATAATAAAAAACTTAATTAATTATAATTATTTTCAATTAGTTTATTTAGACTAAACTCAAAATGAATGGAAAAAAATGTTTTTTTTTTTCATAATATTTGAATTGCTAAACTAGGGGTTAGATGTTTGATATTCATAAGAAAGATATATTAATAAGATTTATGATAGGAATATATTCACCTGTCTATAGAGAACTAAAAAATAATTTAAAAGAAATTTATTAAGAGAGTTATTGAAAAAGGGCAAAACTATTGAAAATCT
The DNA here is from genome assembly GCF_000004075.3 of Cucumis sativus. NCBI lineage: Eukaryota > Viridiplantae > Streptophyta > Magnoliopsida > Cucurbitales > Cucurbitaceae > Cucumis > Cucumis sativus. Next base: position 9,105,813 of record NC_026656.2, read on the forward strand.
TCAATAATTGAATTATTATTATGTGTATGATTAAAGTCGTGAGATGCAACCCACATTTTTGTTAATATTTTCACTATTTTCTTCATAATTTTTTTGGAGTTGGATCAATTATCTTAGAACTAAAAGATAAATGAAAGAATTTTATTAGTAGTATATTATTCATAACTAAGATAAAATTTGTTATTTTGTCGTACTTGAGGCTCTACTATTCACTTTTAAAATACAAATATCCACGTGAATTCTAACATCTTTAATAATATTTGGTAAGAAAATCATGTACCACAAAAAAAAGAAATATATTGAAAAAGTAATAAAAATATAATATAAAGTAACAAACATAGTTGACCTATTTAAATATTTTTAAAAAAATTATTGATAATATAATATAAAGTAACAAACATAGTTGACCTATTTAAATATTTTTAAAAAAATTATTGATGTCGATAATTTATCAATAAATCTTGTTTAGTAAAATATTACTCTTTTTAAAATCTCATGTTTGATTTTTTTTTTTTTACTATATTTACAAAATCAAAACCTCAAGCATATTTTTTTTTTTTGCAAAAAATACCTAAACTAATTTGTCATCTAATACAATTTTTCAATTATTTATTTTTGTTGTTTCATTTTGGTTTTTAGTTTTTAGGATTTTAATAAAATTAATCTATCCTAACTTAGTTTTTCTTTCTAAGGGTTGATGAACGGATCTACTAACTATAACAACTAAACACTTAAATTGAAACTTTAGATAATTAAATATTTTATAATATTTAGTTAATAAAAATTGGAAGAATATAAAAACAATATAAATAATAAACATGTTGACTAGTTTGCTCTCTATTTAATAAATTTATTTAAAAATACACTTAAATTTCAAGTTCGTAAAATTAGTTTGCTCTCTATTTAATAAATTTATTTAAAAACACACTTAAATTTAAAGTTAGTAAAATAAGTTAACCATTGGAGTGGGAAGAATTGAATAATTAGTAACGTTGGAGAAAGTAATTACATTGACCAACAATAATAATGTTTTTATAATAAAGTTTTATAAAAAGAAATATAAGGTTAATATGAATCTAACTTAACTATGTACTCTGAGTGTGAGTGATTAAAAGTTGTAATATACTTCACATACTTATGTCGAAAAAAGAAAAAAAGTTAATACTCTAAAGTACAAAATACAAATCATATGTTAGACATCAGTATTTTAATCCAATATTTTTAAGTTTACTAAAAATTTAAATGTCGATTTTAATTTATAAATTATAATTTTAAAAAAGAAAGAGAAAAAGAAAAAGGGGACGAACCTGTATATAAATGGGAGGAGAAAAGTTCAATTCAGGTCCGATGACCTTCTGCGAAACCAGCAATTTCATGGGTGAACAATCGTCGCCTATCATCTCCAGCCATTCCGACACTGTGGTATCACATTCTGCCTCAATAAACCTAGCGCCACAGTCGTTACATTTTATGAATGGCCGCCCGGAATCCTCTCGCCGTAGCCGACCGCACGTGAGGTAGTAGTCGTTGAATAGAACGAACGTGGCGGTCTTAATCTGTGGCAGTGTCACCCTGTGGCTGGCCTCGGAATCGAAGAAGTAGATTGCGTTGATGTAATGGAGTTTCATGGCCAAATCGAGGCCGGTTAGGTGATAGGAGATGTCGGATCCGAGTGTTTGGCCGGGACCGACGGAGGAGATTCTGAAGCTGTGAACGAGGCTCTGTTCATTTTCGCCGGAAACCATGGCGGGAGGAGTCGGATTTGATCGGAGGGGTTGATTTGAGGGAGGAGGAAGAAAAGAAGAGGGGTTTTATAAAGTGGGGGGTTATCTTTTCCATTTGTCACAGCTGTTGAGGAAATCAATGGCATTTAATTACGTGTGGGCTGCTTATTGGTTTTCCTTTTTAATTCGTTGGTAGTTTTGAGTCAGATTAGCATTTATACTTCCATACTTCATTTAGCATTTTTTTTTTTAATTTTTCCAAAAAATAAATAGGGCTCAGAGATAAATATTCAAATATTTTGTGAGTTTTACTATTTTAGCGATTTTCCTAATAAATATTAATTTTGCGGTAAAATTGTGAAAAAATTTCATGCATGGAAATTTTCATTATTACGAGACCGATTGCAATAGAAATTAACTCTAAATACCTGATTTTAATATGCATTGAAATAAATTTATGATTTATTAAAAGTACATTATTATAAATTATTAGAAATGTAATTGAACTGAAAGTAAATAAATTTAGAAATATTGAAACTAAAATGATATTTTAATCTTTAATTATCATTTTATATTTTACAATATATATTTTTACTATTTCACAAGTTTTACTAGTACTACTTTTAATTTATGTATTTTCAACTTTGTTTCGTCTAGTTAACTTAACTCATAATTTAATAGATTAAAATAAATTTATCATCCATACTTTACTAAACTACGTTTTAAAACATTAAGTTGTTACTTATTATAATATCTTTGTTTCCAAGTGTTTCCTTGTGACCATTTTTGTTGTTATGATTCAAAATCTAAACACAAATTTTAAATCCAACAACTTTCTTGTGTATAATGCTAGGGCTATATTCTAAGATAAATAATATGGGATCATTGGGATCATGAGATTAAATTCAGAAAATTAAATTTTTTGAGACAATTGACTAAAATGCATGCATATATATGTGTTTAGAGTTGAGAATAGAGAGACTAGAGTATGAATTTGATAAATATATGACCTAACCTAAACAAAAGATCCTACAAAGTAAGAAAAATGGAGTTATGAATTGATTTTGAAGCTAAATTTGGTTTCAATATTTTTAATAATTAATTTTTGAAGTGGTATTATTATGGGATTTCATTATATCTCAACCCTCTCTAATAATGATGTTATATATATATATATATATATATACATGCACACACACAGACTACTCTCGCCCCATACAAATTTTGTTCTTGAAGCAAAAATAAACTTAAATTTCATCGGTGGGGATGATGAGAGAGTGATATATATATTCAAACCAAACAGCACTATGGTTCAAATTAAAGAAGAGAAGGTATGAGAAGATTATATTTAAAGCCAACTTTTATCGTTGTTTTATGTTATTATTACTTTAGATTAATGCCAACTTTTATCGTTGTTTTATGTTGTTATTAATGTTTAATTTAATAGTGTCGCCATCTAAGTTTAAATATAATTTTTTTTATTTAAATATTGTTATAAAAAGTTTTTTGTTTGATATTTTTCAAGTCTACAAAAACTTGATACACTATCTCGTTTAATCGAATGACTTTCCTACAATTTATATATACATATAGATATTTACACTGCCAACTCCGAGCTTCTTTCTAACTCTTCTAATTGGTATATATCTTGATGGACCGAAGGTAATACATGTGTTTTACTTTTTATATCCAAGTATGATGAGAATACCAAATATAAATACACTTTGCTATTTTATTAGAGATATAAGGAGCATTTTGGCAAGGTTAATTATGTTAAAGTATATATCATAATAAACTTACCATTACCTTTTCTGTTTATATTCGTGTGAGTGACAAGTCAGTTTATGCACACCTCAACTAATTTTAGCAGATAATCCATCTAACCTTACAACAAAATTAATTTCTAATTGGTGGCTACCATGGATAAACTTATAAAAGTTATATCACGTTATTTTTACTAAAATAATGTAATACTGTACATATTATGATTTATTATTTTAAAAATATATATTGAGATTTAATGACTTCGTAATTGCTTTAGAGATAGTTACAAAAATAGAAATTAGATTCAAAGTATTTAAATATATAACAATATTTTAAAAAAATTATAAATATAACATAATATGTTAAAATCGGTTAATGTAAAAGTCTATAATTGATATATATCATATGTCATAAATATTGATCTGTTACTGATAAATCATATGAGTCTATAAATGATAGAAGTCTATCATTGATAGACTTTGCTATATTTGTAATTTTTTTCAAAATGTTATACTTAATTATTATTTCTAAAATTGCTATCCATTGTAATTACTCATTGATTCATGTAATTCACTACAAGAAAATTGAGATCTCCTGACGCACAAAATCATCGGGATATATATTAAAATACGTCGGAAAACGATCTTCTGAGGCATAAATGCCCGTTGAGATCGGGGTCGGACAAAAAGCATCGAGAGAGGATCTCCTGTTGCACAAAAGAAAGCGTCGGAAGATTGTAGGCATCCCAAGTTATAGTCAACTCTTGACACTGTACATACGCTATCGAGAGTTTGATTGTTTTTCTTTACAAAAATACCTATTTCTTGGTTGCTCCATATTTAAGAGCGGACAATTCCTTAAAACAAACCATTATGTATATACACACCATGGCAATCAATTTCTAGATGCTTGATACTTACATAAAAATTCAGATTAAAAGCAACAGAAATAACCAACAAGATTATCACAATATACAAAAGCAGGGGCTTGATAAGAAATATGTAAATCAGTAATCACATTAGAGATCCAAGTCAGTTCACTAGCCATAGTAGCAAGAATGTGGTATTCAACCTCTGTAGAAGAGAGACTTAGAAATAATGGTACACAACATCCAAAAATGATCAGAATGTAGCTTAGTAACATATTGACTTAGTTTATGAACAACAAGAGAATTATCAAGTCATGAGATTTGCAAATATAACAACATGCCAATCAGACGCCTATATAAATTACAAGCATCCTCAGGATTCAATATCAATAACTAATTCACTACTTTATGCGAGTTATACACAACAGAAGCACTAGCTTCAATTTTGAAAAACATTCAGTACATTCAACAAGGTATATATTAGAATCAAGAATCATCAAGAGTTACCTAGATGCCGATGCCATGACTGAAGCATCAGTTTCAACAACCGATTTTGAAGGAAACCTCAAAAACCATGATCTTCAACAAGTGAACTCGAATGAAATGCCAAATTAAAATTCTGCAATTAGATAACCTCGATCCACCAATATATTTATAATAATCAAAACAAATCATAAATAATTTCAACCAACACAAGAAATCAAAACAAATCATAAACAAATTAAATTTTTTTTTTTTTTTTTTCATTTCAACCAACACAAGAAATTATTCAAAGCATACGTTAGATCATCACATGAATGGTAATTGAATCTCCACATTCAACATAAAAGAAAATGGCATTGCAGTAACAAAAAATTGAAAAATTTGCTAGTTATTAACTAACTTTTACACATTTCCTTTCCTCTATGAATGATGAAATACAATATATAAAAATAAGAGATGGTAGACAGATATCCTTAAAGCATCAGGATGAACAACTATCCTTATAACATGTCAAATTGAGAGATTGAAAAAGTCTATCCGTAGCTACTTCATAAAATTTCTGAATTATTTGATTCTCGCGTTCCAGGTAGCCTTGGTAAGTAGTTCAATGCATAATTTATGAGATATATTTTCTTCCATGCAAACATTAAAATTTACTCGATGAACAAAAGTGGAGTTTTTTATTCCATAAAACGTGTAAGTTCTGTAGATCGATAACTCATTGCAAGCAAATAATGTAATATTCATGTTTGAGAAAACACTGATGTTCGATCCTTCAAAACATGAAGTCTCTTGATACAAACCTAACATACTTGAAAATATAAAAGCATGCAAACAGTTTTACAGATTGCAATAAAGGGCAAACGAAGGCCACTTCCTTACCAACATCATGAAGAAAAAACATTAAGATTAAAGTAGAGTATTATAGGAAATAAAGAAGAGAAAATGTTGAGGTTGACAATGAGTAGTGAACAAAACATACTTTTAAGCACAGTTATTACTAACTTGCATGACACATAAAATACATGGGAGAGGTGTTGAAACCCGCGTCTAAGTTAAGATTTAAGAGGTAACATTTGACTAAGTGTTCAGAATGGGCGTTTTAGAATGGAGAAGAATCAAATGTTTCGTGGAGAAGAAGTTTGCGAAGAAACCTTAAAGTTTAAGTTCGTGATAAGAGTTTTACGTGAGAAAAAGTTGGTTAGTTTGCAATGAAGGTTTTTTGGAGTGCTAAAAAAATGTAACCACACAATAACGTTATTCACGAGAAATGTTAAGTGATAGAAGTTATTCGCGGTATGGAGGAGAGAAGAAAGGTCTGGCGAAGAAAACGTCAATCTAATTTAGCAGAGGTTAATGTGTAAGATTAAGGATTTAAGTATGACTATGTTAAATATTAAATTTACACATGTAAAAGTTTTAAGCAAGAGCTGACTAACGGAGAAAAGTTAAACATGACTAAGTTAGTTTAAGAATTCTATAAATAGAGGATTTGGTCATAAGCAGAAAAATTTTATTAAAAAGAAAAAAGAAGAAGAAGCTAAAATACTTCTATTTTGCTTTGGCGAGAAGAAGAAAAACAAGGTGTGAAGCACTGCAGTTTGTTCTGCGAGAAGACTCCGCAAAAAGAGAAGGAAGAGGAGGATCTTTAGTAAAGTGTGGTGAGTGACACATTGATTTCTAAAAGTATTTATTAAACATGATTTCAAACCTTACAAGCAATAGCTTGTGAGTGATGAAATGCGTAAGTTGGTTTCTAAATTCAATTATTTATCAAATGTTTAAAGCAAACTTTGACGATTGAATATTGAGTTTACTGATTTATAAGCATGTTTTAAATAGTATTAAAGTATGTTACTAAGAAATAATTCCAAAAGCATGTAATTATTATTAAGTTTATGGATATTTACAAAGTCATGATTTACGAGTATGCTGAAGTTTCTGAAATAGAAAAGTTAATTGTTTTTAGAAAGTTGTTTAAAAATCACGAGTTTAAATAGAATGGTTTAAAGAGAAAACCATGGTAGTCTACATACCAAGTTCTCGACGGTCAATGTGCACAGTCAGGGATATAGAGTTATGCTGACCACTTAGTCGCTACCACCGAGTTCAGGCAAAATACAGAGACTAAAGGTGCTCTGCTAGTTTGATTGAGGTGTAATAGGATAATAAAATCGAATGTGTGCTCTGTCATCTTAAGAAAGTTTTCCTGGGTATAGACTATACATAGATAAAATAGTTTATTTAAAAAATTTATAGAAATGTATATTGATAAGATTTACGAGTTGATTTAATTTTGCGGTAAGAATATTGAATGCATGCGTTTTGACATATTCGGCGAACTAAAGTGTTTATTGACAAACTGATTTGTGTTGCAAGTTATGATTTGACAAAAAAGATTTATCAAATGGCATTGAAAAAAGGATTTCATAAAACCTCACTAAGTCTTAGACTTACGTTTTAAAAATCTCATCCTCTAGGATCAGACGTTTAGGCCAAGTAGAGAACAAGGTTAACAGGCATGCGGCGAATTGAGAAAGTTACTAGGCGTTAAGTAGTTTTGGATAAATGCAATTTATTTGGTCAAAAGATTATAATTGTATGTTCTCATCAAACGCTTGTTATTAATAAAGTATACGCTTTGGTATTTGACGTTTAAGGTTAACCACCGTGCGTTTTGAGTTTTGATTGATAGTTTAAAAGGAGTTGAGAATAAGATTAGTGATAAGACCAATAACAAATTTTAAGCTAAATCGCATCCTATTCACTCTACTTTCTACATTTTGGTTGTCTTACGCGGATTGTGGTGTGACAGGAGGACATTATGCGATTTATCAAAAGGACCTACACGTCAAGTCAAGAATAATCATTTAAAAGGACATAAGAACACGAAGAAATAATGATTCAGAGCAATTGTATATGGGCAAGAATAACCATTTCATATGTCATCTTGACAATGTTTAAGCATTACCTAACACATTACAAACAAATTATGATCTGGAGCATCAACCATTAATTGAAGATCATCCGAACAATTTGTATTGTGAGATGCAACATAAATAGCCATCATTCTCTAGATAAAGAAACAAAACAACAAACTGACATTAGAACCAACAAAATTAAGTGGCTAAAATGATGGGATAAGTAGGAAAATCACCTGCAAAAAAGTTGAACTTTCTTTGTGAAAGGAGAACAAAGTATCTCTCAATATGATATAAATTGCACTCACTAAGATGGGGATATGTAGGTAAAACAAAAATAACAAAGATTTAGAATCACAAATATTTATTCATAATTAGGTTCCATAAATATATTGTAGGAGAAAATCGCCATGCTAACCTAAAGATGGAAAAGATGCGGTACCATCTAAGCAAAGTAAATTATTAAGCCAATTTTCCAAATAATCCCCCAAAGCATAACTTATAGGTTTTAGCAATTTTAATGTACAAAATTTTCTCCTTGCAACAAAAACCAAAAACCAAAAGCCTTCCTTTAGAATCTAAAACAAGGATGGGGATCCAATGCAAGAATGAGCTTGTTATGTTAAAAAGAAAAACTAAAAACTAAAAGAATTGTTTAAAGAATCTTTACATACATAGAACGGCGATTTAATGATGGAATCTAGCTAGTGCAGGTTTAATGATGGAACCAGTAAGATTAGTGTGTTTGAATTTAGGGTTGTACATAGAACGGCCGTGTTGGATGGCAAGGAGTGGCGAAAAAGCTTGAATCTAGGGTTTGGGGCGTAGAACGGTTTTATGGATGGGGGTAGAGTTTAAATATCTCCTTATACATAACTAATGGCGTCAAGAGTTTTTAAAGAGAACTCTGGACACCTCCATAACGACATTGAGAATTCTGAACATCTTCCGACACATAATTAATAGTGTTGGGAGGTAATAGATAACTATTGACACCCTTATACGACGTAGGAGTAGTAGATAATTCCTAATGCCCTTATACAACGTCGAGAGTTAGTAGGTAATTAACTCCCAACGCTTTTATAAAGGCTTTGGGAGTTGGTGTCTCTCCCAACAATGCTTTAGTCTATCGAAAAAATCGTTTTTATTTTTGGTTGGATGGTGACTAAGAACTCTACACATTGGTCCTTACTTTCTAGCTCCATAATGGGCCTAAATCTAGGGCATACATTTATTGGAAATTAATGGAACAAATTTTGTAGTGTAGTTCCAAAAATATTTTTAAATATTTTATTAACTTCTAATTTCATCCAATACACACTCGATCCATGAATTTCGGGAGGAAGACTGGGAGCGAGAAAGTCAATGAACAAAGGAGCGAACCACTCAAATTGAACTAATAATTTTTTCATAATTTCACTACTTTCAAATTTGTAATAATTTTAGTCTTTATCATAAATTTTTTTATTAAATCAATTTAATTGTGATCAATTTTGATTACGTAACAAGTTATGATTTACAAATTAATCACTTCTAATCTTGGATCATAAAAAAAAATCATTAAACTCAATATGACTCATGTCACTACATTTTTTAAATTGCAAAATAGCAAATTTAAATAGCCATCTGATTTCATTCATTACTCATATTTACCATATTCACAATATACAAAAATGAGGTGTCATATAGACTGTTTTTTTCTAAATATTTTTGTCATCTAATGCAATTTCTCTAAAACTAAATCGTTACAAATTAAAATTTAGAAACTAAAGGGATGCTTTTAAAGCTTAAATGAAAGTGTATTTTTTACCTTTATTTAAAGTTTGAATTTGTTTCTGTCCTATATTTATCCCATCTGCACTGAGATTTATATGATCTTCACTACTACAAATTTGGTCTTTCTTGACGCACGTAAATTTTGATTTTTTGATGGTCATAGCAAAGGACCATTAAGAAAAAACATTCTTCTTGATAAAAGGTTTATCTTGACGGTCATGTATATCAAGAAAAGTCTCATTACTTTGTTGAAAAACTATGAAAAACGTGAAAAAATGTGGATTATTATTTCCTTGATGGGCAAAGTTTCCTAGTTTTGTTGATGGTCCACAAACGTCAATAAAATTATTTCTCAATGGACAATAAACATCAATGATAATATATTAGCTGACTGGCAATGCCCTTTAAGTTAGTTAGGTTTTCTTGATGAGCGAGGTTCATATTTTCTTGATTTGCAATGGCCATCATAAAAAAATCAATATATTTGTTTTAGATTTCTGGATGAGTTTAGAATCCTCTTGATGGGTCCATGGGCAAGGTCTATCAAGAAAAATGATATCTTGATGGACATTAAAAAAATTATAATTTTAAATTTAGGATAAGATCATGGGCAAGACCCATCATGAAAAATGATATATTGATGGACATTGTCCATCAAGAAAAACTATTTCCACAAAGCACAAAATTCAAACCCTCGTTAACAGGTTCAGAAAACACGATATTCATCAATAATATTTTTAAATATTTACTTATTTTTTCCGATTATTACTTTTTATTTATTAATAATACAATATTACTTTTTTAAAGTTAAGTTGTAATTATAATTAGATTAAAATAAGTGACTTTATCAAAATTAAATTAGTTATTGTGTTCACTTTTAATGAGTTAAATTGAAAGTTTGTAATTTAGGGTTTTTCAAATTTGTAGAAGCTAAAGAACGTGGTTAACATGAGTTTAGCTCAACTGGGCACATGTGTGTATCTATGGACAAGATGTATCGGATTCAAATTCTCATTCGTACATTAAAAATTTGTAGAAGTCCTAATCATTGAGGAGAGAATGAAGTTGCCAATTGTGGGTGTGTGAGAAAAGAAACAAAGAAATCTACAATAAAAAAATTTTGTTTTCTTGATGGGCAAAAAACATCAAAATCTCGTTTTTTTTATAGTCGGACTTTCTTGATGTCAGCCTACTTGATGAGCAAAGATCATATGAAGATAGATACATTTTTTGTAGTGTTTTTTTTTTTAAATCCCTACTAAAGAAAATCATATTAATAGAGTGATAAGTACTCTACTTATAATTATGAATTAGTTTTATGTTTTCACTCCCAATTATTTGTGATTGATTTATTTTTCTTTCTTAGCTTCCTTGTGATGAAGGGTGTATTAAATAAAACCACACTTAAGCAAAGAAAAGGGGTTGGGAATATTTAATGCAAACTTTATAACCTGTTTTAAGTTGTACCGTTTTAGGATTAATTGAATAGTGTTGAGGCGCAAAAGGCCTAAGTCTATATGAATTGTTTATGTATATATATATATATATATATATATATATATATTTTATAACAAGATCCTATATAAATATAGAGATCAATTTTAAAATTAAATTTGCACATAAACTTTTGTACTTTTTCCTTAATTATCAAATCATAACTTTGGTTATTTTCTTTAATTAAGTTGATTAATTTGATATTTATATACCAACCAAAATTAACAAAAGTCAGAGACAAGAGTGTTATTATTAAACATTTGCAATAGAATTGATATCTACAATCAAATGTGACATTTTCTACTATTATACTTAAATAAATGATAGAAACAAAATGAACATGACCCAAAAATGTCTACAAGAAAATAATTAATTCATTTTATATAGTTTTATTTAAATATTTTTTACATATAAAATAACCTATAAAGTATTCCAAAAAGGAAAGCAAGATAAATATTTGGTTGAGCTACCTTCAATCCATCTTTTTACTGTTTTCTAACAGTAAAATTACACAACTTTTCTATAAAACGAAGATGGCATCAAATAACTAAAATATATAGAAAAATATAGTTCATGACACCAATTTTTTGTATATTGCAAATATGACAAAATTAGTGATATCAGACAGCTATGAGACAACAATCATAAGTTATCATAGAACTATCATACGGTAATTATAGAGCTATTAAAGAGTCATCACTTTTAAATTTGATATTTTTGCAAATTTAGAAAATGTTGCGACATAGATTCTATTATCATAATTTTGTTGCTATTTTTACAAAATCTCCTATATAAAAATTCAATGGGTCGTATAGTTAGTTTAGAAAAATAATTTGAATAGAAAATTTTATGAAAGTATTTACAAATATAGCATAAAGTGTTATAATTAATATATGAAAGATTATGATAGACCAAAATACATTACTATATGTATCTATATTATGATACAAATAGACACATGTAGTAGTCTATTATGATCCATTATAGAAAAAATATTATATTTTATTATACTTTATAAATATTTCGATCCATTCATTTTGCTATATTATTTAAAAATAATTATATTTTATGGTTGATTTTAAAAAATGTGAAGATATATTCTGATTGTGTACTTTTTTTAAAAGCATAAGTTATATTATTAGTACTTAATCTATGGATGTAACTAAATTTAAATTTCATTGAAAGTATAATAATTAAAATTATATTACCAAAAAAAAGTAAATAAAGTAAGATAATATAAAATATAAATTAGTGGGAGGCTCTAAATGATGAAAGAAAAAAAAAGAAGATATAATTAGTATGAAAATATATCATGCATCAAAGAAAACTTACAATAATATAGAAGAGATAATATGGTGGGGTATACCCCAAGTTACCACTTCCCATGCATATGCATATGTTAGCTCAATGTCTTAAATTCCCGATCGATATATGGATATATAATAACAAGACATAGTAAATATTAGATATGGACAGTAATGGTCATAATTAGCTGTAGGTGGAAATGGTACGTAGTAGGGATGGGATTAGCAAATTTAGATATTTCACTGCTAAGGTTAGTTGACATACTTTTCTAGTTATCGCATTCATACTCGTATTCAATACAAGTAGATGGACATCCGTAAGGAGAAGAAAAAAAAAACGTTTAAACTGTCATCCAATTATATAATAATTGCTAAATGACTATTGGTTATTAATTAATCTATATTAAAGCCATGTTTGAGACAGTTTTTGCATTTGAAAGTTTTGTTTTAACTAATTAGCGAGGTAATTAAGATGAGAAGGTAGGAAGATATAATTTATTGCAAACTTTACTACCATTTTGTACTAACTTTATGGTTGAATAATATAGGTAGGCCTGATAAAGTAGTCTAACCTTATAACAGAAGCATTCATAATTCTCAATTTACATAGTAAGGATATGAGGAGTTAAGTCACTGAACTTGTAGTTACTAACATACTGATATATGTTAATTGAATGTGTTTGGAGTGGCAAATATGAACTAAATCTAATTTCAGGTTGGTTTTCTCTTTTATTAGTTTCAGTTGTTGGTTGGTATACCTTTGTCAGTTCCTACACCAATTATTGATTGCTTCATAAATGACTAATGCTCGTAGCTTACCAATGTTATCATCTGAATATTGAAAAAAGGAAATTGTCAATAATGTTGAAGAAGTATAAAGCTTTCTTTTTTAACAAAATTTAATCCTAATCTAATTAACTTAAGAGCTCATTTAAATTGACTTAAAAAAACATTTTTATTAAATACTATGAAAGAATAATTAAGAGCTCATTTAAATTGACTTAAAAAAACATTTTTATTAAATACTATGAAAGAGAATTCTTTCATGAGAATATTGTGAAACATGACTTAATTTTTAAATTAAACACTCGAAAATTAATTCCAAACATAAATATATCTTTCTATTCAAATTAACTTTTCTTAAAATCTATGATATATTATTCTTCAACAAAAAGAGTGGAATTTAGATAGTTATATCCTTCGGTATTTTTTTATTTATTTTACACACTTGAAATTATTTGAATTATCACTACAACAAAAATTGTTTACTATGACAGTATGACAATTGTGTATATCACAAAATGGGAGGGAGAAAAACTGTCATAAATTGGAAAAATTCATATTTTTGACAGAAAAAAACAGAATTTTTTTGTTAACACTTTCTAAAACTAAATATGGATGGTGGCGAAACACAAATCTAAAACTAAATCAAGTAATTAGGCAGAGTTTGCCAACTTGCTACTGTAAATTAAATTTGGCACCTGAAAATGACTAAATTGTGTTTCACATGGAGAAAATATCCCCACATCCACTCAAGGAATATACTTCATGTTGCACGTCTCTAAAAGATATAGATTTTAACAAATACAAATACAAAAAGGCAAAAATTAACCACAATGTTATTTAAGCAATTTAGTGAATTTTTTTTATTAAATTGTGTTTAATTTTAAAAAAAAAACATATCTCATAAAAAAAAGAAACAAAAACAAAATCAAAAGCACACCTTTGTTATGCAAACGGCTACAAAACTTTTTCCATTTGAATCTGAGGTAAAACCAATTGCTACTGTTCCCTTAATTTTATTGATTCCTTGTTTTTGTAGAAACCTTCATAGAAAGCAGCTATGCCAGATGTGAAAAGCCTAGGCAATAAAGATAAAATAATAAAGACGAAGGGTAGAGTTGTGTTCATATAAATTTAATAGTTATTTCTGTTAAAGCCGAAAATATAGTCATAGGAAGAAAATATAGTTTCATACAGTTAAATGACTAATTTTTCAACAACAACCATACTTCTTAATTGATAACTATTGAAATAAGCTCAGCTAGCTAATTAACCAGTATCTCTTTTACTTGCCATTATTTAGTATAATCACAAAATAGAAAGGTTAGCGTGAGACACATAGCAGCCCAGAGGGAGAGGTAAAGGAAGAGTTTAGTCTAAATCCCACACTAAGACTCTTTTGACTATTCACTTGATAGTACATATTAAATGCATAAGAAGCATTTCCTTGTGCAGTTAATTGATTGGAAGAAGATCCATATTTCAATGCAGTACCATTTGATAAACTACAAGCATAGTCTACACTATCAGTCAAACCTTCCCAATCATGAAAACATGAAGAAAAGCTACCTACAAAATGTTTTTCCAAATTTACATATTAAGGGTTACAAGCCGATGAAAAAGAGAAAAATAAAGTTTTGAAACTTTCCAATATAAGTCTAACAACATTCGATGGTCACGAAGTTCAATAACATAATAATGAAACTTATCCACTGCCTTTGCAACAATTCATACTAGGTCATAGCAAAAAATCTAGGCAAATATTTAAAACAATGCATGGAAATACCTAGGCATAATTTTACATGTCCAAAACAAGTAAAACTTGCAGAAACTATAATCGAATTCAATTTATGTAGGCATAATTCAGTACAATATACAAAGAACTTCTCAAAACATTATGAAACACCCCCCAACATAATCAATCATCTACCAACAAAACCATATCCAAAATTATCTAGATCTCAAAAAATACAATGGTTGTGCATACCAATTATATACATACAAAGTTTTATACACATACAAATTATATACATACAAAGTTTTATACACATACAAAGTTTTATATCTCAAACATGAACCTACAGATTTTTAAAAATGAAAAATAAAATTACAAGTAACGTATCAAGGTAGAATCCCAAACAATTATGCATTGGATATTGACAAGCTTGTGGGTTATTGATAGGAGGGTCGAATTACAGCAATTCCTACGAGTTGTAGGTCCCCAAACAAAAGGTTTCCATGAACATGAACTTTTACTTCAAAAATATCGGACTCTTCCTAAGAAAAAAAATAAATGCACACACAATCATATCTGTTTAATTATAAGTCAATCACATATATATAAATGTGATACAAGAACTAGGAACTTGCCTCCGTGTTGCTTTACTTTGTGTACAAGAACCATGAAATCTGCTTTACACATTCATATCCAAATATATTGATTTTTTTGGACTTTACTTTAGGAATAGTGCGTGTCAATATGTTATGTAATGTGACATTTGAAAAAGAATGAAAATAATATCCAACGAAAGATGCATTTACTCCATTTTTGTTAAGAAACCTTTTTTTCCTTATCAACAAATTATTATATATACATTCCAATTCAAATCTTTTATATGTGCTTCATGTATAAGAGTATCATAGAGGACATCTATGATTCCTTTCAAATGAAATTGATGTAAAAAATTAATGCTAGAAATGAGAAAGAAATTTATATTCATAATTACACAACATAAATACAGTAGGATAATTACACAACATAAATACAGTAGGATAATTACACAATATATTGCATGTAAATAGCAAGTGACTTCATGCATGTGAGACACCTACTTGGTAATATGCCAAGTGTGGAGAGTGGAAGCTCACTACATGCAAATGTTGCATGTAGTTTGCTTATAAACGGAATGGATTGGAAATTAAAAGGGTGGTTGTTTTTGGTTAAAAGTTGATTTTGTAATTTGGAATTGCAAAATCAAACAAAATTTCCTTTTTCTCTCCAAAAGTTCTCTCCACAAGTTCTTCCTCCTAAATCCATCCCTCTCCCTATTTTCTCTACCGTTTGAGTCCCACAACTCGGTTCTAATTTCGGAGAATAGCGGGTCAACACTAGTGGAAGTCCCGATTTTGATTTCGTGAGGAGATCCTGAAGAGCACGTGAGAAGATTGCGATAATAGAAAAGCATCAAAGGTGAGTTTTTATATTAACCCTATTTTGTTTTATTTTAGGGTTGTGATGCATGTTAATCACTAAAGTGTTTAGTTGTAATTAGAGTAAAATTTGATCCTAATTCCGTTGCGCATGTCTACCATTTTCATCATTTAAAATATACGTGGATATTATTTAAAAAGCTAAAATGGAGAAGAAATGTAGGGAAAGTGGATTTGCAAGGGAGGATGTGTATGAGGTATTGCTAATGATATTTTATACACTCTATAACATATCATATATTATGTGTTTGTTGCTTAATGATATATTATGTGTATGATGTTTAATGTTTAATGATATTTAATATATATTGTAACATGTATGAAATATATGTGTCTGCTGCTTAATTATATATTATGTGTGTGATGTTTGATGCTTAACCCTGAATGATATATGATATGTATGGTAAACTATATGATATTTTTTATATTGTACGTTTGCATGGTGCACAATTGATTCTGAAAAGGAATAAATCGTCCAGTTTTTATAAATTTAAAAAAGAACTTCATTAACCGCACAATAGTATTAAATAAGACAGGAAAAAGAAGTTCATTGTATGTTGTATATTATATTACACAATTTAGGAAAGAAAATTAATAACACGAACCAATTAGTTGAAGAACATGACTAAAAAGTTCACAGTATTCTGGTTAGAAACTTCAACGAAAAATTAAATCGAAATATGCACTGATCAGATAAGTTGAAGGAGATAACTGAAATAAGAAATATTGATCGATGAGAGATAAATTGGACAGTCAAATTATTAAGTGAAAGACGCCAGATGGACAAAATTCTTATTGAATGAGATGACTCAAGTTACAAAACGTTTGGTAATTGTGCAATTAAGATAAAATTGTTACTTTTGTGAGAAAAAAAATATTATTATCATATTTGACTCAAATATATACCATAATTAAGTTGGAACACTAATAAATGATACATCATAAGTAAATAAAAATTAAATTATTTTTTATTTAATACATTAAATAGTAAGTTTTTAGATACATCATAAAGGAGATATAATATAATTATGATATCATTATTGTTATATACTTTCGTAAATAAATATTATTTACAATTAATGTGATTGATAAAATGGTCAATAAAAATATTTAAATCTTATTTAAAGAAATTAATGAGATTTTGAAACATTTCTGTATAATCATCCGTAAAGTATGTGTTTTCTCTAATTTTTTTTTTTAATCTTTTTACCAAATGGACCTAATAAAATAATTTCCACAAGACATAAAATAACATATAATGCATATAGGCTGCATTAATAATAGTATTATATTTAAAATAAATCTAACATTCTCCCACTTGGCTCATTGACATTATTTACCATATACTTTCATAAATATAATACGCATAATTAAACTTCATAACATATCTTGTCAAGTCAAATAAACTACCAAAGAATCATCATAGTTATACATTATTGCATTAACATACTCTCTTCCATGCATCACTACAATAGTTCTTCTATTAACACGATCTATAATAAAGATAATCAATAATGGTTCAAGAATAAGTATCTTTATCAAAGATGATGTCATGTTTGATTTACATAATTCATTTATGTATATACTAATCATAATAACATAACCATGAGATAAAATCATAAACAATAAATAAATGAACTCAAAGTGTCAAATAACACAATCTTGATTTCAATAATGATATCTGCTAATGTCATACGTTTAACATGATCATTGAATGTCTTTGGGGTAATTCTTTAGTTAGTAGATCTGCAATCAAAAGTTTAGTGCTAATGTGTTTTATTGACACTCTTTGTTTATGAACTTCTTCTTTAATAATAAAGTATTTTAATTCTACATGTTTAGCACTTTTAGAATACTTGTTGTTTTTATTTAGAAAAAAACTACTGCAAAATTATCACAGTAAATTCTCAGTTGCTTGACAATACTGTCGAAAATTCCAAATAATGAGATAAATTTTTGCAGCCATAAACCATAAACTGTAGCCTCAAAGCATGACACATATTCAACCTCCACAGTGGATACAACAACAATAAACTGCTTTGCATTTTTTTCATGAAATTGCTCTTTCAAAATAATAGGAATAAATAGCCAAAAGTAGATTTTTGTGTATTCACACACCCAAAAAAATTTGAATATGAATATCCAATCACCTCAAGATGATCAGATCTCTTGTAAGCAAGCATATAGAACGAGGATTATAATTAAGATGATCAGTTTTATTTTCATGATTACACAATAAAACCATAACATTGTATAAAACAACAAATGCCAAGATCTTTTAACTATATGATTTTCACAAATTAAACTTGGTTAGAGAATCACATACCTTGATTCATGATTCTTCTAAGGGATTGTGCTTCTCGTACTTGACCTCTTTTATCTTAATTAAGTTTCTTGATGGAAAAGAGTGAACTACTTGAATGAGGCAAATTTAGGTTGAATTTGGTTACCGTTCATGGAGTTCAGTACACATTTGGAACTCGTGAGCATGAGAGTACAAGGATATTCGAAGTGGAACCAAAGCATTGTCTAAGATTCACATACAAAAAATCAATTTTAATAGGAAGGACGAATTTAATTCCTAGAGAGATTCGATCATTCATGGAGAAACTAGCGGAAGTGTATTATGGAAATACCTATCATCTCATCACCAAGAAATGCAACCATTTTTATAACGATGTTTGTATCAGATTGACAAGAAAACCAATCCCTAGATGGATAAATCGTCTTGCTCGACTCAATAACTAACTTTCTATGTTCATGATTTGAATGTTTATGTATGGAGAGAATGCCTAAATGTAATTGGATTGGTGTTTATGGAATATAGTTTCTATGCAACTGTGTTCTCGGGTGGGATTGAATGAAATGAAGGTTGGTGAAGTAAAAGTATACCAGAACAGAGAGAAGAAGAAATTGAGCTAAGTTGTCTTTATTTTTTTTTTTCTTTTAATATGTTCTTCATATGTTCATGGTCCAAAATACAAGTTGAAATTGGGAAAGGTTGAGAATGTGATTTCGGCTCTGAATTTGTTTGTATGTTAACAAATGCTCACACCTCAAAATAAAATGGGTATATGGTCGGTTAAGAAGGGTTATCTTGATTCTGAATTTATTTTGTTACAATTTATATATTTTGGTTTCATCAATCTATAAAAAGATATAAATTTTATGTCTGTTTAGAGCACTTCAATATGTGGTATATTTCCTTCATTTGTGCCTTTTCTTTTGTTGTTCTTTTTTTTCTTTGGAAAGTCTCAAGTCTTTTTGCCTGTTGGTTAAATCTATCTTGAACACTAACCTAAGCTAAAAAACCATGACATTAGGTTATTCTTCTTTTCTTACAAGTTTAGACTATGAATTAGTCTTAGCTTATTGGAGGCATTATTTGATTTAATTAGAATTAAAGTTCTTAGTTTTAATGTTATTCTCATTTTGTTTATAGATTTCAAAGAGTTGAGAATAACAATCGATAAGACTTTGAGTTTGGACTTATCTAAGAGTGTTGTGGTGCTTGGAGGAGGGTGATGTCTCTGTTTCTTATTATTAACATATACTTTGTATTTTATGATTAAGAACGATGATCATAACTTGTTTTGTAATATGAACGATGTTTCTTATTGTTACATATACTTTGTGGTATATGCAATTTGTTAAAATATATATATTTAGTTCTTTGATGGAAAGTTTGGATTGATTAAATTGTTCCATTAATGTGTTCCATTTATGATTAAATTGTTCCATTATGTACTATTTTACTTTACTTATGTTTGTCATTGTTTGACTTCAAAACAGTTGCATAATAAATTATATGGATATTTTAAAATATATAATTTTTCATTCGAAAATTTAAAAAAAGAAAACAACCCTTATTCATGACACCAAATTATTTGACGCACAAAAAATGTCAAGTAATCTCATATACTTGATAATTATTGAAAAATTGGTGAGACGATAAATAATATCCTCCAGTTATGATTAACGTGATTAACTGCAGAAATAGCTACCGTAACAAAACAAACAAATAACACATAAGACTTTAATAATCCAATTCAACAATTTCAACCTATGTTTGGGGAGCTTCTTTGCTCATATAAGAAATATTATTGAGATTCAAAATTCATTAACGTAAATCTAAAGCTATTTTGATAATTTATCACCACAACTTAAAATAAACTACTGAAGGTAATCGTAAATCTCCTCAAAGACGAATTTAGGCTTCCCCTGAATTCATTGATCGCAGTACAATTATCTCAGTCTTCATTCATATTCCTTATCAATCGATACTCTATCAAATCACTTGACGATCTTCAATAATCTGTCATACCGCATAAGGTAACTGGGATACCTTTGAAAACTTTCTTCGATAACACAAATTTCTTCAAATAAAAATTCAGTAATCTACACACAAAACTTGCAAGAAGCTTCACAATTTAAAGACTTTATCAAATCTTCAAGATCTTCTTTAAATCTCTTATCTCGTATACACTGAAACAACTGATAAAGATATCAAGAATTCTTCATAAAATAAAGAAGGTGATTGATTTACCTTCGTATAGATTCTTGACAAAAAAATATAAATTTCTTAACAATAGCTATGAAGAGTTGATTTTGTTCAGAGAACTTCTGCTTTTTAAAGAGCCAAGAAAGAAGAACTTCTTTACGATAAAATATTTCTAAAATTGAGTAATATCTTTTATTTTTATTTAAAGGAGATATTTAAGGAAGATCTTTTAACTCCTTATTAAAAGATATTTATAAATGATCCTAAAGATAAGGAAAATATTTTATCTTTCTTTAAATAAAAATAAAACTAATTACATTTTTGTCAAAATATCTAACTGTTATAAACTGTCAAGTATAATTTTACATGACATTTTAAAAATTGTCAAGTGAACTTCCCTTATTCTTGACACTTGATTACTTAACGCATTGAAAAGCATCAAGTAAACAAATATGTGGCAGGTAAAAAGCGTAAAGTAAACCCATTTTTGTAGTAGTGTTCTTCTTCGATCAATTGTGAAAGTGAGAGTTTGTCTCTTGAGTGAGGAAGAATCGATACCCTCGTTGTCCCCTAACTTGTAATATTTTTCATTATCTTTTCTCTTCATTTTTATACTTCTTTTAATATATGTTGTTTATATTGTATAATGGCTTAAGGCCTGCGTTTTTTGTATATATTACATATTTATACCTTTTCAATCCATCATTTCTTGACTTCTCACTTGTCAATGTGTTATTAGTAGTTAGCTTTGTGATAATTTCTTGATAAAAAGTTTAACTTATAATCCTTGTCGCATTAGTTGAGCTATATTCATAGTTTAGCTAGCATATATTGCCAACTACCCGAGAGGGCAAGTAGCAAAGATAAGGCTAATGAGCGTAAAGAAGAGTTTGGAGACAAACTTCACTTTGCAAGATAGCTTCCATCATTTGTGTCACGAAAGGTGAACAAGTGTGAACATTAGGCGTCGAGAGGTTGTTGTTCTTCATCATGAAGTTCTATAAGTATTATAAGTGGATTCTTCTACATATATCTCGTTTAATCAAGCATAGTCATTTACAACCCGAAAGGTGAGCAAGTGTGGTGTCTAAAGACTTCGAGAGAAGCTCATCTTAATCATGAGCTGGTTAAGCAAGTTATATCGCAATGAAACTCTCGCATTGCTTAATCACCTAATAATGCATAGACCTTCATTCTTCATCTTTTTCTTAGATAAAAGTTAGTATGCATATCTATCTTGCATCCATTTATTCTCCGTTACAGATTCTCTAGGCGTACATAAGTAGTTATAATCATGATTCTGATTCTTTTATACTTCATGTAATTAATTCTTTTATACTGCCTAATTGATTAGTAGATTCTAAAACTAAATTTTGATAGTAATTCCCTATGTTTGACTCTGGATAACCCAGAAAAGTCTATTGCTTCTCTTATACTTGGACAAGAAGTAGGAAAACTTGTACTCAACAAGGATTTAGTAGTTACGCGATTAAGAGGTACATAGTGAGTACTTTGCATACAGTGATCATGACCAATGACTTATCTCATAGAATTAATTGTCCACTTAGTTAACTCCTTATGCTTAGAGGTTTTTAAGCCTTATCTTCCTGCCCAATGACAATTCTTTGGAGGTTTTCTAGCCTTCCTTTGCTGCCCATACAACCTCCAAACGCCTATAACTTAACTTTTGACACTTAGCCAAATTTTCCAACTTTCTCTTTTCCTCAAAGCTAAACTTATATTCCAAGTCTTTTATTCTTTTTTCTAAAAAATTATTTTCTCTTGTCTTCGACTAATCTCAGCAAGTTCTAAAAGTTTAAAAAAAATTGGGTTTCACAGCTCCACCCTCTCATTGGGCCGAGAGGGATTTGATATATAGGTTGGATCTTAAACTAATTGTTCAATAGTGGATTAGTGAGACTAAAGAACAAGATGTAATATCATGGGTAAAACAATATTTTGACCTAGCCAAAGTTACGAACAACATGTGAAGGATTAACTTACTAATCATGATTATATCAAATGGACACAAGTATATCTATAGTGAGAAGAGTGCAACTACGTAACTTGAGTGGAATGACCTATTAGTTAACGAAAGTTGATTAGCTCGGTCTAAAAGAGTTTAGCCAGTTAATCTCATATCATTAGAGCTAAGATCTATAGGTCTATTAGGTTCATTTGCTAGCTCATATAGAATAAACTTATAACAATAAGATGAAATAATTTGAATTATACAAATTAGGTAAAGAGAGAGAAATTGACAAGTATATGTGATATAGTTGTCGGTTATCAGTTTGAGATAGAACTAAAATATGAATGTGGATTCATATTGGAAGCTCAAAATAATGAAAATGGTCAAAGTTGAAAAAAAAGTTAGAATGTTGACTTTTGATTTTGAAAAGACAATCTTTGACTAGCTTATGTTAAATGTGATTTTAATTTTAGAAAAATGAATGTGGATTCATGCTCGAGAGGTTGGAATTAGTCAAGACAAAAAAAGTGGTAAACATTCAAAATGTTAACTTTTTTACTTTAAAAAAGTCAAAGTTTGACTTTGACTTAATAGTCAAATGACCATATTTCCTTTAGACTAAAGTTAGTGAGAAAATCCAACATTTTGTTGGATAATCCCACTAACACTTAGTTGGATAATCACATTAACACTTACTAGGATCAGTGGCTACATAGGACGTAAACACCTCCCACAACCTGGTTCTAAGTCTGAAGAATAACATTTGCTATTTTATCCAATATGCCAACTTTCTATTCAGAAGATCAAAACTTTACCACATCCAAAACTGTTAGGATGGACTAAATATATTATCAATTTTGTCGCGACGCGAAGCGGCCGACCTCCCGGTTTATTTTATTTTAATAAATAATTTTGGAGTCGCCACCAATCATATTAAGGTGTGATTGGTCACCCAAAAAAAGAAGAAAAAAAATGGTCTACGTAAATTCAGAGATTTAAGTTCGGGAGTCAGTTGTGTGTAGAGAAGATGTTAGCACCCTCAACACCCACAAAATGGTTACCCAATTTTATCTTTTAAATTAAATATATAGGTTCACATAACAAAGTTTTTATTTAGGTTTTGTTTAAATGTCCCATATTTATCAATTCATATCGAAGAAAGTAAAATCTAAGCATGAATTGATAATTATGGGTGGCATAGGAGCCATTAGAAAAATGAAGTTTATTAAGATACCAAAACTTGATATTTAAAACACTACTCATAGAAAACACTACTCAGTCTCATTTAAAATATGAAATGTGTTTATTTAAAAACAATCTATTAATTAAATTTCAAACGGAAAAATTTCATGTATTCATAGATTTTAAATTATAAAATCCATAAAAAAAACAATACTTTTTCTCCAATTTACATTTTTATATTTAAATTGAAAAATGAATAATAACAATGACAAAACATTATGAAATTTGAAAAATACTTAAGCGTAATATGCTGAGATAAAATAAATACATTGATAATATAAGCAATATGCAAAATGTAAAAGATGATTAATGTAGGATGCAAGATAATTAATTAATACAACAAATGCAAGATAATTAATTAATTCAAAATGATGCGAAATAATTGATTAATGTATGATGCAAAATAATTGATTAATGCAAGATGCAAAATAATTGATTAATGCAAGATGCAAAATAATTAATTAATGCATAATTAAACGAGGATGCCAAATGGATATCAAATAATAATTAACAGTTGAATGCCAAGGTATGTTTAACTAAATATGCAAATAAATAATATTGCAAATAAATAATCACACCAAAATGAATATCAAATAATTATAGCCAGATGCAATTAATTAATACATCATGCAAATAATTAGAATGAATGAGTGAAAAACGTCACATACAAGTTGCTAATTAATTAATAGGCCAAATGAAAAATGGGTGTTGCCAAATACAGAATGTTAATTATATCATGGATAATTATTAACATGGATAATTATTAACATGGATACTATATGGATAACAGTAATTAAGTATTACCAAATACAGGATGTTAATTGATTAATTATGCATAATTATTAAGGCATGTCATATGGATATAAGTAATTAACACAAAATGTAAAATGGATGTCAATAAATAATGAGTATTACTAAATACATGATGCTAATTAATTAATTATGCATAGAATGCCATAGGGATATAAATAATCAACACAAACTATAAAATGGGTGTCAATGAAGAATGAATATCCAAATACAAATACAAGATGCTAATTAATTAAAAAGAAATTAACACATAATGGATGCCCAATAATAAAAAAGAAATTAACACAGAATGGATGCCCAATAATAAAAGAAATTAACACATAATGGATGCTCAATAATAAAAGGAAATTAACACATAATGAATGCACAGTAATTAAAAAGAAATTAACACAAATGGATGTCTAATAATTAAAAAAAAATTAACATAGAATGAATTAAAAAGAAAAAAAAATTAATACAGAATGGAAGGTAGAATGCTTAGTATTAAAAAAAATTGCAAATAATTAAATTAACATGTCAAATGACTGTAAAATGATGAATACAATAGTTAATAATTAAAGCATATCATCAAGCATGAATAAAAAGAAAAACTTACCAGCAAGTCTGTCCTTAAATGCCAAAGGTTATTTTTTATTTTCTTCACTCTTCACCTCTTCAATCCCCAAAATAATAAATAAAAGAATCTCTTTTTCTTCCCCCTTTCTTAATCTTCTCCTTCCCTTTGACAAGATTCTTTGTTTTTTTTCTTAGATAATGAGATGGAGTGCATACTACAACAGAGAAACCAGGAAGAAAGTGGAAGAGTGGGAGAAAGTGATAGAGTGGGAGAAAGTGGGAGAGTGATGACGAAGAAAAAGTGATGGTTGAGAAAAAATAGGAAGGGAAACAACCATTTTATTTTTATTTTTATTATTTATTTTTAAATGTATTTATTATTATTATTTTTGTTTTTAAAATATAAATTTAAAATTCAAATTCAAATTCAAATTCTTTTATAATAAATAAATATAGGACAAAATACGGTATCTACAAATTTGATATGCAAAATCTACTTTCACATTTTTTTTTCTTGTGGGTCATTTCTTTTATGATCATTATTACATGTGGTTCTTTTGGGATATAGATGATTATAACGACCAACCACAAAAAATAATTAATTCTTAATTTACTTTGGTTATAACTTTGATTACAATCGTCAAATACACAACATTCACTTTACAGAAATGTTGGCTCTCTAGTTAGCTGATTTTATGGTTTTTCAATCAATAACTTGTTGTCTCATTAAACCACACGAAAATATTAAGATAAGTACATAACATTCTTCAAATATTTCTCTCGATATTGCTATTGTTAGTATTTTTGTCAAAAAGAATTAAATAAGAATTCTTTTTAATATTTCGTGATCGATGGTTTTTTATGAAGATAAAAGATTTTGAAGATTGATCTATTTATTAGGGAGTTTGTTGGATAAATTATTATTTATTTTAAAAGATAAAAGATTGACCTATTTATTAGGAATCTTAATAGAAATCTTTTAACCTATAAGATCAGGAAGATCTATATATTTTGTTGCTGCTCGCCAGGTTGGTTTTTGACAATAATGGACCTTAATTAGAAAAACAGTATTTGCCAAAGAAGTTTTCGAAGGTATTGGAGCTACCTTCTGAGTTATGACAGATTATTAATTGAAGATCTGCAAGTGATTTGACAGAGTATCGATTGATAAGAAATATGAATGAAGGCTGAAATAATTGTACTGCGGTCAATGAATTCAGGGGAGCTTGAATTCGTTTTCGAGGAGATTCATGCTTACCGTTAGGAGGAGCTTGAGTATATCTTTTAAGTTATGGTGATAACTTGTTAATGTAGCTTTAGGGTTAAGCTACAAACTTTTGAATCTCAATAATATTTATTATATGAGTAAATAAGCTCCCTAGATGTAGGTCGTATTTATAACTAGGTTATCAAAGTCTTATGTGCTATTTGTTCGTTTTGTTACGCTAGTTATTCCTGCAGCTAATCACATTAGTCATATCTAGAGGATATTGTTTATCGTCTCACTTATTTTTTTAATTGGTATTAGAGCGGGTTGGCACTGGTTCATTGAGTCTTCAATGGCTTCAATCAAGGAAGGTGGATCAACGACTCGTCCTCCAGTATTAGTTGGCACAAATTATGCTTATCAGAAAGATACTGTTAAATATGTTGTCAAATGAAACAAATCTTTTAAGTGCAAAGAATGTGAAGGGTATGGCCACTATCAGGCTGAGTGCCCGACTTAACTCAAGAGACAAAAGAAGAGTTTTTGTGCTACCCTATTTCATGAAAAGTCTGATTAGAATGATGAAGAAGGAGAATATACTAAAGCTTTTGTCAGTATCCTATCAAGAGATGATTCTATATCATGTGTTCAAGACTTGAGTTGATGGATGAAAATCAACGATTATTGACTGTGATATCCTCTTTAAAACTGAAACTAAAAGAGGTACGAACTGAGCATGAACATTTGTCTAAATTTGTAAAAATGCTAAACTCTGGCATAAATGATCTAAACCAGATTTTAAATACTAAAAAATCTAGTTCGAATAAGCGTGGTCACAACTATAGTTCATCTTGACAAGCTTGCAATCAGAAAAATTCAATTGTTTTTGTTCCAGCAAAAGCCAAGAGAAGTGTAGAAGAAAATGTAGAAGAGCTAGTTTAAAATAGTATGAATTCTAAATCAAAGATCTGAATTTGTCATTATTGTGGAAGAAGAGGTCATATTAGATCCTTTTGTCGTAAACGAGAAAGAGATGATTTATCACCAGAAGATGCTGTACAGATCAATATCCAATCATTTTCCTCATAAAACTAAGGCAACTATTCACAAGTCAAGAAGTGCTAAGAGGTGTGAAGAGTTAAGCAATCCTCTGTCAACTGTAATGTTGCCTTCACTTCAATTCAAATATCCATTGAAGATTGGTATTTTGACAGTGGTTGTTCAAGCCATATGACTAGCAATTTCTCATATTTTTCTGAATTGAAAGGATGTTCATCATGGCATGTAACGTTTGGTGATAGTGGAAAAGACAGAATTTTGGCCAAAGGAAATAATGTTAATACAAATCCTCCACAACTTGATAATGTGAGATATGTTGAAGGGCTTACAACAAATTTAATTAGCATCGGTCAACTATGTGACGAAGATTATGTGGTAAATTTCTACAAAGAAGAATGTATTGTGACTGATAAAGGTAATATTGAGGTAATGAAAGGGATTCGACAATTTGATAATTGTTATAACTGGATTTCTAACAAGAATTCTCTTTGTAATTTATCTAAGGAAGGATAGACTCAACTATGGCACAAGAAACTTGGGCACACAAGTCTAAGCACAAGGAACAAGACTCTCAAACAATGACATCCTAAGGATACCTGACCTTGATATACATACTCAGTTATTTTGTGGAAATTGTTAGCGTGACAAACAAATTAGAACTTCTCACAAAAGTATTAGTGAAGGTTATACTACCAAAATTTTCATATTAATTTAATGGGTCCAATGCAAACTGAGAGCCTTGGTAGAGTTTGTGATGATTCTCATTTTACGTGGATACAATTTTTAAGTGGTAAAGTAGACACAGTTAAAGCTTGTTTCTTTAGCTATTTTCTCAGTTAATTACTTTCAATATAGCTAAAGGATATTATTGATCCTCACGTTTATTTAAAGGATATTATTGAACAACAGAAGTCTGTATAATTTTTTGTCTAAGTCTACATCGTGAGCAAGGAAAGAAATATTGTTAGAATCCTTAGTGATCATGGAAGGGAATTGATCGAAGGATGCATGTGTACCTTCATCAATCTGTTGACCGACCAACGTGTTGCCTAATTGAGAGTGAATTCTTTTTGTGTTCAAAGGGAGAGATTTTTGTGTTGGTAGGTTGTTGGAAGTTGTTCTGGTGGGTCCTTATTATCATCACTATGATGTTCCTACTCGTGTTGTGGTTCTTATTGAACATAAAAAAAATTATTATATTTTTTACAAAAAGATAGAGTTTGTTGGTATTTTTGTCAAAAATAATTACATAACAATTATTTTTAATATGATTTTTTACAAAGATAAAAGATTTTGAAGATTGATTTATTTATTAGGGAGTTTGTTGGATAAATTATTATTTATTTTAAAAGATAAAAGATTGACCTATTTATTAGGAATCTTAATAGATATCTTTTAACCAATGAGGTCTATATATTTTGTTGCTGCTCGCCATGTTGGTTTTTGACAACACTCGATCTTAATTCGAAAAGCAGTATTTGTTGAAGAAGTTTTCGAAGGTATTGCAGTTACCTTTTGACAGATTATTAATTGAAGATCGTCAAGTGATTTAACAGAGTATCGATTGATAAGAAATATGAATGAAAGCTTAGATAATTGTACTACGATCAATGAATTCAGGGGGTCTTGAGTCCGTCTTCGAGGAGATTCATGTTTACCGTCAGGGAGAGCCTAAGTATATTTTTTAAGTTATGGTGATAACTTGTTAATGTAGCTTTAGGGTTAAGTTACAAACTTTTGAATCTCAATAATATTTCTTATCTGAGCAAATAAGCTCCCTAGATGTAGGTCGTATTTGCTGAACTGGGTTATCAAAGTCTTCTGTGTTATTTGTTCGTTTTGTTACGCTAGTTATTCCTGCAGCTAATCACATTAGTCATAGTTAGAGAATATTATTTATTGTCTCACTTATTTTTTTTCAGCTACTGCAGGAACATACCCGAAAGGTAGAATAATTACTTTCTAATGAACATATTCTTAATGACACTTCAATGTATCAAATATTCATCATAAATAATTATTACTATTAATATCAAATAGTATAAGTTTAATATATATCAAACGTGTAAAATAATATTTATTTATTAGTTATAACGAGTAAAGAAAAATTGACATACCATTAGGACCTACCTTCGATCGAGGAGACAATCAAAGTTTTTGCTAATTACGTGTTGTAAAACGAGGCACAACCGAAATATAGAAACAAAGAAAATATAATATTAAAATATTAAAATAATAATATATAAATAAATAAATAAGAAAATAAAAAGAATAAATAAAATAAAAATATAAAAAATTCAACTTTTTTAAATTATTTGAAATTCTCTCCGATATTAATGTGTCTTCCAAATCCACTAAATACCATTATTTGTAGATAATTTAAAAGCAGTATATGATATTACTTAACGTGTAAACATGCATGATTACATACCTTAGTTTTCACTTAGCAAAGAATGACTTAAAAGAATGAAAAGCACTCTCCAATCAAAACATTCAAAAAGTATGTACTTCTCAGTCCAAGCCTAACTTACTACATAGATAAGCACATATTTATAGCGTAAAAGTTACTCTAATTAACACAATATTAATTTACTTGTTTTATTTTTGCTATTTTTACGATTTTAAATTTTTATTGGGTTTATTTTTTTTCACTAAACAGATTTGGGAAAATTCTCTTTTCCTTTTTTTTTTCTTTTGTGGGGACAGATTTCACCTAAAATCCGTGCTAAACCCTCAACCTTTCTCGCCTTCTCCCTTCTTCTCCGTTAGTCCCTTCCCCATTCTCATTTTCTTCTTTTTCCTCTCCCATTCTCAACTCCTTCTCCCCTTCGCTAGTCCTCCGTCGCCCCAACCCAGTTGCACGCCAACAACCGAATACCAGTTTTGCCTCCCACATGCTCGTCGTCAACTCTGCTGGACTGACCTGATTTGTTGGCGTCGGAGCCACTGTCAGAGACTCGAACAGATTGGAGACTGGACGCAGGCTGGAACTGGAACCACTGGACAGGTCGGTGATTCTCCGTCGTCTCATCCGTGTTCGTCAGAGTGGTTGAGTGAGACGAGGACAACTAGGTAAAATGTCCTTGCTTTGATGCATGTGGAGGCTTGAATTTATTATTTAACAAGAGAAATAATTAACGATCAATTATTTATGTATTCTTAGAAATTTCGACTCTTATTTATTTATTTTTTATTTTTCTCAAGATATTTCGATTTGAAGTTCATCAAGTTTTGATAAGCTCAAAGAGTTTGATATTCTATGGCGACGGCTTCTCACGCACAAGCTGTCAAGTCTCTCAACAAGTCCCCTGGTCGCCGACGTTTTGTTGTAAGCATTTTCTTCGCTGATAATTTATTGGTGCTTAAGTTTGGCTACTGTGAAACCACTACAATTGAGTGTGTGTGTAATGTCTTAGTAGTCTTACTGAGGCGTCTTAAAGGCAGTGAGTTTATTGGGGGATACTATTATAGGGGTGGTTTCTTAATTCTGCCTTGAGTTTTATAAACGTGCATGTTTGTCTGCTGGCTAACATATGAATCATAGCTTATTTGTCTCTTTGCTTATATTAATACGAAGTCTAGACTATTTTTCTGAAAATTAGGGAGTTATTGGTTATTTTCTAATATTTATTTTTCTCCAAATGCTTTATGATATTTTCTTTGTACATATTTTTGAGATATCGTCCTTTTTTCTTTCCTGCTTTACAGTTCCAGACATTCTCCCAAAGAGTACAAGAAATTGACATTGATGTATACAGAAGCCTTGATAAAGTTAAGTCTGAGCCGTCCGAGGGATCCTCCTTTTTTCGGGACTGCCTTATAGAATGGAGGGTATGTCTATGCTAACTTTCTTTTTTGAGGGTGGGGGTTTTCTTTTCTCTTTTTAGTTGCTAATATTCTTAAGATATTTATCTGATCTGGTTTGGTATAAACTTATTAATCGGTTGTCATTTTCAATACTGTTTGACTGCTTTGGTTGCAATTTTTCTCTTTCATTCAAGTTACTTTATTGAAAAGGATTAGGATAAGTCAGGGGAGATTAGAAAGGAAAAAGATAACTATCATATGTATTAGCGATAGCATATATATTGTTGTTAACAGGAAATGTGGGCACCTTGTGTAACATTTTTGTCTCGGACTCAGTTTGGCAAACAAATTAGTTTTGTATGATTATTTATCCTTCTCGTCTGCTAGTATTTTTATTATCTTTTTCCAGAAAAAATATGTTAACATTTCATTTTTTAAATGTATTTCACCAATGCAGGAATTAAATACTGCTGAGGATTTTATTTCTTGTTACGAGGAAATTATTCCATTGGTACAAACATTACCACTGGTGATACTGCACAAGGAGTCTATATTCTCAAATCTTCTTTCTAGAGTACAGATAAAAGCAAGGCTATCCCTTGAGCCTATATTGAGGTATGCCCCGCTTATTTGTTAATCATCTTTGTGTTGGATACCATACCTTAGATTTTAACTTGTCTTTTAACTTTTCGTACTTATTTTTTTAAAAAACCTGAAAATTCAAAAATTAAGGTATAGTATTTCACTCTTATTTCAGTTTCTGTATTCAATGCCATGTAGATTGACTATAAAGCTATGCTAAATTCTAATCCCTATTCTTTATTTTTTGTTTCAGTTTGTTGTATTTGCTTTGAAATTTTTTTGTTAGTGTATATATTTTTGTTAGGGAAGTTAGTTATAAATAAAGGAGAGGAGAATGGGGAAGGGGAGGAATATTTGGTATGTGAACTAGGGGTTGAGAGTTATCTCAAGATAGGCTTGAGTGTGATCACAAGAAGGGAGGTTCCAAGTACCTTGAATCACTTGGTGTAAAGTGTATTTTTTGTTTGTTCTCACACTTTGATGCAAGGTGTGTTTTAGGGGCTTGTTTCGGTAGGATTAGTATTAGAAGAATACTCGGGGTATTGAAAGCACCTTGGAGAACCACACCCTAAAAGCCTTGGGGTGGGAAAGCCAAGTCTCTTAAGTACCACACTGGTCATCCCATTCTAACCAATGTGGGACAAAGGCATTCCGTACTATCTTGGTTTCTAACAATACCCCATCTCCAGAAAGGTGACATCCCGACGGTTGCTATGATGGGACTTCACTCGACCACACACAGTTAGAACTCTCCGATGGTTCCACTTTGAAATGTCAACAACTGGCTCTTATACCATTCTTAGGTACTTAAGCGCCTTGGAGAACCACACCCCAAAAGCTAGCTGTTGGGATGGGAGAGCCAAGTCACTTAAGTACCACATTGGTCATCCCATTCTAACCAATGTAGGACAAAGGCATCCCATACTACCTTCGTTCCTAATAGGTACTTTAGTAATCCATTAGGGAGTTTGTTAGGGAAGTTGGTTATAAATAGAGGAGTAGGGAATGGAGAAGAGGAGGAATATTTGGTTTGTTAACTAGGGCTTGAATGTGATCTCAAGAAGGGAGGGTCGAAGTACCTTGAATCATTTGGTTTATCGTACATATCTGTTATCTTTTATATTCAATATTTTCGGGTTCTATCAAATACATGATTAATTAGAGAAATTAAAGGCACCAATTCAAACTAATATCCCGAACAGAATAATTAGAAAAAGCTTGAGAGAGAAAACGCCAATAATGGGCAAGAAGATGAGTTGAAACCGGGTGTGCAATCCAAGGGAGAGATTCACTCTTTGATTACATTCAAACCAGATCTCAGGCAAGAGAGCTTAATTGCATTGGACCATAAAATCTGAAAGCTATTGGCCAAAAGAGGACCAACCGAAATTTGAATGATATTTTCTGAAGGACTTGCTGAACAGCCACTAAATCTGAAAATATGAGAACTCAATAAAAAAACAGATGCTGCATATCCTCACTCTGAGCCATACACAATGGGCAAATAGTAGAATGCAATTGTGTGGATCTGCAATTGCAATTTGCTTTTAGGAATGCAGTTGCAATTAAGTTCAAATAAAATTTTCAAGATACACCAACATACTTACTTTGTTTATACTTGAATTTGCTATTATTGACATTATATGCTACAATAAATGTATAATTGCTAAACAATAAACTTAAGTTTTAGAACTAAATAATACACATACATGAGTGTAATCAGTTGCTCATTTTTAATTGCCTCATTGACTCATAGGCCATCCATTTTGGTGGTTTTATTTGGTTCACTGTATTAGCAAACTGATTAGACCCTCTTTTTGTCATTTTTTCTGAAATTCTCTTGTATCAAATGTTGATTCTTATGCTCTCTTCTTGTATGGTATGAATTTTGTGATTTTTCATTTCAGGTTGATTGCGGCATTAGCAAGAGATCTGTTGGAGGACTTTTTGCCGTTAGTTCTTTCTCCCTTGGACTGAAATCTTGTTTGTATTTATTTCCAAAAATTAACCCCCCCCCCCCCCCCCCCCCCCCCAGGGGTTCCCTAAATTGATTGGTATTGTTTACATCATTCATTTGTTTTTCTTTTCTTTTCATCCTGTGCCAATTTTTTTTTATTTCTTCTTTTCCCCAAGATTATAGATAATCGAATTTGTTTGTTAAATCACAACCATATATATTACATTATACAACAATATAAACAATATTGATGTTGCTTAAATGACACGGGGAATTCTCCAGGAAATGTAACAAAAGGAATTTGTAATGATTCTGAAGTGTCCAATTCCAGAGATTAACCCTCCATTTATATAGGATCTAATGACAATCTATGTATTTAAAAAACCAGAAACAATTTAACCATAACTATTAGACTAACAACTATTAGACTAACTCACTACGTCAATTCCTTCCCTTGTGGTACACATTCTCCTTCACTAGGTCTCATAATGATGAATGATCTTGTGTCTAATTGTTTTATTAACGCATGACATAAATTCCTTCCCTTTCTAAAAAGAGAAAATTTTTTCCTGAAAAATAACCTTTTCTTTTGCTTAGAAACATTCCAATTGAAAATGTTTTCAATCCATTGAAGGACCAACGTTTTATTGAATACTTGGCTTGCTGAAAACTCTTCCTGAATTAATATGCTTTTCTTGATTTTTTAGCATCTTCTGAAAATTATTAAATTTGGCTTAACCATGAAAAACCAAGAGAGAGTTATCACCAAAATTCCTTACTCCTTAGCCTTTCAATCACAATCGGGAAAACTAGAGGAAAGTGTTTCTTCTACATTGTTTTGTGGCTTGATTGTTACATATAGTTCTTCAGATGTAATTGGATTATGATAAATTGAGTAAATTCATATTAATCTTGGTTTAGTGCTGGATTAATCATCCTTTTTAGTTTCTTGTTTGGCTTTTAGTTCTCCTTTTAGTTTCCCTTTAGTATTTTATTTAGTTTCTCTATAAATATAGATGACTCCCTCTGATGTATTTCTAGAAAGTTTCATTCGTTAGTGAATAAATCCTCTCTTTGATCTACTGTCTACACCATTTTCCTAAGCTAATTCCTTGCCTTCAGCAATGAGATTTTTCATAAAAAATAAAAACTCATCGTTTCCATCAAAAAGAATTCTTCCTCTACATTTTTTGACATTGCTTGACTTAATCATATTCAGCATACCCACAAGGAACTTCTTCCTCCAAATTCTTTGGTGCTGTCTGAATGCTCTCATCTTCAAGTTAATTAATGAAGCTGTGCAAAAAATTATTTTCTTAATATGTGTACCAAAATTGAGCTTTATTTGGTTTAAATTCTTGAAAATTTTCAATGTCAGTGAAATGTTTGCCAAAACATGAATAAATTTTCTTATCATGATTTGAAACTAACTATTAACCTTCAATTTCTTCTTTCCTTTCACTTCCTCTAAATCTTGGGTTTCTTGTATTAGATTTAGGTTTTCCATAATATCAATGTTCATTTATCTATTCTTTCAAAGTGGGCACTAAAGGCATCCCCTTGTAATTTAGTGTGCTTTGTAGAATACCGTGCACAACACTACCTCCTGCAAACTATGTCGACCAGGCCTTGAGGAGAAAGTAATGATTGACTTTGTAGAGAGTTTGAGAGGCTTTTAAAAGAGATTTGGACCATTTGGTTTAACTTTTTGTCTTGCTTTGTTTGTTTTTAAAATTTTATTATTAATATTTATATTTCTAATTTAAAATATTCTCTTGGTCTTATTTTGTTGGATTTGAAGCAATTTCTGTAGGAAAGAACTTTTTGGCAGCAAATGTTGGTCTAGGCGATTGCTTTGATACCAATTTGGTTTAGACTAAATGACAGATCAGATAATGATCCATGAAATCTAACAAGGATTTCATCATGTAATTTAAAAGAATTTAACGAAAACTATTAAACTAAACTAACTCACTACATCAACTTTGTTATGTGAATGGTTGTTAGTCTGGTAACTTTGCTATTTTTTTTTAATTCTTCTACTGCCTGATGATACCGTTATGTGACAGATTCCTGTCTCAATTAACTGATGCATTGGTGTCTCTTCTAGAAGGTGGTGCAGCTAGGGAGCCAGAAATTATTGAGCCGGTATATACACACTATGCCTTCAGTTTTTACATACCAAGTCACTGATACAATACTTGATGTTTTATTTGAAGTCTGGTCCATGTTTCTTGCAGATTTTTACATCATGGTCATATATAATGATGTACTTGCAAAAATATCTTACACGAAATATTACTGATTTGCTAAGGTAGGTCTTCTTCCCTTGCTTCTTATTCTTCATCGTGGTGTAAGAAAAGAATGTATCTGTATTGTTATCGAGGTCCCATTTATATACCAAGGATGTATGGATTTTTTAATGTCTTCTCTTGTGTAAAGCTTGTATATTAGTTTGAATTACGTAAATACATAACACAAATTTATCTTGTTTGGCCATTGGTCTAAAAGGGCCTTCTTCTGTGGTAGTGGTGGGACTTATTCTACTTAATTGGAGGTAATGTTTAAATGGCGAGGACAGAACAATCATACATTTTTCAGTTGAGTGAAAATCATGAGCTTAGTAGTGTCACTAGTTAAAGAAAGAAAGAATAGCAGATAAGGTGAAAAGCAGCCGCTGTGGTACTTTAATGTTTATGTGATTTAGTCATTTTACCCCAATATTTGTTGAAGAAGATTTGAAAACAAAGCTCATAAATATTTTGTGATCTCTCCTCGATTATTTATTGAAATCGTGAATATTCACTAAATGCATGCATGTGGGTGCTCATGCATGTTTATTTGAATTTTCAAGGGTTACAGTGTCCTTGAGATATTACTCTAAAGATTACATTCAAGATTTCATGGCTGAGGCGACATCATTCTTGCTAAGGAATGCACCAGTTGATCAGCTAAAAAATGGTAGGACTTTTCAATATTAAGGTTTTTTAGATGCTACTATGTTAGTATTTTATAGGTCTTCCTATTTTTCTGATTTGTAGTACACTATTGAAATTGTTTACCAAGTAAAAAGAAATTGGTAAATAGATTGGAAACTCTCATCTGTTTTGCATTTATTTAGAGGCATAACTTTGGAACCTAATATTATGTTATGATATCTTATAATGTTGTCATCCTAACTGCTTGGTACATCTCTTTCAACTTTGGTTGGTGCAAATATATAGACAATCATTAGACTAGCTCCACTTCAACCTCTATGGTTCCCTTTAGTGTATGCTTGTGATCCTGTACATATCATAAATTTTGTCATGGTCACCATGCTTTTCCCCAAATTTGCTCATCTACATAAATTCTTCATATAGTCTAGATGTCAGAGGGCATTTCCCTTGTAACACTACATTTTTTTAGAAATAGAAACGTTAACACTTGAGTTATTGAAAAACGATGAGTGGTTTTATTGTGCAAAGGAGTGGGTATCAGAATAGTTGTGTCTATTGTATTAATATCTTCTAGAGCCGTTACTTCTCTGTTGACGTCTACCTAATTTGGGGTAGGAGGAGAAAATGCTTGGGATGTTGTGGAGGGCCTGGTAATTGATACGGATGTTGTTATATACAGTATATTAATGTCATGGGTAATTGTCTTGAAAGATCTTGACACATGCGCGCACACACTTGTTAATTTGTAAAGCCACATAACATCCCAACATCTAACCCTTTTGGCCTTTCATTTGATGCAGGAATTAAACGGATAATATTGGAAGTTGTTAAAAAACCTCTTGCTACAAGAGAATATGGCACTAGTGCTCTGCTATTTCACACCATGAGAGGAACCTCATCAAGGTTTCATTCAAGAGCAGAGCTGGTGTTTCGCTTTTTGATTAGTGGTCCAATATTTGAAATTGGCCGAGACTCCAGCCAAGGTGAATTTATTTCTATCAAATATAGTAGTTCCATATGTTGCTACTTGTTTGTAAATTTATTAATTGATCTCAATAAGTATGTTATATGGACATGCCATCGTTAGTCATTAATGGCCTCCTTGGATGTGATGGCTTAATGGTACCCTAACATCTTGTATTAAAATGCCATATAATCTGCACTTCTAGAGAAAGAGAGTGTGGGGGGTGACAGGGACCAGAAAAGAATAAAGACTTGCCAGATAAGCCAAGTGTTTTTAGGTACTTAGAGACACCTTCCCTCGTGACATCTCTCTTAAGTCCTAATTTGCTGGTAGGTTCTTGTTTCACCTGCAAAAGATTCAACCCACACCCACACAAATACACAGAATAATTCCAGCACACTCACGAACACAGTACAATGGAGAGAAGGAGATATATGTATATAGATAGGTATATATATATATTCAATATGGAATCATAAGCTTCACAAAAGAGTTTTAAGAGTTTCAACAAGCTTCAGCCAAGTAAGAGGGCTGCTCTCTCCCCAATGAACAATGTTCATTCAAAATACATAATAACCAAGATCCTCAACCCTAGCACAAAACGCCTACATATATATTCCCTTTCTGCTGCTGCCACGTGTTGTTAGGACCGCTGGTCATCCTAACAACCATGTTGTCTAGGTGGAATTTTCCTTTTTACCCCTCCTTTGGTAAACTTGGGTAATTGGAGGCCTAGTGTTTGCTCACCACAATAATGCCCAAGTTCATCCTTTCATACTCTCTCTACTTACAATCACCCTCCTACCTACTTTTCTAACTAATTATCAATATACTCTTAGTACTCTAGCAACACCGTAATTGCGTTTCTGCCAGACAGGGAGTGGGAGAGAACCAATCCTGTCTTGTTCCATTTGCAAATACTGTTGCAGTTTAATATGTCAATGACTATTTGTACTTTGATTACCAGTTACTGCAATTTCTATTGCCCTTATTGTTTCTGTTCGTCTCTCTATTCCAGGTTCAGATGCCATTTTAGAAGTGTTAAAGTGTGTGTGTCAGAGATTATGTGAAGAAATGGATCCCCAGGAATTGGAGGTGATATGGAAATGCTTGTTTGAGGAAATAACAGTTGCCATTTCTAATGATTACATGGTTCATATAAATCACCTGTTGATGCTTCTTGCTTCAGCAGCTCAGAATGTGAATTGGAAAAAACTTCACGGTTAGATATACGATAAGTACTCTCTTCCAATTTTCTAGTGTTGGCCATGTTTTTAAAATTCTATTGTTTTGAATCCTAAATCTCTGTGTTTATAGACCTTTGTTGTCAAAGCATTTCTCACAGAATTTCGGTTTGGAAGGATTTATTGAGTTTTCCATGATAAATCTCTTCATTGGATCGATCAATTTATCTCTCATTCTTAATATTTGCCATGAAGCTGTGATTGCTCACATTTTTGTTGTATTACATCTATTCTCGAATTTTCGGTTTCCTTGTGTTTTTAACATTAGTTTTTTTCATTGTATCAGTGAAATTTTTGTTTCCTTTTTCTTTTCTTTTTTCTTTAAAAAAATTCTATTATTCTATGAAAGCTGCTGATCTGTTATGTTTCACAGATTATAAACCAATGCTCGAACTTGTAGACTTACTTGTGATGAAATTTGCCACAACTCCAAGCCTTACAGTGGATGATGATTTATCCAGCCTTGTTGATACAATTTTGCAATTAATGTTAGTTATTCTTGAAGGTCTTCAAAATTCTGAGGACTTTCTATGTATTTCTGGTTGCTCATTGCGTTGGGCTCCAATATTTCAATTAAACAACAGTAGGTATGAGCAGCATGGCCTTCATAAAGTGTGACACTTGGTGTATATTACCTTGTATTTTAAATTTTAATAACACATTTGAGGTTTTTGTTTTTAGTTTATTAACTTTTGTACGAGAAGTAATGGAGAAGGACACTAGTGTACTATGTGCATTCAGAACTAACATTTTAAGGTATATATCATTTTTTTAATACTCTATTGCAAAATAGGTGAAAATGAGACATCTAACGGGTTAGTATTGTATTTTCAGAGTGATGAATGAATCGTTAGAATCTTCACCCGAAGAAGTTATTTATCTGCTGCTTTCCTTTAGTGAGAGATTACCAACAGAAGTGTTAGGTACATCAGAAGAGGAAATTCCAAAGATTAATAATTTTATCCTAAAAATCCTTCGCCAGTGGATAAAAGAGATCACTGATTTTGTGCAACACAGTTCGTCAACTATTGATATTAATGAATCTAAATTGGCTACTTTTTGGGGTGTTGTTCGTTGTTGCCCATATATTCTAAAATTCCAAGCTAGTTCATCCTTACTAGTGGAGTTGATTGATGCACTTGACCGGCTTTGTACTCTTGAAGGTAAAGTTTAATCATCTAACATGATTTATTTCATCTTATTTTCTTTATGGCAGCGATATAGATTTGGTGTCTAATAAATGGTATTGCTCTTATTCAACAAGTGGAAAGGCATTCTTCTAGTTGAAGTTGATACTTTGTTTATTTTTGCATGCGCATCCCCAAAATTGATGTGTACAATATGGCTACCGATATGTTTATTGCACTAGTTGAGAATGCTACTACTTATAAGCTCTGTTTTTTTTTCCCTCTTTTGGAGTTTCTTATTTATAGTTTAATTTATTCACGCTCTTTTAGGTGACATCTTTGGAATCCCTAAAGAAAAGTTGGAAAGCATAATTGGTGCCACCATAGGTTCTTACCTTAAGTTGCTCTCTAGTGAGAAGGCTGGGCTTGAAGAATTAAGCAGACTTGTGTACCTTGCCAAAAGATATAGCTCATGTTCACAAGTCTTGGTAGCTGTAGCTGATTATTTGGATTTTATTTATGGGTGGGTGAAAATTTTGCATTCTAGACCCTTTTTTCCATCTTCTAATCATTATTTTATCTCTAACTTCCGTTGTTGGAAGCATGTATTGTCCATTAACCGTGTTAATTGTAGGCCTGCATTGGAAGCTGACATCAGTAAAAGAATCTATTCTGAAGAGTTTCAAGCAGACAAGGTTGAGGATGCAGTACAGGTGTTTGCAGATAATTTGCGTCACTCAGATAAGGGGGTTCGTTTATCTACTCTCAGAATATTGTGTCACTATGAGCCTTTGCAGTCTGCTACTCTTACAAAGGAATCTTCCATTGATAATGAGATGGAAGCTGAAAATTTGGAACCATATTCTGATGATTTAGTAGGCAGTGAGGTAAGCTTGTCCATGTTTCTTTATTTGTTGTTTGACTTTGTGGTTCGGAGCTCTGGACTCACTCTCAAAATATGTCAGGTCCTTCGTCTACTTCTCTCTGTTGAATCAACATCTACTTCAATATCTACCAGCCGAAAGATTATATTATTTATCTCTGGAGTGCAGAGGGCCTTGATGGCTGAAGGAATACCTGAGGCTTACTTATTGGTTGCTTTAAATGGGATTATTGGCATTTTCCAAAACCGCTTTAGCTATATTTGGGATCAAGCATCTGAATGTCTTGCCTCTTTAATCAGAAATCACTCGGAATTTGTGTGGGATAAACTGATCTGTTATTTTCAGCAGTGGTTATGTCTACTTGATCAACCGGGCAGAGATACTGCTGAATCATCTGATGAATTAAATGGTGTGCTTGCGTGTGCCATTAGGGTTTTTTAGCATCATATTTTCTTTTAGAATAATTGTGCTACTGATACTCTTTTTGTTGGTTACCAATTTTGGAGTATGGTTAAGTTCCTTGTTTCAGTAGAAAAGCTGTTTTTCATTTTATAGTGAAACAAAAAGTTCTTTTTTCATATTTCAAATTCTTGTTTAAGTAATATCGTTTCTGTGCTCTTATCCCCCCCTCCAAAAGAAATAAAAGGATACTTGTTTCTGTGCAACTTTGGTTTTCTACTGAAACAAGGGAAGCTGATGCAACTGCTAATGTTAGATAATAACTTTTATGTTGGGTTCAGAATAATTTGTTGAACTTTGGTTTCACACTTTTTTGTCTTTCAGATCTAGTCAGATGTTTCCGCTCATTCGTTGTTCCTTCAACAGACAGTACACCACTCTTTACTCTGTTATCCTTAGTGCTTCAATCATTACAAAAAAATTCGACCATCGTTGAATCTCAGTCTCAACGGATGTTGCCTCTGTTCTTAACATTTTTAGGCTACAGCACTGGTCATGTGGATAGGTGATTTATAAATGGTTTAATACCTCATATTTTATTTGTACAGGTCCAATGTTTACTCCAATCCTGTAGTTTTCTTATTTACTACATTCTTTTGCATGTCCTTTGAAATTACAGTGTGGATTCGTTCAAACAATATGCATGCAAAAGCAAAGAGTGGAAATGTGTTCTGAAGGAGTGGTTAAACTTGCTGAGGAAAACCCGGAACCTGAAGTCTTTTCACAAGAGTGACTTTCTTAAGGAAGTTCTGGAGCAAAGGTCCCTATCATAATTAGTGAAATGCCTCTTCTCTTCTATTCCATGCGATATATTTATGTTGAATAATTTTTTTGCTTGTGTATTTCTACCTCAGGGGAAACTGCTGTTTCTTTACTCTTATGCTTCTACTTATGCGTGCTTTGTTTGGATGTTTCTAGGCTTTTGGATGATAATGATGCTGAAATACAAAGCAAGGTCCTTGATTGCCTCTTAATGTGGAAAGATGATTTCTTGATCTCACATGAACAACATCTAAAAAACATCATCTCCCCCAAGACTTTGAGAGAAGAACTTACAAGGTGGAGCTTGTCAAAAGAAAAGAATCAAATTGATGAAAGACACAGACCTAAGCTTGTACCTTTAGTTACTCGCTTATTGATGCCAAAAGTTAGAAAATTGAAGGTTCTTGGTTCCCGCAAGGTATATTCTTTGTCGAGTACAGTGTATATTGTTTATGATGGTACTCGGAATACCATCTCTGTTATTCTTGAGATTTTTCAGTATATGTAACTGTTTGTAGAGCATTCTTTCGTCATTGTATGTATGGGTTATTCGGGTTGATAGATTACTAATCAGTATGCCATATTCATTGTTTGTTGGTGAAGCATTAGTTGCAGGCATAGGTTGTTTGATTTTATTAATTGACTGGTTTAAAATATTTTCTTAATCTTAAACATTCCCTGTGGTTTTAGTTAAGCAGACTTGAGTGTTTGGTTGTTTATTATGAATGAAGTTGTCATGAAGGAGGATGGCTCGTCTTCAATAGTATTGGTGGCTTAATCTTATATATTAAAGTAATTAAAATCACAAAGAATATGAGTTTAATATTTCTTTTATGGCAGCAAGCAAGTGTAAATCTTCGAAAAGCCGTCCTCCAGTTCATTGCACAACTTGATACAGTTGAGCTTCCACTTTTCTTTTCCCTGTTATTGAAGCCTTTGAACATTATTCCAAGGGAAGCTGATGCAACTGCTAACTGGTTTTCTAACTTACACCTAGTTTCAATGAAAGCGTCAGCAACTAACATCTTGAAGTACTTCTCAACAGAAAGTATAGTTGCATTGTCATGGAAGAAGAAATATGGTTTTATGCATGTTATTGAAGAAGTTCTTGCTGTTTTTGATGAAATGCTTATTAGTCCATTTCTCAATATAATATTGGGTTGTGTTGTCCGAATTTTGGCAAGTTGCACATCAAGTCTTCATGCGGCAAGGCATAATGAAATGTCTTTATCTGAAATTGGAAAGACATGCAACAAGAATTCACTTGAAATGAATAAAGAAGCAGCATTCCCTGGCCTGGTAATTCTTCCATTCAGATTAGTTGCTGTCAACTTTTTTCATAGAACGTTCTTGTCAACCTGTTTTTTTCTCCCATCATAAAAGTTATTATCTATCTGCATGACATACTACCTCCCTTTCTTAACCAGTTTTAAATTATGAACGATGTTTAAATTAGCTATAGTTGGTTCGATCATCTGAACAGTGTGTTAATTTCTGGTCAAAATATTTTTTACTGGGTGTTGAGATCTGTAGTGGTGGGGAAGTCTTCTCATTTACCTTGTAGTCAAGGTCATCAAATTTCAAGTTCTTCTGGCACTGTTTTATTTGCTTCAGCGAAGCAAATGTTAATTTTTCTCCTCTTCCATTTATTCTCTCGTATTCTTTATTGGTTACATGAGATTGCTGATTAATTATGGAACCTGAAACTTTAGATACTAACAATTTTTTCTTTTCTTCTAAGCAGACCTATACAGCTGTGAAGCAGCACAAAGATTTAAGGTCTTTATGTCTCAGAGTCATTTCAGTCGTTCTTTACAAGTATGAGGATTTTGATTTTGAAATGGAATTCTGGGACCTATTTTTTACGTCTGTGAAATCTTCAATCGAAAGTTTCAAGCATGAGGGCTCAAGCAGTGAAAAGCCAAGTTCACTTTGCTCTTGCTTTCTTGCCATGAGTAGAAGCCACAAACTTGTGCCACTGTTGGCTAGAGAGAGAAATCTAGTTCCTGATATCTTTTTCATCCTCACTATCTCGGCAGCATCTCAACCCATTATATTGTTTGTACTTCAGTTTATTGAAAACTTGTTGAGTTTTGATGGTGAGTTGGATGGCAATGATAGTGCCGTGAGAAGCATTTTACATCCAAATCTTGATTCCCTTGTTCAAAGCTTGCATGTTCTTTTCCAAAGTGGTGATGCGAAAAAGAGGTATGTGTTTTTTCTATGATGATGTGATTTATTGTTTGTTCTGTTAAGTATTATCTACCGCCTTGCACACTAGGAAAATTTTTATTAATTGGTGTCTGCATTCATCTTTTTTTGTATTAGAAGATGGTATCAGCTTTTTGAAATTCATTAATGGAATAATAAATTGACTTGTAATACCCTGTTCTATGAATTGTTAAAAGCCATGGCATGCATTCTGCGTGATTTTCTGTGTATTATGTGAATAGTTTTCCATATAGTAGGATTAGAAGGCTTTTAAGGCGTAG
The DNA here is from genome assembly GCF_000004075.3 of Cucumis sativus. Taxonomy (NCBI): domain Eukaryota; kingdom Viridiplantae; phylum Streptophyta; class Magnoliopsida; order Cucurbitales; family Cucurbitaceae; genus Cucumis; species Cucumis sativus. Next base: position 9,150,703 of record NC_026656.2, read on the forward strand.
AGGCAAGACTCTAACTTTTACCACAGAAACTTTTGCTTTCTTTGATCATAAGTGGCTTATGCTAAAATGTAAGCACACTTAAGCTTAATGTGACTATCCCTCATGAAAGCTCTTTTGCTCTACACACTTCGCTTGTATATTCAAAATGTTTCTATAAGAAATAAATATTAATTTACCTTAACTCTTGAAAGCTCTTATGCTCTCCACACTTCTAAGAACACTGGTCATAATGTATTTTTATATGACTTGTAGCTGTTTATTATGTTTCTACTTGTGCGAAATTTTATATCGGTGGAAAATAAAATAATATTCCATAACAGACTTGTAATAATTCCCGGGTCATCATTTCAGGAAATTGATAGAACACCTCAATGGACCAATGATAAGAATTTTCAAATTACTCTCGAAGGTTGTAAGGGACCAATTGCATGCTAAGAAGTTTGTAGAAATCATACTCCCATGCTTATCTCAGACTGGTCGTAGTTCTGGTGGGAATATTCTCCTTTTTATTTTTACCAGGAAAATGCTGTAAGATTTGACTCATCAAATTATTTTGTAAATGATTTGAATCCCTTTGCCTTTCAGAATTTTATGCTAATACTCTACAAGTGGTACAAAATGTGGTTCCCATTCTAAGGAGCGAGAGTACAACAAAAATCTTGAAAGCAGTTTCTCCGTTACTGATTTCTGTTGAGCAAGATCTGCGTTTGCTTGTATGTGATCTTATCAATGCTCTTGCAGAAGTTGATTCTTCCATCCTCTGTGTGGTAAAGTTCAAATTTTTTATATGCATTCAAGTTATTTCAATTGGTGATTCTAATTTTATTGTGATTCCTTATCCAAAACGAATGATACTGTTGTAATTATTCTATCTTCTTTTCATATTCTGTAGGCTCAAATCATCCGTGGTTTAAATGCAACCTCTGCTATGGAAATTGGAGGACTTGATTTTGATACAATTGTTAATACTTACGAAAAAATTAGTGTTGATTTTTTCTGTGCTACCTCAGAAGAACATGCATTAGTTGTTCTATCGCAGTGCATGCATGATATGTCATCAGAGGAACTAATCCTAAGACATAGTGCTTATAGGTGTTTGCTCTCTTTTGTCGAATTTTCTTCTTCAGTTCTTGGTCAAGGAGGGATCAGTCACCAAGAATCAAGTGACAATATCACATTGTACGATAATAGTTGGTCAAAAGAAAGCATCATGCGGCTAACAAACAAATTTATTTTTAAGCACATGGGGGAAGCAATGAACAGGGAGACCTCAGTTAAAAAGGTAGAGAGTTAAGTTATATTTTATTGTTTTTATTACCCTGATAGTCTGTTGAATCCGAAACTTTACTTTTTTATTAATTTAGTAACCTGTGAAAGTGTAAATACTCAGCTGATACATTGGGGAATGAAATGTTTGTTAAGCGTTGGTTTATGTTATGGTCTATATTTTACAACAAGAACAGTTTATTGTAGGTAGTAATGTAAAAGGTTGGAGGTATTTGCTCATTTCTGTCATTTGTGCCTAAGATTTTTGAATAGATTCTTTAGTTAAGATAACACAGATGTCTTACATTGGAACAAGGAAAAGGAAATGGAAGAAAAGGAATGAATTACAAATATGTTACATCCTCTAGCATATAGTATTTTGTTGATTAAATATGTTGCACACTTTGCCTTAGAAGTACAATGCTACCAATTACCATTCACATTTGCAGATTTGCTTTTCTCATCTTTTATGAATTGCCTGGTTACAGGAGTGGATAAATTTATTGCGAGAAATGGTGTTGAAATTTCCTGATGTAGCCAACTTAAGTTCGCTGAAGGCATTATACAGTAAAGATGCTGAAATTGATTTTTTCAGTAACATTACCCACTTGCAGGTGAATTTCTGCTTCTTATGTTTGTAAAATGTGCCGGTATAAAAGTATAACCCTGTGCCTGAGAGTAGCATTCCTTAGTTTTCATATGAACTGTCACCACAATTTGTCACTTATTATCATCCGTAGCAAAAATATTTTATTTCTCCAAATATCAACTTAACTTCTTTCTAAATTACAAAGCATGCATTCATTACTTTGGATGGATGAAGTATAAGTTTTGAAGGTAGTAAAAGTATCACCTTATGCCTGAGAGTAGCATTCCTTATTATCCCCATTTCATATTGATTTTTCATGAAATTAATTTTATGTTGCAGAAACTTAGAAGAGCAAAGGCATTAATTCGCTTCAAAAATACAATTCCTACTGTCAACATGCCCGAGGTATTTTCTATATTCTTAATGTTGATTTTACTATGAAATTATTGATTGGGAAGCTGCTTAAGTTATCCTCACTCCTTTTTCTTCAAGGTTATAACAAAGAATGTCTTTGTGCCACTGTTCTTCAATATGCTGTTTGATTTACAAGAGGGTAAAGCAGAGAATATTAGAGTTGCTTGCATAGAAGCGCTTGCTTCAATTTCTGGTCAAATGGAATGGAAGTCATATTTTGCTCTATTAAGAAGATGCTTACGGGACCTTACTAAACATCCTGATAAAAAAAAGGTTCTGATGCGGTTGATATGCTGTATTTTGGACAACTTCCATTTTCAAGAGAATATTTCAGACGTTGGGTCAACACAATTATATGGCAGTGTGGTTGTGATGAACAATATGCAAGTATGCCTTAGTAAAGATGTGTTCCCAAAGATACAAAAATTTATGAACTCTCAGTCGGAAAGAGTTGATATTTATGTCCATCTTGCTGCGCTAAAGGTGTTGAAATTACTTCCTGCAAATGTTATGGATTCACAACTTTTGAGCATCATCCAGCATATTGTGAACTTTTTGAAGAACCGCTTAGAAAGTGTACGTGATGAAGCTAGATCTGCACTGGCTGCTTGTTTGAAGGAACTTGGATCTGAATACTTGCAGGTTGTAGTTAGGGTTCTGAGAGGATCCTTAAAACGTGGTTACGAGATGCATGTGCTAGGGTATACACTCAATTTTTTATTGTCTAAGCTCTTTACCGGCCCAGCCACTGGGAAGATAGATTATCTTTTGGATGATCTCATTTCTGTAGCAGAGAAAGACATCCTTGGAGAGGTTGCTGAAGAAAAAGAGGTTGAAAAGTTGGCCTCGAAAATGAAAGAGACAAGGAAACAGAAGTCCTTTGACACCCTGAAATTGGTAGCTCAAAGCATAACATTTAAAAGCCACGCACTTAAGCTCCTTAGACCTGTTACTGATCATATGAAGAAGCATCTGACCCCAAAAGCTAAAACCAAATTGGAAAATATGCTATCTAGTGTAGCTGCTGGTTTTGAAAGTAATCCTTCCGTCAATCAAACTGACCTCTTAGTCTTCAACTATGGCCTCATTAAAGATGGAATAAAAGTTGAAAATGGACAGGGTGGAATCTCATCGTTGGTTGATGCAAACAAACATTCAAGAGATGTCTCTAGAGGAAAGAACTTTTCGTGTCAGACAATACTTGCTAAGGCACCATGTTCACACCTTATTATGGTGTTTGCACTTAAGCTTCTGCATGGGTACATGAAAAAGATGCAACTTGGGAAAGGTGATGCTCAGTTGCTAGCAATGCTCGACCCTTTTGTTCTCTTATTAGGAGACTGCTTGACTTCTAAATATGAGGATGTTTTATCATTAACTCTTAGATGTCTCACTCTATTGCTAAGATTGCCTTTGCCATCTGTCAAATCCCAAGCTGACAAAATCAAGGGAGTAGTGTTGCTTATTGCTCAGAGTTCAGTAGACCCACGCAATCCGTTAGTGGAATCGTGTTTGAGATTGTTAACTGTGCTTCTGCGAAATGAGAAAGTTACACTCTCCACAGATCAGCTACACTTATTAATTCAGTTTCCGCTGTTTGTTGATATTGACAAAAATCCATCTTTTGTTGCCCTTTCACTTTTGAAGGCAATTGTAAGTCGGAAGCTTGTTGTCCCTGAGATATATGATCTTGCTATTCGGGTAGCAGAATTGATGGTGACAAGTCAAGTCGAACCAATTCGGAAGAAATGTGGCAAAATCTTACTACAATTTCTGCTTGATTATCATCTTTCAGAAAAGCGGTTGCAGCAACATTTAGATTTTTTGCTCTCAAATTTAAGGTGACCAATGGTGTTAAGTTGATTTCTTTACCTATCCTTATTATTCTTTTATTCTATCTTTAGACGATCTTCCTATTATTGCAGGTATGAGCATTCAACAGGAAGAGAAGCTGTTTTGGAGATGCTTCACGCAACTGTAGTTAAATTTTCAAAAAGTGTGGTGGATAGTATTTCTGAGACATTATTTTTTCATTTGGTGGCTTGCTTGGCTAATGATCAGGATCATCATGTTCGGTCTATGGCTGGTCTCGTAATAAAGAGCCTGATAGATCGCATAAGCCCAGGTCCTCAACATAATATACTTGAGTCCAGTCTATCTTGGTACTCGGAAGGAAAGCAGCAATTGTGGAGTGTTGCAGCACAGGTGAGTTTCCTAAATTTATTTTCTTTTAGAGCAATTTGGAAGTTTTCGATCAACTTGCCAAATTGATTTTCAATTTATCAGTTAACATAGTAATATGTTTTAAGCCTTGGTGGGCAACGTGCCTAAACAAATACTATATTTATTGCAAGTACACTCTTTTAAAGTAGTGCAAGTGCTATGTTAACAATTACACTCTTTTAAACTGGACAGAACTTTTCTACTACGAATGTAGATAGTGATAAATGTTAATCCCTAATTGAGGACAAAGCTTTAGCTCGGGCACTGCTTTTGAATTAGATAGCCATTCACAAGAAGTTTGGATATTCCTTTTGTGGGCTGAATTTTTGTGGGATTTGTGTATGCCCTTATATGTTCTTTGAGAAAAATTGGTTTCTAATCCAAGAGAAACAAACTAAATAATAGGTTTGGATATTCTAGTTTTTTTCCTTCCAAGATGCATATTGGGGCAAGGAGTCGAAGTTGATTGTTTGGACTTGGATTGCTTCCACATCAAATATTGAAGCAAGTTAATTGGTATTTGGAGATATTAAGTGACTAATCAACCAAAAAGCTTAAGTGATAAGTTATGGTAAATTAAATTATATTACTTCAACACTCTCGTTCACTTGTGAGTTTAAAAATTTGTAGATGACTCGAGCAGAGATAAATATTAATTGGAGGGAACGATATTACATTTCTCTAATACCATATTTCCCAACACTTTTCACGTAAGAGTATTGACTTGGAAAAAGTAGAAAAGGGGTGCTTGCATATTTTGTATGGGGCTGTATTCTTGTTTTCTCTGGTTGAATGTGCTTTTTAAATAACTGATTGACCTAAAAGCTTAAGTTAGTAGATGAAAACAAATTTAAGATCATATCATTAACACTCTCTCTTGTTTTTGGGCTTGAATACGAAGATGATCTAACCATGGAAATCAATATTAATTAATTGGAAAGGGAATAACATTGCAAGGGTTTGAACACAAAACCTGATGAACCACTTGGCGTGATCCAATCTAGATTCGAAATGAATAGAATATTTTGTATTTCAATAATTCAATTGTAAGATACATAACCTTCGTATATAGGAGAAAGGCTCAATATGTAAAAGGACAGAATTATAAGGAGAATAGAATGAAGTCATAGAGGATTTTACAGCTTATTATCTTATTTACAACCAACGATATTTTTTTCCTTATTCTATTTATTATTATTATTTTTTGTAATTACTCTGCCATGATTTGTGCCAGCTGTTCATTCTCTCTTTTCGAGTAATCTTAGGTTTGGACTTTAGGATTTGAGTCTCATTCAAACGATTAATTTTCTTCATATCCATCTCTTCATCTGGAGGGAAAAAGTTTAAGTGGAAGATAAACATACAGAAGTGAGAAAGGAATTGACATTATTTTTTTGTACACAGGTGTTGGGATTACTAGTTGAAGTTGAAGCTTTAAAGGAAGCTTTTGAAAGACGTATCCAAACTGTGTTGCTGGTTGCCAGGGGAATTTTGCAGTCTGTTGTTGATGTTTCCATGAGTGAGCAAATAGACATGTACGCAGAGAGTACCATTACCTTTTGGAAGGAGGCATATTATTCGTTAGTGATGCTAGAGAAGTTGATGCACCAATTCCCTCAGTTATTCTTTGAGAATGATTTTCAAGTATGCTGCTCTCAGTTTCTTCTATCTATTTAATGTCTTTATATTTTGAAATGTTTCTATTGCATGGAGGAGCTCTCTCCTTTGTATTCTATTGACGCTGAATTACTGGAAAACTTATACCGCCACAATAATTTTATGGTTGATCCACAACCTTTTGGTTTCGTCTTCCGAACCTAGAAAATGCTAAATCAGGTGACCCCAGTTTCGTAAGGAAAAGATGCCTTGGACCATCTAGTTATGTAATGTTTATATGAGCATTAGTTGTAGGAAGGAGCTTCAATTGATAAATGAAATAAAGTCCCTTAAAGGGCTTTCCATCACCTAAAGTTGAGCTGCAAAAGAGCCAATTCCACAGATTTACGGTTCTTGATATGGAAGTACTCTGAAGGGTTCCACTTGTAGTTAGGTGTTTTGTTGGGCAACGAGTACAGTACACAAAACTACCCCTTAATTTGTGTTGACTAGAGCTTTTTTATTTTTAACCAATGTTAGCCAGTGCTGACCAAGGCAGGTGGTCCAGTACCGAAGTGGTATAGTCTAAGAGCAACTAAAGAAGAAATATCCAAGAATCAAACAATAAGAAGTTTTATTATGATGAAGATGTAAAATACATGAGGTGGACTCCCTGGACATACAGGAATTATCACACAAAAGAGAACAAAGAAGGTTAACCTAGGATCTCATGATTTATCTAATTTCCTTAATTCTCCCTATATAACATATCAAAATGTTCCTTCAGTCCTTTTGTTCTAGTGTATACGTAATATGTGAACATTTGAACTTGTTATTGTCTCGTCCTTTAGGTTAATTTTTTCTATATTAGGTAAATTATATTTCCACACTTGGTCTTATATTATCGTCTTTCATTGAATGTGTAGTGGAAACCTAAATTGCTGATACATGTAGTTGCAAACCATTAATGTTGCTTCAGAATACGTTAAGTTTACCCTTCATGTATCTTTGTATGACTGATAATGCTGTTTTAATTCTTTGTATTACTCTCAGGATATATGGGAAATGATTAGTCACCTGCTTCTTTATCCACACATGTGGATACGTAGCATCTCAAATCGCCTGATAGCATCGTACTTCAGGAAGATTGTGATTGAGAATAGCGGAAGGACTTCAGAAAGATCGCTTGGAGCCTATTCTCTTATGAAGCCAAGTAGACTCTTCTTTATTGCTACCTCCTTTTGCTGCCAGTTGAAGTCACAACTTACGGATAAAGATGCTGATTTGATCGAACAAAACCTTGTTTTTGCTATTCGTGGTTTGCATTCTGTCATCGGAGAAGTGGAGAATGTTGACTCGTATCCATTCTGGTCTACACTGGAAGAATCCGAGCAACGACTTTTTCTCAAAGCATTCCAGTTGCTTGACTCTGAAAAAGGAAAAAGCATGCTTTTACCTCATATGACTGGGGTATTTAACCAAAATGATGCTGGTCCTGAGCAGATCCGTCGCCTTCTCATCTCAAACTTGATCAAACAGATGGGGAAGGTTGCTCTTCAAACGGATACTATACAGGTTCTCTCCAAGTGGTTTTGAGTATATTCAATGTTTTTTAATTATTTTTTTAACATTAATCATAAGTGTCGTGTTTCATGCAGATGACAGTTGTTTTCAATGTCTTTCGCAATATATCATCACAAATCAGCATAGAAGATTGTGAACGATATGTTTTTGAAATCTTGTTGCCTTTATATAGAGTCCGTGAAGGATTTTCTGGAAAAGTGATCCCAGGTAAAATTTATTTCCAATCCAAACCATTTTGTGCCCATTTTCTTTTCATCGTGTTCATTGTTTTGCTGTGTTTAAACGTGTTAAGCAAATATAGTGTGATGAACTAATGCAGTTGTGCATCAAAATTCATAGCTTATTGTTCATAGATCATATCATTCATTATTTATCATGCTCCTTTAAGAAAAATTTATCCTAAATTTTTTAGATTCTTGAGCAATCTAATCTTTTTCTTTAGTGATGGGGATTTTTAATATTCTTGAGCAATCATATATTTTTCTTCAGTGATTTTTAAGCTTCTAATGTCTGGGGGGTTTGTGCAATAGAATCCGTGTTATTCTACTCGGAAATGGTTACCATATTTTTATGTTTTATTTCTCAAATGGGAGAAATTGGATGTGGTTTTGAATAATTATTAGCCTTTTTCTTGTGGGAGAAATTGGGCTGAAATAGAATTATGACTTTCAGCAGGATAGGCAAAGTTATGATTCTTGTATGATCAAATTGGGTGCATACTGAGTTGCACCCATTTTTCTTGCAGCTCACTCCAATGAGAAAAATTAAAAAAAAAAAAAAGTGGCAAATTTTGATTAGAGTCGGCGGCTGCAAATAGATTGATGCTCTTGTATCTTTTTTTTTTTTTTTTTTTTTTGTCTTACTATATGGCGACTCTTCTTGACCCATGGAGCGAGCTATTCAACTTGATCTACATTTTTAGGATGAAGAGAATGGAGATAAAAATGTGCTTTTTCCTTGTTTTTGCAGAATCAATGATACAGTTGGCCCAAGAAGTGTGTGATAAAATACAGAATTGTTTGGGGATTCAGAAATTTGTACAGGTGTACAGCCAGATCATGAAGAGTCTGAAGACCAAAAGGGACAAGAGGAAGCAAGAAGAGAAGCGGATGGCTGTCATTAATCCTATGCGAAATGCGAAAAGGAAACTTCGTATTGCGGAAAAGCAACGCTCCAGTAAGAGAAGGAAGATAACAACAATGAGAATGTCAAGAAGAATGTTGTAGCCTTGAAGATTAGTTGAGATGATATTATTGGATGAGCAAATATATTTGTTGTTAATCCTGACGTCAGAAAGATGCTGACTTCCCAATTTTGTATTCTTCTATTGTATATTTTTTGTAGGAGGGGGGTTTAGTTAGTGTATAAATTATTCAATTTTGTCTAATTATAATTATAATAGGAATACAAGTTCTTCATGTAGTTTCCTTGTAATTCATATAGTTTGTCTTAATAGTATCTATTAAAGCTATTAGGGGTTGGTTAGGATTCTTTTACGAATATTCAGGATTGGTGATTTATTTTAAATGATTAAAAAAAAGTCATCCCGAACAGTTATTAATTATAAATGCGGCGGTTAAACCACGGATTAGAACTAATATTAAAAAGAATATGAATTTGTGATATTCAATTCTTTAATTTTTCTTGGTGAAAGTATGATTAATTTTAAATCTTATAATTTATAGAGTTAAGATTTTGAATATGACAAAATAAATCAAAATATTTATAAAAATAACTTTTATATATACACATATAAAATAGAAATTTATTGGTGCCATTTATTTGATTTTCTATCATTTTTAGCGGTATAAATGTGTTAGCATTATGAATGAAACATTATAGAGTTGTATGCCTTGATTATTTGAGTTTGGACTATGATGTATTGATAGGTAAATTTTTAAATGAGTAGTTGTAAATTTAACAATTAAATTCAAATTAATTAAGTATATAGCATAATTTTATAAAATTTACAAATATAGTAAAATTCAACCATGTTGCAAATATTGGTCTATCAAGTTTTGTTATATTTGTAATATTTGTAATTTTTTAAAATTGTTGCTATATTCTTAATTATTATTGTTAAAATAGTCATATGTACTTATTACTGGAGACTACATTTGGACTTGATCTGTAGTCTTTGTTGCTAAAATAGTCATCCATTGCAATTTTCCATTTTTAAAACAGATGTTGGACACAAATTTGGACTTGATCTGTACTTACTACTGGAGACTACATTTGAATTTGGACTGATTGAGTTTAGAATGAAAATGAATTGGGTCGTCTTTGTTGTTTTGATTAAGGGGTCGTTTAGGGGAAGGAAAAGAAAGGAAATGACTATCTTAATCCATCTTATTCATTCTCTTTCTTCATTTATTACTCATCTTAATCTTTTCATTTTTCAATATAATCATTCTCTTTCTTCTCTTTCCTCGTTTATTTCTTTTTCTCTTTCCTCATTTATTTATTCTCTCCAAATTAATTCTTTTATTTCTCCTCTTTTCCGAACAAATTAATCACTCTCTTTTCTTCTTCATTTTCTTTTTGTCAAATGAATAACACAAAAGAAAACTCTCTAAAAGAGTGAGTATACAATTTGAAGCTCACAAATTTAATTCTCACAATACAGTAAGAAGCTCTCAAGAATAAGATGAAAAGAATGAAAATTGGAAGCTTTAGAGAGAATAACAATGTTGACTTTTTGCACTTTTTGAGGATTGTAAAGATTTAATAATCTTGTCTAATTTAAAGTTTGGAAAAAGTGAAGTATTTAAAAAGAGAGGAGAGACAAATTCCAAATCATTTTGAGTCATTAGATATAAGTAAAAGAAAAATGAATTTGTTCGTTAGTATCATGAGTACCAATCTCCCCACTTAAACTATCCTTAAATCTTGTGCATTTGATCACTTCGTCTTGAAGCACTAAGATGGCATACTTGAACAATCAATTGTAATACTTTCCATATTCTACCCTAAACATAACTTTTCATTCAAGCTTCAAAAAGTCATAGGACATTGAATAAGCTTTCCAAACAATCTAGTCTACCACTAAGGCGTAACTTAGTACAAAACGCCATCAACCCTTTGCTCTTTTCTACAACAAGAGAATGACAAATCTCACTCACTTATCTTATACCAAATGTTGTCGTTCCTAGAGCCTTTAAAGACTCAATTCCTAAGTTTTTTTTTCCTTAGAATTTTCTCACATTATTCCATACTATCGACCATATCTTAACCCAAACGAGACATCATCAACTCACAAATATTATTTTTCGCATGAGGTGATTAGTGTTACTTTAACTTTCTCAACTTTATGACTAAACTATTAGGAGCGTCGCGAATTCCCTTAGTAAGTTGAAAATAGGGCATTCCATCACATGGTCCAAGTGAAATCTTGATTAAGAATCTAATACCAACCAAAATCGAAATGTTTAAAAGATGTGTACATTTAGATTATTGATATTGCACAAGCACACTCCCATTTGCTTAGGCTCCTCAAGAAAGGTAATATTAGTGAGGTCCACTTCGACTTCGATAGTATGTATGAGACTCTTTTCATGTTGTTATCTTTGTTGGCTTTTTGGCCCTTAATCTCAAATTAATTTATTTTAATTATTTAATTAATTTATGTTTTGATGATAACAAATCTGATTTTTTTTTTTTGCCAATTTTATTAATTTGAATAGACCATATCGTAGAGCTTGGAAAAATAATTCTAATGCCTCTTGAATCACCCAAATCGAAGTTCAAATGAAGAAAATATTGCTAAAAAAAACTTAACGAACAAATAACCGAGATGATGACGTGGCGACCAAGCATTCAATTTGAACCAATTAGAGAAAGTCACTTGGCGCAATGGAGGAGTAACAAATGTGGCTTTTGGTTATGTTTTATTAGCTTTTATAAAGAAAATGAATTTAAAAAGAAAATGACTTTAATATTATTATTTTTCCTTGTGTCTAATGACTAATTTTTTTTAAAATGGTGAAGTTGCTTTTTTGGTTTTTTTTTAAACAAAGTATTTTGAAAAGACATATTATTATATTATTATTTGTATTGTGTCTAACGGCTAATTGAGTTTAAATCTCAACAATTCATTTTTCTTTTACTTATATCTAATGACCCAAAATGATTTGGAATTTGTCTTTCCTCTCTTTTTAAATACTTCACTTTTCAAAAACTTTAAATTAGACAAGATTATTAAATCTTTACAATCCTCAAAAAGTGCAAAAAGTCAACATTGTTATTCTCTCTAAAGCTTCCAATTTTCATTCTTTTCATCTTATTCTTGAGAGCTTCTTACTGTATTGTGAGGATTAAATTTGTGAGCTTCAAATTGTATACTCACTCTTTTAGAGAGTTTTCTTTTGTGTTATTTAAAAACTTCAACATATTGTAACGGTTGGATCCTAACCCGTGGAAAGGATCAGGTTTGCTCTTGAACCCGAAAAAGGAGCAAGAATCGGTTCGACTCAAATCCGTGGAAAGAGTCAAAAGAAGACCCCACGACGCGCGGCTGTTGGACATGAAGGAAAATATCTATAGGTCAATAGGCAAAGAGAGACGTGACGACGACTAAATTGAAAACGAAGAAAGAGAAAATGGAGACCGGCGACGACTTCGACTAGGATGGCAACGACTCAGGATGCAGCGGTTTGAGCAATCAGCGTCTGTATGTGAACGAAAAAGAAGAAGGAAGAAAATTACAGGACAACAGCAGCTCGAGAAGAAAAATAAAGAAGAAGAGATGAAGGATGGGAAAGATGAAAGAAAATAATAATAATAATAATTAATATATAATATTATTACATTTTCCTTTTTCTTTTTTCCTCTTCCCAAAACAAACATTCTCTCTCCTCGTTAAATACTCATCAATTCAGACTTTTTATCTTTTTAAAAAATATAACAAAATTATATGTTATTCTTACTAATTATATTATTCTCAAGCTTCCATAACTTCACACACATATATATACTAAAAATCCTCAACTCTCACCAAAAATAAATTACCAAGATCATTCTCTCTTATTAAATCCATAGCATTATAGAAAAATTTTCAATTTCCATTATCAATTAGATATTTTTCCATAAATACTTAATTAATTCTAATCTCCACGAAAACGAACAAATCTCTCCATTTATCTAAAATAACACCAAACTAATTTCAACTAAAATTAATTTCAATTATGATAATTAAATTAAAAATTACCATAAATTTGTGAGGGAAGGGGGAGAGTGCTAAGTTTATGTTTAAGTTTAACAATGATTTTAGAAGGGGTAAGGGGTAGGGGGAGTGCTAAGTTTATGTTTAATAATGACCTTGTGTTTAAGTTTAACGATCACTTTAGAAGGGGTAAGAGAAGAGTGCTAAGTTTATGTTTAATAATGACCTTAGCAGGAGGGAGTGAGGTGGTAAGTTTATGCTTAAGTTTAATAATGACTTTGGAGGAAGGGCTAAGGTTAAGTTTATGTTTAAGTTTCAACTTGATGCAAACTAGAACATTGTTGGGTCTGTAAAAATTGAATCGAAACTTACATTTGCAACACTTATATACTATGTTTATACCTACGCTTATGCTTAATGTAGTTGGTGTTTTTATTTCAATTTTACATCATTTACACATCTTTTATTAATGACCTTGGTTGTATGAATCTTGGCATTTGTCTACTTATTAAGAAGGTGAAATCTGTTTGACATGTATTTAATGTTTATGCTTATGCATGTACTTAATGAATGTTGACTAAGATTCTTTTTCGGCAAATTTTTAAGCAGTTGAAGAATTTTTTTAACCATGAGAACGATCAAGTCCACTTATGTGTTAGTTTGATTATATTACATCGCACATACATGTATTACAATTAATTATCTTTTGGAATATTGTAAAATAACCTTTACCAACAATGTAATTTACATTTTTTATTATCAATATAAAAAAATTTTCTAAACATATGTGGTTAATAACAATCAGGTATTTATTAATTTTTTTACAAGAGAAATATTTGAAAGAAAAATATGTGTTGTGAATTGACAAATAACGACACCAAACAAGTGTCGACATATAAGCCTTTATTAAACTGGAACAATGTCGTGAAAGTACATTTCTTGACAAGAATTATGTGTAACGAAGCATCTAAACACAACAATAGATTGATGTCGAGTTATAGATAAATGTGACACATTTAAAGCATCAATGTAAGGCTATTAATGATAATATATTCATGTCGAGTGATATATAATGATGACTTATTTAAAGTGTCAATATAAGAGTATTAATGACAATATATTGGTTCATAGCCCAAAATCATGAGCAAAAAGTTTGAAAGATGAATTGATCTATTTATTGGTTGAAACATGCATTTAAATCTTGGAATTTAGGTTCAGTATCGTGATCAAATCTTTTGGTTTTGAATAAAAAGTTGATGAATCCTTTGCCAACAAGAAAATCTTTCAAGGTAAAGTAGTTTTCTTAATACTTTATGTAGATGATATCCTATTCATTGTGAATGATGTAGTGTACCTTACTAATGTTAAAAATTAGCTAGCACCCCAATTTCAAATGAAGGATTTGGGAGAGACATGATATGTGTTGAGATTTATGTCCTAAAACTTGTAGATTGTAAATATAATCTATAGACCGTTATTAATAAAGTTTTGTTCTGATAATCCAAATTCAATAAACTAACATCCTAAGTTGTTTAATGAGTCTTGAACAGCATGTAGAGACATACAGAGATCAATGTTCAAGATCAACTTAAAAGGTTTATAGTATAGGGATAAAGGTTGGGTACCTTATCCTGGTAACATTATGGATACGACTCACTTTGTATTTGATACAAACGCAATGATCCAACGCGTTCGTGTAGTTGACATACAAGTTAGGGTATCCTATGCAATAAGTTTGCGTAAGACCGGACCACAAATCGTGAACTAGTTAAGCTTCTATTTCACTAGGATGGCCTAGGTTATTTAGTCTTAATCTTGAGTGTATTATGAACTCCTGCTTGCGAGGGATTGTCCTTTGATTTGTACGGGTGAGAGTGACCAGATCACCAACTCAATAAGCTTATCATTTTGGGGACATGACCGAGTGGGAAGCTGGGAACATAATTATACAAGATGTAATTCACTCTTTCCCTACTTTAGGATAAGTAGATGAGTGTTCTCTTAAATGGTGTCTCCAGGTCTTGAACAAAGGGTTCTACCCTCTCTATGGCACGAGAGGGGTTTTTGTTTATTGGCGGGACCATAAATAGGTTCTTTATTGGAGGAGCATTGATATTTAAAGATTAGAGGTAACTTAGGGGTAAAACAATAAGTTGACCCAACGTGGTGTTACAAACACTTGTGAAGGACTAACTTACTGTTATTGGAATATATCCATGGACACAAAAATATATCTACAATGAGAAGAGTTGAGCTGTGAGTCTTTAGTGGAGTGCACACACAGTTAACAAATATTGATTAATAGGGTTAATGAGTTTAGCCAATTAATCTTATATCGGTGTAGCTTATGATATGTAGGTTCCTTAGGTCCCATTCCTAACTCATAAAGGGTAATGAGATTTATTTATATTGGTTGTAATTTGAAATGTTCAAAATTACTTTTGGGAATTAGTTTAATGTATAGTGATACATTATAATATAAAGTTTGCGAAACTTTATTATATAAATTTAATTTTAGATATGATTCAAAATTAATTTATGAAGATAAAACATTTGAATAAGTTTAGATATTAATTTATTGGATTCATATTAAAACTATTGGTTACGAGATAAACTTATATTTGAATATGATTCAAATTTAATTTAAGTTAAATATAAGGTATTTAATTTAGCTATTCATTAATTGGATAATTAATTAATAATTTAGTTTTATTTAATTGAATTTATAAAATAATATTGCAAAGATATTCATTCAAATAAGATTTGAATGAAATATTAATTAAATATGATTTAATTACTTATATTAATATAAATCTATAAGATATTGGAGAGATATTTGTTCAAATAATATTTGAATGAAATATAAATGAAATATGATTTAATTAATTATTAACTGATTGATTAATTATTAATTAATTAGTAGATTTGATAATAGAATCTTATGATTATCTCCTACTCCAAGAAGGAAAGAGAGTTATAAATATTTAGAAGAAAACAATTTTCATTAACGAAATTCATCAAGAAAAAGCCAAAGTTTATTCTCTCTACAAAAAGAAAAGAGTTTCTTCAAATATCTCTAAACATTTTTCCATCCCGATTGGTTCCCACAAACCAATCTCATCCCAGAAGATAGGAAAGTCTCTGACGGGTGATGTCCACAATTCGGTGATTTGTAGATTCAGAGACGTCACCGAAAGTAAGTTCTCTTTATCTTTTAATTTAA
The DNA here is from genome assembly GCF_000004075.3 of Cucumis sativus. NCBI lineage: Eukaryota > Viridiplantae > Streptophyta > Magnoliopsida > Cucurbitales > Cucurbitaceae > Cucumis > Cucumis sativus. The sequence continues at coordinate 9,166,759 of NC_026656.2, forward strand.
AAGCATGGTTAGTTTTTTATTTAGAATTTTGATTCAAAATTTTTGCCAATGTACTGGTATTTTAAGGTTTTCAAATTAATTTGAGTAATGGTTTTTAAAATTCTTCCACTGTCATAGAAATTTTATCCCTTCAATTTGTTCTTAGCATCTAAATCATTAGAGATTGTAAGAACAAAATGTTAGCAATGTCTTAAGCAATTTATATCGACAAAATATTAGTTTGATATATAATGCAGAATTATAAGTGTCCTAAGATATACCTCAAGAATGAGAAGATGAGAAATATTGCTTATGTCTCCACTACTAGAAAAATGGGTTTTAACGACGTAAAAATTGTGTGTTGCAAAATTTGCGTCATAAAGAGTTTTAATAACACAGTTTTTGCATCATTGAAGCCCCTGTCAAGATAGGTCATTTAACGACACTTAAAAAAAAAAGTGTCTTTAAATATGCTTAGATAGCACCAATATATTGACGTTAATACATTTGCATTGATGTTTTAAATGTGTCACTGTTATCTATAACTTGACACTAATATATTGTCATTAATACTCTAGTATTGACACTTTAAATATGTCACATTTATCTATAACTCAACATCAATATATTGTTGTTAATACACTTATATTGACGCTTTAAATATGTCTCCTTTATCTATAACTCCACATATAAAAAATGTCATTTTCGTTATCGACGACACTTATTTTGTGTCATGTTTAAATGTTTCGTTACATATCATTCTTGTCAAGAAATGTGCTCTCAAAACATTGTTCCTGTGTAATAAAGCCTTATATGTTGACACTTGTTTAGCTTCGTTATTTTTCAATTCACAACACATATTTTTTTGTCATATATTTACTTATTTCAACTTTTTTTTTCTTTTTTTGCTGTCAAAGAAGTTAAATACATGATTCAAAATTACTCACATATGTTTATAAAGATCTTTATATTGATAATAAATAATGTAAATTATATTGTCGAGATAAATGTTTTACAATAATCGAAAAAGATAAATTAATTGCAATGCATGTATGTATGACCTAATCTAATTAAACTAACGCATAAATGGACTTGATCGATCTCATGGTCCAAATATTCTTCAACAACTTGTAAGTTTGTAGAAAATGAACCTTAGTAACCATTTATTAAGTACTTGCCAAACATACTTCACCTTCTTAATAAGCAGACAAATGAACTTTTCAAAATAAGTCAAGGTTCATTCAACTAAGGTTCTTAATAAAAGACAAATAATGTCACACTCCACCCCGGGCACCTGCTTGCTCGCCCCGAGACGTGGCACGATGTCAGTCGAAGTTGTTCACCTCTTGGACAATTTCAATTAACAATAACATGGAATCGTGAATCAATTAACAACGAAAGTTTTTTAACATAAAAATACTTTTAAACCGTAGTGTGACCCACTTGAAATCTTTATAAAATATAACATGGATAAGACATGAATAAATAAGTGTTCGAACATTCACATGACTATTTTGAAACAATGTCCTTTGTATAAAGAAAACTAAATTGGCATGGCAGTCGTATGTTCAGCACGCTGAGATCCACAATCTATACCTAGAAAGTGGGAAAACATTTTTGAAAGAGTAAGTCAAAAGACTTAGTGAGCAACGATTTTATAAAATATGTTTTCATAAGCATTGTAGTATAAAATCGAAGCTTAAATACATTTATCAGTAACAGTCAAATCATGAAACTTGAACATTTCCATAACTTTTTGAAGACAGTCCTCCATAGCCACGGGCAGTATTTACCCTTTCGTCTGAAGACTGAACAATCGATGGATAACTAACTCTTCTCTTTTAAGGCATAATAATATATCTTTCATGATAGCCCATAATTAAAAATAGGTTCAGCAATCGTACCATCAGTATGAAGTTAACCACATATATACAGTAGGTTTCATTGGAATATTCGGGCATGACACAAAAACATTTGAAAACATTGAAATATTTTCTTGAATCATGAAATCATAACGTAGTTTGAAAATATCATTTCAGTAAAAATTTATCAAAAGCATGGCTTGTAAAAGAACTTGAGATCATGTTTATCAAATCATTTTACTTGTATATCTTGAAATCATACTTAATAAATACTTTGAAAATTCCAATGTTACTCCCAAGCTATTGTTTGTAAGCTTGAAATCATGTTTAACAATATCATTTAGCAATCTTGTGTTACTCAAAAGCTATTGCTTGAAGAGCTTGAAAATTTTGTTTAGTAAATAATGATTTAAAACATAGTGTTACTCACATTTTATCGTTAATTAATTCATTGAACATGAAAATATTCAAAATATTCTTCAAAATTCTAAAAAATATCACAACAACCCAAAATAGCTAAAAAAAAACAACCCAACAGTGTCCAACAACATGGTGGAAGGGGTTGGTCGCACGCACATGGCCTAAGGGCTTTGCGTGTTCTAACCTTACAGTGGGGGGTGTGCATCGCATGCTAACCTTGCAAGAGGTATTGTGTGTGTGCTTGCCACCTATCTAGTGTCCCTCCCATACCTGTTACGCACATTGGTGCTCTTTGCATATCGTACATCGCTCTAACCTCTTAGGGTAGTGTCATGCGCGCAGCCTGAGCGCGTGCCTTGCTACTCAGTTGTGCCATGACCTTGTGATGTGCATGAAACCTGACACAAAATAATCTCTATAAAGAAAAAGAATGCCCATCTCGTCTAACCCTTCAAGCCTCTAAGTGACTACTCAGCATACTGAAAAAACTTCTAGAAACATGAATCATCTTTGAAATATCATAACTTAAAATTCATAACTCTTTTGATAGTACTTCCTTCTACAAAGTTGCTCTAGAATAAGTTACCTTTCTTACCTCAAAATTTCACAATCAAATTACCAATGAGGAGTCATGTAGCCCACTTGGAATGTAACTTGCTTAGATTCACCTAAGAAATGACCTTCTCGCCTTCTCTTGATCAAAACACAAAATTCCTTGAATCCAAAATGCACAGCAACCCTCACTCACAAACTAGAAACAATTTCTAAACTTTTAGACTAGTTGTGAGAAATTGATTGCTAAAGTTGGCCTATTTATAGTCTCTTACATGTGATAAAGGTGACACTTAATCCTTGATTAGACTTACCTCTTAAGCATGTATTAACACCTTAGCATTTCCTCCACGTCTTCCTTGGCTGAAAAATGCATGGTGACATGGGTTACACACCTAGACTTACTTTAAATTGCTTTTCCTAGTCATGCCACGTTGATGTCCAACTGAAGGAATGAAATTTCCATAGCGGAAGCATGTGAACGCCGTGCAAAAGAAATTCAACTTGAAACACAGAGAAAACTCCTAAACATGCTTTTATGGAGGAAAAGAAGAAAAGAAAACTAACCGTTGTAGAACCTCCCAAAAGAACACCACGAAAGCACGAAGTTTTTCTTGTTATCCTCATGATAAAAAAAAAAAAAAAAAAAGCACAGAGAGTTTGTGGGGCATTGTTTTTATTTTGTTTAAAGGAAAAAATATTTTCAGAGAGAAATTTTCTTCTTGGAAACAATATATATCAAAAGACCACTCTTTTAAAAGATTTCCACCTCTCTTCTATATCTTAACCAAAAGATATGAAGAGAGATGGAGGGGAAAGTTATCAAAATAACTTCCTCCGTCTCCCATTACGTAGAACAACTCCATTTATTCTTTTATTTAAATTAATATTAATATAAATTCAAATTATATTATATCTTATATAATATAAAATTATATTATATCATATATAATATAACTAATGGTTTAGATCTTCTCATATGATCCATAGTTCTAATATGAATCTAATCCATATTAATTTTTAATCTATAGTTTATTTATGAATCTTATTAATATTATTATTATTTGAATCATATTCAAATATTAACTTCTCTCATAAAAACTTCATATTATAATGTATCAAATACATTATACTGATTGTATCATATACAATTTATTCCCTTTAATCAATTTGAACGATTCAAATTAAACCAAAATAAATTTGATTTTCATTTATCTTTATTGAGCTAACAAGGGGACCTTATGGACCTACAGATTAAAGTTCCAATGATGTGAGATTAATTAATTAAACTATTTAATTAAATTAATCACTATTCATTAACTATCAGTCATTCTACTAAAGACAATAGTTGCACTCTTCTTACTGTAGATACATTTTTGTATCCATTAAATATAACCAATCAACAGTGCAATGACCCTTTACAAATTGCTCATAAGTATAGCTAGACCAAGAATTATTGTTTTGCCCCTGTAGTTACGTGTAACTCCTTAAGTACCACAAATTACTCTAATGAACAATAGTTATAGTCCCACTATAACTAAACTCCTCTCGAGTCAAGAGAGGGTGGCGCCACATTGTTCAAGCCCTAGAATCAGCCCTTAAGAGAGCAATTTCTTTACTTACTCTATCTATAGAGAATGAGTGAATTCATTCTTGTGTAGTTGTGTTCCCAACTCCCTAATCAAACGAATCCCCAAAATAGTAGGCCTAGAGTCGTCGATATAGGCCACTCTCACCCATACAAATCAAAGGATTGCCTTCATAGGCAGGAGTTCACAACTCACTAAGGATTCAGGTCAAGTCACCTATGATCATCTTGGTGAAATATAGTCTCAACTAGTAACGGTGTTAATAAAAGAGACTATTCATTTCATGGTTTGATCTTATACAAACTCTTTGTATAGAATACCCCTACTCTAATGTCTTGACATGAATGATTAGGATCAAATCATTTGTAGCATTTTAGAACAATTGTAACAACTACAAAGCAGACCGTATTCGTAGTGTCACCAGGATAAGGTATCCAGCCTTATCCATCTACTACAGACCATTTAGGTTATCATTTAAACCTGATCTACTTGTATGTCTCCACATACATGTTTAGCTTACATAAGATAACCTTGGATGTTAGTTGATTGGTTTTGTGGGTTAATGCAACTAAATGCCAAATAAAATAACACGCTTTATTTTTTTAGATAAATAAAATGTTGTATAATATACAATTACAAACTACAAGACCACAAGATTTAGGGCATCAATCCCAACACGTGCACAACTCACAAGGCTAACCTCCAAGTCAATCACATAGCCTTTCCCGCCTAACATCCTTCCTCTCCTAGCCTTGCTTCCTCATGTGAACGAGCTTTGTACTAACCTTTAACACTCAGCCAAACCTTCCTCCCGTTAAGCCTTCCTCGTGTGCACTTTCTCTTCACTAACTAACCTCTAAAGCATACTTTGTCGCATAACCTTCCTCGCGTGGGAACCTCTTTGGCCACTAACCTCTAAACCTTCCTCGCATGGTCCTTAGCCGCCTAATGCCAAACCCCAAACGCCTAGTCCTTTGTCTTGCTGCCTAGATAACCTCTTTGGAGGTTATCTCACCGAGCCAAAAACCTAACAAGCTTCAACACCTAACATCTCAACACCACACCTTGTCCTTGGAGATTCTTCATGCCCACATGTTTCTTCTCGCCTACACTTAGTCAAATAACTTCTAAAGACAAGTTCTTTGTCTAGTGACACTCATTTAGAGGTTCTTTTCTCCTTGGTCGACTACTTCATGTCCAAACTCCCGTCCTTAGAGGTTTTCAAACCCTTATTTGTCACTCAAGACACTCACTTAGAGGTTCTTTTGGCCTTTCTTGTTATCCATGCTAACCTTTAAAGACAAAATCACTTCTTTTGAATACTTAGCCAAAAATTTTGAACTTTTCTTTTTTTCTAAAATTCATACTTAAATTCCAAATATTTTTACCTTCTTTTCCCATAAATTCCATTTTCTCTTATCCTTGATTAATCTTAGCAAACTCCAAAGGTTTAAGAAATTTTGGGTTTCACAAATAAGGGACACAAAATTGAAATAAAAAAACTAACTACATAAGCATAAGCATAGACTATAAGTGCTGCAAATGTATGTTTCAATTCATTCTAAATGTAAGCATAAGCATATTATAACAACACAACACAAAGTATCAAGTTCCTAAGTACATTTCAACATGATTCCTAAAAAATATGTCTAAACGAATCGAACGAAATAGCTTTTCAATTACTACAATAACTACAGAATCGTCAATGCAACAACACGTAATGTTGGAAAACCCATACAAAGCAACATTTAAAGTTGTTAGTTTGACAAAGATTACATTTCAGCAAAAATACGGGACTCTATGCAAAATAAACATGCATTCCAACAAATTCAGCCCACTCCAATCTTATAACATGTAAATCATCATGTGAGTATGTTGAGGTTGATCATTTCATAAGTTATGAAATTATTGTTTCATATGCTACAACATAGTAACTTATTATTGTTGAATCATAAATAAAAGTTCCAACATAGATCTAGACGACATCAAAAACATCGTTGTTGATTCAATTTTTTAAAGGAACGTCATTTAGTATGTGGTGCCCCTTGTGTAGTAGATGGCAACTAGGACACCAATAATTTCTATATTTATAGAGAAGTGTGAATTAAACTTATAATGAAGGTTATATAAATGCTTTTATTCATGTGCAACAAAAAAGTTTTGCACATACCCCGAATTATATGGAAACATCAAAATTTAACGATGGTCGATCCCAAATAATCTAGCATCCAGGACCTATGCTCAACCTTCTTGTACCAACTGAAACAGAGTCATCGTCCAAAAACTTGTAGGATCCCAATGTTTTATTCTTTTCCATCACTGTGTAGAGGTGACTACAAATATGTTCCACATAATGGACTTTAGTGCGTGGTACATGTTACTCTATTATGCAATTGAAGTTCGAAGGAGGTAACATTATGTATGCATCAATGCGTTGAGTTGATATAGGCTGCATGTGACAGAAATCTCGAAGTGCCTCGAGAAATATGCAGCATTTCTGTTGCATTCTAGAAACTTCAGGAGGTACATTCATTTGAATCTTCGACCCAATGTGTTCAAGTTCTCTAAGCAAACATCATAGTCCAACTTGTGAACTCCAAATTAGTGTCAAGGAGTTGACTCGCACGTCAGCTTGGATCAACAAGCTTTCCCTTTGCCAAAAACATAAAATGTCATCCTTGTGAAATATATTCAAACCAAATCCACCTGTTAGAGACACATTACCTTGTCGTCTTGGAGAAATGACCAAATGAGGAGGTCATAACAATTGTGATCCGACTTCTTGGGAAAACACATTAACACCTTCCCTTGGTGAAACATGGACAAAGCAATCACCATCGACAACCACGTCTACTGAAACCTCCATGTTGTCACCCTCCATGTTGTAGTCAAATATACTTTCAGCCAGACGACATTCTCCCAACCATTTTTTTCATTTTTCTCCCTTCGTGCATTGAAAGCTTTCAAAAGGTCCATATGTCGTCTAAAGATCTCCACAAGGTCCATTTATTTATTTAGTTTTTAAGGGTGCCAAATTCAGTCTACTTTATTATTTTTAACGTGATGTTTGATTAATTTAATTATATGCATAATGTATGTTATGTAGTTTAAAATCTCACCTTACGACTATAATTATCATGCATCATTTTTAAATATAAGTGTTTTAGTTGCACGAATATCTTAGCATACTCATGCATCATATTTAATATAATTCTTATATTATATGATAACATGTATCATTAATATTTCCATGCATCATACAATATTTTAAAATGTTGTATTGTATACTTTGATTGATAGATTGATAGATGTGTTTATTTTCATTGCTTTAGTATAGTTGTTGTATTGCGTGATGAAAATGAGAATGCATTGAGCATATCATTATTTAGTGAATATAATTATTATGTTTATTAAATAACATTAGGAATATATGTTTATAGGTTTTAATTGTTTAATTTTCTTATAATTTATGAATTTAGAATTAAAATCTATAATAAAAAGCTTTTTTGAATTGTTTAAAATTAATTGAATAATACTTCTAATTATATTAGAAATATGATTAATCTTTTTTTGTTCAATAAAAAATTAAATCTATAAAATATTTAGCTCTGTCTAAGGAAGGTTGAGTCCATGGACGGATATGTTATTCTCGATTTTGTATTTTAATATTAATTTTGAGGTGTTGAATTATAATATATCTTAAATAATAGATTATTTTTATTATATTCTACATTTGTTACAGTCGCTTTGTCGTGTTGTGAATCCAAGCAAACATGTCAAAATAGAATTTTAAACTTTGGGCTAATTTTGATTTGGAGGGTTGAGAGGGGGATTATGTACAAAAATCCCCATCATTTTTCAAATGGTTCTTTTATCCGAAACCCATGGGTCATATCTTAGATTTCTCCATTTTTTAAGGGTTTCACTTTCAGTTTTCCCCCCCACTTCTCATGCTCACTGCGCTTTCTCTCCCTCGGTCTTGGACAATCGACTGTGTCGTCCGCCCCGTCCACCTTCCTCACCGTCGTTTACTATTTTGCCCTCTCACAGCCTCACGGCCTCTCTCTCATCCAGTCGTTCGATTTCCAATTGCAGCAAGTCCAACTCCAAAAGGCAAGTCTTTCTCATCCACTCTCTCATCTTCCTCACCGTCTTTTTATTTTTTTTTAATTAATCTTTTATTTTAAATCTCAGATCTTCATTTCTGATATCCCACATTCAGGGCCTCAGGTTTAGCTAATCTTTAGTGCGAGGTAAGGAAAATTGTAAATCCAACGTAAAAGCAGTTTGCGTTAATGTGTTGGTGTTTTACGAGTTTAGTGAGATTTTAGTTTTTGTAGATAAATCTAAGTATTTTAAATTATTGGGGTAAAAAAAATTAATAACTCGTGATTCAGTCCAACTCAACCGGAATTTGAAGTGTTGGGATGGAGATCGGTCACTCGAGTGATCAGTGAGTTGGTAAAAAAACCCCTTCCACTCGACCGTGTACGCCTATTTGCTCTTAGATTTTGGATTATATGCGCAGTTTTTCTCTATTCTTAAAAGCTAAACTGCAGGTCAAATGATTAATCTTTTCCTGAGTGGCAACACTTCCTGAGTCATGCCTGCTATAAAAAAGGTAGTCCAAAGAGATTCCTTCATTGTTTTCTGTTAACTGATCTTTGCTTATGTCCAATGTATCTTGTTTCCATTCCTATTTATGTCATAGAGAATAGAATGTGATCTATAATATCTGTTATTACTAATTTACTTTTCATCTTCTATTCTTGGTTTAGCTTGAAGTCAACTTATAGTACAGTACGTACTCTCTGTATATATGGTCATGGGGCTATGACCCTCTATGCCTTAGCTGGTGTGTCTGTAGTGGTTCATTTATTTTAGTTTAGTTGGAATAATTTATCTTTTTGAAGAAATTTTATGCATCATGAAGTAGATGAATTTGTTGTTATATGCAATTGATCCTTGATGTCTATTCTATACCATATTTAGTTTATTTTTATTATTTTCTGTGCGTCTCTCATTAAATATATATTTAATAGTCTTTTATAGATAACTGAGACTTGAAAGATTCTTATCTAACTTTGTTAAATGAGATTGTGCCATGAGAATTGAGAATGTATTTCTTTGGTTCTTAAATTTTACGAGCAGGATTGTTTAGTAGTAGTGATAAAAAATTAAAAATACTAAACGATGTTCAAGCGAGCAGGAGGTTGTAGAAACTAGAAAGATAACAGTATATATAAAAGTCACTCACCGGATAGAAGGGTGAAGGTTGGATCCATAATAAACTTTACTCTAGGTTTTATTTGTTTGTTCTTCAATCTGGTCATATTATTTTGGATATTTCTTTGTTAAGTTAGCCTGTAAGGTTTAATAGATACTACCTTTTTCTCCCTTCATCATTTGGTTTTTTTATTGCATACAAACTAAGTCAGGTTCTCACTCATGCCATTTCCCGTTTGATTAGAATTCTGAATGCAGTCGGATTGGGAATGTTTTCCACAAGTTGATGAGACAGATTGGAAATCCAGTTGATTTTGAACTTCCCGATTGGTTTAGCAAATGGAAGCCTATGCCATATACCTTCATCAGGCGTAGTATCCTTTACTACTTTTCTTCTTTCCTCTACTTTAAACATTGTGAACTTTTCTTTTTTTCTTTTTGAAGTGTGAACTTTTCATTGATGAAATTTCTTTACCTTGGACATTTTCTTTTTGAAGTACCTTTCATTAATGAAATTTTCTTACCATGGACGACAGTGCAGTAGGCCTAGGGAGGAGGGAACTTCTTCTTTGATAGGTCTCACATTTTTCATTGTAATAGCTTTTAACTTAAGGGTAGAGTATGTACAGATTAACAAATAATCTGATTAACCATTTCACTATAATTTTATTGGCTGAAAACATGCATTGTATCTCTTTTTTTTCTCCATTATTTTCTGTTTGTTGATGTTGACAAATGTTAAGATATCTACCTCACAAAGAAATTTAAAAGACGGGTTGAGGATGATGGAATATTTTGCTCCTGTAGCCCTTCACCAGGATCTCCAGGTGTCTGCTGCGATAAAGATTGTCATTGTGGGTAAGCAATTTGCCCTCAAGGTGCCTTGGGACCATGGCTGACAGAATTCTTTTTGTTTTGTTTTATTTTATTTTATCCTTTTTCTCCATCTGTAGCTTCAGAAAATTTAGCTTGTAAATAACTGCCCTGTCAACCAATTTAATTTGGAGTGTATTGTTTTCTTTGTAGGCCAATTTGACTAAAACGAAAACACAATTTTCAGTGATACTTGAGAAGTTATTAACTAGAATTTACAAAAGAAACATATCAACAAAGCTTCCAAACCAGAACTTATCAAACCACAAATAAAAAGATAGAAGGAACCAGTTCAATAAGAAATAATTTCAGAAAAGGAAAAGCTTTGACAATCTTATCTTAGAGCAGAACATGTATACATTGATTAGAACAGAGCCTTCAATGCAAGGGGTAGTTTTGATTTTGAAAGGCACCTTGTTTATTTCAAGCCAAAGTTCTCATATCAAAGTTTTTAACATGGTTGACCCATAAAACTCTTGGTTTTTGGGGGGAGAGTAAGAATAGAGTGTTTAGAGGTAGGGATAGGGACTTGTTAGGAACTAAGGTAGTACGGGATGACTTCGTCCCAATGCTTAAGTGAGTTGGCTCTCCCACCCCAATAGCTGGCTTTTGGGGTGTGGGTCTCCAAGGTGTTTAAGTACTTAACAATGATATCAGAGTCAGTTGTCGATGTTTCAGAGTGAAACCAATGGAGGGTTTTGACCGATGTGGCAGTGGCTTGGTGAAACCAATCTCTTTTCCATCCTCGTCTGTACCATGATAATTCTTCCTTCAAGATCAACGTACTCTGATACCAATTTGTTGGAACTTAATCCTCCATCACAGATTATTTAGAATATGAGATCACTATATTGATAGTAATAGGAATTACAATATAGAAATCAAATTGATTATAAAGATCAATTCGATGAAGAAGACGAAACTCTCACTCTGTTATTCTCCCTCTCAAGAATATACAGAAATGATTTCCTCCACAAAATACTCGATGCCTCTTCTCTCTCTTCCACTTTCTATTTATATCCTCCCTTCCACTCACTGTGGTCCCTTCCTAATCAGTTACATATTAACTAACTCACTCTCCTGCCTGTTTTCTATTTTATTTCTTCTCCTACTATAATGGTGGATTATTGGTGGTCTAACATGTTCCTTACGTCAGTATGTTTCAATTAATAACGAACAGATGGGTAGAGTTAAACATTAATGGAAAATTGAAAAAAGCTATATAGAGCAAGATATTTTTGTATAATTTAGCCCAAAAAAGAAAAAGAAGAAGGAAATAAAAAACCGAAAACAAGAAGTAGCTATGATTTTTTGATTGAAATAGGGGCATTATATTCAAGAGTCAGATGGTAAGTTTGTCCCATTTGAAACCCAAATTCCTTTTGTAAATCAGTGGCCTACACTTCATATTCTTTGTAGCCAAGCTTGTCAATTTCTGTTTAAGGGCTTGAATCCTGTTCCCTCATTAATTTTGGGTGTATTTGCAGGATGCTGCTGTCTAGCTGTTCTTCAGGCTGCAAGTGTGGGGTTTTATGTCTTAACAAACCATTTCAGCACCGACCCGTGAAGAAGATGAAACTGGTCAAGGTACCAATAAACTACAGATTGAATTTGTCATAGGATCCATTTCCTTTTCTCCTGAAAAAGAGGATTTTTATTAACCTTTAGTTTTATTTGATGACCTGTTTGGTTGCAAATTAACTAAGTTGTGTATTCTTCTCATAACTTTGCTTCTCTTTGCTCCCTTGCTTGTACATGGCACTTCAAAATTACGTATCTTTTTTGGGTGCCTTGTTGCAATGGGAGTGTTCTCTTTTCCCCCCTCTTTTCGTCTTTTGTATCTTGTTTATACCTGTTCATTTTATGAATAACACTTGTTTTTCTTATTCAAAATTTTAATCCATTCTATATGATGATAGGCTTTTGAAATCCACCTCTCAACTACACATTTTATTTCATGAATTAAAAATCCTTATACAGAGCATACATCATATAAATGCAAGCACCTGTTATTCACTTGCTCAGAGGAAGACTGTGACTGGAGATTATTATTAGAGAGTTCTTCTGAATAGGCTGCAGAGGGGGGGGGGGTACTGTGACCTAGTCAGGCGAGATTCTGAGTCGGTCACCGGTGGCCGGAAAAAGAAGAAGATGGATTGTCGAGAAGTCCAGGAAGAGGAGATGAAGTTGGTTAGGTCTTTTTGTTATAAATAGTGGGAGAGGGGTTTGGGAGAGGGGTGAAGAATTTTGAAGAAAGATTTCCTTATAAGGGAACCTTGGGAAAGTCTCGTCCTCTCAAAAGGCTAGGGTTACTTGTTACTTGTTATTCTCATACATTCCTTATGAAGATCAAACAAGACTTTCTGAAGCCTAATTTCCTCACATATTCTCAAACACATGGCTCGATATTAAGCATCAACACTATTTTTGGCCACGAACACTTTGCTTCTTACTCCTCCAAGTTACAAGATTGCCCCAAGCAAAGGTACAATAACCGGAGGTAGACTTTCTGTCAACAACAAATCCTGCCTATTTTGAGTCAGTGTATGTCTCAATGATTTTTCTGTTTGTCTTTCTAAACATTAACCCTTTACCAAGTGTTGTTTTCAAGTATCTCAAAATTTTGTTGATAGCTTTCATGTGTTCCTCATAGGGAGCCTACATAAACTTGGTGATAACACTCACAGAAAAGGAAATATTAGGATGAGTATGGGATAAGTAAATTAATTTACCTACAAGGTGCTGGTATTGTTCTTTATCAACTGGAATTTGATCATCAAAGTTTCTTAGTTTATAGTTGAGTTCAATAGGAGTGTCAGCAGGACGACATCCCAACATGCCTGTCTCGGTTAGCAAATCAAGGGTGCATTTTCTCTGAGACACGGAGATGCCTTCTTTAGATCTGGCCACCTCTATTCCAAGGAAATATTTCAGATTTCCCAAATCCTTGATTTCGAACTCAAACCCTATCTTTTTCTTTAGTTGAACGATCTCATCAATATCATCCTCAGATAGCACAATGTCATCGACGTAGACAATCGCTATAATTTTCCCTGCCTTGGAGACTGGGCCCCTGATTGTACCCCTGAGACTTGATGAAAGTGAAAAATCTGTCAAACTACACTCTTGGTGATTGTTTCAACCCGTATAAGGCTTTCGAAGCTTGCAGACCTGATTATTAAATTGAGCTTCAAATCTTAGAGGTAGACTCATATACGCTTCCTCTTTAAGATCCCCATTAAAGAATGCATTCTTAACATCAAGTTGATATAGGGGCCAATCTTTATTCACTACAACAGATAACAAAACTCTAATAGTGTTCAATTTTGCAATAGGAGATAACGTCTCACAATAGTCAATCCTGTAGGTCTGAGTGAACCCTTTTGCAACTAGCCTGACCTTATGTTCGTCAATTGTACCATTTGCTCTGTACTTGAGTGTAAACACCCATTTGCATCCAATGGTCTTGTGTCCCTTAGGGAGTGTGCGAAGATCCCAGGTCTTGTTCTTTTATGGGGCTCTTATTTCTTCAATGATAGCAGGTTTCCACTTCGGACACTTTGAGGCAAGGTGGATACTCTTGGGTATTGTGGTAGAGCTAAGACTAGCAGTAAAAGCTTTGAATTGTAGTGTGAGATTCTCGTATGACACATAATTAAATATGGAGTACCTTTCCTCAGTGCAATAGGAAGATCAAGGGATGGATCATACTTACTAGTATTTCTAGAATTGTTTGACTTAGTTTCATTTTCAGTATGCTTAGCAACAAACCTGTTCACATCAATCCTGTCCTCTCTGTCTATAATGACCCCATCAATACTACTCTACTCACACGTATCTTCTAAAACAGCTGCCTCCGACCTGTTATTCTCATATGCCTTACTGTCAGTATGTAAATTAGTTGAATTCGTCTTAGACCTGTCATTCTCACTCATCTATTATTACTATGTGAGTTAATGGAATCAGTCATACCTTGATCTCTTATTGGTTCAGAATCCTAGAATGGAGCTGTCTGAACAACAGGAGATTCAACTCCCTCCTATAGTAGGTTTTCCAAGGAACTTGATTGTTGGTAGGACTATACTGTAAGGGCTAGGGTTAGGTAAGGTAACCACGGTAGGATAAGTAGACTCTAAGGGAAGCATATAGTTAGACTCTTCACTCACACTCTCCCCTAAAGTAGGCTAATGAGAAAGAAAAGACGATCTTCAATAAAGGTGAGCCCTAGGGATAAATTTAATTTGGTTAGAACCATGGCTATGGACATAGGCAGTGCATTCGAACATCTGAAAGGGAACATCAGGGATGAAACAAGTGGAGAGATAGGATTCTTTGAGGCAATCTAACGGTGTCTGGAAGTGAAGGACACGAGAAGGCATGCGGTTGATGAGATGAGCGGTAGTGAGAATGGCATCACCCCAAAGATAGGAAGGAAGAGAAGTGGACAACATAAGGGAACGTGCAACTTTCGAAAGGTGGCAATTTTTTTGTTCAACAAGCCCATTTTGTTAGGGTGTAAGCACAAGAACTTTGGTGAACAATTCCTTTACAAGATAAGAACTTGTTAAGAGAGTCGTTTTGAAACTCACGACCATTATCACTCTGCAAGATTGCAATCTTTGTATTGAATTGCGTTTCTATGGTGTGATAGAAGTCCCGAAATGTGGAGGTAGCTTCGGATTTGTCGGAGATCAGGAAAACCCAAGACAAGTGTGGTCATCAATGAAGGTCACGAACCATCGTTTCCCAGAGGAGGTAGTGATCTTGGATGGTCCCTAAACATCACTATGGACAAGAGTAAAAGGTCGGGTTGGCTTATAGGGTTGCGAGGGAAACGAGACTTGACGTTGTTTGGCTTGTATGCACATATCACAAGATAAGAAAGGAACATCAGCTTTAGAAAAGAGATGAAGAAATAGGTATTTCATATATTTAAATTTGGAATGACCTAAACAGAAAAGTCACAACATAAATTTTTTTTCAAAAGTGGTAAAGTAGGAAGATAAAAGGCTCGTCCTAGAAATAATGCTAGAGGAGGCATCATCATCAAGCAAGTAAAGACCCCATTGTGTTGGGCACTGCCAATCATCCTTCTCGAGCTCAGGTCTTGAAAAGAAACAGAATCAGGTAAGAATGTTGCTTTGTAGTTTAGTTCATGAATAACCTTGCTAATCGACAGAAGATTCTGTGAAATTCGTGGCACATGCAACACATTGTGTAATGAGAACTTGTCAAAAAGAGAAATCTGCCATTTTCCAGCAATGGGATCCAAGGAGCCAACAATTCTTATCTTCTCATTCCCAGCACGTGGGATGTAGGACACAGTGTTAAGAGGAACCGGTTGAATAATTTGTGGCACCAGAATTCAGGATCCAAGGATTCTTACCATCAATACTAATGAGACTTAAGGACTGATGTATTACTCGACAATAGCTCCAAGTGTGGTTGGACTAGGATTCTCACTCACATAGGAAGAGGATAAAGTAGGCAACGAGGTTTCCGGATTCTCAAAATACATCGGTACAAGAGCGTTGGATGTCGTCCCTAGGGTAGCCTCGATTGCTGCAATTTGTTGTTGAAGCCTTTCCAGCTGTTGCTGAGTTATTCCCAAAGAGGAAGCTTGCACGTTAGGTTTGGAATATGCCGAAAATTCACCAACCTCAAATGTTGAGTGAATTTGAGGATTCTTAACATCGGTGTAATAACTAAGGTTAGTGGGTGGCAAGGCATACCAATTTGACTGCAGAAGCGGTGATAGCCAGCCAAAATTAGGTGGTAGAACATGAATCGGCATGTGGGAAACACTATAGGTTGCGGATGAAGACAAGGGTGGCATAGTTAGGTTGGCCGGCAGCGTCTGAACAAGATTGGTCGGCACATGGACTTTCAGCGACGGTGTGTGGGCGGTTTTTGGCGGCATGGATGACGAGAAAATCTGCTGAACCCGACGTTTTTTGAAGGCGGCAGAGCCATTCGTCCATAGCATCATTGATTCAAACTCGACGGCAGCGGCGACAACGACATTAAAACTGGCGGCTGTCTCCTTTGTTCGATTTTCATCACCAGTTGTGTTGTTTAGGGTTTGTTCAATGTCTCGCCTTGATATCATATTGAAAGTAGAGACAAAGAACGCACTGATTTACGCAGGAGAAAAATCACGATATTTTATTCTTATTATTTTCTAATAAATTTTACAATAGGTACAATACAATGAAGGAGAATAAATAGAATAGAAAAGGAAATAAAAAAGAAAAAGATGGTGGAATTAGGGTAAATATTTCCATGATCCTTCCATAAATGCCCCACGGGCCAAGCCCACTAATTCTAACAGTTATATATCCTTATATTTTGAGCATTAATCTCTTTTCACTATATCAATGAAAAGTTCTAACAGTTATATATCCTTATATTTTGAGCATTAATCTCTTTTCACTATATCAATGAAAAGTTATATTTTCTTTGAGAAAAAACCCTCAACCAAGCAACCCCTACTAGGCAGTCCCAAAGAAACGAAGTGATGCTATGACCTGTTCGATACCAATTATAGTAATTGACAGGCATCTCAAGTTCTCAACTTAACAATAGCCAATAGGTGACTTCAAGTAGATGAGTAACTAACAGTTCTTTACCATCGGTAACCAATAATTGCTCTCTACATCAGAATGTGTAATATAAAGGGTGTGAAAACTCTGCATTGCTTCCCAGTCTTTTGATTGTAGCCTTTTCATCCATTCATAAGATTATAGCACAAAGGGAATTATTTCATGATTTATGTTAAATTGGAATTTCCAGTTAAATTAAGCTATACCTTGTAGACTGAGAAATGTGGCTCGGGGATTGTAGCTGATGAAGATATCAAACAAGGAGAGTTTGTAATTGAATATGTTGGAGAAGGTATTGTTTCTCTTCATTTGATCTTTTTGATTTTTGTGATTTTTTGCATGTACGTTATGTGTGCACTTCACGATCCTCTACTATTTGAAGACATAATGGGTGCCATTATTAAACATGCAGTAATTGATGATAAGACATGTGAAGAAAGGCTATGGAACATGAAGCATCGTGGGGAGACAAACTTCTATTTGTGTGAGATCAACCGTGATATGGTAATTGATGCCACATACAAGGGAAATAAGTCGAGATATATAAATCACAGTTGTTGTCCCAATACTGAGATGCAGAAATGGTATTTCCATGATCCTTCTTTCAACTTTCCAATTCCTATAGTGTTATATAATTGAATGGAGCTTGAACACGTGGCACAGATATGCCATGGACTAGTTGAGGTGCAGACAAAGTGGTTTGGACACTCACAAATGTATGTGTGTGTGTGTGGAGTCGACAAAGTGCCAATTTGTAAGAAAATAGAGTATAGAACATATCATGTTGGGTTGGGCAGATCAGTTCTTTTTATTTTCTTCCTTTTTTCCACTTTATTGAATACTGAAGAACCGATTTTAATTCTTAATTTTTACATCATAAAGGAATTCAATCTTAATTACTACTGAAGGAGAAAATCAACAATATCCGTTATAAAAGGTTTGTCAAACAGAGGGATTTTTTCTTTCACTCTTTATCAGGGATTTGACTTGGGAGGAATTATAGATATTTTAGAGAAGCTGAGAGATATAAAAGGGAGTTGCAGGAGATTATTAGGTTTAATGTCTTGGAGCCCTTTATAGTTACTTGCTAGGCTTCATTTTCTTTGATGTCGTTCCTTGTAGGTCCTTGGCTTTAATTTGCTTCGTCTGTGTATTTGTTTTCCAGATTATTTAAAGCTTAAGAGTTTTTAGCTCTTTGTATAATTCTTTTGTACTTTGAACATTAGTCTGATTTCATTTAATTAATAAAGTGACTTGTTTCCATTTCAAGAAATTATTATTATTACTACTATTATTATCATTTATCTATCTATGTATTCTTTCATTTTTCTTTTTCTCAATGAGAGTGCTTGCTTTTATTAAAAAAAAATCTATCTATCTATTATTGTTATTATTATCATTTTGTATATTCTGATGTATTCTTTCGTTACCTTGGTCTCTATAGACAAAAATTTCCAAAACAATTCTGATCAATGCCATTTAGCGATGACTTAATCATTTACACAGAGCAAGAAGGGGATACAAAACCTTAGGTTTTATAGAAAAGATGTTTGCTAAACAAACCTGAAAATGTAATCAAACTAGTACTTTTCCTATTTTCTTTTACATATTTAGTTTAGGTTTATATTTTAGGTGTGCTTTTCTATTACCTCCATTTTCCACTAGGCAGTGGGCTTTTTGATCTAGTGAATGGTCTATTTATTTATAAAAATATGTTTATCATAAAACACGTCCCAAGCATGCCCTTACTTGTTACCAGCGTATTGAAAATTTAAAAATATTGAAATGAATGGACATACTTTTTTCAGATGTATTAGCAGGTTCATGTCATGTCAACACTGGTACCCAACATAAATGGTGTCTGCATCTTCTAGCTTGAAATCATGAAATATATTCATTTTGATGTAATTGCTTATATGAATTATTTTCTTGAAGGATTATAGATGGAGAAACAAGAATCGGCATATTTGCAACTCGAGACATACCAAAGGGCGAGCATCTAACTTATGATTATCAGTATGATTAATTGCTAAACTCTTGAGCTATACTGGTTTTAAGTACATTTTGTGCCTTCTATGAAAAGGATGAATATCCGTATGATTGCTGCACTGGAAATATTGTGACATCTACTCTATCTATTTTTCTATTTCCTGTACGGTTTGTTACTGGCTAATGAATTTAGCAGGTTTGTTCAGTTTGGTGCAGATCAAGATTGTCATTGTGGTGCTGTTGACTGCAGAAGAAAGTTGGGTGTAAGACCTACTAAACCAAAGACATCTTCAGATGCTGCGTTGAAACTTGTAGCAAGCCAGGTGGCTGTATCTTCACCGAAGCTGAAAGCGTACTTGTCTAAAAGAGATGTAAGTATTGCTTTACTAGTTTTGCTCACAAACAAGTTGTAATTATTTACCTTTTTCCACATATTTGTTGTCTGACTGGTGCTTTTCTATGTGAAAAGTAAAAACTATATATTCACCTTTGTTTCAAATTAAATAGTTGACAGTTCCTTGTATAAAGATATTTTTGATAAGACGCTCCAACATGCGAGAACAGTCATATCTTAAAGAACTGCTGCTAATGTTTTTGAAAATGGCTTGTTAAATGTAAAAGCCTTTCATGACTTTTGATTAGTATGCGATGCATTTCAACATTCAAACAAGTACTAGCACTACATGTATGATATCAGTTGAGATTGAAGGCTTACGCATTTGTTTCTTTTTTTTTTTCGAAGTAACTGCTTTGAAAAAAAATTCTGATTTGTTTTTCTATTTTTTGAAGAAATAGTTGTAAGAAAACTGTTGAATAATAAGAGAGTAGTAGTTAGGGGCATATGGGTATTGGTAAGATTAGTATGATATTAGTAAGGGCATTATAGGTAATTAACTAGTGTCTTGGCCAATGTTTTAAGGCTCCAATGTTTTAAAAGGCTTAAGGTGGCCTCAAGATTTGTCTCTAGGGGAGGGGAGGCAAGGCGAGGCATAAGCCTCAAGGAGATATGAGGAGTAAGCCTCATTTTTAATTAAGACAATATAACTAAATTACAAAACATTAAGATCTTATATATTCTTACATTATAATATTGCTTACCGTTAGATTTCTTATTTAGCAATATTCATATATAGATATTCTTTGTTAATATCTTCCTTTCGTGTTGTTATTCTCTTTTCTTATTTGTAATGAGTCTCTTCTATACAAGAGGCCCTAGGTTGTATATATGAATAAAAGATTAATATTTTTCCTTTTAATCTCTTAAAGTTTAATAGTACATGTACATAACATACTCAGTTAATCATGACAAAAAAAATCTCAATAATTAATCACGACAAAGGAAAAAAAATCAACATTCCATCTAAAAGTATGGTATAAACTCCTCTAAATCAAAAGGGCGGACAAACCTTCTCCAAATCAACTTGACAATAACTAATGGGGAAAACACTCTTAAAAAAATTAGAAAAGCAGTTCAAAGATTAAATGAAAAAAACAGGAGATAAATCTAACGTGAAGTTTGACTCTTGGTGTTGACAGAAGTGATTTTTACTACATTCTTTTGCACCCACCACTAATAGAGTTTTCTGGAACGAAAAACTCCCTTACTCGACCGATTGATTATGTTATCTTAATTTAATTCAATTATAAATGACCTTACTCTTAGTTTGTCTATCTTCAACCGCCATCAACTAGAAACGAAAGAAAAAAAATCTGTACAACCTGACAACCCAACCCAACCCAACCCGAAAATATGGGTTGGGTTGAGAATGTCTCCCAACCCAACCCGATTTCATCTCTAGGTGGTGGGACCAGCCGATTTAACTCTTATCCCTCAACTGTTTTTTGAGGCTTTAGCCTCATACGCCTCATGCATTTGACCAAAGGCGTAAGCCTCTTTTTTATAAACATTACCGTATGCCTTGAGGCATAAGGATGCTGCCTCGCATCAAGGCGTACGTCTGTTTTGATTTTTAAAACATTGGTCTTGGCTGTAAATAAAGTGAGTTATGGACCTCAGAGGGTGTTGATAATTTTGGTGAGAGTTTTACTTTTTATTATTCAACTTGAGAAAGAGTTAACCCTCTCAAAAGACATTTTTTTTGTATCTTCTTTTGATTACCACATATCCTTGTAACCTTCATGGTTTAACCAAGTGGTAAGAAAGGCAATAGAGTCACAATAAATAACCAAGAGGTCATGGGTTCAATCCATGGATAGCGTATTTAGGATTTAACTACCTCTGAGTTTCCTTGACATCCATTTTACCTAACTGCGGACCCCCAATGTCCCTTCCCTATTGTTCCCTCCTTCACTCACATGTGCATTATTAGTTCTCTCTTCTACTATATTTGAATATAATCGGGGTCTAACACATATCCTTGTATTTTGAGCATTAATCTCCTTCCATTATATCAATGAAAAACTATGTTTTCTTTTTTTAAAAAAGACTATTGGTGCGTGATTTGCAAAGTTATCTGCCTTTTAGAAGCAAGGCTCTTTTCTGTGGTTTGCAGGGGTGCGTGGTGTGTTTTTGGCCCTTGGTTAGGTTTCATGTATCTCTTTGGGTTTCTTTTTTCGTGACTATTCTCTTGCAACATTTACTTAGTTGGATCTCTTCCTTTAGTAGGGATGATTTTGTGGACTTGTTATTTTTTTGTATCTCCTTGTATTCTTTCATTTTGTCTCGATGAAAGTTGTTGATTTATCAAAAAAAAAAAAAAAAAAAGTATATATATATATTGTTATGTTTTCTTGATGTTACAATATTTTTCCATCTTTGTGTCATTTGCGTTTCTTTGAGTTTTCTTTTCTCTAAAGGGTAAAATGATAGAATGAAGAATAGGGTTAATTGCGCACTATTATGGGATAATTCACCTTTTATCCTCACTTATAATGAACTCTATAAAATGGGTCTTTCCACTTTTGCATTTGATGGATTATCATTCTAATAAAATATTCACAAACTTGATTCTTGAAAGATTACTCCTTCAGGCTACCTAGGTTACATAATATAGATTTGATTTAGCTTATTTCCAAGCTTCTTAGTGGTCCTCTCTTTTGAAGCTTGTTTAGTGGTTCTTCGGTTGAAGACATTTGTTGAAGTTGGGAAGCTTTTATTTTCCTTTCTAATGTTTTGTTATCTATGCCCTTCCTTGTTGCTTTTCTTTGGATATTATTTTTGTACCGAGGTTTTCTGTTTCAGTTTGTTTGCTACTTTTTTATTGTATCTTGAGCATTAGTCTCAATTATTTCTCTAATAATAACGAGAAGTTATCCATATTGTTTCTCCTAAGATATAAGATTTCTTTACCTGAAATTGTAGCATGTCGGTAGGTTCTGTTTTTTCACTTTTGGAGAACAATATTACGTGAATTGAAAATACAATGTGCTATATATATTAGGCAGATTTTCTTAAAAATTTATTGATGATTGAAGATTTTAGTTATTATTCATTATGTTTTGAAGCGTTCATTTCATTTTCTCCACATAATGAACAACCCTTAAAATCTTCATTCAATGTTACGTGAATTGAACATATTCCCTCTAGCTTTTTCTCTTAGTTGGTTCATTACCTTGTGGGTTTCAATCCGCTTTGTTCTTTTTTTTTTTGTTTTTTCTTCTTTTTAATAATGTTTCCCTTTTATTTGCACAATATATTTCCTCTAATTTTATGCTATGAAACTAATTGAGCTCATTTTGTGGGAAGGTTTACAAAAATGGAACTTTGCACGTAGGTAAGTCCCATATCATCTGATCACTTTAGTAGGATCTTGTAGTGATGGATGCCGCACCTTTCTTATGTAAACCATGATGTAACTAGAAGAGTTTTCTATTCGACTTTTTACTCAGGAAGTTCAAAACAGGCATGTAATCAGCAAGCGGTGCACACCTCTAATTGCATAGGTGAGGTCATTTGGATTGCTCGCCCAATCAGTGGAAGGTACGTTGAACTCTTCTATCATATTTGGTGAGGTGCCTACTGGCTATTGATTGACTTGGCTAACATGCATGCATGTTTTGCTGGTTTATGTACTATTTATTTTATGAAATACAAACTTACACATCCTGATCTTATTATTCTAGTTGAAAGACAACGTTAAACGCAAGAAGCTACCAAATGTTGTAGGGTTAGGCAGGTTGTCCCATGAGATTAGTCGAAATGCGTGTAAGCTGGCTCAGACACTCATGAATATAAAAAGAAAAGACAACATTGAACACAAGAAGCTACCAAATTACTGGCCTTACAAATAAAATGGCAAGGGGATTTGCAAGAGCCGTGATAGAAGGAATAGGGCAGTTGCTCCTATTCTTAGATGCAGTACCTATCCTACGATGCTGGAAATACCAATAACAAGACCACCCATCAATTTGAGAAGTTGAGTTGTGTCCAACTTCACATTGTGCACCACCATCTCCCCAAGAACCTTCCTATAAAATGAAGGACCAGCTTATCTAACATCTTTGTAACTTTGGTGGGAGCTTTAAACAAAGATAAATAATAAGCATGTGTTGACTACCCTTTGGAATGAAGGCAATCTTCCAATCAAGGTTGTTAACTCATGAAACAGAAAATGTATCAAAATGAAATTGATAAATACCAATGAGATATAAATATCATTGTTATCTATATGGTGTGATGATCAAAATGAGAAATAGAAAATGTATCAATTGGTGTTAGCTTTGCCGGCTTGAGGAGTGTTAGAGTGATGATCAAGGAGTTCCTTTTCCATCTGCCCTTCAGTAACAAGGGAGGTTTTTTATGGCATGTTGGGGTATGCACGGTTATTTGGGATATTTGGGCCGTTTAGGGGTAGAGAGAGGGGGCATAGTGAGATTTGGTCTTTAGTTAGATTTCACGTGTCTCTTTGGGCTTCAGTTTCGAAGAACTTTTGTAGATTGTATAGACAACATTTTACTTAGTTGGTCCCCTTTCCTTTATAAGGGTGGTTTTGTGGGCTGGTTTTTTTTGTATGCCCTTGTATTCTTTCATTCTTTCTCAATGAAAGTTGTTCTCATAAAAACAATCAAATGAGATATAAATCTAAATAGCAAACTTTGAGATAGAGAAATAGGCAGTCAAACATGAAATAATTCCCAAAAAAATTTCAAAGATAAAGCTTGTTTGGCTCGAAGTAAATTATGGGTTGGGTGACCTACCCGAAATTATCCTAAGAAGCATGTGCGTGAAGACAAAGCACATTGAGTGGACCTGAGTTGATTTTTGGTTAGTCTTTCACTCCTAGAAGTAGTTGAAAATACTGTAAAGTTGCAAGTTTGCAGGGATGTAGGAGAAAAAGGGGGCCGTCAAGTGTTGAATTCATTTACCAAATCCTTGGTTTGGAGTGCTGTAAATGATATTAGGCTGGAATTTCTCCTAGTAGGATATGGTTTGGAGATGAATCAAAGTTGAAGCTGGTAGGCATGTGACATCAGGGAGAGGTACATGAATCAAAACCACTTTTGAATGAGAG
Source organism: Cucumis sativus (assembly GCF_000004075.3). NCBI lineage: Eukaryota > Viridiplantae > Streptophyta > Magnoliopsida > Cucurbitales > Cucurbitaceae > Cucumis > Cucumis sativus. The sequence goes on from NC_026656.2 coordinate 9,191,322, forward strand.
GGATCTCAAGAATATGCAAGTATGGTTAAGAAAAACTTGAAATAATTTTTATTTTTAAATGTTACATTTAGAATATGATGACTTCATGGAGAAGAATTCAGTCAGCAACTACAACAAAAGCTTAAAATTAGGCAAACAAAGGAGATGACTTGCTAATATGTGAATTCCAAAAGAAAAATTTAAGCTAAACAGAACCAAACTGAAGAAATCTAAATACAAAGCAAAACAAAATATCTCTCTAATAAGGAATTCATTCAAATCTAAAGACTTGCAAGAAGATGCAACTGGAAGCCTCGTAGCTATCATGCCATAGTAGTCCAAAAACCAGAGGAGGCTCGTAAAAGCCTTTCAAAATATTAGCATCAGCAGAGAGGCTTTACTTGCCACCCACATGAAGAGAAAACCTAGGAAGACTGAAGATGTACCAAAATCTGGAAGAATACACTTAAGGGTTGAAGAATCATATTAGAATAAGTCCACAAGTTTCTACTATTGAGTTTAAATGATCTGGTATTTCGTAAGATTGGGGACAAGAGCGAGTTGCAAAAGGCAAATTAGTAGATTTTGGCTCTTCCTCGTATTGAAACAGGACATTGAGATCTGTTTCTAGGGGGTCAAAGTTTTTATCGCTCAAGCTTTGTTGACCTATCCAATTGCTCTACTTTGAAAGGAGAGTCAAAAGAAGACTGCCCTTCTTGCTAGAGTAAATGAGAGGGGTTTTACTCGGAGATCCCCTAAAAAATTTTAACTTCGAATTCGGCATAGAGAATTCAGAGTACTTAAACTGAGTAGGGCGAGGATGATGAAAAACTCACTTAGATGAACGGGGTGGGGCTTGAATTTGAGTGAAACTTACTCCCAACAAATCTAGATTAGCCTCTAAAGACAGCTTGTAGATGTTGGAATGGACTGGTGATTGAGAGTGGGTACGTTTTTCCTCTTGCAAATCAAGTACTTGATCTTCAATTATCTGGGCTTCTAAGGGTTGTTTTGCCAAAATCTTCTTTGGTTTTTTCTTTTGGATGAAATACTTCGGAAAGTGAGGGAAGAACTTAGACCATTTCTTTTTTTTCGAGTTTGCTCTGGAACCTGACTTTGTTGAGGAATGAAGAGGAGAAGAAGAGGAGAGGGAAACTAAGGATGAAGGGTTGGGATGACTGTGCTGAGAATCTGCCGCGGACATGGGAAGTAAAATATCTATCTTTTAAAAAGTACCAGCCGAATTAATTTGATAGTTTAAATCTCATTTATTAATAATAAATAAAGAGGCACATCTCCGTTTCAAAAAAGAATTTATGATGTTGAAACGGATTTATGATGATTTCATTGTTACAAAGGAAAGATTATATAATGGCATACAAAACAAGTTTTTTGATCTAGCATCTCGAGTGGTAATATATATGTAATTTCCAATTCAATACTATGATTTGAATTATTTGCCCTTCATTTTGATTCGAATTGCACAACACAACTATAAGATCACCACAGTTGGAACAATTTCTGACTTAATGTACTGCTTCAGTTTGTACACTGCCTTGCCCAAACTGTTTCCGAGAGTGAAAAATGTGTTTGAGAAGGGTTTTCTTTTTCTTTTTTTATTCTTTTATTTTTTAAAAAAATCATGTTTGTGCTTCCGGTTCTGGTTGGTGTTTATGGTAAAAAAGGAGTGGCAAGCTCTTCAATAAGAGGCTTTTAGTGTTGGATATACTTGGATCCCCTTATTAGTTTCTTTTGATGTAAATTTTGTGCACCCTACGATTTATAATTGTTGTGCCAATTTAGAGTCCTTTTTGTAACTTTCTTGGCATGGGGCTTTTGGATTTCTTCCCCTCATTGAAATGGTCTTTCACTCATTATTTCTTTGAGAATAAATGGTCCATACGTACCCATCTCTACTGTTCCATCTGTTCTATTGCTAGATACAAATCTTGAATTAGTATTATACTATAACTATATTTAATTTTTAATATTTCCATGAAATATTTCAGGTCTTTTGGTATTATAAAGAGGTTTGATCAATATTCCAGAAAGCACACTGTAAGTTGATTCGTTTAACCTCTTCTATATCTTCTTTATTGTAGAACGATTGTCACTCTCTTTTATGCTCTTGTAGATCATGTTTGAAGACGGCAATGTTGAATTTCTTGACATGTCAAAAGAGGATTGGGAATTTGCAAGGCCTGTGATAGAGTTGTAGGGTATGCAATACTTAATTGATATAATATCGTTCCTTCTTTCATACCTTCTGGGAACCATATTTTTCTTGGAGCATGTTGATTTAATAACTGTATAGGAAATTGCAAAAATTCCATTCCTAATGGATGTAACCCAAATTGTGCAGAGTTCAGCATTAATGTGAGAACTGTGCATCAGGAAATCAGCAAACTCAAGATGGAAAGTTCGCTTACCTTTTGGGAAACTAATGTCAGTCAGTTAGATTAGGCATCCTAGGGTTTGTCTTAGGTTGTATACTAAGCAAAACTTCTAATGCTCGACTTATTGGTAGCTCAAATTTGAAAACCAATATCCCTTGCGGGAAAAATACAAAGGAAAAGGCAAAGATGATTGTATTGTATTGGATTGGATTCTTCCTCACATGTTCGTGAGAATGTTGTATGATATGTAATTTTGTTCTTTTACATAAGAAAAAAGAATAAGGACTCAAACAAAGCCGTTTCTAGTTTGTATTCTTTGGATGATCAGCTTGGGAATTATTGTACTAAAAGTAGGAAAGTGGTACTTGTCATAACGACTTTTGTAGAGTGAATTGTAAAGGTTAATGTGAATCGATGATATTTGTTAATTCATGCATACTTTGGTGGGTATGACGTATAATGCGTTTTCTATTTTTGTGGAATTTAAAAATGAAAAGTAAAGGAAATGAAAGAAAAAAAAATGGTCGCACATGATCTGTATTAATCCATGTTTTGCAAAGTTAGAATATTATTTAATATTTGCTTCAAAAAGGTTTCGAATTATGGTTGCAATTATCGTCTAAAAAATTTAATTTATTTTAGTAGTACGATAAATACTTCTTTGTCCACAGAGAATTATTTTAGAAAAAACCTAATTTATTTTATAAAGTATTTGATAAATATTTTTGGTAACCACAAAGTAAATTAATTTAAAAAAGAATACGTAGATTGTTTTCAAATGTATTTAATAAGCACCTCATGCCTCATTTTTTACTTGTTTTCTCTGAATGTTGTGTTACAAGAAATTTCAGAAATAGCCTCTTTAAATTTTTACTTTTCAAAACTAACGTGATGAACAAGTATGTTTTTCTTGGTACCGTGAAAATTGACTCACTAATCTAGTTAAGAACAACTAAGATTTGGCAAATATGGAGAATTTCGGTGGATTGACGAAATTTTATAAAGTTTTTTATTCTATGAATTTGGATTTCCTCAGTGAAATTTCAAGCAAAATTATGAGCATTAAATTGCAAGATATATTTATATATTTGCAACCGTCGCTTCAACTTCTTAATTTTGCATTTCTAGCAGAGCTACCCAATTAACTACAGTACAAAAAATCAAGGAAAACTCCACTACCTTTCGTTATTAAAATTATATCTGCTCTCTTTTTTTTTTTAAAAAAAAACAATTACTACCACTACTACTTGAATTTCTTCCTTTTTTTCTAACACTCAAATTCTCGACCAAAGTCACTTAGTCAACGAGTTCATTTTACTTTTTTGTTTCAATGACTAATTCAAACTACCAACTATATGATAAAATAAATGGAAATTGAAAGGCAACCAAGTAACTAATTGACAAAAAAGAAAAAAAAAAGAAAAAAAAAAGAAAGTAATCACATGACAATTTCAGAAACTACTAATTATATACGAAACTAGAAGGTAATCAAATGATACTTGGAAGTTGGAAGGTAATGTAATGACTATCTTAAAATGCTAACTAAATTGAAAAAAATCAAATATAGAAGATAATGAGATGATAATAAAAAAATAATCAAACGACAATAATATATATATATATATATATATATATATATATATATATATATATTTGTTTTGAAATTAAGCGGTGTTTCTTGAACAAGACTAGAAATTTCAGAGGCTCCTTCGACAACCTTTGTAGAAGAGCAACGGAATAAGCTGCCCCTATATTCATAGTCTTGTTTGGCATCCTATTAGCCTTGAAGTTCAGTCTCTCCTGATAACTCCCTTCACGGAACAAGAAAGACTCCATTTTCTCCTTTGAAAAGAACAAAGCTTCTGGTCTAGACAGTTTCACCATTGAGTTTTACCAGAAGTTATGAAACATTTTCAAGCCAAATATTTTGGAGGTGTTCCATGATTTTTAGTATATGAAAAAAGTTGAGTGTCTTATCCTGGTTCTACAAATACGACTCACCTTGTAATTAATATAAATGGTTTTATCAAAATTGTTGATATAGAAGAATGTGAGTGAGTGTACTCTATACAAAAAGATTCTATAAAACCAAAGTGGAAGATATTTAATCTGTTTTGTAAATCTATTAATTGAAGAGATTAATATTTTATAGGAGGATCACTTTTGACCTATTCTTACTCCTGAACAAGTTGTGAACTTTCTACCTACGAGGGCTCATTCTTTAATTGGAATGGGTGAGAGTGATCCAAGCTGTCGACTCATTGTGTTTACTATTTTGGAAACTTAACCAAATAATAAACATATAATTTTAGCATATGAAATTTGTTGAAAAAAGTGAAATAGAATAGTGTTCTTTTAGCAGTTACTTTAGTTAACAACTAGATAAATAGATGTGACTTGATTCTGTGTTCTATCAAATAGTCTTGGAATCTTAAGTTTACATACTCTCCACCTCGATCTAATCGAAGTGTCTTTATAATTTTACCTAATTGATTCTCAACTTAGTCTTATATTCACTGAATATTTCAAGATAATCAGACTTGTGATGTATTAGGTAAACTTGACCAAATCTTGAATAATCATCAAGTAAACTGATGAAGTATTCATACCCTCCTCGAGTTTTGACATTCATTGGTCCACATAGGTCCGAATGTAGGAGCTCTAAGGGTACTTTTGCTCTTAGACCTTTTCCAATAAAAGATCTCTTGGTCATTTTCCCTTTAAGACAAGATTCACATTAAGAGAGTTATCTTCTAACTAATTTAGAAGTCCACTCTTAACTAATCTCCCAATTTCATTAAGATTTATGTGACCAAGTCTTAAGTGCTATAAATAGACGTTAGAAGAAATCAATTGTCTTTTATACTAAACAATTAAGTATTAAAGACAAGTTTTTGCTTTAGTTAGTCTTAACTAATATTAGTTGTTTATAAGTAGAACAAAACTGAATATATTATCCTTTAGAATTTCAAAATACAAGAAATATATATTAAATTTTTCGAGCTTTTGAGAAGCATACAAAAACATCTTTAAATATGATATATATGTTAAAACAACTTCAGATCTCCCACTGTTTCAACCGAGACAACCTCTTAAGTTCCAAACTTTAAGGATGATCTCGTCTTCTAGAAGCTTTACAAGAACTAGTTTCCCGAAACGAGAAATAAATATAACTAGTAACTTCTGAATCTTGTATTTAGATTAAAGTATAATATTCCACTAAGCACGTTTGAACAGTTAGTAAATGATATTTACCTTGTGCTTCTTGCTCAGCTTTCTTCTCAGTAAGGTACTTTGGGCAATTTCTTAGCCAATGCACATTTTGGTTGCAGTTGTAACATTTACGTTTAGCAACTTTCTTTCCCATATTGTTCTTCAAAGTCTTCTCGTTCCCTTCTTCATTTGTGAAGGTCCAACTCTAGTTTTAGAGGAAGATCCTCCTACTAACAATTCCTCTGTGGTAGCAACATTTGCTTCCACTTCCTTTCCTTTACCCAAAGTAAAAGTTTGGAACCTTTGAAGCTCATTCAGAAGGGTTGTCAAGTAAAACTCAGAATGGTACCACCCAGTAGTTAGATGTGAACTTTCGAGACCTTTGACATTGTTCTAAGTTAGGTAGTTTCAAACCAAAATTTATCTAATAAATATGAACCCACCACATGCAATTGGGTAAAATTGAAGCATGCTCTGGTACCACATGATAAAACTAAGACATGCACAGTGGAAAAAGAATCGAATTTCTACCCTAATTGCCATAATTAACATGTAACCCTAAAACAATCAAATTAGGGTTTTAGGAAATATTACCTTTGAAGCTTTCAAAAAACTTCGATACCTCCTTACCAATTCAAATCGAGACCACCACTAGCACTCAACTACTATCATCTAGACAAAGAATCGGATTGTGGGACCCAATTTGGTGTAGAAAGTAATGGAGATAAAAGGGGATTGGAAGGTAGAAGTTTTTTTCCTTGGTTGAGATATTGGAGAATGATAAAAAAAAAGAGGCAAAAGTTTTCAACTATTTGAAACACCCCTATTTATAACAATGCATGTAATTAATTTGTCAAATCTCAACACCTAATGTTCCACTAACAATTAGTGGAACTTAGTGGGCTAGGTGTCTACATCTCATATAGTCACATATCCCACTAAGAGTTAGTGGGATTATCCAACAAAATGTTGGATTTTCTCACTAACTTAGTCCAAGGGTAAAATGGTCATTAGATATTTCAAGTCAAAAGTCGAACTTTGACTTTTCTAAGTCAAAAGTCAATATTTTGACTTTTTACCATTTTGTCCGTCTTGACTAATTCCAACCTCCCGAGCATGAATCCGCATTCATTTTTTCAAAATTCAAATCACATTTGAATATAAGGCCGGTCAAAGTTTGACTTTTCAAAGTCAAAAGTCAACATTTTGGTTTTTTACCATTTTTGACCAATTCCATCAATTCTGAGCTTCTTAGTATGAATCTGCATTCATACTTATAATATGTAAAACATAAAGCTCTATTTCTAATTAGAAGATCAACGACTATATCACTATATTTGTCGGTTTCTCTTTCTTCTCCCAATTTGAACAATTTGACTTATTTCATCACATTGTTCTAAGTTTAATCCATATGAGCTAGCAGAGGAACCTAATGGACCTATAGATCATGGGCTCCAACGATTCAAGATTAACTAGCTAAACTCTTTTAAACCGAGTTAATCAACATTCGTTAACTAACGAGTCATTTCACTAAAGTCCCGTAGTTGCACTCCCCTCACTATAGATATATTTGTGTCCATTTGATAAAACCATAATCAGTAAGTTAATCCTTCACAGGTTGCTCGTAACCTTGGCTGGGTCAAAATACCGTTTTACCCCCAAGATTACATCTTGCTCCTTAAGTCCCACTAATCCACTATTGAACAATTGGTTTAAGGTTCAACCTATAAACTTAATCCCTCTCGGGCCAATGAGAGGGTGGGGCCCCTTGTTCAAGACTTGGATTCAGTGCTTAAGAGAAGCAACCTATCTACTAACCCTAAAGCGGGTAGGAGTGAATTCCATCTTGTACCCTATGTTCCCAGCTATCCACCCGATCTTACCCCTGAAATGGGAGGCTTATTGGGCCAACGCTGATGAGCTGCCCTCACCTATGCAGATCTAAGGATAATCTCGTGTGAACAGGAGTTCATAGTTAACTCAGGATTAAGATTAAGTTACCTAGGTCATCAATAATCGAGATAGTCAATTTTAAACAGTAAACGATGTTATAACGTAAAAAAGACTAATTCATGGTTCAGTCTTATGTATACACTTTACATAGGATGCCCCCACTTTCATGTCTCTACATGAACGATTCAGGATCACCTCGTTTGTACTACAAAGTGGGCCGCATCCATAGTCTCTCTAAATAAGGCGTCCAACCTTTATTCATATATTATAGACTATTTAGGTTATATACTCGAACTTGATCCACGTTTATGTTTACACATAAAGTTCAAGTTTATTCAAAAATAGCCTTGGAACTTGATTTATTGGATTTAAGATTATAATATTTAATTTTCCAATAACAACTTTATTGAACATAATATAATTACAAACTACGAGTTTTAGGACAAAAAATTCCAACACTTTGACCCTCTTTTCAATGTTTTGGAACTGAACTAAAAAACTAAGTCTAGTGCATCACCGTTCGACTTTTGTGGGTAAGAAAATTCAATATTACTCAGAGTGAGACCACCAAGTAGTTAGATGCAAACTTTTGAAACCTTCAACATTGTTCTAAGTTGGGTAGTTTCTTTCTAGGCCATATCATTGACCCTATTTTCAACGTTTTTGGATAGAACTAAAAAACTGAGTCTAGCGCATCACAATTTGGCTTTTATGAGCAAGAAACTTTAATATTACTCAAAATGAGACCACCCAATAGTTAGATGTGAACTTTCGAGACCTTTGACATTGTTCTAAGTTTGGTAGTTTCTTTCTAGATCGTAGCATTGATCCTTTTTTTTAACGTTTTGGTACGAAACTAAAAATCTAAGTATGGGGCATCACTATTCGGCTTTTGTGGGAAAAAAACTTTAATATCACTCAAATTGAGACCACCCAGTAGTTATATTGGAACTTTTGAGACCTTTGGCATTGTTCTAAGTTGGATAGTTTCTTTCTAAGCCACATGATTGGCCTATTTTTCAACTTTTTGGGACGGAACTAAAAAACTAAGTCTGGGGCATCACTGTTTGACTTTTGTGGGGAAGAAACTTTAATATTACTCAAAATGAGACCATCCAGTAGTTAGATATGAACTTTTGAGACCTTTGACATTGTTATAAGTTGGATAGTTTTTTTCTAAGCCATAGTTGTCCCTTTTTTCAATGTTTTGGGACGAAAATAAAAAACTGAGTCTCATCACCATTCGACTTTTGTGGGCAAGAAACTTTAATATTACTCAAAATGAGACCACCTAGTAGTTAGATGTGAACTTTCAAGACCTTTGACATTATTCTAAGTTGGGTAGTTTATTTCAAGGCCATAGCGTTGATCCTTTTTTCAACGTTTTGAGACGGATTTAAAAACTGAGCTTGGAGCATCGTTCGACTTTTATGGGAAAAAAACTTTAATATTACTCAGAATGAGACCACCCAGTAGTTAGATGTGAACTTTTGAGACCTTTGACATTATTCTAAGTTGGGTAGTTTCTTTCTAGAACATAGCATTGGCCTTTTATTCAACATTTTGGGATTGAACTAAAAAACTGAGTCTAGGGTATCACTCGACTTTTATGGACAAGAAACTTTAATATTACTTAGAATGAGACCATCCAGTAGTTAGATGTGAACTTTCGAGTTCTTTGACATTGTTTTATGTTGGGTAGTTTCTTTCTAGGCCATAGCATTGACCCCTTTTTTCAACGTTTTGGGACGGAACTAAAAAACTGAGTCTGAGGCATCATCGTTTTGCTTTTGTGGGCAAGATTGAATAAGCTGAAACATAACATTGGGCTCACAAGCATGACCACCATGGAGAAGATGATTACGCTCCTTCCAGATAAAATAAATCGTAGCACACCAAAGAACACACCACAACTTTCTCCTCACACCCTTACCAATACCCTGATAACCAATCCAAGACAACTCAACTCCCCAACAACCCAAACCCACCTATCACCAATGCTAGGACACAGACTTACAACATGAACCATATCCCATAAATTAATCAAATCCAAAGACACCTTCGACCATCTCCATTTCCCTTCCAAATCAATAAACTCAGAGAGCCTAACCTCCTGCCTACTCGTTGCATCGTAAAGCACTCTCTCACCAACCTACTGAAGGATAGGACCACCCTGCAACCAAGGATCCAGTCACACTCTGCAACACCTACCATCCTCCACCTCCATCGAATTAATAGGTTGCATATGTGAGGTGGAATGTTATAGGTTAGTCTAATGCATTATAAGCGTTATAAAATCAAGTAGACTTTTAAAATCTATAACAAAGTCAACTTGCATGCTTACTTAGGTTAAACATATCAACCAAATCGTTCATAGAATTAGGTTGATATCTTGTAAAAATGTTTATAAGAGGTTCTCACCTAATTCAAGCTTGTCAATAAGTCAGATAAGATGACTAAGGTTGGAGGTTCTTAAGTTGACAGTTTACGGAACATCTGCTACATGAAGATCATAATCAGTTATTGAGCCTAGTTAACCTAGTTCTATGAACATGAGTGAGGGATGTGAGGTAATGAAATTGACTTATCACCTAGACTCGTAGGTTAAAATCTAGTATAATGGTTATGTTGGATGTTTCACCTAAATTTAGGATATGTTTAAGTTAGCATAAATAAGATCCTATTTTTCTCACCTTTTAAAAAACATCATAGGACATTTTAGCTTGAGAAAAGTAACATATTTTTAGCTCTAATGTCCCTAAGATTCATGTCGTGAAGTTCATGCATGGCTTTCAGTTGTGCATAGGAGTGGACTCCCTTCGAAGAGTGTTTGCATGGATCAATATCAAGGTGAATAGGAGAAGTAGTTCATAGTAAGTGGGTTAGGGATATGTGACAACACATCCCATGGTCTCTTCCATCAGGTTGCACCGTGATATTCCTATAATGCGCCTACTTGTCTGCCCTAGAGCAACGTTTCCTTTGGAGGGTTGTATTATAGGATTCAAAACACCGCAATATCCAAATTTGGATAGGGTCTCTTAGATCAGTTTTTATATTGTCTTTCCACTTTCAGGAGCATAATGTTTCTTATCTCTAAGATTTGAAAATGGAGGGTTACAGTTACAAGAATTACTAAGTTGTTAGTATATTCTTGACCGAAGAAGCGATAATTAAGTGCTATAGGAATATGAGATATTCAGGACTTAGCATTTGGTCAAGATTGTCTTGGTTCAAAGAAGGAGTAATCGACTACCCCTCGATAGAGGTTATTCTAAACATTTGAAATATTGTTGCAAAACACAATAATGATAGGTATATTATTAATATTTGCTAAATTAATCGGTTCTTATAGAAATATAATTTTTCACTAAATAGAGTATTTTTTTTAGCATGAATAGCTCAATAGTACACTCTTAGCTTATGAGAAACTTAACGATGATAATTGCGACAAGGAAATCAAACTTAAATACAATACTGGTTGTAGATGATTTAAAGTTTGTCTTAACTGAGGAACGTCCTCTAGCCCCTGCCTCAAATGCTAATCAAAATGTTTGGAAAGCATATGATCGATGGGTAAAGGCCAATCAAAAGGCTCGTGTCTATATTCTTGCCAACATGTCTGATGTTTTGGAAAAGTAACATGAATCCTTAACCACAGATAAAGAGATTATGGATTCATCGAAGGAGATGTTTAGTTAGCCTTAATGGTCCCTCAGACACGAAGCAGTTAAACATATTTACACCAAGTGAATGAAGGAAGGGACATCTTAATAAGGCAATCCTAATCCTCAATCCAAATATCCAAGCTATTAACGTAGCAAGAACCTTTAAAATAAGAAACTAACACCTCCTTATACTAATTTAGATCAACCAAGAGAAAATTAGGACTCGATTACCTCTTAGATCAAAGATCTAGAAGCAAGATTTGGAAATCTTGTTCTAAATTGAGTCACTCCACAATCAAACTTGATCAAGGTTATATTGAAAGGCTCGCATGCATTCTATCACAAGAACTGCAAATTAAGGGAAAAAATCTCTACATGAGATTTCAAAATAGCATTAATCAAAAGTCTTGTTTTTACAAATGGAAGGATAATGCATTATATAGCATTGTAAAGATTCTATCCTAATTAATGAAACTATCTAAAGTCAAAATAAAACATTAACTATGCTTACTATCTTCCAGCAACTAATTTCCAACCACCATTTTTAATTCTAAACTATTAATGGTAGTTACCCTAACTTGTCAAATTAAAACAAATGAAAATACTATTAAAATGTGATATTAACTAAATCATGATTTATGTGAATTGTACTTTTTGTGCTTTTTGTGGAAGACCTCATGATTTAGTTAATATCACATTTTTTTTTTTTTTTGTATTTTCATTTGCTTTAATTTAACAAGTTGGGGTAACTACCATTTATAGCTTAGAATTAAAGATGGTGGTTAGAAATTAGTTGTTGGAAGATAGAAAACATAGTTAATGTTTTATTTTGAGTTTTGATATTTTCATTTATTAGATAGGATCTCTACAAGGCTATATAATGCCTTTATCCTTCAATTTTTATGAACAAGACTTTTGATGAATGAAATTTGTAATCTCATTTTGAGAGTTTTTCCCTTAATTTGCAATTCTTGTGATAGAATGCATGAGAACCATTCAACCTAACCTTGATCAAGTTTGATTGTGGAGTACTGGCTCAATTTAGAACAAGATTTCCAAATCTTGCTTCTAGATCTTTGATATAAGAGGTAATCTAATCCTAACTTTCTCTTGGTTGATCTAAACTAGTATAAGGAGGTGTTAGTTTCTTATTTCAAATGTTCTTGCTACATTAATAGCTTGGATCATTGGATTGAGGATTAGGATTGCCTTATCAAAAAGGGTTCAAAAATATCTGACCTATGTTACGAATGTATAGTACAAGACTGATATAATATTCTTTAATGTTATGGATGTTTGAAGAATCTTATGAAAAGTTTCTAAACATTTTATAGCGCTATGTTTTAATGACTCCTATGTTTGAAGTAAAAAGCATTGAGCATAACTATTTGCAAATTATGTTTTGAAAGTATCACTCATTGGACATTTTAACCTCACTCTTTCAAAAGGTTTTCTCACTTTCCAAGTAAAGATCATGTTGCCCTGAGCTAAGCTTATTGCTGCCATGTCGACCAGTCTCTTAAAAGAAATTACAAGTTATTATAGTTAAGTAATTTCGAGAATGATAAAGGTTGTATAGAAATCTAGATAAGTTAAATTTTTATAAGTAACATTATGTCTTAATAAAAATTGTAATGAGTTTGGTTGCACTTGCATTTACTTAATAATAGAATGAGATTTATGTTTCCGCTGCATTTTAAAAGTTTAAAGGAATAAGGTCAGAAGGTATCATCAAGAGGTAAGAGATGGTATCGGTTGACCTCACGTCGTCTCTTGGGTCAATAGTAGGTGGTCCGAGAGGGGGTGTCACACTTGAACTTTTTTAGAGACATAAAGTCTATAGTATACATATATTATCGTTTCCATTTAACAAATCTATCACATAATCATATCCTCTTAGTGTAGAGGTTCTACATGGTTGTTTAGAAGATTATTCCTTGTGCAAGCTCATGTACAATAAAGTGAAAAGGATGCAGATGGCATTGGCATCGTTGTCATAACGAAAATCCTCAAAATGATTGGCTTGAATCAAATCCATTTGATTTCACTAATATATCCTTAAATCAAACACAAAAAACATTGATTGGCCATTTAATTTCACTAGTATATCCATAAATCAAACACAAAAAACATACAAATCCATCATTAGAAAAAAAAACGGCATGTTAAAAACAAAATAAAACCATTAAGGCAAACATACAAAATCCATGTTTAAGCTAATATTATAAAGTAAATGACATAATCCTAAAATATTCAACATCTAGAGACTATTTATGAAATCTCTCTTCCTTGAATCGGACATTTGCAAAAATACCTTTCTCCAAGAAAGATCTTTGTGCAAGAGTTTCAGTATTTTGGAATAAGCCTCTCCATCAACATCCTCCATTGTATTTAAAATGTTCAAACATTCCATCAAGTCTTCATCGAGATCATCTTTTTTGCGTGATATTTGGCTCTCATCAACTTGACTAGATATACAACCAAAAATACTTTTCTCAAGGACGTCATTTTTCTCTTCGCATTCTCAGCATATACATCGATGAATGTAGAAAATAAAGTGTCAAACTCGTCTTTCTTTCTTCGAACTCGTTTTTTGCTTTTTTCTTTATCATTTTCTTGATCACCGAAGTTTGTATTATTTGCAACATCATTTTTCTTTTCGTCTTCAAAATCTGAAATAAGCTTGTCTTGGTGATGAATAAGCATTTACACTTGTTGCACTAGTATCTCCAAAAATCCTCACAAGCTTTTCATAATGTGGGCAACCACTTTCTTAAACTTTTTAGCTCATTTATTCACCTATAGACGTTATTTCTTTTTAGCTTTCTTCTTCGCCTATAGATGGTTAGAAATGAAAAAAAAATGAAAGTATTATACCTTAAAAAGTTCGTTCCATTGCTCCTCCTCAAGAATGATAGTGCCTAATAATGGATCCCAACCATTTTCGGTCATATCACTCAATATCTTTTTAAAGTCGTTGTAGATTTGTCTTAATTTATTTAACTTGTTTTTCAATTGATCATGAGAATAATTATATCTTGTACTAGCATTTAGTTGGCTTCTCATATAATTTCAATTAGTCTTTGTAAATGTTGTTATTGATCAATTGTCATTTGCAACCTCTTCATCCATTAAGTCTACAAATAAAGTTTCACTAATGGATTAATTTTAAAGAATGTAATATTAATTCTACAACTAGTCTTTCTAAGATTTTGGCTGATAGGCTCCGTGTGTGGCTACCTTCTTTTGTTAGTGGTAATCAGTTTGCCTTTATTACTAGGAAGAGTATTATTGATAACATACTTCTTTGTCAGGAGTTGGTTGATGGTTATCGTACTAACTATGGTAAGCCTCGGTGTACTATGAAAGTTGATTTTCAAAAAGCTTATAATTCTGTTAACTGGGACTTTCTTTTCGACTTGTTGACGACTATTGGCACCCCCTTGAGGTTTGTGAGTTGGTTGAGAGCTTGTGTTACCTCTCAGATGTTCTCCATTATGATTAATGGCTCTTTGGAGGGTTTTTTTTCATGAAAGAAAAGGTTTGAGGCAGAGTGATCCTTTATCTCCTTTCCTTTTTGTGATGGTTAGATTTTGTCTCGTATGTTAAATCGGCCTCCTCAGAGCACCATCACTGTGAGAATGTTAGTTTAACACATCTGACCTTCGCAGATGATCTTTTGATATTTTGTGCAGCTTATGAGTCCTCTTTGAATTTTATCAACGAGACTCTTTGGAAGTTTAGTGAACTCTCAAGGCTGTTTGCAAATCTTGAAAAAAGTTATATTTTTGTTATGGAGGTTAATAGTGAGGAAGCTTCTCGTTTAGCTGCTAGTTTGAGTTTAACCTTGATGCTTTGGAGAAAAAAAATGGACAATACTTCCCATTGATATTTCAATTGATTTTGTTGGTTGAGATTCTACTTATGGAACAACGTGCTTGACCATACGTCATTTACTCATAATAACCATATATATAGATTAAAAAATGTTTGGCTCTTAATACCCAACTGTGTTAATTACTCCACTTAAATTTATACTCAGTACAAATATAACTTTAACAAAGACCCAAAATGTCTCAAAATAAAATGTTTCATCTATTAAAACAACCTAAAGAAAAACAGAGGTTGAAATATCAATCATAATACCAAGAAAAAAGAAGAGAATGTGGAGGCGACAATCATTATTCCAGTGTTCATCCCCTAAGTGTAAATTGATTGGGATGTTCAGTCTTAATCCTTATCCTTTTTTCTTTCCATTCTTTCGACTGAGGAGTATGAAAATCAAAGGAAATTTATATACACATAAAATATTGTTCACAAACAGACAGAGGCGACGATCATTATTTCTACATGTTTGCGTTTTCCACTATCATTTTTTCTTTTTTCTTTTCTTTTTTTTAATATAAGGGAAGTGTGAGATATTGCTCAATTATTCTGCTTAAACAGCACAGAAACATGAAGAAATAACGATTTATTTATTGCAAGGGACAAGTTTACTCAAACACCCACTTTATCAAACCTTACACATGAAGTTCTTCTTGTAAGAACTATATTCAGATTGAGATTTGAAAGATAGAACCGGCGAGTAGGAATACGACCGAAACCCACAACGAAGAGGATGATAAAAATCCACGACGAAAACACAAATATGGCAAAAATCCAATACGCGCGAAGAGAGAGAGAAAAATCCAGATCCAACTCAAGCTTCATGAGAAAGACAATGAGAGGCAAAGAAGAAGAAGACTACGAACCATGAGAGGAAGAGGTTGACTGATTTGGGGAAGACAATGGAACACATGAGAGCAGTTTTATTTAAAGAAGATGGAGATAAGCATAAAAAGAAATAATGTGAAGAGCATAATGGAAAAAGAAAAGGAAATGAGAAAATATTTGAGAAAAAGGAAGAGGAAACAAATAAAAATAATTGATAAAAAGAAAAAGAATCTAATAAAAATAATTAAAAAAAAGAAAAGAAAACATATAAAAATAATTGAAAAACAAAACTATTTCAATCATTTCTTATAAAATGAAAAATGTTTTAGTTTTTTTTAAAGGAAAAACTAAAAACATTATCAAACACTCTTGTTACTTAAAAAATGAAAATAGAAATAGAAAACAGAAACGTTAGAGGGTCTGTTAAAGAATTGAGATAAATGTGAAAGAGTAGTAGTTTAGGAAAGCAATAGTTTCCAACCCCGTAATGGAAATCGGGAAATCGGGGGTTGGTATTCAATTCCTCGGCTCATTCAAGCCGATTGATTGCGAGGTTGTTGGATTGGGTAAAGGTAGTGGGTGGCTTCCACATCACTTGGACTTCACATCTCTTTCTCTATATATCTCTAACCGACAATGCTCAGATGCGATTTCCTATCGTCTTTCTTCTTCTCTTTCACTTATTTCTCTCTCTCCATCTCCCATTCTCCCCCTCTCTTTCGTAAGTCTTCAGTTTCGATTCTGTCCATCTTCTACTTTCCCCCATATGTCTCACATTGTTCATTATTTCCATTGATTTCCAGGTTGCTGCTTCCGATCTCTAACTCCTACACCTCTCAAAGGGAAGAGAAGATGAAGGTCATTGACAAGATCCGGGCAGCTACCGCCGGCGATGGCGGAAGAGTTGTTTTCTCCTTTGAGTACTTCCCGCCCAAGACAGAGGATGGTGTAGATAATCTTTTTGAGAGGATGGACCGTATGGTGGCTCATAATCCTTCCTTCTGCGACATTACTTGGGGCGCTGGTGGCTCCACTGCCGATCTCACCCTCGACATTGCCAACAAGATGCAGAACATGATCTGTGTTGAGACAATGATGCATCTCACCTGCACCAATATGCCTGTTGAGAAGATCGACCATGCTCTTCAGACTATCAAATCCAATGGACTTCAGAATGTCCTCGCGCTTCGCGGTGACCCTCCCCATGGACAGGACAAGTTTGTCCAGATCGAAGGCGGCTTCGCTTGTGCTCTCGATCTTGTACTCTCTAAACCTTTGTTTGTGTTTGTTTTTTGTATGTTATTTGTTTCTGCTCTCTAAATGTTTCCATTTCTTATTCATAGGTTAAACATATCAGGGAGAAATATGGTGACTACTTCGGCATTACTGTAGCTGGATATCCAGGTTTTCCTTTTTCTTATCAACAGTTACAGATCTACTTTTGGCTGCCTTTTCTTTTCTGTAACTAACGGCATGCTAATGGTTACTTCCATTCTGTTCTTCTCAGAGGCACATCCGGATGTGATTGGAAGCAATGGCGTGGCGACGACTGAAGGCTACCAAAGCGATCTGGCTTATCTTAAGAAAAAGGTCACTCTGATCTTAAAGCAATCTTGGTTCATCTTTTCCTGTTTTTACTTGGCTTTTGATATACTACTTTATTTGTTTTTTGCTTGCTCCTATTTTATTATTTTGTTTTGGGTTCTTCTCAGTTTGATGCTGGGGCTGATCTGATTGTTACTCAACTCTTCTATGACACGGACATTTTCCTCAAGTTTGTTAATGATTGTCGTCAAATTGGAATTACCTGCCCAATTGTACCTGGTATTATGCCCATCAATAATTACAAAGGTTTCTTACGCATGACTGGCTTTTGCAAAACTAAGGTATAACCTTCCCTCTGATCTTTATTGATGGTCTTGATACAGGTTATGTCGATACTTGTTCATCGCACTTCATGATACATCAAAATTTACAATCATTGATCATCAAATTTTTATTTCTCTTCTCTAAAGAAAAATTATTTTGATGTAAGGTTAAAGTTTTTCTCTTCTACCAGTATACTACTTGATTTTTGAAAATCTACAGATTCCAGATGAGATCATGGCTGCCTTAGAGCCTATCAAGGACAATGAAGAAGCTGTCAAAGCTTATGGAATTCACCTTGGAACTGAGATGTGTAAGAAGATTTTGACTCATGGAATCAAGACTCTACATATTTATACACTGAATATGGAGAAATCGGCATTGGCTATACTAATGGTATATTCCAGTATCCAATCAATTGCATTCTAGTTTTACTTCAAATTATTGTTTCTGTGGGTAATTTTGTCTGTGGATGCTCTGGTACAAGGGGAAGTTTCTGAAGATTATGTTGATGTGTCGTATTGGTGGGGTGGTTTCCATTTATTGAATATGGCTTCCTTTCCTTTCTTAATCTTGGTTCATGACTTCATGTTTTATTTGGACAACTGAGAATCTGCGTCTATCTTTTGAAGTAAACTTGTAAGGAGTCACAAAGTAATTGTTATAATGAAAACTTCTGAATGTAAATTGCTGATACGCCATTAGAAGTATGTTTTGAAACTCTGGCACAATTGTCTTATACTAAGAAGAACATGACACCTACACTTGTATATTTTTTAATATAGGATAAATATATTATAAAATGAGAGTAGGTTTTGTTAATTGGATGTTCTTAGGCTCCCTTTTTTTATTATAAAGTAATTTATACTTGTTCTTTTACCAATTCTTTTTCTACATTATTATTAGGGATATTTGCTAATATAGCAACTAGATTCAAAACATTAGTATATATAGCAACAATTTTTTTAAAAATTGCAAATATAGCAAAATCTGTCAAAGTTTATCATTGATAGACCATGTTGCAAATGTTGGTCTATCAGTGATAGACCATAAGTGTCTATCACCTATAGAAGTCTATCACTTATACTTTGCTATATTTGCAATATTCTTAAAATGTTGGTATATACTTATTTATTATTCCTAAAATTGCTTCTCATATTATAATTACCTTTATTATTACTATTTAGGAGGCTTGTAGTTTATTTATTTATTTTATGTCAATAAATCTTGTCTAAGTGCACTTCTATACTCATGGCAGAATCTTGGTCTCATTGAAGAGAGCAAAGTCTCAAGATCCTTGCCTTGGAGGAGACCAACAAACGTTTTTCGTGTCAGGGAGGATGTTCGTCCAATCTTCTGGTATTTCTTCTGCTTATTGCAAAATGAGGATGCATTCCTAATGGTTTTTGGGTGCATCAGTTTTTTTTACACTGGGTTAATATTGAGATAGAGCTGATCTACGTAGTTGTTGATTACAGGGCTAATCGTCCTCGAAGCTACATATCAAGGACCATAGGTTGGGACCAGTACCCTCATGGTAGATGGAGTGATTCTAGAAATCCTTCATATGGGGCATTGACTGACTATCAGGTATGAATAACGAACTAGAACTTGTCATACATGATCTTTGTGAGTGCCGTTCGTAGTACATGCTCTATGTTTATATTAGTTGTATGTGTGTGTGAGAGAGAAAGAGAGAGAGCTGTAGGGAGGAGATTTCCTTTTGCATCTGAATTACTTTTTGTTGACCGCCTGAAAACATCTACATGAATTAAAGACTTAAAAGTTGTCTTTGATTAGTCTGACACCATAACATAATCACAATAGAATTCTGTGAATGAAGCTTATGATTTTAGGAATAAATTGTCTAGAAAGTCATCGGTACCAACTCCTGTTGGAAGCTTTTGCTGGACTTTTGCCCCCAAATAATGTGTTTGTTTTTAGTCTTATTATTGGCAAGCTGATAAGAGGATTTGTTAGAAGTTTAATCAGAGTTATTTTTGCTTTGTTTTGCACTTAAGTTTATGCGACCACGGGCACGTGACAAGAAGCTTCTTGAGGAATGGGCACTCCCATTGAAAAGCATTGAAGATGTTTATGAGGTACTGTTCCCAACCAAGAGCGTAGAGAAATTTTGTTATAACTGCTAGCGATCAACTAGTAATGTTGTACTCTTTTTTGTATCAGAAATTTATGAAGTACTGCCTTGGAAAGTTGAGAAGCAGTCCTTGGTCTGAGTTAGAAGGTCTTCAGGCTGAGACAAGGATGATAAGTGAACAGCTTGGGAAGATTAACATGAAAGGTTTTCTTTCTATCAACAGCCAACCAGCAGTTAATGGAGAAAGATCTGATTCTCCTTGTGTAGGTAAATACAAGTTAATGCATTTATTCAGTTAGCTTTTTTGACAGCCCAACTGACAAAGTGTTTGAAAAAGTAGGAAAAGTACTTGAAAACAAAAACTGAACTAGATAATTAATAAGAATAAAAGACAATATAGCCAAGTTACATATTGAAGGGAAATTTAATATCCCAAGGGAATGAAGCACTTCAGTTTCCATTCATATTCATGAAATCAGAAACCTGTACAGGGTCCATCTGTCAAAGACAGTTAATGGTCATTTGAAGGGATGAAACACGTGTAGATGGTATGTAAACTTTAACCATGCAATCATCATGCATGAGTCGCCCCTGTCTAGTGTAGGGGAATTATTATTTTCTTGCTGGAAAATTCAACACTTGGTCTCTAGTCTTTTTGTAGTGATCTTATTAGGTTTTAACTTCTGAAATTTGTGCTAAATGGTGACAAAATGTTTAGTAATCTAACCAATGTTGGGACGATTGATAATGATTTACAGGATGGGGTGGGCCAGGAGGTTATGTTTATCAAAAGGCGTACATTGAGTTTTTCTGTTCCAGGGAAAAGTTGGATGCTATTGTTGACAAATGCAGGGCCCTTCCATCTCTCACCTACATGGCGGTGAATAAGGAAGGCATTTGGGTATCCAACGCCACTCAAAAGGATGTGAATGCTGTAACATGGGGAGTTTTCCCAGCCAAAGAGATCATCCAGCCAACTGTTGTCGATCCTGCCAGTTTTATTGTGTGGAAAGATGAGGCGTTTGAGATTTGGTCAAGGGGATGGGCTGCCTTGTATCCTGAGGGCGACTGGTCTCGAAAATTGCTTGATGAGGTTGGTACACTTGGTTTAATTTTTCAGTGCTCAATTAATTAATTTTGGTTTAATTTTTCCTCAAAAACAATATCCAATCGTAGAGAATTGTGTGGAGTATGATTAATAAATAGGTACGATATCCAATTCTATGTGATTGAAAGGCTTAATTATTAAAAAGATTAAATGTTGTTTTATCTACAAGGTTAGTGTAATATATATAGTGATAGAAGTTGAGAAGGTATGTGGAGGATTATTATTGATGACAAGCACTATGTTATTTGTTTCAGATACAGAGCAGCTACTACTTGGTGAGTCTGGTGGATAACGATTATATAAATTCCGACCTCTTTGCTATTTTGGAGGACTTCTGAGATGAGCTCTACTATTCATTTCCATGATTCTAGTTTTTTTTTCTTCCATCTTTCGATTTCTCATTGAAGCTTGGATAAGGTTAATTCAAGAAGAATTTAATTTAATTTCTTTTTAAATTTTTTTCTTCCGTTTGTTATAATTTCCCAAAAGCGAGGGGTGTCCATTTAAATACATTAAAAACAATTTTGGGATTTTAAACTTCCCGAGGTTGGATGTAATGTATCATTCATTTGTGACTGAAGTATTAGATTATGAATATCTCTAAAGGGGTGACACCTTGGGCTTGGGATATTACCATGGGTGGATCTATTAAGGGGTCAGGGGTACGTGTTCTCTTCACATTCTCGGTTTTTATATTTTAATATTAGTTTTGAAGTGTCAAATTATAATATATTTTCAAAATATGGTTTTTTACTATATTCTGCTTTTAGTACCGTGGTTGTGTCCCTCTTGAAATTCCAAGATCCTGGGTTCAAAACTCATCCACTATAATTTTTTTTTTTTTTGTTAATCATGCTTCCTATATATGATTTTTGGATACGCCATTGGATATCACATTTATATTTCATGGTTCTCTTCCAGTTTTAAAATCAAGCGGCGTTCGTTCATGTTCTAATAACCAACCAGCCTAACGAATTTGAAATAATTGAAAATTTTATGATAAATCTTGACCTACGATGTCTGTGGTGGAAGATTACTAGGAGATCAAATTAATATAATATTTGAGTAGGAGATCACAAGATCACAGTTGACTAGGAGATCAAATTAATATAATGATTGAGTAGGAGATCAGACTAGGAGATTATCATAAGGAGATCAGACTAGGAGATTAAATTAATATAATGATTGAGGTCGAGTTATCATTGTTCACAGGCTTGTGCCGTTAATTTTGGTTGAGTACTACTATTTTACCTCATTTTGTTGGTTGAGTACTGCTAATTTACCTCATTTTGTTGAGAAAATTAAACTTTCAAAGAGGATTTATTTATATGAACACTAGTGCTCTAAGTGAAGATGACAATTAAAGATGAAGTTTAAGATATAATTGATGCAATGGAATGATAAACTCAACAAAATAAAAGATTCTTTTACAATGCAAAGTACATAAGTCAATAAGGTATTCTTTTGTTGTAAACACTAAGGATGTGTTTGGATCCCATATTATCACTATGGGTTTGGGGTCCAAGTATTGGAAACCATACTTATCCTTTTCAGACTACTCCTTCAATACTCTGTAATACCCTCTGAAATAATGTAACCCTTCATCTGAAATCGTGTAACCCTTTCTGTTTTATGCATCCTTTCCTTCTCCGTTCAATATTGTCTCTTCCTCTTTCATTCTTCGTTTTTTCCTCCAAATCTTACCGTCTTACTATTCAATTCAATACCTTCTCCGACACTAAATTCATTTTGTTTTCCTCTCCCAACCCCAGAAGAAGATCTACTTCTCCTAATAAATCTTCCCCTATGTTGGAGTACATTTTCTGTGTCGGCACTGTTGTCGCTGCTTAGATTTTAAAAGGAACTCATAGGAACAAGAAAAAAAGGGGGAAGAAGAAGAAAAAGAAGAGATGCTGTTTGAGAATCTGTAAAAGGAGAAGAGATTTACGAGATTGATGTGTTTTTCGTTTTTTTTTTTTTCTTTTCATTTTTTGTTTTTGAGTTTGGAAAATTGAAATCACTCTTTAATTATACATATGGAGTTTTAGGAAAGAGGGTGATTAAATTTGCATTTAAACTATGGATTTTGCCTCTTCTTTTTCCTGTTCTTGAGACTTTTTTTTTCTGTTTCTTTTTTTTTTTCCCTCAATATTTTGGGATATTAGATAAATAACGTTGAGATTTTACTAATTTCATAAATTTTCTGTGATGGGTGCGTAGAATTTGTGGTTAATTTACACTAATCTACTTCAAAACGATCTCTCTCAACAATCTGTTTATACCAAAAGTAAGTTTTTAATTAATAAAATTCCTGATTGTCATTTTCACATATTTTTTTGTTCATTTTTTTACAAAATTGTTTGAAAATGCTTGAGAATTTAATGAAATTTTTAGATTAAAAATGGGAATGAGAGATTAAATTAAAACAAAATACAAACTTCAATTCAACGATGAGGTTGTAACATTTTGAAATTTATGAACTAACATATACATTTCTCTCAAATCAACAGAGCCACCGATTATACATTCCTCTCAAATTAACAGAGCTTACAACGTCAAATAAGATTATTTAATCAAATAAATTTATGAAATTTGTGTACTGGATCTTAGAAAAAAAAATCATAAAACTACTATCATAATTCTTACTTCAAACGCATGTTATCATGTAACACTACTTACATAACCCTTATTCTAAACATCTTATTATAAAACTATCATAACCCTACCTACATAACCCTTCTTCCAAACACATATTATCATAACACTGCTTACCATAATCCTTCCTCCAAACAGATACTACCATAACACTAGTTTTATTATAACACTAACCCTTCCATAACCCAACCCTTCCCCCAAACGTCCCAAAAATTGAACTTTACTGTATCAATTTTTAAACATTTTGACAGAGTTTCTCCTTAAAACGGGATAAAACGCCCTTCCAAACCTATAACACTCCCAAGCTGTGTTTCAATCTCCCACCAGGTTTGTATCACCACACACTCTTCAATAGAATCAAGTTCACAACAGTCTAACCACATCGCATCATGAAAAATTGGGAGGAACAGTAGAAGTTTTAGTTTACTAACCATCTCAAACCAACACTAGCCATTTTAATTACATGCCAAAAACAATTCAAAATACGTATGTAATAATGTGAAATTTAAATAAAACTGGTGATAGATCTCAACTTCTATTGGTTGTTGGAACCTCAAATTCTACTCGATGGAAAATTAAATTTTAAAAATGAACTAAAAGCCTAGTGATGGTGTAAATTCATAAGAGAATAATGTTTAGAAAAAAAATCACATTCATAATGGAAATTTATAACTTTATAAATCAACATAAATCATCAACAATTCAAAAACTCGAGATAATTAAAAATCTAAAAGACAAATGAAACTCTTGAAAGCATAGCAATGAGTTAAAAATCCATAAGTTTTACAAAGGAAACTCTTGAAAGCATACCAATAAGTTCCATCACTAAAATTGTACCCAAACTTTTAACCATACTGCATAACCTAGGTCTATTTCGCCTAGTTGTAGGTTGTTTGTTTGTAAGTTTGGTTTGGGGGTTTGCACAGGTCATCCTCACTCATCCATGCCTACTATCTTGTTAGGTTTTATGTTCTAAAACTCATAGATAGTAAATATAATCTATTGACCGTTATTAATAATGTTATATTTCAATAAATGTTATTAATTATATTATTAGTTGTCTTAATAACCTAAATCCAATAAACTAACATCCTAAGCTGTTTTTATGAGTCTTGAATAGTATGCAGAGACGTATAAGGATCAATGTTCGAGATACAACTTAAAGGATCTATAGTATAGGAATAAAATTTGGTACCTTATCCTGGTAACACTATGGATACGACTCACTTTGTATTTGATACAAACACAATGATCCAACGCCTTCGTGTAGGTGACATGAGAGTGAGGGTATTTTGTGCAATGAGTTTGCATAAGACTAGACCACGAAATAATAATCACTAGATGTAACTCTATTAACTAGTTGAGTTTCTATTTTATTAAGATGACCTATGTAACTTAGTCTTAATCCTGAGTGCATTATGAACTCCTGTTCGCGAGGGATTGTTCTTTGATTTGTACGGGTGAGAGTGGCTAGATTGTCGACTCAATATATTTATCATTTTGGAGATAAGACCGAGTAGAGAGCTGAAAACATAATCACGCAAGATAGAATTTACTCATTTCCAACTTTAGGGTAAGTAGATGAGTGTTCCCTTAAATGGTGTCTCCAAGAATTGAACAAAAGGTCCTACCTTCTCTATGATATGAGAGGAATTTATGTTTATTGGTTGGACTAAACGATCATGTAAGAAAAAATCAATGAGATTTGGCTACCCAAATTTAAACGAATTCTATATTGTGTAAATACTTTGCTGCTTTATTATTTCTTTTAAAGACCCCTATGATTTATTTAATTAATTTTTTTAAAAAATTAAATTAATAGGAAACGTGGTTTTTCCATGTTCCCAGTTTTCTCTCCAACTTCCCTCTTCTTCAGGAGTTATACACACAACAAAAATTAATAACGTTTCTGGGAATTTTTTTTGCGTGTTAAAAATTTTCTTTCCAATTTTGGTTCCCACAAACCGATCTCCATCCCAGAGAATAGGGAGCTCTACGATTGGTGGTGTCTTCAATTCGGTGATTTGTAGATTCACGGTCGTCAACGGATGTAAGTTCTTCTCTATATTTCTGCAATTCCCTATAATTTTATTAGCATGTTTAGCTTTTAGAATTTTGTTTCTAAAATATTGTCAATGTACTGATATTTTGGGATTTCCAAATTAAATTGACTTATTGGTCTCTGTAAAATCTTTCGCTGCTATGGTTTTTATCCCTTCATATCTGACCTAGTTGGTCACTCCACAGACATCGGTGATGGTTATTGATTCTAGACAACAAAGGTTTAACATCATGGAAATAGTGTTGTTACCTATGTTGGTATAGTGCTTTTAAGTCTAATCCACATGATGTGTCATTGATTCAAGATCATTACATGCAAAATGCTCTTCATGAATCTCTTCATCGTGCTTGGATATGATCATTGCATAAAAAAAGCTCTCATTATCCTCAATCACTTATAAGTCCTCATTGTACAAGTTTTTCCATTGATTGTCCAAGTATAAGTGAAACAATAGATTTTCTTAGGTGAGCCAGGGTTGAACATATGGAATTGATATCAAAGTTTAGTTATAGAGTCTACTTTTCAATTAGGCGATATAAAAAAGTAAATTAATAAAAAGATGTAAAAGAATTAAGGGATGAACTAAATCTATGTATGTACACCTAGAGCGTTGTGCAAAGATGCTTTAATGAGGGTGGTTGAGATGGTGTAAATGTGAACTAACTTGTACTAAAGAAGAAGGTAAGGGAATTATGTCTTAATGTTATCATGCGAATACTCTCTATGACCATCTCAATGCGAGATAACTTGATTAAGTAGCTGTTCGCACGAGATTTCCTAAGAAATTTGATTCGTGGATTTGAACTTGAGTTGATGTTGTATTTTTGTTGTTTTGATGTGATGTGGTTCAATCTCTAGAATTTAATCATCTGATTCTCTCTCGATTGGATGCTTGCGCTTGATTTGGAGGAAGCAGAGCAAATGATGTTCTTGAAGTTTCTTGAACGTCTACACTTGATTTGGAGAAGCGGAGCACGTGATGTTCTTCAAGTTGGTTGAACGTCTACGCTTGATTTAGGAAAGCGGAGCACGCGATGTTTCTCAAGTTGGTTGAATGCCTACGCTTGATTTGAGGAAGCGGAACACGTGATGTTCTTGAAGTTGGAGTCTTGGAAAAAAGTTTGTATCTTCAAAGGAGCTTCAATCTTCGAGAGTGGTCGACTTCAGGAGTTAAGGAGTCTTCTAGCTTTTGAGAGAATTCTTTCTAGACCTTCTGGAGTCAAAAATTTCTCACCCCTATAAATGAGGAGAACTCCTCTATTTATAGAGTTTACTGGTGAGCTTTATGAGTTTGAGCCTGGTTGGTCCATAGACCAGACCCATGGGCTCAACCACATGGATTTAGATTATATTTAGTAGCTCAATTAAGCTTATTTTTGGACTTAATTGAACTTAGTTCAAGTAAATAATATTTAATTGAACCAAAATGATTAACTTAATCCAACGGTTAAGATGAAAACATGTGGCATTATTAGAATTGGGCAATTTATGTTTTCAATTCATTAATTTGGGGCACATGTCAATTTTAATTGGTCAGAAATTTAATTATTTGCATTTTTATCATTAATTTAATAAATGATGTGACAATTTCTGATTGGTCTCAAAATTTCTTATTCAACAGTAGCTTATGATTAAGACGTATTCCTCTCAGAGTCATTGAACGTCACACATAGTTACCTGTCAGGATCCAAGTGACTTAGCTCAGCTAAACAAGGTATATCTAGAAGTACTTACTAATAAAACTTATAGAACTTTGGGTTCAAGAACAACAACCTCCTAGTGCATATTGCCCACACTTGTTCTCCTTTTGGGATACAAATGATGGACGTTATCTCGTCAAGGTGGAATTTGTCTCCAAACTCCTCCTTGCACGCATTAGCTTTGTCCTTGCTACTTACTCTCTCGAATAGTTGATGACATGCACCGGTCAAGTGATGAAAATAGCTCAACTAACGCGATAAGAATGATAAACTAAACTTCTTATCAAGGACTTATGACAAACCTAAATACGAATAACATATGGACGGATGAACATGATAGAGATGGATGGATTGAAAAGGTATAAACATGTAATATATTAAAGATTGTAGACATGGGGCCATTATACAATATGAAAAACATATATTACAAAGAAATACAAAAATGGTAAGAAATACAAGTGACATTACAAGTTAGGGGAATATAGGAGATGATATCTTCCTCACTCAAACCATAAGCTCTCACTTTACAAACTAACCGGAGAAGATGAAGATGTTCTTTACAGACGGTGTAGGCTATTCCTTACCACCAACTCTCTAGGGTTACACCTACTTGCACAGGTAAATTATGATTTTTTGATTCATATCAATATAATTTTCAACCTAAACACAAACTATAATATACTATTATAATTCACTCCTTGTCTCCAAATTATTAGTCTACTCCTTGTCCCAAATGCCTTCCAAAATTATTTTTTTTCAATATTTTCAAACATCTCTACAAAAGTTGGTAGCTATTTTTCTCAATATTCGAGATTTCTACCCGTTCATCATCAGTCATTTAATCAAACCATTTGGTCATAATTTTTCAAAATTGAATATTCTACATTTCTTTTTCTTGCATGAAGCACTTGGGAACATGGCCGTCTAATAATCACTTAAAGATGTTGCTGGAACAGACTCGAGTATTATAATAATACATATACACGCTTTTTCCCTACTTACTGGCGGGAGCTTAATGAAATTTCTAGTCTAAGATTGCATCATCAAAATGTTGTAAACAAATGAAATCATGAAATATACAAGCCTACAAATATTACCCAACGGGAAACCACCCCAATCCTCTGTATATTCATGCCATCTCTGGATGCTTAGTTATCCGAACAATATCCATTCAGGTCACCAATCTTTGAAGCATTCTCCAACGAAAGATGGTTTGTCATCAGCATCCAGATTTGACTGAACAGACGAAAAAAATTTGAGAAAAGAAAAAAGAAAAATACGAGGATAAACAATAAATTTATAAATAACGTGAGATTCTTTTGAAGCAGAAGAAAGTCGACACAGATACTTGGGCTTCAAATAGTTGAGCAAATAACCATAAAACAGGTTCTAACCTTCAAACGAGCTCCCTTTAGGTGATCCGCTTGATTCCTCCTGGCATCATAGAAACTGCTGGAAGTAATCCAGAGTAGCTTAAGCGACGGCAGATAGGATATCATCTCCCTCGACTTTAAGCTAAAATATTAAAAGAAGGGAAAGAAAAAAAGAGTGAAAAAAAAATGTAAGCCATACTTACAAGATAATTGTATATAACGAGAGTCAAACATTAAAGTACAATATACCAGCTTCAGATGATTCAACAAAGCACCATGCAATAGGTTTCTCAGCTTCTCACAAGCATCTACCATGTGACCTGAGCGGATCAATTCATCTATTTTGCACCATAAGTACTGAACGGCGTTGTAGGGGAAGCAAATAGAGAATGGTCTTTTTCGGTTAATTAAGTCTGCTGGTGCCTGCAGAGTTGGAACATGATTCAGTATCATGTTTGGCCCACAGAATCCAAAATTCATTGGAAAATGTTCAAACTTGAAAGAGATTTCATTTATGAACCATCCAAATTTATACATTTAATCAATTTTAGATCGTACGTTAGATTATTCGTTAAATTATTGTTCAAGTAACAAATGGAAGAGATTTCTTTGGGTAATGGGGGCTTTCAGTTTGGAAAAGAAAGACATTCAGTCCGTCGATTAAGATAATAGAACTTCAGATAGAAAAACCAATACATGAATTACCATTGATGCAAAGGATTCCATGTATTCGAGCAACAGATGGGTAGCCTCTGTATATCGACCATATTCAACATATAATCGAAACAACAATGCTGGATTTGATTCTTCACCAGTCATCCCCCATGTCTTTGGCCTTCTACCATCCTGCCATAATATTGTCAGATGAATTGACACTAAACAATGAAAAATACCATTTCCACAGAAACTGCTGAAAATATTATGTACCAAGATTTTGCACAAAGAACAGTTATTAATCAAGAAAGATGGCAAAAAAAAAAAAAAAACAGAGCGATGGAATTTCGATTGTAGTGACTTGAAAGATGAATTTGAACATAACAATTGCACCCATGCTCGCTTTTTTCAAAGATTCTATCATGATCTACGTTGGCATTATTATTTTAATTCATCCAGTAAATGAACTTTGTTTTTCCCCTTTTGTCGGTATTTTAGCATGTTAAGGTAGTTTTGAATTTTATTATTATTATTTTTTTTTTATAATATTTGCCTCAACCATTAAATTTCCTAACCTAGGAAAGTTTTTCAATCTACAATCTGTCAGTCATTAGCATGTAAAAGTAGAAATGGAAAACTAGAGCGCTCTCACTTCTTTTAATTGAAGAACTTTCATCTATGGTGCTCCTAATTAACTTCCTTTTCCATTACAATCAACTAAACAATTGAATGTCTTAACATCCGTATATTAATCTTTGTTTTATTAAGCCTATATTTGTACATTAATCTTTATCAAAAGAAAACCAATTATCTCGTTGTGTTTTCAATACCAAGTTTTACCCGTCATTTCTCAAGTCAAACAAGAATTGCATTATGCGACAAAAGACAAATCTAAGATTTCATCTGGTCAAAATGAATAAATATAAATAAACCAGTGGCAAAATTTGGGAAAAACCTTAAACATAAGAACCAGCCAAAGAGGCAATTCCATCTGGGAGTCTGCTCGGAGAAGCGTTTCCACAACAATAAGAGGCAATCTAGCGTTGAGACCTTTATATTTTTCCTGAAAGTTATCAATTTAAATGATCAAGAAAGAGAAAGTTGTAAGTGAAACTACAGAAACAGGAACGACAGACAAAAAGAAATACAGAGTAAAAATCCCAAGTACCTTTAATAAGCAACTGAATAAACAAGGTGTTCACTCTTTACTAAAGAGAAGAGGTGTCCAGTCTTTAGCAAAGAGAAAAGAAGAAATAAAAACTGAAAAGGCATGAATAAGTGATCTGAGTTGTTA
Organism: Cucumis sativus; assembly: GCF_000004075.3. NCBI lineage: Eukaryota > Viridiplantae > Streptophyta > Magnoliopsida > Cucurbitales > Cucurbitaceae > Cucumis > Cucumis sativus. The sequence continues at coordinate 9,222,054 of NC_026656.2, forward strand.
AAATTTGAACTATACATTATATAAACTAATAGAAGAGATAACGGCTACGTTTGGTGGGCAGAGTTGGGTTGAGTTGTTTGCGGTAGGGGTGCAAACAGTTTGGTTCGGCTTGATTTTATAGAAAACCGAAACCGAACCACAATGCTGATGGAACACCAGGTTGAGTTTAATCAATAGAACTTTATTGGTAACAATTCATGCGTTCGATTAGAAGAACAGATCGAATTGAGTAAATCTCAATTTGGTTACAATCTCTCTTTCTTACCTTGTCTTTCAAAGGTGCACAGAATTCCTCACTAATCTCAAAACATGACTGCCTTTCCCTCCAAGATTACAAACTTATTTATAAAGCATATTATAAACAACTCATCTAACCAACTCACATGTGCATGCACTAACTCTCACACTTGCCTGTACTATCACTCTTTCTTCTTCCCTCGTCTACTATATTGGTGAATGATAAGGGTCTAACATTACATTCCTTCTCCAAATTCACCGTGTCCTCAAGGTGAGATTTTGGAAACAGCTGCTGCCTTTCTTCAGTCTTCCCATGTAGCCTCGTGTCAAGGAAAGTCTTTCCAGCTGATCAGCATGTCCCATCCACCAGTTTTACTTTTCAAGTAGCCATAAATCTCATCCGGCACGGCTCACCATTCATGAGTCTCCGTCATATAAGGCATATATAACGGCTCAACCTAATGATTCCCCAACATTTTCTTCAATTGTGAAACATGAAAAACCAGATTAATGGATGATGTCTCTGGCAACTCTAACTTGTATGCAACCGAGCCAATCCGTTCTATGATCTTATAAGGACAAAAAAACTTTACTGATAACTTCTCATTTCTTCTTTTCCACAATGAAACCTGTCTGTATGGCCTTATTTTAAGAAAGACTAGATCACCTACCATATATTCCACATCTCTTCTCTTCAGATCAGAGTTTCTCATCTTTTCTTGAGCTATCTGCAAGTGTTGTTTCAATGCCCCCAACATTATGTCCCTCTCCTTGAGCTGCTCATCCAATGCTGAATTAGGAGTGTCCCGATCTCCATAATATACCAGAGATGGAAGTACTTATTACATCGAAAACAGAGTCCTTTCTCCTTCCGAGCCTAAAATTCCATATCAGACAACCTCTTAGTAGGTCCCTCCTTAACTTCCCCACTAGCCACCCCTCTTAAGGTGATCGTTCTCATGGGAAAGGTAACATTACTTTTATGATCATTTGAATTGGTACTTATACCAGATTTAGTACTGGTAGAGGAGGAAGGTGGATATTTACCTCTAGCATAACCTTTAAGGTTAGCTTCTCCACGGATAATCTCGTGGTTTTCTACCAAGTCAGAAGAGATTCTTCTTCTATTATCCTTCCAGTTAGAAGGGCTAATAATTGAGTGAATTACATCATTTGAGCCAATCCGGTTGGTCGACAAAAGTCTACCTCAACCTTGATCCACGGCAACAAGCCATTCATGAATGTCTCCATAATCACCCTATCATGCAGGTCTGATAATGGGGCCATTAGTTATCGAAAAGGTTTCGATATTCCTCTACTGTCGTCTCTGGCCAGATCCTTAAAAAATGGCCACATATAGATCCTTCACGTACTAATCAGAATCACACCAATAATCGTTCCTTCAAGTTCAACCAATCCACGAATCTTTCCCGATCTTCCTACGCTCTGTACCAGTTCAAGGCTGGACCTTCGAAACTAATCGTTGCAGCATCAGTCAATTGGTGGATTTGAAAATATCTATTGGCTCGAAATAGCCAAGAATTGGGATCTTCCCCATTGAATACTGGCATTTCCACCTTTTTGAACTTATTTCGCTTTGTATTTCCATCTTCGTTTTCCACTTTTCCTTCTCGAGTTTCGCCTCTACTTTCCTTGCTTGACAATCCTTCTCCTACTTTGGCTTCATCGTCAATGTCTCGCGCATACTCGACTCAACCACTTTGTCACTCATGGCAGATCATTCCTTCGCTATTGACTCCATAAACATCATCATCATCTGTTTAGTTTTTTCTGTCTGCACACTTAAAATTTCCATTTTCGTCATGGTCATCGTCAACTTCTCCTCAATTGCTGGCAATTTGCTTATTTCCAGCTTCATTCCGAGCATCTCTTGATCATACGCCTTTAATCGCTCTTCCATGCGTGTCTCGACCAACATGATGGAACACCAGGTTGAGTTCAATCAATAGAACTTTATTGATAATAATTCATGCGTTTGATTACAAGAACAAATGAAATCAAAATAGATCGAATTGAGTAAATCTCAATTCAGTTACAATCTCTCTCTCTTACCTTGTCTTTCAAAGCTGCACAAATTCCTCACTAATCTCAAAACCTAATTGCCTTTCCCTCCAAGATTACGAACTTATTTTAAAGCATATTCTAACTAACTCATCTAACCGACTCACACGTGCCTCTACTAGCACTCTTTTTCTTCTTCCCTCGTCTACTATACTGGTGAATGATAGGGGGTCTATCAAATGCATGAAGAACAGCACCTATCAAATTGCTTAAACTGGTGGGTTGGTCGACATGGCTTGCGGGTCACCGATATACACGTGCACGCACAAGAGAATGACATGGATTCGTCTGAACGCATGTCCAACACATCATTTTGCGTGTCTTTTTTATTTTTAATTTAGACACGCCGGAGATACTTCACAAACATGCTGAAAAATAAAAATAAACGGGACCAAATTGTACGGCCCATTAACTTTCTTTTTAAAAAACATAAAAAATCACAAAACCTAAAATCTAAATCGAATGTGCTCCCCTTTCGTGCAGTACACAAAATTGAGCAGCAGCCCCCAAACAGCTAACTTCAAATGTTACTGCCTTTTACCTGTGCCCAATACTCAAAGTTCATAACTTTTTTTTGTTTAACTATATCCATCATGTTAGTTGTTAGCCATCGCCTATTTCAAGTTGAAATTCTTTTATATATATATATATATATATTTTAAATGTTAGGATGACATCTACAAACTCATCTCTGCAATTTAAATAGTTTTGTTGTCTTGTACTCGTACAAACTAAAATGGCTAAATAACTTGACAATTGCCATTTTATGCTTTTTTTACTTGAGTACATTTAGTACTTGATGTTAAATCTTCAAAAATAACTAAAAATATAGCTTATCCCCGACGTGTGCGTATCCTAAAATTTTAGAAATCGGTGTATCGCCATGTCCAGTCTTATCTGTGTCCATGTCCCATGTCCGTGCTTCTTAGAACTCAATCATAACATAAAATACTAAATGTACTACCTAATTAAAAAATTCCAGCTTATTGGAAAGAACTGTGAGGAAATTCTTTTGGGGAGGAAACAAAGGAGGCAAAATGAATCACCTTGTTGAATGGGAGCCTGTGACCAAATAACAAAAGGATGGAGGCCACCCCAGATTGAGTGATCTAAAGGTTAGAAACTTAGCTCTTCTATCCAGTTGAGGATGGTGTTTAATGTTCAAGCAAGATTCTTTATGGTGACAAGTGGTTTGAAGCATTCACATACGCAGTCCGCTTGATTGGCATACAAATGGCAAAGAAACTGTTGGCCTTGAAGTCTGTGGATCAGCATCTCTAGGCAATGGCACCAAATTGATGATTTGGCAGTGTCCAAGGTTGGCAACAAAAGTAGAATTCTTTCTTGGTTGGATCCGTGGCCGGAGAGTTTTCCTTTTTAAAAAAAAATTAAAGTTTACATAGAATTTCCCTAAAACCAAAAAGTTCTGTCTCAAGCCATTAAGACACATCCACCAATTCATTGTCGCTCTCCTTTAAAAAATTGTTGGAAGATGAAGAAGGTTCAGATTTTGAATTACTATTATGCCCGTTTGGAGGGACAGGAATTCTTAACTTTCCAGATAAAAGATCTTGGTCGTTGGAGGCTAGTGGTATTTTTTCAGTTAAATCTGTAATTAATCACCTGTCCTTGGCTTCTCCTATTGAAGTTTCCTTGGAAAGATGCTTACAGAAAACAAAAGGCCCGCGAAGAGTGAATATCTAAATCTGGATCATGCTGTTTGGAAGTATCAATTGCGCTTCAGTCATGCAAAGGAAACTGCCTACTTATTGCCTCTCACCTCACATTTGCCCTCTTTGCCTTAAAAATCATGAGGATCTTCAGCACCTATTTTATAACTGTGAATTTGCAGCTCGTTGTTGGAATCAATTCTTCCACACCTTCAACCTATGGTGAGCTTTTGATAAAGTCTTTAAGAATAATGTGCTTCAGATTCTTGTAGGGCCAGCCATGAAGAAGAAGGTTCCTTGCTGCCGAGTAACGCAGTCAAAGCCCTGTCTTCCATGACAAGAGTTCACCTTGGTTGGATCGTAATGAGCTTGCCCAATTAAATGCCTCTTCTCTGATGTAATATAGAGTAAAGCCTTAGTTAAACAGCTGTAATTAGTTATTTAAAACAGTTTAAACAATTAAACTGTTTAACAGTTAAGACTGTTTCATAAAAACAGTTATTCCAACTACTTGTAACTACTTACAATTCATCAATAAATAGCCATTCTCCAGCTGAGAATAGGCAGAGAATTCATTTTGAGAAATAATTCTACTTTGATTTACATCATTCTCGGTGCTCTTTATCGAAAGCTTTTCAAGTCTACTCTTTACAAGAGATCTATTTAAGCTGGTCGGCCTTCATCTCCCCCTTCCAAATGATGACTCATATTGCATATCTGGGCTCAGCTTGTATTCCTTTTCTTAGTATTTTAGATCATTTTTTTGCTTTAGCAAGAATTGTTTCTTTTGATCTGCTTGTAGCAGTAATCATGATGTACATGCTTATGTTAGCCTTTCTTATGGACAATATGTTTTTGTGTTCTAAGTATGTTTAGACATGAAGGTGCCAAGGGAGTGTCAACCTAGTTGAGATGTCCAAGTGTGCCTCTTGATCCTTTGTTTTATTTGCTCATTGTATAATCCTCTTATACAATGAGCTTTTGTTTCATTATTAATTAGTTAATAGAAGAGACTGTTTCCTTTTCCAAGAGAAAAAAAAAATGTTTGACTTGACCTTCAAGATCACCATTAACCCCAAGGCTCAATATCTGGACATTAGGATATTGACTCTTCATCATGGCAGTTTTCTTTAGAAGACTTTTAAAAAGGAGGATGAAATAGCTGAATATCAAATTCTTATTGGTTTACTCAAGCTCGGGTGGTGGACAGTCCATATAAAAGGTTTTGGTCGTTGGATCATTGTCAATCATCTCTCTTTGTCATTCTTAAATTACCAATTGGCCCAAAAGTTTGAGCTGGTGGGTGATGGTAAAATTAATTAAATATCAATAACAATCCCTTTTACTTGTAAGCTTGAAATACTCGAGAAGCTTAACAAGTAGAAACCAATTTTAATTAGGAAGGAAATAAAAATGCAGGGGCTTGAACACATAACCTCCTTGAACCACGTGCTCTAAAACCATCTTAAATCACTGATTAATCCGAACATTTAAACTAGTGAATGAAGGTAAATTTAATTATATATTACTAACAGCCATCACCATTAAAAAAAGGTTTGGATAAGGCACTATGGAATCCAAAAGTCCTCGTAAAGTCAACATTGAAGTATGGATAATGATTTTTAGGTCTTTAAACTGCTAGGAAGTCCCTCAAAGAAAGCTCCCATTCCACAATTTGTCTCCTACAATCTGTCCCCTTTGTATGGCAGGGAAACAAGATTATATTCAAAATTGTTGGCACTAGCTTGGGTTTTAGAAACACATTCCAAGACAATATTTTGCAGATTCTTGTGGGACCTTTACTGAATTTGAGACCAAAAACTCTTTGGAATTACGCTGTTAAGGCATTGTTAGCTGATTTGTGGTTTGAGAGTGTTAAAGGAAAATCACGGTTTATATCCTATTAGTATTTTTCATGATTATTTTCCTTTTTGGTACTTTCCATTTATGAATTTTCTTTTAGTGGTTTCTTTGAGGCCTATATTTCCTATGTAAAAGATCATTATGTACTCTGATTTATTTAATAATATATAAATTTCACATGTTATCGAAGCCCACTAAGCCAAACAGGTGTTCGCTTCAAGATTGGTAAACCCCAAAAGGCACCATCTTGATGGAGAATGTTGAGATACCGTGGAACATTGGAAAAACTAAGGGGACTCACTATTTGAATTTACACAACTTTCTGGCAAAATATTTCCACATAAGTTACTATATAAACATGATTTTCCGGTATTTCCTCCCAATATCAAAGTTGCAACTGAAGTGTATATGTCTGGATCAAATATTACCTGAATGACCAATTAAATTTTTGTAAAAGAAGCAGATATCAGGAGTACTAGGAAATATCTTAACCAAAACTCATGAAATAATATGGAGGTACATACAAGATAAACTTCCAGAGTTTCCCAATGGCCATTTCCATCGGTCTGCTGACTGCTAGGCAGTGCATCAAGTGAACCATGAACATCCTCACCTCCACCATTTGGCGATATCAATAAAAGACTATTTATTCTGGGATCAATCCTGAAGTCACAGTTAAGTAAGCAATTATGTTTCCTACCTGTGAAACTAACCAACCAATAGGAAAAGACAACAGAAATGCTTTTAATCATAAATAAGGTTTGACTTACAGAACTGCAGATGAACCTAATCTACTAGGACAACACTTCAATGACATGGCAGTGAAAACTCTCTCCAACTCCCTGAGTCAGCAAAGTTCAAGACATGCAATTCTGAGCTCAATACAGTTGTGTTTCACACAATGACAGCATAACCGAAGATCAATACCTCTTTAATGCTGAATCTCTCCAGAATCTTATTATAACAGAAAATGCCATATCATAAAAATTGTTCTGGACCAGAAGATCAACTAACTCTGAAGGGGCCTCATGAGCCCCTGACATACGAGAGTCTGCAGAAAACGTGATTTCATATCTTATATTTAAAAGCTTTAGTATTTATACTGGATTTTTCTTACTTTCTCATCCCGCTGCAAGGAAATCATGATACAGAATAAAACACACTTACCAGTAAATGGCCACTTGACATTTGCTAATGAGAGAACATACTCTGATGAAGTTAGCAAAAATTCATTTTCTAGTTGTTTCATATCGATATAAGAATGCTGCTTCTGAGACTTGGTGTCATCTCTGCCAACTATACCAAAAAAATAAAATAAAAGCCAATTTTTCAAACAAAACAGAATAACAGAATCTTTCGATAACTAAATAAATATTTTAAATTGATAACAATGGAAACAAAGTGAAATCAGAAATCTGGAAATGAAAAAATGATTAGGAAAATAAATAAATAAAGAGTTTCTTACGCTGTTCATCAACAGTTCTTTTAGCTTTCTTACTTGGGTAGTGCTTACTCTGAATAGCATCTCTTTCAAACAGGGGTTCAATCCACATAAAATCAGGATGAACAAGGTGCAATGCATTAATAGCAGCAGAAAGGCCATTCAATCGTTCCAACACCAATGATGAACTGAAATGGTTATCTCCCAGAGCTCCTTCCGTTTTCAAACGAGCCGAATAAAGGTAGATATAACTTGCTGCTTTCTGCCAATTATGTCGGTGTATTTCAAACGCATACAGCAACTTATACAAGCTTGGCCTTGACAAAATATCAGAACGTTCTGCCTACGTTGTGATGAAGAAACTTATAGGCATGAGTTGACAAGTGATACAGCAACTTAAGCTAGTAACATAAATAACATCAGCGAAGAACATACAAACTTCAAGCATTACAGCTAAAAATACCTTCCATACAAGCTCCTGCTCTACCTTTTCTGCTAATCCAATGAACGGTAATTCACCACAACAAAGAATCTGTACAATTGATCAACAAATCATTTAATTAGCAGAGAAGAACGAAGGTAAGTGTCTTGTTACTTGCATATCTACTGGCAGACCACCGACAATTAGTTCATTTAGAAGAAAACAAAATTAAACTTCTCCATCTATCATGAACTGAAAAAGCCTATTTAAATATATAAAAGTCAAAAAGCCACTTAGATGTAGCTGACGATTGATAATATTGGGATGATCTAAAGAGATGATATCACCAAAGCAAAGGAAGAAACCTCCACTTTTGTAATCCTTAATCCTTTTTTCCTTGTATGTGAGTGTCTCAGTCAGCTTGCATGCATCTCAAGTCAACTAGTCTAATTATGCAACCTGTTGGAGAAGTTGAGAGTCCCACATTGGAAAAACCAAGGGGACTCATACTCCATATAAGGTAGATGGGCTACTCCTCTCATTGCCAATTGGTTTTGAGATGGAACCCCATACTACCAAATTTAACACAACCTACATGACTTTACAACATTTAGGTGTCAAGTAAACTTATAGGATATTAAATCCTATGTAGGCGGCCACCATGGAATCAGGATCGAACCCATGCCCTCTTACCCTTTTATCAAACACATGCTTTATTTTAAAAAAAACGAAAAACAAGCTTCTCGTTGATAAAAAGAAAACAGAATAAAGTTTGAATTACACGAGACATACAAGAATATGAAAGAACAACCCCAAAAGCAGCAACACCAAGACCAGAAAAAACTAACGAAACCAATCAACAAACTAAACAAAAAAAAAAAAACAATACAGTTCAAAATTTGAAACAAAAACCAATCTAAAGGAACTTAAACAGCTGCAGCCCAAAACATCCAATGCTTCAAAAAGATTTGACCAAGGCTTTAAGGACATCAGCCACGAAAGATAACTCTCTAATCAACAAAAACTTATAACTTAAATTCAAAATGAAATGAATGAGCTTGGATAACCGAACCAAACCACAAACTTGAAAAACTTCATGTTTTCTTGGACAGCTTCAAACCGAAATAAAATAAAATTTCAAACCAACATATTCAAAGACCATAATAAGGAGCATGATCAACCAGAACTAAACCACAATCTTCAACTATGGACCTCAGATATGCTGGAATTTCAGAATGAGGCAAAGGCAATCCACAAAAACCGACCACTTTTGAATTCCAATTCTCTTTCTCATGAAACAGGGCAGTCATCAAATCCCCTCCCAAGTTGTCAATTAGCTCAGGTGACTCTTGAACTAAAAGAACTTTATTGAAGACAATACCCTCACTGCTTACACTGAAATGAAAACCAATGCCGAATTCAAAACCTCTTTTCATGCATGAAGTTGAAGAACTAAGGGAACCTTTTAGAAATTGAACCTCCAGGTTATGATTAACCCATGAGGGTTCTTTTCCAATCCTTAATCAAAATGGTTGTTGGTGACAAATACAAATTGTTTTCGACTTCAATTGGTGAAACCAAAATCTGAGTTTCTATGAAATGATTCTCTACCACAAAATGAGGGCAGAGGTCTTTATTTATAGAGGGAACTGAGTACAAGATGTAGGAAAATTAGTGAATTGACATAACTATCCTTTACAACTAACTTTCTAAACTAACTCTCTTTCAACTTTACAAATATAACTCTCGGTACACCATCAATGTATGCTTTTTTAAAGAAAATAGAACTTTTCACGTTTCCGTTGAAATAATGGAAAGAGACTAATTCAACTTCAATGTATGTTGTTGAACAATCAACCAAATTTAATGTTTACGAAGAAATACTAACAAGACCTCTAAAGTATTTCCAAAATCCCTCACATGTATTTCTTTTTAAAAAGTAGAAATAATACTTGGCATTGAAAAAAAAATGAAAGAATACAAAGGCATACAAAAAACAAGCCCACAAAAAAGTAACTCTCTCTAAGAAAGGGACTCCAACCATACAAAATAGAATCTATCGTATGTGAGGCCCTAGACACAAAAGCATATTGAGGGGTAGAAAGGGCATCGGTACATCTGACAGTTAGTTAGAGGTAGTAGAACGCATTTCTATGGGTATGGCTAGTAGGGAATGTAAAGGAGAAAGCAAGGGAAGAAGGGAGCACAAAGAGTTTTGGATTAGAACTAAAGAAGGAGAGGTCCCCACGATCTCCTTTACATTCAATAAAGATGGTTTTGAATGATTTATCTGCTCATTATAACCCTAATTCCAATAAACTAAGATCCTGCGGCTATGGTATGAATACTGGAACTTTATGTTTTGACATAAAAGTGGATCAAGTTCAAGTAAATAGCCAAAACGTTTTATAGTATACGAATAAGATTGGGTACTTTATTGTTGGGACACTATGGACACCATAGATGCGACCAACTACGTGGAGACATGCAAGTGAGGACATCCTATATAATGAGTTTGCATAAGACTGAACCACATAATTGTCACTTCGACTTTATAACATTGTATATGGTTTAAAACTAACTATTTCAACTTCGATAACCTAGGTAACTCGATCTTAATTCTAAGCGAATTATGAACTCTTGTTTGTTTAGGACTATCCTTAGATCTGCATGGGTGAGAGGCGTCCAAAAGTGTTGCTCAATAAACCGCCCATTTCAAGGGCAAGACCGAGTAGATAGTTCCATAGAGTGCATTGCAAGAAGGAATTCACTCATAACAACTTCTTGGAATAGTAGAGAGGTTGTCCCTTTAAGTGTTGACTCCGGATCTTGAGCAAGAGGCTAGGGAACCTAAGAAATTGGACCACAAACCAATTGTTCATTAGAGGATCAAGGGAACCTAAGGAACAAGAGGTAATTATAAGGGTAAAATGATAATTTTGACACAACTGTAATTACGAACCTATAAAGGATTGACTTACTAATCATGGTTATATCAAGTGAATAGAAATATATCTACAATGAGGAAAGTGCAACTACTAGAATTTAGAGGAGTGTCTGAGTAGTTAAGAAATGTTGGTTAACTAGGTTAACAAGTTTAGCCGAGTAATCTCAAATCATTGGAGCTCATGATCGGTAGGTCTATTAGGTCTCCCTAATAGCTCATATCAGAACATACCTTATAATAGTGTGATGAATAAATTTGAAGTGTACGAATTATTTTTTCTAGTAAAGTGTTCAATACATTCAATATACTTTACGACTTAGCACGATGATTTAAATATCAGGATTTTGACTATAGATTCATATGGTTGGGGTTGGTAAATTTAATATTTTATATTAAATGAATATAATTAATTAAATTGTTTAATTAATTATTTAAAGTTAAATTAAATTGTTTAATTAATAATTAATTTTATTGATTGATATGAATTAATTAATGAAGTAAAATTTGGAATTTTGACTTTTAGAAGTCAATAGTCAAATGTTGAATATATTTTAGTGGAAATATCCAAATTTTAGTGATTTATGAGCGAGCATCTTGCTTACAAGGTATTTACTCCAAAATTGACCAACAAATCCTACTTAATTTTTTGAGATTGAGTATCAATCTCACAAGGAATTTGATTGCACTGGTGTTTTCTTTAAAATGAAGGGATTGATGAGATCAACTTTGGTTGGATTTTTTTGGGAAAAATCTAAACATTTGAAAAAAAGAGAAGCTCAAACTCTCTCCAATTTCTCTCAAAATTCATTACTCACCGGATCACACGCTCCCGTTCTAAGGTCGGAGAATAGTCAAGCAGACTACCGGTGGTCCACGAAGTGTTCGTGATCAGTACCGTGGAGATTTCAGCTTCAATTTCGAGCTACAACAAGTGTTCTAACTCTGTTTTTCAGTTTATGGAGCATGCATGCTAATTCTCTAAAATTGAAGCCTTTAGAGTGTTTTTTATCCAAATCACTTCTGCTTGCATGTTTCTGTGTCTGTCACTTTACAGGGATTAACAGGAACACAGCGACAATCAACTGATTCAAAAGCATGACTGCTGTTCGGTCAGCATCGATCGCGTTTCTTTCCTTTCATTGTTACATTCCATATTTTAAGAAATAAACATGAATTCCATCCTCTATATTGCTTTGTTCCTTCCTCGAGAATTTTTTCATGAACTTACAAGTCATTGTCAGGTCAATACAGAACAGCGTACTACGCTCCCAACATGAAACTGACAATAAATTATATATACTAAAGGATAATTAGAGCTAATGGGTGACAAAAGTTGCCGATAATTAGTTTGTTTAACAAGAGATCTAAATTATAAAATAAATAGAAGTTGTTGTAAGTTTTCAATTTGTCCTTGAGTTCTCTATTTAGTGGGGGGTGTATTAGCCTATTTAGCTGTTTTGAAGGCCATCTTTCCTGCGTAAGTTGTTGATGCTCATGAATAAATTTTCATTTCATTCATGGATAGTTGTCCCTTTAAAAGGACAATAAAAGACAATAAAAGAAATCATATGTTCCCATTACAGTTAAACCTACTAAAAGAAATTATGTTTTTCAACGTTATAACCAACAAGGCAGATGAAGTCAACCGGCCAAACACGATAGTATCTGGAATATGAATTCTTAGTATTCACGAATTCAAGGAGACATAGGATCAATGTTGCTCAAAGGAAATAGAGAACAAACCTTAATGGCATCGCATTCATAAAGGACTATTATGAAACGCCTTAAGCAGATATATTTGCTCTCCTCATCTGGATTTGAAATGATTGCACAATACGCATCATAGAGTTGATGTAGATCCAACGCAAATTTGAAGACATTTGCCCAAAGCCGTCCTTGGACTGTAATGGCAGATTCATTGAAAGGAAGTCTGCCACAATAATCGTCTTTTGGACTTACAGCTTCTTCCACCAGCTCAAGTGCAGCAAGAGCAAACTCAAAAGCTCCTTTGCTGATATTGTACTGCTCAAACAATTGCATAGACCACTGATAATAATGGAATTTCCATGCGATACTTGATACACAACCACCTGGAAAAAAGTGGGGTGAGATGGGTGAATAAATACACGACTAAATTAGTTGTTCCATAAAAAACTTTTAAATGAAGAGGCTCGTTTCCTTTTAAAAAAAAAGATGACTTTTAAAAGTATTTCAATTTTATTTCATGAACTTACTAGACTCAACAGAAGAAAATCCCACTTCATGAGGCAAACTCTGCAAAGCCTGAAAAGATCTGTTTCCAGATGAAGCTCTGCATAGAACAACCACAAAAAAAGATCATCTTTGCAATAAATGAATATATTAATTTCATAGTTTGCAAAAGTAAAAAATAAAATAAAAAAGAAAGTAAATAGGAGAAAATTCTATAGATTACAAACGTAGCTTGAAAAGAAACAAAACAAAACAAAAAGAAACAAAAAAGTAATATTCAACTATAAAATAGAAATCAGGTGATGCAATTTCTCTCGAGGAAAATAACAGCCATGGGCATGCAGTTGTGCATGGAAGTTAATTAAAACCAACACCTGAATAAACTGAAGTAACTGCATATAGCTTCTACGACACAGAAGTATTTGAAATGAACATAGAATTCTTAGCCACATATTATACCTGAAGAAACTGCATATAGCTTCGTGAACCTTCCTCTCTTTCAGTGGTCCGTGCAACTTATAATGTGCCTGACCAAGTTGACAGCAACCAAGAAGGTGATGCATTATAGACCATCCACCATCCACATCTTGCATACAGTGGGATGTCTTCTCGTTTTGTGATTGAGACTTCACGACGCTGAGCAGGTACTTTTTTTTTTTAAGAGGAAGGGAGCAGTAAAAAGTAAAACTATATAAGAATGGAAAGGGATCGAAGAGTACAAAGGAAAAAAAAGAATAAAACATCCTTCTAGATTCTGGAACAAATTAGAGACGTTTAAAAATAAAACATCTTTAGGTTGTATTTTCTTTTCTTGAACAATTTATTTATTTTTTGGTCTTTGGCTGGTTTTGTAATTAAACTTTTATTTAACAAAAACAAAACTTTTCATTGATGTAATGAAAAGAGACTAGCAATCATTGTTCCACTTCCATGAAATGAGTGTCACTTTTCACCACTTCCATGAAATGAGTGTTTCCGTTTCAAACAAAAAATAAGAATAATATTATTCCACTTAATAATTAGCAAACATTATCAAAGATGAAAGTCCCCCAAAAAATCCAAAGTTGTTCGTTGGTCTTCAACCCCACACAATATGTCAATATCAGCACCGCACAGTCAACAGTATATACAAGGTCCCAGCTATGACTTTCTTAACAAACTCGTGAGTTCATTTAGGCAAGCTTGTGAGGATATTATCTATCTTATTATTGCTGCCTCCACAACTACAAGCTTATGGATCAATCGTTTTAGAAAATCGAGTGTGGTAGGATTTAACATTGCATCAAACTTTCCCTGTTACATCTCTTTGACAATAAGAGATTCAATCTAAGAATCTGACATTTGAGAAACATTCCCTTTGAGAAGTTATGCTTTCTTCACATTAGTTAATGACACGTGGGGTGCTTTTTTTATGGGTAAATAAAATCAACATGAAAAAGGCTGTGATGGATTAAATAATTAGAAAAACAAGAGCAAATGACAAAAGGAGTAGGGTTCAAGTGTGGTGAATGGCAGAATGTGAACCTCAACAGCATCATATTGGCCATGCCTCAGCAGTACCACAGCAAGCTCAGTTGAAGTATTTAAAAAGGCCGAAGGTTCTCTACTGCTCCCCCAAATAATCCAGCTAGTAAAATTTTGCGTTGCAAGAACAATGTCCTGTGGATTGAGAAGACATTTGGTAGACAGGTAGACAGGCCCTTCAGTTGAAGAATTCATCTTTAACAGAAGTAAAGAAGCCAATGTAAAGTCACATTTTCCAAGCTTCCCCTTCCATATTTCTTTACCTCCATAAGTATCTGTAACAGGATGAACATTAAAAAATAATAAATATATGACAAAAACTAGAACAATGATATCATTTCAAAAAACAGCAGCATTTAAATTTACACCCAGAATTACAATTTCAACATCATTTCAATGTCAGATTTATCTACATTAGGTTTTTAAAGTCGTAACTTGAAAGCTAGTGATAATATGATGCAATCAGATGCCAGATGCCACATTAATTTTCTCCTACAATGATATTTGGGTGTGAGCAGTGTAATAGAAATAACGAAAGAAGATGAAATGTGCTCTTAAAGTTTTATTAGTGCTTTCTTTAAAATGCATAGTAGAGTAAGAACACAAACTCTTCAACGGCAGGCAAGAAATACTGAAATAAAATGCTCAGATGATAATACCAGCAACAACCACCTTACACCTACCAATTTGTAACAGTGAAAGTTGAGAACTAAAATCCTCAACTGCAGCTGACTCAGATGGCGTGATAGCAAGGAAATTAATAATGTGCCACTCACAAATAATTTCCTCAATCATTGGAATTAACTCAAGTTTTACTCTCGATGTGTCATCATGGAGTAAACCAATCTGCATGCAAAGCAGACCACTCAAATATGCAATGTAACAGATTGATGGTAAAATGTTCTTACAGATAACAAGTTATAGAAATACAGGATCTTGCTTAACGATCAATTCAAAGGAAATGCAAAGTAGACCACTCAAACATTCAATTGAACAAAATAGAAGCATCGTAAAATGTTCTTAAGGATAACACAATTTCTGAAAACAATATCATGCTTGAAACTTACCATTAGATGGACAATAGAAATCTCATACCCAACTATCAATTGGAAGGAATTACTGTTATTTGGTAATGCAACTTCTTTTAATAAAAGGAAACTGGCCTCTTATACAAGGAGCGAAAATAAAGAAACCAAAGGATTAGTAGGTGCACTCGGACAACTCAACTTGGTTGACACCCCTTAGTACCCTCATCACTTCTAACAACAATTACAGCCCAAGATACATGATAAAAAATTTACAAGAAGGCAGCAGACAGAAACTGGAAACAGGATAACCAATATAAACTATGAGACAAAACAACAGTGAGAATGAGGCATGAAGATGGTGGCTTCTGATGATCTGGAGAAGTTGAGGCAAAAGACTTTCAAAAACGACTGCAAAAAACACGACGCATGAAGAAGGTGGCTTCGAAGGATTTGGAGAAGTGAAGGCCCGCCAGTTAAGACTGATTTCTTGGATGGAGAGAGCTTCAAAATCTTTGCATAAAGTACACCGAACTGCAGGATACCAATTGGCTATCTTAAAACAGTCTAACCAGCTTGACAAGTTAAATCTTCTCCATTTATTTAACTCACTGCACTTTAACAATTATTGACTGCCAAAAGGAAGCTTGTCTCGGGCAGTCCCTCAAAAGAAGCCCAAAATATAAAAAGGCATATTTTCCACGGTGCACCCCATCTTTTCAGCCATATACCTCAGCTCATCCTCTTCCACATTAACTTGCACAAGGTTGACTTATTTTTTCGACTAGTCTCACGGGATAACCCGCCTAACCCTACAACATTTGGAAGTCAAGGAAACTTGTAGGAAATTGATTCCTAGGTAGGTGCTCTTAGTTAGTAATTGAGACGAAGACAAAACTGTTAAATTATTATTAAAGCCTTAAGAAAATTTATTTTTTACTTCTTTAATGTAGTTCTACTACTGTAAACATATTCATGTCTGGACAAGTAAAAAGGTAAGTTCTCTCTCTCCTCTCTCCTCTCTCCTTCATCCTTCATCCTCCATCCTCCATCCTCCATCCTCCATCCTCCATCCTCCATCCTCCTTCTATCCTCTTTCCTTCTAGCTGCCAGCGATTTCATCCAAATATGGAGCTAGTCAGCTGCAAAGTCCTTGAGTCTCATTATTTTACTTGGAAAGAGGGAAATTAAATTCACATTGAAGATGTGGAAGCTTGTAAAATCTTGTCAGTCTCCGGATTTCATCTAGAATGGTTGTTGAAGGCAGTCTCAGAATTATTAAGAGGGCCAAAGGACAAGTTTTTTAAAAGCTGGATGAAGTGGATAGAGGTAGATTGAAAGTTTAAAATTTTAAAACAAAGATTGGCTGGGTATTAAGCTGTGACTTTTGGCCTTCATCAGGAAGGCATTCTAATACAAGGGTGCTTAGGGGAAAACAAACACGGATGGAGATCCTTTCTAAATATGATGGACAATTTCTGTTCAAGGGAGGAATATGTCAAATGGTTTTCTAGAAATGACTTGAAGCACATGCCACTTTTATGGGAAGCAACCTGAGTTATGCAGAAAAAATCAAACAAAAAAAGTGCAATGCTTCTGTCACAAAGAAAGCTTCAGGGGAATGCAGTAGTCTTGTAGTGCTAGCCGATAAAAAAGTAGCAGAGATTTCCCCTTTCCCTCCCCAGATTTGAATACTAGAAAGCAGAAGCAATGGGTAATTAGGTCCTAAAGTTATCGCAACCAATTTTGAAAACACCTTTGGATCATTACTAAGCTCTTTGCCTTCGACGATTGGAGAAAAAATCGAAAAATGTTAGAAAACTATTTCCAAGCAAAGATAGTTATTAATCCTTTATTCGATGAGAGTGTTCTCATCAGTCTTGAGTCTTGACCAAGGCTCGATAAAGGATCTCATCAGTAATGAAGGGAAATGGCAGGTGATAGGCTCTTTTCACCTAAAATTGGAAAGATCGGATAAACACAAACACAGCCGGCCGCTCACAATGAAAGGCTATGCAGGATGGCTCAAAATCAATAACCTCCCTTTCGATTACTAGAGCAAAGGAACCTTCAAGGTTACCGGGATCATTTTGGGGGACATGAAAGCATTGCCATGGACACTTTAAATTTTACCAACTGCAGTGAAGCTAGGATTCAAATTAAGTAGAATTTTTGTGGATTTGTACCTTCCACGATTGAGATTACTGATTCTAAAAGGGGAAACATTTTTTTAAACTTTGGTGACTTCAAATGTTTAAATCCTCCCTCACAGGTGGTACTCTTATGGTTAATGATTTTAAAAATTCTATTGACTTGTTAAGGTTTAGGGAGGCTTTGCAAGATGAAGGTTCATACCTCTCTTTTTTCCCCAGTTTTAAATGTCCCGAAATCCACTTTCCCACATCTTCACATAGCAAGAAATCCATTTGCAACACCTTTAGGAACCCTCAATAGCGCCAGAGAAGACAAAAGAAGCAAGAAGTCAGGCCAAAACTGCCTTAATTGGACCAGAATCCGAAAAGTCATCTTTATTGGGTTTTGTAAATCTCATTAAGGTCAATTGTCTGGTTGGTTTTGTTAGCCAGGTCAGGGAAATTATGAGTTTAGTTTTGGAATGAATATTGTCAAACCATTGAATTCTATACAGAAGCCCAACGATCTCCTCTCAAAGAACCTCAGTCGGATGCTGCAGTCCAAAGTTCTCCAAAAATGAGCATTTTAAACAGATAGTTAGAAAGAGAAAAAGAAAACAGAAAAGCACCTTTAATTAATATCATGGGTAATTATGAGTTTAGTTTTGGAACGAATATTGTCAAACCATTGAATTCTATACAGAAGCCCAACGATCTCCTCTCAAAGAACCTCAGTCGGATGCTACAGTCCAAAGTTCTCCAAAAACGAGCATTTTAAACAGATTCAGTCTAGAGTAAAGGAAAAAAAATCAACTCCCCGAAATTTTGTCTGAAATATTTCATTCGAAAGCAAACGTCATTTAACAACGCATGGACTGCTCTCCTAAAGCTTGAATCAATTGGGGCTTGTTCTCTCAAAGCCTCTATTTTGGATCCCCACCAGAAACTTAAACTCAAGTCCTCCCTTTCTGAAGATAACCCGGACCTCTTGGAGGTGTGTAGTTCCAAAGTCCAAGCCTTTGATTCTCTCAAGACGTCCGTAACTGATTCTCCTGCTCCAAAATTTTCAATTACTCGAATTTCCCGAACCCAACACAAAGGTAACATTATTACGAGGTTCCCCTTGTCTTTCTGTTGTCTCCATCAAGAAGCAGGTGTGTTTGGAGATAGACTCACCCTTCAGTGTTAGTAGAGAAAAGTCAATGGGCTTAAGGTGTCCTTCAGATGATAAGACTGATGCGGAGATTGAAGGGATGGATTTAAACATTCTATTTGAAGCTGATTGTACCCCGCTAGGCGACGCCCCTTGGTCCTCCCCGCTAAAATCCTCAAATTTTCCAAAGGAATTGGTGTCCATAGTCAAAGATTGTGGTATTATTCTAGTCTGAGCAATTTAGAAAGTATTTCCGTCACTGCAATTTGTTACTGCCACCATTGAAGGAATCTAAAATGGAAAGTTTTAATAATGCTTTTATAGAACACTTTGGAGCTCTAGGGACATTAGCTGGTTCTTTGTGGAATCGGTAGGATTTTCTGGGGGGGTTGCTTACCATGTGGGTTAGAAGCAAGATCTTTCTGGTGCTCTTTTCAGTCTTGGAATTTAGTGATTATTCCTTTCAAGATCTATGGTTTAAACTGAGCAATCTTCCTCCAAGTTTTATGATTAATCTGCTGCTGATCCTCCTGCACTTTCCACATTCCCAGGTTATGCCAGTCTGCTGGTTTTGGAAAAAACAGTCTTTTCTGTTTTTGGTTCATTGCTTGTAATGTTTTTTTCTTCAGTTTTATTTCTTACAATTTTGGCTGTTTTACACTGCTGTAAATTGTTGTACTTGGACTTTTTTTTGGTCTTTGGATTTCCATTGGGTTAAGATATTGGTGCTAGTACGGATATGCCTCCCGATCCCCTCCTCTTCTCCTCCATAGGCTTCTCTATTATTCTAACTCTATAATTCAGTAGAGAATCTACTAAATAAACACTAATATTTCCACACACACAATGGAAAAACAGAGACAGCGCTCTGCTAAACTTTATTTATGTATAGGGCAGGCCAAAAGATTACACTAGTCACAATATCAAGGAAAAGCAATAAAGGACATACCCAGCTTACCTTTCCGATAGCTGAATACCCTCTCCAGGCTACAGCAGCTGACTTGACATAAAGGATAATAAAACCTACCTACCCAATCCCGAAAAGACCTATTTATATACCTCCTTCCTTCATTCTTTCATTCCTGCCCATGGGCCCCACTTGCACGATCTCTTTCCATCATTAGTTGTTTGTCCATTTACCCTTTTGCCCCTCCTTTTATAGGTGTGAACAATTGGGGGTCTTACAAATTCTCTTCTACTTTGAGTTTTACATTAACAAAGGAGCTTGTCTCCGTTTCAAAAATCAATAAAAGAGCCTTGAGCTCAAAGTACAAGAGTATTATATTAAGAGCAAGAGAAAAGAGAAAAGTTCAATCTACAGCTACTACAAAAGCTAAAAAACAAATTCCAAACAGAAGAGATCAAGCTAAACAAAACCATAACTGTAGAAATCTAAACACAAATCATAATGCAAAATTCTCTCATAGAGAGCTAATTTGAAACCCTAAACTTGCAAGAAGATGCAGCCGGCTACCTCGAAACTTCCTTTGCCAAATTATTCCAGAATCCAAAGGAAGCTTGAAAAAGTTTTCCAATAACTCAGCATCGTGTGAAGGATTTACTTCCCCACCCATATAGAGGGAAATCCAAGTAAGACTGAAGTTGGTTCAACATTGAGGAGGAATAGATTAAACTGCTGAAGAATCAAATTAAAATAATTCCAAAATCAGCAACTATTGATTTTAAATGATCTTGTATTTTGTAAGACTAGGAACAAGAACAAGTAGCAGAAGACAAATTTGTGGATCTTGGCTCTTCCTCGCATTGAAACAGGGCATTGAAATTTGTTTCTAGAGGCTCAAAATGTTTCTGACTTTCAAGCTTGGTTGACCTATCCAAATGCCCCAATTCCTCATTACTAACTTTTTGTTCAAAGGATTGGAGGAAGGAGGATCACCAAAAAGTGGACTGCTGTCTGGTTGAGGTGACTTTCCAGCCGTAAAAGAAGGCACAGCCGGAATTTTCCTTCTTCATTAAAAGTGCCTCTACAAATTCCTTTGTCTTGTTCCTCTCAAAACTAAAGTTCTTATTCTCTCTTCTCCTTAATTGTGGCTCTTCAAATCCAACCATGTTCACACTACTTTCCTTGGGAGTCCAAATAAATCACCGTTGCTTCAGAGGAGGTATTTGGTACTGGCTAGGTTAAATTCTGCCGAGCTCCCTGTTCCCAAGCTTCAGAAGGATTTCTTGTATATGAAGGAAATTTTAGGATTGATCTTAGATATTCCACCCCCTCCGGAAAGAATGACACATCAACAAATCCTTCATCTTTCAAAGCCTAGTTTAACCAATGCAAATCAAATGGGTTTGAAAAATCCTCAAATGACAAACGGCCCTTGGTTAATGGAAGAGGAGGCACAAACTAATCAAAATCACCGAAGTGTAAGAAAAAATTCCCTCGTTGGGAGTCTGTTATTTCTAATGTAGCTGGTAAAAAATCGCATTGGTTTCTCTTTACTTGAATCTTTGCTTCGAAAACATTTAGTAGGTTAAGCATTTCAGAAGCGATATTTTCCAGTCCTCCAAAATGATCTACAACTTTGACGTATGATTGCTCCAATGATCAAGAGGGATGTTTTTTATTTTAATCCATCCTCCATAGCCTTCAATAATTGATGGTCTATTATTCTTTCTTTTGCTCCATTTCTCAAACTTTAAATGAAAAGGACCCATTACTTGCCATGACTCTTCTTTTCCAACAAACTCTTCTAGAGATCCTTCAGCCAATTTAATCAAAGCATTCTCCGCAAACAATGGATTAATGATTATTTTTTATTGAAAAAGATCCTCCAAGGTTTTCCTAATTTCCTTCCAATCATCAAACGCAAATAATCTTTGAATCCATAGATTATCGAAGTTTTCTTTTAAAACTTCCGAATTTTTAATCACTCGGTGCTGAGTTGCACTCTAAATTTATGAGGTCAGAACAGGGGAAGAAGTGCTTGGTTTTACTAAATTTGAACAGAGGATTCATTAAGCATCATTTTTCAACATAACTTGCCCTAGTGACTCAGAAGGAAGCTGTAAGGAGGTCTGGAGATGTTTTCTGTACCAAATTGAATAATCATATGCTTCATCAGGAATCTTTCCAACATTTTATGAAAGGATTTCCAACCCAGTCGAGAGACACCAGAACAAATATGGATGAAGGATAATCTTTTGTTCCTCTTTCAAGCTACATACCTCATGACCCAACCTACTTTTGACCTAAATTTTAAGTCTTTACTTCCAAAATCATCAAAACTGTTTTGAAAAAGAAAACCATTCTTAGGGCCACATAAGAATTTTGAAATCTCCTCCGAGAACCATTTGAATTGAGTGTCTGATAATGTCAAGATCTTCCAAGCTTCCACATCTTCTATATGGAAGTATTCTTTGTCGAACTAAATACAGTAAAAGGCAATAGCTACTTTGCATCTTTCTACTTCCATTATCACCAAAACCAAACTGCCACTTAAACAGGGATGGACAAGAAAAATAGGCTCTAAGGGACTTACCAGAGAAGAAGGATGAGAATACGCCGGAGGAGAAAAAGGGGCCGGATTGTGGTTAGGGACCAAAGGAAGGAAGGGAGGGGAAAGGAGAGAGGAAAGAACATTTTCCACTTTTATGCTTCGATGTCCTGTGAGATACCACCAACACTTGTGACTAATTTGTATTCCTTTGAGTTCACACTCATGACTAATATGTGTTTCCTAGAGTTCACTTTTATGGTTGATATGTGTTCCTTCATGCTCACACTTATGACTGATATGGAGTTCCTTTGGGATCACCTAAACTATTATGCTATAGGATGTACATTGCTACCCAAATAGAAAAGTTAACACGTTCATCAACCGAGCCCAGTAGTGAGCTACTCACTGAGTATTTCTATTTACAATACTAACCCATTCCTATGTTTTATTTTTCAGGCGAAGGTAAGAATAGCTAGCAAGTGACAAGAGGGGCATGTGACCGTGCCATATGGGACTAGATCGTTGCTTCCACTCTATTTCTACGTTTTCATCACTTTTAGTATGTTTTTGCATACTTTTTTGGATAGGAAGTTTCATGATTTGAACATTTGTTTTCTTTCATTTCCTTTTAAGTAGGGGACCCTGAGCTAAAGTTTTATTTATTTTTACATACTTTGTTGGATAGGTCCTTTTCCTATGTTTTTTCAATTAAAATATTCTGATACCGTATTGCTATTATTTTAAATCTTCTTTTCTTTAAGTAATGGCCCTAGTTAGAGACCTAGAAGAGTTGGGTAGTTACAAAAAGTTTCAAGGGTTATTCCATCCAAGATCTGTGGAGTGTTTCGTTGTTTCTTTTTAGTTGACCACTTTGGTTTTACTGTCCTATTGTTTTACTTTTCATTTTTTTAAAGCAAAGTTCAATAACATGAAAAGGTAAGTTCCATCATGATTGACAAATTCTTAATTTGATGATACAAGAATGACATAACTTTGGCACTCATTTACATCAATTTTTCACATATCAATGAAAAGTTTGTTTATTCTATGAAAAATGCACAAGGAAAAGAAAATGGGTCTTTTAGACAAATAAACAAAAGTCAGGCTTACTTTACACAAATAAAAAGCAGTTTTAAATCTGTCTGACATTTTTAGTAAACTGCAATATGTACGTAAAAAGAAACTAACCTGCCCACTGGCGGAGACCATATAATTTAGAAACAACAGAACATCTAACGCTGATTCAAGCATAACCTTTGAAATCTGGGAGGTTGCATGGACCAAAATGGAGGTATTGGCATCCGATGATGTTTGAGGCTGTACTTTCTGAGACATCTTTCGTGGAACAAAGTATTTAAGAAAACTTTCAATGACATCGAAAACCCTGCCCCATGTGGCACCCTTTTTGCACAAAGTATGAAGAGATAGCATCATATCAATAGAAAATTTTTGAAAATTTTTCTTATCAGCCTCTCTTTCCCAACCACAGCCAGCTTGAAGATCTGACCTTTTAACCATTACCACAGACGAGCTATATCCACTTTCCAGAATCTTCAAAATTTTACCAACAATTTCACCAAAAGGGATAATCGGTGTGCTCATTAGTGACTCATAAAATATAGCCAAAGTTGTTTTCCCCAAACGCCGGCTAATGCTAATAACACATCTCAAGACCTCAAACAAGAGTTCCGAATCTGAATCATTGCCAATCCAACCAATGTCAGGACCACCAAGTTCATCAAGTTCCCCAGAAAAACCTAGCAGATGATGACAACATGATTGTTAATCGCTTTTTGGCTCTCTTTGTATAACTCTCTTGTGCTTTGAGTTCTTATCAATAAAGAAGTTCTTGTCTCCGTTTCAAAAAAACATGATTGTTAATACATAAATAATCAAGGGGCACTAGTAGTTTTCATCAAGGGGTACATATGTAAAATGAGCTATATTGCTATCCTACTTGAAAAATAGAATTCGGAGATGAGTTTTGATTTTTGGTGTTAATGCCAAGAATCTTTGAAATACCGTCTAAAAGTTGCTCAACATTGTCCAAGCATCTAAAAAGTGATACTGAATTCCTTCTCACTAATCCCACTGCAGCCGATGTACTGTCAATAAGTATGAAAGAAGGTGCATTATCTGTGCACCAATGATGGATGTAGTGGGTACAGAAAGTTTTCCACCATAAATATATTGAAACTGGAGTTCCAGTTGCTCCCTAGCACAAAAAAGAAATAAATCACCCGTGAGTTCTCTTAAAAATCATCTTAATTAGTTAAAAATGCACTTGGACCAAAGAAATCCATTGCTCCATGTACGACGAAATATACTTTAACAGAATCAAGAACCTACATAAACAAATCCTAGATATGAGAGTGAAAAGAACCTCATCTTCAATGAGAGATAGAATCTCTTGTTTCAGTTCATCAGAAGTCATAGATTGAAAGTTAGAATCTGTCCGGTGCCTACTATATTCAAGCAAAGTTGCACGAAGAACCCTTTCATTGTAAACCCCAGGTTGTAGTAGTCTGCGCACGAATATAGAAGATATGAACGGCACAACCTCATCCTGATGTACATTAATGAAGCTGCTATAAGTGTCAAAAT
Source organism: Cucumis sativus (assembly GCF_000004075.3). Classification (NCBI taxonomy): domain Eukaryota; kingdom Viridiplantae; phylum Streptophyta; class Magnoliopsida; order Cucurbitales; family Cucurbitaceae; genus Cucumis; species Cucumis sativus. The sequence continues at coordinate 9,246,819 of NC_026656.2, forward strand.
CTAACTTAAAAACAGAAGTATGTGGCTCTAATTAAAAAAATTATTGTAACAATGATTAATGAAATAGATCGTCGTAACTCGTAAGTATTATGGATCTACAGAAAAGTGTCAATATCGATACAAAAATACATATTGAACATACTTCAGCCAAATGTCAGACACATGAAATCCAATCTCTGATCTCATGTTATTTTTAGTTTTTAATCAAAACTAAGAATATTTACATAAGGAACAAAAATATAAATGACAAAGATTATCTATGAGATTATAAAAGTAAAAACAAACATGGGCAAGCTATTGATAAACGAGAATTAAAGAAAAAATCAGTGAGAGATGATATGAGTGAGAATCGACTAAACCTTAAGAAATGGGCAAAAGAAAAAACAAGGGAAGAACATGAATGATCTATGCAAAGACATGCCCAAAAAAAGAACATCAAGGTAAAAAGATCCCCCAAGTCCAAAGGTCCTGATTGAATCCAAGTTATTAAAAACCTGCCACACAAAGAAGGGCAAGGAAACCAACAAACCTAGGATGTGAGGAAGGATTGTATCAGCAATGGAAAAACCTTTGGAAGGGCAAGGAAACCAAAACTGAGAATCATACCCCCCCCCCACACCCCGATCGTAAGGCAAAGAGAGGACAAAAGAAAATGATGTAACCTAAGTAACTTCAAGGAGAAATTCTCCAAGAACCAAGATTATGGATTTTTTATTAGAATGAATAATATACTTCATAAATAGGATAAGTCTCCGATTTATAGAGTTCTATTACAATTGGGGGTAAAAGGGAGTTAACCTAGAATATTACCAAATTACCCAATTAACCCTTAGTCTTCTTACATCATTCTACCCCTCCAAAAAGAAAACTCGTCCCGAGTTTTATAAAGAAGAAAATTTTGAAGCAAAAAAAAAAAAAAAAGAATGAAATAAACTTGTTACCAAACCAACCTCCTACATTTTAAACAAAAATATTATGATCGAAGGGATAACATTGAGACGAAAAATCAAATATGGCCACTAAATGATGAACCTCTCCATAGGCCATAAACCCCAAAAAGATGTTTCTTTCAATCTCACTCAAAACCATATTCAAAGAATCAGTTTCAAAAGAATTAGCTTTTGAAGGAAATCCTTAAAGAATCACATTTTCTTTATCGTTCACTTCAAGTTCTTCGACAGTTTGAAGATTCAATTCCACTGTAACCAATGTGTCGTTGTTCTGCTCGGTGTTTGATACTTCTTTTTCATCTTCTTCATTGGATTTTTCTTCACTTGAGACCATTTCAAAATCAACATTTTTAAATTATGTTTTTCAATTTTATCTTCATGGTTTTCTATTCGAAAATTTTCCAACCGTGATTTCTTTGTTTTTTCTTCTGTATATGAAACAAATCTGTTCTTGGACTCTTGCCAATAAATTGATGGTTGATCTACATGTTGAGTCATTCTCCCCAATGAACGTTGATTTCTTGGGAAATGGGTTTGATTGGATCGTTGGGCCATATTTTGATATTGTCGCCTTCTTGTTCTGTCCAAAACTGTCTTAGAAACATCATCGGAGTCACTAGAATCACTAGAATCAATTTTCCAATTTGGATGATGATAGGCTTTTTGAGAAAATCGAGCAGGGTCAAAATTTGAATGTTGAAATTCTTCTTCTGAATCACTTGAATCAGAACATTGTTTATGGAAGTAAAATTTATTTTCTTGTCTATACCATCTGCTGGTTTTTTTTCTTAGATATCTTCTTTGATCGATAGTAGTCTGTTCTTGCAAAATACTCTTGGTGCATGGGGATGGGATCTCCCCTTCAATCTACCAATTTGAAGTAATCTAAGTAACTTCAAGGAAAAATCCTTCAAGAACCAAGATTATGGATTTTTTTATTAGAATGAATAATATACTTATCTATAGAGTTCTATTGCAATTGGGGTAAAAAGGGAATTAACCTAGAATATTACCTAATTACCCAATTAACCCTCAGTCTTCTATCATCAAAAAACCCAAGAAAGGAGAAGGAGAAGACGACAAATCCATCTAACAGAGGATCAAAACAACTAAATGATTCCCAAAGGAGGATAAAGATATAATGGGACTAGGCAGAGATATCCCTCACCCAGTCATTCTGAAAAGTTGGTGCAACAAAGCTCAAGCCCTGGAAGCAAAATCCTCAAGGTCAAATCACTCTCTCCAACTCTAAAAAATTCACTCAATCTGATTTCACAATTCCTGTTTCTTCTTCACATTTAACGCGAGAGGTTCTAGAAAACCAATCCAGCCCATGCCGCAAGAGAAGAAATCAAGGGTCGACAAGCTATTCAAGGAGGAACCTCAAACAGAGGAGGTTTCGACAAAAGGCCTAGTAAGTATGATACAACTGGTTGAACAATTATTGTTTTTTAGCAGTTTTGTGGTTTCATATTAGTGAAGATTCAGTAAGCTGGTTGTTTGTGCTCTTGGCATTGCCTCTTCACTCATCTCGAAGCTTATCGTGGACATGTTGTCAACTTTCTTTGGATTCCTTTTGACAATCTGTTTTAATTACTTTGTACCTAGTTTACATTCTAGATTCCATTTGTTGTTCTAGGATTTTGATTAGCGAGCTGCTATTCCTGTCTTTGTTTTGGTTATTGTTTGTATATGTTTTAGTCGTTTGGCACTCTGTATAATTCTCTTGTACTTTGAGCGTTAGTCTCTCTTTTATTATTAATGAAGAGGCTTGTCTCCATTTCAAAAGAAAATAAAGATGAAACTCCACAGCACTTATATTCAGTAATTGAGGCTTGTGATATCACTTTTGCTTAACAATTCAAGGCGTATTCTTGGGATACAACGTTTCTTCTGTAATTGGCCAGTAGAAAATTCCTTCTTGAGTCAATCGCGGGCTGGGAGACTTAACAAAAAAAGAAAATGAATGTCTATGGATTCGGGAAGATAATGTGACCGATGAAGTTTCTTCGAAGGAGATACACTCCGATCATAGGAAAAGAATATGATGCACGTACTAAATTTATCAGGCTAAAGATGGGGGTTGAAAGTACTGGTTTTTCTTTCATAGGTTTTCAGCAGCAAAAAGGAGGAGAAACTTGATTCCTAGCTCACAATAATCATGGCTAGTCTGTAGAAAGTCGTGTTGAAAGATTATTGAACTTCAAGGGTTAGTGCAAGACTTTTTCCAGGGTAAGTTTCGAAAGAAGATTCAATCTCTGGGTTTGAGAGATAATCCAGCAGCTGAATTCGTGGATCAGATGTTCTCATGTTATCCTGTTTTGCTCTTGTTCTAATTTAGTGGCTGATTTTGTATTTTTGCTTTGTTTTTGGTCTTATGATGTAATCTTTGTAAGTAATTCTTTTTAGCTTGAGAAGTGCTTTAGATGTTGATCAAATGTTCAGCTTGTTGCGAGCACTAAGTGGGTGTCACCCTAGGGGTACAATCTTAGCTCCTTTCACTCTTAGTATATTTCTCTGGTACATCGAGCATTAGACTCATTCCATTTATTAATGAAGAGGCTCGAATCCTTATCTGAAAAAAAAAAGATATCCCTCAACCACTGGTCTGTTTTTCCAATAGTAGATAACCCAACTGCTCCCAATGTTAATATGAATAAATTGAGAAGTCAGGTGCAATTACTTTCCACGAATTTCAAGAGGTGCCCTTTTAATCCCTCACCAATTTATTCATAGGAACGAGGCTTGTATTTGCTAACAATAACCTTGTGTCAAAGGCCACTGGCTTCATGATAGAATAACCAGGCCATTTAGCCAACAGGGTTGTGTTTCTTGTCCTAACATTCGAACTACCTAAACTCCAAGTCCACAAACTTAGAGAAGTCACTCGTAAGCTTATCCATTTCCTTTCCAGTCCAAGACAATACTCCAAAGAGAGACAAAAATTAAATAGGGAAGCCACTTGGGACCAATTGGAAATAGTGAGTCTCCAAAAATCTCAAGGAGAAATCCCAAGAACCCAAATAGAATGAAGGGAATACCCCAACCTCGCAACCCACATGGTTGGCCTACCTCTCAATTTTGAAAGAATCGTAATTAATGCCCAAAATTTGATATTTGTCTATGTATATTCTAAGGCCTGAGGTCATCTCAATTCTCAAGAAAAGCTACCATATGATTCAAATTGATAAAGGACTCTCCATTTGATTGTGGTAATTTTTCATCCATTTTGTTTTTCAACTTTAAGCATCCATTTTCATTTTATATCCATGAGTGTCCGAGTCAACTTACCCGCACCTCAACTAATCTCAACCTACCTGACCATACAATGAAAAAATACAACATTTAAACAAGACTCCAAGAAGCATGATATTATCTAATCAAAGATGAACTCCTCCAGTTCAGGCTAATGTCTTGGATGGAGTAGGCTTCACAAGCTTTAGCTAAGGAGCACCAAGAGGATGCAATCATTTTAGCACATTTCAATCTAATCATTCAATTGGAGGCCTTGTTTTGGAAAATTCTTTGATTTCACTCAAACCAAATTAATGAAAGAAGGGCCTTAATAGCGTTTGACCATAACAATCTTGATTTTTCTTTAAAATTGGAGTGATTAGGAGTTGCAATACATTTTTCTTGAATCCATAATCAAAAGCCCAACTGATGATGAAACATCCTAAGAGTTCAAGCCAAGAATTCTCTGCGAAGGAACACTTCGAAAACTGTTCCTTAGAAAACAGATGCTGTAAATCTTCGTATTCCTGCAAACATATAAGACAAATGTTTGGAGATAAGCTGTGAAAGGGAAGTTCCAGTTGTAAAACCGAGGAACAGTTCAGAAGCCCTTGTTAACCCTTTCATTCCAAACCTTGAATCGATTGTTCAAGATTTACAATCGATGGATGTGTATCAGCTTATCTAATGAAAATTTCCGTTTTGATTCAGCTAGTCGTCAAACTTCTCCATGGTGTTCAAGAGAAATTAAGGGCACGTTTGATAAAGTTCATGTTTCTTACCATTTTTTAGGAAACAAAGATGTTTTGTTACCATTCTCGTTTCTCGTTCCCAAAATTTAAGGAAAGTTTCTAAAAATTGGGTAAAAATAGAGAAATTATGGGGAATAGTCTCTCAATTCTGTTCCAATTTTTTTTTATTTTATTTCTATCACGTTTTAAAATCTCTAATTGGCTTGTTGGTTGGGAGTCATGCCTATTTTTACTTTTGACATAAAGATCTTGAGTTCAACATAAAGATCTTGAGTTCAATTCCCAACTTTGATGATATTTTTTTATTTCTTTCTTTTTTATATTTCTTAACTTGTTTTATTTTTTTCTTCCTTTATTAATTTCTCATATTTATATGTTTAGTCTTAATTTTTTTTTCCTTTCTTTATTAATCTTTCATATATATTTTAATATATTTTTATTTATTTTTATTTTTTTTATTTATTTTCATTTTTTCTTCCCTTAATTTTTCATAATTATATGTTCAATTTAATTTTGAATTATAAATTTTCAATATTTAAATTAATGTATTATTTGATTTTCAAATTTTAGAACTAATTTCATTTTTTTTCTATTTAGCTATATTTATTTTATATTTTATATTTATTAGCTTTTTATATTTATATGTTTAGTTTAATTTTGAATTTTAAACTGTTCAATATTTACATTTATTATGTTCAATTTAATTTTAAATTTTAAATTTTCAATATTTAGATTAATGTATTGTTTGATTTTCATATTGTAGATATAATTTTAAAATTACTTTTCTATTTAGCTATATTTATTAATTTTTTTTATATTTATATCTTTAATCTAATTTTGAATTTTAAATTGTTCAATATTTAAATTTATTACATTCAATTTAATTTTGAATTTTAAATTTTCAATATTTAAATAAATGTAATTTGATTTTCAAATTGTAGGTCCTATTTTATAATTTCTTTACATTAATTAATATTTATATATAAAAAATTATCAAAAATAGAACATTTGACAAAATATTTACATTTCATAGAAAAATCAAGTGGAATAAATCTTGTCTTTTAGTAGTATTGTTCTATGAAGTGTAAATAGTTTGTTAATGTTTTTTATTTTGAAAAAGCTCCTTTTTATGTATATATATTTAATTTAATTTTGGATTTTAAACGGTTCAATATTTAATTTTATATATTACTTTTATCTGAATTTAAATTGTGAATATGTTTATTTAAATGTTTTCAGAATTTTAAATTTCAAATTTTGCAATATGCATATTTATATTTTATTTTAAATTTAAATTTATTATTTTTAGTATCATCGAAATTAGTAAGAATTATAGTTTATATAAATTTTTTAACTAAGATAATCATTGAGGTTATCTTTAATGTTTTACAACCACAATATTTACAAAATAATATAATTGAGTTGAATTTGAATCAACATCTTTTAAGATAAATGTATTGAATGAGAAATAATATTTCAAATCAAATTTTAACCGCATATGATTAATAAAAATTATTATATAATAGTTATTAATTTTGTGAATTTTTCTATCCAAGATGTATTTTTTTAGAGGGAGTGTTTATGCTTTCTTTAATATTTTGTTTCCTTGTATTTGAACATTAGAATCTTCAAATTGTATCAATGAAAAGTTAAGTTTTCTTTCAAAAATAAAAAATAAAAATAATAAAAAGTTGCGCCCAAATGTCTCATGTGTCTAAAAGCTGATAAAAAGAGAGAGAATGCTAATCAGGTTTCAACAACACACAAGAAAACATTGGATTTTCAAATGATGATAATAATAAGATACAAAAGAAATTTTACCTTTGCCGAAGAAAATATTGAATGAGTTATCCAAAGAACTGCATCAGAAGAATAATCAGCGCTCTGAAATAATTGGTCAGCAACAAACTCTTCTTGCAAAGCGTAGCATTGTGCTTCTCCCCTATCAGATGAATATGCAGAAATCAGCATAAACTAAACAAATCTTATTTAGAACACATCACTTTAGCTGTTGAGAATGAGAAACACTTTCATTGACAGTGTCACTTTACAAATATGGTGAAGGTTTCCATCTAAAATAGAAGATGAAATGTTATTCCAAATTAAAGCGAGACAAAGTTTCTCTGCTCTGAAGACAGTATCACTCTGAATTGGACTAATTGCTCTTGAGCCAGAATTCAAGTGAGACAAAATTACAGTGGATTTTTGCCGGTGGATTGTATGGATGATGTTTGATGAAATTTTTATCTTAATTTCAGTGATATTGACTCTATTGAAGAGCCTACATGTTGTTTAAAATGCCTTCTTTTTTTTAACAAGAAAAGGCTTCTTAATTAAGATACTGATACGAGACTAATGCTTAAAGTACACTTGGAAAAAATAAGCATAAAGCTATGGATCAGGACATCTCAACTACATTGACACCCCCTTAGCACCATTATCATCTCCAAAAAGAAACTTACAAATTACATAACAAAGCCGTCTCCAAAAACTAGTAACAAAACAATCTGAATAAAAGACTTGAAACAATACAGACTTGGCCAATATTAATCAAACGTAACAACATGACTATGAAAAGTAGTAGAGGAAAAGTTTCATCTTTGCCACTTTTTCACCCAAGAGATTTAATTCGTAGAAATAAAGCTACAGATTAGGAGGTGCATCCGGGCATCTCAACTGCATTGACACCCCCTTAGCACCATCATCATCTCCAAAAAGAAACTTACAATTACAAAGCCCTCTCTTAATTCCTCTCCAAAAACCAGTAACAAAACAATCAGAATAAAAGACTTAAAACAATACAGACTTGGCCAATATTAATCAAACGGAACAGCACTATGAAAAGTAGTAGAGGAAAAGTTCCATCTTTGCCAGTTTTTCTGCCAGGAGATTTAATTCAGCAAAAGCCCCAGAGAGAGGACCAAACCGGTGTGTTCAATTGAGCAGCTTCAAATCTATTAAACCAAGAAGTTTCCTTATCGTGGAGGACTTTGGTTTTTTTCCAAACCACAAATCAGCCAGGACTGCTTTCACCTATTGCTCCAAAGGATTTGTTGATTCTTTTTCAACTTTGCCCCTACAAAATCCGAAAAACATTGTCTGCGGCTGTTTTTTCAAATACCCAGTTGTTGTCAAAAACACATAAATAAAGCAGACCAGAAATTTTTAGCTTGGAAGCCAAATGGTCGATATTTCAAAGGGCTTTAGCTTTCAAACAACCTTGCCAAACAGAATGGTGTCATCAGCACATTGAAGAATGGGAATGTGGATCTTCTCCTTTCCAACCACAAAGCCTTCATAATGCGCATTCTCAAACAACTTATTAAATAGCTCCCAGAACCTCACTGACAAGAAGAAATAAATAAGGAGATAGTGGGTCTCCTTGCCTCTGACTCCTTTATATGCCAAAATTGGCCACTAGGCTTACGCTTACCATTGATGAATATGGAGAATCTGAGATTTTTCAAACCACCCAAATCCAAGACGACCATTTGGAATCAAACTTTTTGCAGTACATTACCTTTTTCTGAAATAATTTTCCTCCCATTGTTAAACAAGTCTCTTCATTAAGATAAGATAATGATATGAGACTAATGCTCAAAATACAATGGAAACAACAAGCATAAAGCAACGGAATATGAGGTGCATCCAGGCATCTCAACTAGATTGACACCCCTTTAGCACCAATATCAACTCCAAAAAGAAACTTACAAATAAATTATTAAAGACTTAAAAATTACAATCATCACCAAGAATATTCAAAAATAACAAAATCCATCCTTTAGCACGATACTCTTCTACAGCCTCATTTGCAATTAAAACCGAATCTAAAATCTGTCTTCCCCCAATGAAGGCGCTTTGGAAGAGGCATATAATTGTGCCAACTTGTTTCAAACGTTCAGCTAAAACTTTGGCCACCACCAATTAAGTTAGGTTGGTGAGGCTGATGGGTCTGAAATCTTTTACAAAAGTCACATCTTCTTTCTTTAGAATCAAGCAAATAAAATTTTCCTGGACACATGCATGTAGTCTTCTATTGCTGTAAAAATCATCAAGTAGATTTCTAAATCCACTGTTGAACTTTGGCCAATGTTTAATGCGGAATTCAGTAGTGAAACCATCCAGACCCAGGAATTTATTCCTCCTGCGTGCTTTCACTGCTTTGAAGATTTCCACTTCTAAAAAACGAGTGCAGAACGCATTCTGACATGGTGAAACACAAGGCCAATCAATGATCAAAGGATGAATCTTTCTCCTGGAAGCCTTGTGTAAAGATTATCAAAGAAACCCAAGATGAGTCTTTCCATGTCCCGAAAAGATCTAATTGTTGCCTCTTGATCAACCAATTCCATGATTAGATTCCTCCTCTTTTTTGCGTGGAAAAGCCAAATTTCTCATCTCCCAAAACCAACCTATTAAGCTTACTTTTCTGTATATAATTCCTTTCTTCAATTCAGTAAATATTCAATAAATCAGCTTGCAGGGAAGATCTGAAGACAATCTCCTCTACTTAAACCAACAGTTTCTGCAATTGCATCCCATTTCTCCAATTCTTTCAAGTTCTCTTCTTTCTGTTTGAGGGTTGCCTAAAAAGAAGCATGCCAAGCTTTAACTACTGATTTAGCTTTCCTCAGTTGTTCATGTAGAATAAAACCAGCCCAGCCATTGACATTGGGGTTAGTTAAAGCTTCTTCCACAACTCTGTTGCGATCTTTATTCAGCAGCCAGCTATTACAAAATCTGGAAGGTGAGGGACTCCATAAAACTACTGGGCCTCTAACAATAAGGGAAGGTGATCAGAGAAGGTCTGTGCTTTGCCAAACTAGTATTATTTTTAAACGCTTCATCCCACTCTTTATTAATAAAAAATCGATCCAATAAGGATCTAGAGACCGTGTCACCCTCTCTGGACCAAGTGTATCTTCCATTTTGAAGGGGAATTTTCAAGAGGTTTGCCAAATCAATGAAGTTGTTAAAGATCTAAAATTCCTCGTGTACTCCTACCAATAGGAAAACATTCATGTGCCCAACAAGTAGAGTTAAAATCTCCTCCCATACACCATGCCTCAATACAACAGTCTAAAAGGGATAAAAGTTCCGACCAGACGAGTCTTCTTTCTCTGTAACCGCAAGGGCCATAGACATTGGAGATCCAACAAATCTTTATGCATTTTACTGACAAAGAAAACCTTCCTTTAATGGTTCCAACAACAGATACCTTACTCATATCCCACAGAGTCAAAACTCCTCCAGAAAAGACAATGGATTCCCCAAAATCCCAACCAATTTAACTAGAACTCCATAGTGATTTTATGAAAGTATCATCAAAACTATCCATCTTTAATTGTGACTCTTCATGTTCTGGTGCATTTTTTTAAAGGAAACAAATCTCATTTTTTATAAAAAAGAGGCAAAGCTCAAAGTACAAGAAGGTTATACAATGAGGCAGAGCTCATGTTCGGTACATTAATTACTTTTTTGGCCTGAACGGCAATCTCTGTCTCCTTCTCCACTGCCAGTGAGGAATCATGAATATGATTCAAAGTTTCAAAAGGATTTCTTGCAAAAGGGAATATGATTCAAAGCTTCGAAAGGGTTTCTTACAGAAGGGGGAATGTTAAGGTGGATTTAAGAATAACTAATTCAGGGGGGGAGAACGAAACATCAACCTCTTCATCTTCCAAAGCTTCTCTTTCGATGGGATTTTAAAATCTTTAACAACAAGAGTTCCTTTGGTGAAAATAGGGGGAACCATAAGTTCAATATCACCAAAATTCAAGAAAATGTTACCTCTTTAAAATCTGTAATTTCAATAGTTGTAGGCATAAAACCACAAGTTTTGTTTGACCTGAATCCGTGCTTCACTGCAGTTTGTGAGATTTAAAGTTTTTGTAGCAATGTTCTCCTCCCGCCCAAAATAATCACCAACTAACTTCAAACATTTTTCTACACCAATAGTCCAAAGAAAGGTTTATAATTCTCAACTATCCTCCAAAACCTTTCATTACTAAAGGTCTGTTGTGATTGAATTTATCCCATTTCCCAAACGTGAGGTGAAAAGACCCCATTTCCTGCCATTTCCCTGCTTCATTGATGAAGTACTCTATCGAGCCCTAGTCAAGACTAACGAGAGCATTTTCATCAAACAGAGGGTTGATGATTTTTGTTTGAAAATAAATTTCCAACATCTTTTTAATCTCTCTCCAATCATCAAATGTGAAGAGTCTTGTAACAATCCAAAGGTGGCTGAAGTTTGCTTGGATGACTTCAATATTTTTAATCACCCAATGACTCTGTTTTACTGCCTTCAAAACAAAGGAAAACAAATGAAGTGAGAACTTCCTCTTCCACTTTGGTGTTAGTCTGATAATCAACTTTGTCGGCGTCCTCATTTAGTTTCTTTCTAACAATGTCTTCGATGTCATTCGATTTGACCCTGACTACATAGCTTGAGTTGTTGGCCTGGGATGAAAGTTGAGCCTTGGGATTGTTACGCGAAAATCATTTTACATATTCTATCTTAAATAAGAAGTATCCAGCATGTTGGGGAAAGACCTCCATCCCTGTTTGGCTTCCCTTGAGCACACATCCGTATGGTCGAATGTCCTCCTGACTTTCACCAAAAATCACAACTTAACACCCATCCATTCTTTGCCTTGAATTTCAACAACTTCAATCTTCCTCAATCTAAATCTTCAGGCTTTTGATGGTATCGATCTTCTGAACCTCTTAAGAGTTCAGAAACTGCTTCTAGTAACCAAATTAGTTTTGTTTTAAATACTGACAAAATTATTTGAGCTTCCACATCTTCGACATGAAAACTTTCTTCTTCTTCCCAAATGCAATAATGTGATTGAAGAACTTTGAAACTAACCACTTCCACTTTAAAAGTGCTACTTGGGCTGAAAGATATTTTCAACGGAGAAACTTCCAAGAAGGAACCTTCACCAAAGTGCCGCAAAGCAGGAGAAGGGTGGAAGAAAGGAGAGAGGATAGAGGACTTACCTTTTCTTGTTAAGAATATACTTGGTTCCTTAAGCCTTTGTTGAACCATAAGATGCTTACGCCTTTGTTGAACCATAAGATGCTTACGCCTTTGTTGAACCATAAGATGCTTACGCCTTTGTGAAAATACACTAAGGCTTAAAATCTCTATGCCTTGCCTAGTAACTAGAAAAATAATCGTAATTTGCCTAATTCTTCAAAAGTAGTAAGGCTTGAGCTATGATAATTTGAACTACTAATATTTTCACTCTTACCTAATTCTTCAAAAGTAGTAAGGCTTGAGCTATGATAATTTGAACTACTAATATTTTCACTCTTGTGAACTTAAGAATGTCGAAAGCAAATATATATATATATATATACATAGTATATATCAATACTATTACTATTTTTTTTTTTAACGGAGACGGCCTCTTTATTAATAGTAATATAATAATAATGAGACAAAAGCTCATAGCACCCTCATCATATCCAATCAAGCTAAAACCCATAACAAAGGAGTAATGTCTAAAAGCAAAACAAACACAAAAGAAGTACAAAGAAATACAAATACTAATATTTTTTTTTTGAAAAGGAAACGAGTCTCAGTATTATTAATAATGAAAATAGAGAGACAAAGCTCAAAGTACATGAGGGACATACAAAGAGCAAAGGGGGAGGGGGAGGATCAGCAGGCGCATCCAGGCATCTCAACTAGGTTGACACCCCCTTAGCGCCCTCATCACATCCATAAGCGAAAATAAAAACCCACATAGTAGGTTAAATAAAAGCAATACAACAGAACAATAACAAAGTAAAGGCCACAATACAAGGCCACAAGATGATAAAGCAAGACAGCAAGCCAAAAACAAAGCAAAAGTAATAGTCATCCTTGATTGAGCAAAAGCTGATTAGAGCAGAAGGCTTGATCTGGGAGACAAGAAAAACTAGAGCTTCAAGGTGGGGAGGCTATAAAGGCTGGCCAATTTAAAACAATCTCCTGCGAAGAGTAGTCCTGAAAAAAATTGGATAATGAGCACCATGAAGATGCGTTCAGCCGAGCAGAATCATAGCTTTCCATCCAAGTCGATGATTTTTCATGGACAACTTTTTGGTTTCTTTCAAACCAAATTTCAGCTAAATGAGCTTTTACTGCACTTGCCCACAAACAATCAGGTCTTCTTCTTCAAGTTTGGACCAGCAAGGATTTGAGACACATTATTCTTAAGAACATGATCAAAAACCCAACAAAAATTGAATGCTTGGAGAAGGCGGAACCAACATTTAGAAGCAAAGACACAATCAAATAAAAGGTGCTGGATGCTTTCCATGTTATTAACACAAAGGGGGCAGACATGAGGTGAGAGGGCATGGAAGGGAAGCTTTCTTTGAAGTACCGAGGCACAATTTAAATTTCCGAAGAGCATAATCCATATGGAAATATTTATCCTTCTTGGGCAGTTAGATTTCCAAAGCCTTTTGTACAAAGAGTTTTCCAAAGAAGAAGATGTCGAAATATGCTTAACCAATGATTTTATCGAGAAGGATCCTGAGGTTTCAAGAGACCAAAACCTTTGATCTGGAAAGGAGGCTGGCTGTGAAGAAGAAATCTGACTCAACAAGGTCTGGAAATCTAAAATTTCCTCATCATTTAGCAATCTTCTGAAAAAGATGGACCAAGAATTGGTTGAAGCGTCCCAATGATCTGAAACAGACCCATTTAGATTGGTTGCAATCCTAGCCAATCTTGGAAATTTACACTCCAAAGTGATAATGTTAATCCAAGGGTGCTTCCAAAACAATATTCTGCTTCCATCACCTAATTTGGAAAGAGCCAATAAGTCAATTTTGCGCCAATGCCTTGATATGCTAATCCAAGGACTTCTTAGACTCACAGACTCTTTGTCACTTGAATGCCAATTGAAAGTGCTACTTCCATGAATGCTTCTAATCACTTGACACCAAAGGGAATTTTGTTCTTTTGAGAAACGCCATCCTCACTTAGATAATAAGGACAGATTCTTGTACTTCAAATTGCCCAAACTAAGTCATCCATCTTTGTAAGATTTAATTACAACAATACAAATACAAATACAAGACTAAACATCCTTCTAAATAAAAGGCGACCGAATAGGCGTAAAACTTGCACCGAAACAAACTCGAGATCTTTGGAGAAAGAACACCACGAGGAGGCTGAGAAGTGGTGACTCCACTAAAAACTTATGCTAAGAGGATTGCTCTGAAAATATCTCTGGAATCTTTCCAAGCACAATTCTGACAATAATACAAACCAGTTGAGAAAAAGCAAACAGGTGCTGTAAGGAGTCACTAGCAGCAGAGCATAAGTTCAGACTGAAGGGGATAAACAGTGTCCAAAAACCAAATTCCAAACATTCCAAACATAGATCCACAACTTTTATTCAGAGGAAGCAAATAACTCAAAAAAATTCTAACAGGAGTCAAAGGCCACTATCTTTGATCAATTTTAACCCTTTCTTTCCAGTGTTACTAAAGCCCAAAGGAATCTGAAATTCACTCACTTCTTTAACCAAAAATTATTTGAGACAAAGGTTCCAGGAAACTACTTTCTGTTAAATTGCTAAACATCTTCTTCTTATGTAAGTCAATTGGAAATCGTCTTGCCAAACTATAATACCAATAATAGAAGTATCAATGATGATGAAGATGTCCTTTTAGAATTTTTTTATTAAGTGAAATTGCAGGGGTGAGGTTTCTTTTTACACTTTTATATGATTATCATGTTTAACAATACTTGATCATACCAATTTAGGTTTTGCAAAATGTATTTAATTCATTATTTGAGGCTTTCGCCTCATACCGCCTGAGTCTTACAGCTCACTTCTTGGAGAGGAAAAGCTTTGAGGCCACATTTAGCCCCTTTTAAAACATTGCTCCTCTTCTACCCTTTTGAATTCGTTCTCTTCGTTTTCTTCCTCGATCAGAGATACCTCTAAAAGAATGACTAAGCACCAACCAAAAGTAAGGAATTTTGTTAGGCCTCCAATTATGAAAGTTCATGAGAGGAAAAAGAATATGGGTAAGAAGGGAATTTTGATTGCTGAAAAAGGGGAAGGGGCCAGCTGAGCTTGGGAGCGTTTTGAGCTATTATCGAACAGTGGAGTCAAATGGTTGTTAGGGTATTTGTAGGGTTTTGGGATTAGTGCGTGATAAATGTTTTCGGGATCTTAAGTCCTTGGAGAAGGGAATAGCTCTCAATGGTCCTTATTTTATGTCTCGCATCTTCTTTCTTCCTTTCATTCTCATCTCTTGTTCTCTTTGTTATTTTGTGGCTGGAATTTGTTACTCCTTGTGACTAGTGAGTCAGTGACCTCATACTAACTCGAGAGTAGTTGATTCTTGGTATTGGGAAATATTTGTGCAATTTGTGTTGTTTGTGTGAGTTTACTGTTTGCAAGGGAAGATACCTTTCAAATCTCTCCCTCTTATTCAAGCCATTCCGGAAGCATTTTGTTAGAAGAAAGAGAATTGAAGCATCTAAAAAGGGACTCATCAAGGAGTTGTCCTTAGACTAGATTACCGATGTATTAGAATCAAAATGTACTAAAATCCTAGCTCCCTCTCAAGCAAATAGATCAGATTCTCATTCCTCTCATCTTCAACACATTGATTACTCTAGTTTTTCAACGCCTACTACTTCAAAGGTGAAATTCTTGAAAGTTACTCCAAGTCATTCCATCCAAAAAGAAGTGCGAGACAACTTTCGATTTTCCATTCAATGTAAGTAATGAAGAATATCAAAACTTTGAAACAACAACGGAAATGAGGGGTTGTTGCAAATGGAGCCTTTAGAAACAGACCTAAACGCTCTGTTTCCAATTGATGAAGAATTAAAAGATGAATTGAAAGTTGACAAAAAGTGTTTGGTTTGCCCATCATCAGTTCAGCCCATCAAACTTCTAGATAATCCGAAATCTATTGTAGCTGATTGGGGACTATAGCTTGGCTGATCCTTCCAAAAAGATTCCGTGTCCACCAAAGGCTTCATTGCCTTTTTGCACAAGGCAATCCATAGGTTATTTTCATTCAAAGCGGAAGGCAAAATCAAGATTCAAATGATGTTTTCTATAATAAGTGCTAGCAGTGAAGAGTTGGAAGAGGGCTTTATTAATATAATTAGATTATTCTTAGGAGATATTATTCTTAGGAGATATTATTCTGGAGATATTATTTGATATTATTTCCTTAAGTGTATTTCTCTATGGTTATATATAGGCTTGTATCTCTATTAAGTAATGAATGAAATATAGATTAATTCCATAAAATCAACAGGCTTGATTTAGGGGATTTTAAGAAAAAGTCGTTCCACATGTCATCCTTGAACGTGTTTTCAGTAATAGCCTATATGCTTTGTCATCAGAAGATGCTCCATCAAATGGCTTGCTTCCTCATCCTATAAACAGAGAAGTGCATCCTATATTAGCTTTGTCCCATTTGTTGATCTTTCTGTGAGATTTAAGAGGCTTAGTAGTCTTCTCCTCAAGATTGGTACCTCAATTGTGTTTTAAAAATCATGGAAGTTGTTGGGCACCCGTGTTCGTTAATGAATTTTTCATGAAATAATTGTTTGGGGTTTTGTGGTAGCTAAGCTCTTTCAGTTGGTCCCCTTCAGATGCATCTCCTCCAAGCTTTTCATAGATTTCCTCTTTCATGTTTCTGGTTTTTTAGTGCACTTTTGTTCCTTTCCCATCTCATTTGTATTGTTTTTAATTCAATTTTTTCGTTTGTTTTTATGCCTTGTTGGTTTTTTTTCTTTTTTGATATTCGTGAGTGTTCGGGCCAGCTTATGCGCACCTCGACTAATCTCACGGGACAACCCGTCTGATCATACAACATTTGGGTGCAAGGAAACTCATAGGAAATTAATTTCTAGGTAGGTGGCCACCATGGATTGAAGTCATGACCTCTTAGTTAGATATTGAGACTGCCTCCTTTTTACCACTAGGCCAACCCATGATGATTTATGTCTTGTTTGGTGTTTATAGAGCTCTTGAGCCTCGGTTTTGTTTGTTCGTGTATATGGATTCTGAATTTGTTGTCCCTTAGAATTTCTAGCTTTTTGTACAAGTCTATTGTACTTTGAGCATTAGTCTCATTTCATTTTATTAATGAATAGGATAGTTTCCATTTCAAAAAACACACTTCTTGGTATTCTACAAATTACACCAAACACTTTTGTAATTACGGCTTTTCTATGATCTTTAACAACTGGAAGGCCTTATCTACTATAATTTTTTGGGAAGGGTTTTTCTCAACCCCCCTGTTTTCTTTCGTGTTCATGAATATAATTATTTGTTTCTTATCAAAAAAAAAAGAAAAAAACCCAAAAATAAATAAATAAAAATAAGGTTATCAGATAAACTTACGAATGACCATCTGAAGCTAACAAGTCGAGAAAGATCAATGCGTTATCCTTTAAGACCCATATCTTATCATATGCAAGTTTTACGTCGAGACATCCACCCTAATGAAAATTGGAGTAATGACTATCAAGCTCAAAAATCATCTCAATTTAACAAAATTTAAGAAGTCATAAAACTCAAAATTAAATGAGATGTCCTTTAATTTTCAACTAACTGATTCAATGGAAACTACCTGATTCAATGGAATACTGTGTGTTGAAGGCTCCAACAATAGGCTGACCCTATCTCCCCAACTAAAACGTAAGCTATATATGTAGATCGTCTCCAAGCTAAGATCCTCCTTCACATTTATGTAAATATTAGTAGATAAATGGGGAGGTGGTGGGATTAAGAATAAAATTTGACTGTGAAAACATGCTCAACATTAATCTACTAATGGGAATGAGTTAATTTTTAAAAAGAGTAGAATAATAGAAATGGCCTAATTGATCGAAGAAAACATCATTTTCAGAGTTTTTTCTTCTTTTCCTTTCTACGTTTATATACAGCCACCGACATTGAAAGTTAATTTTAGCATATAACTATATCCAACAATCAAGTTCATATTTAATTGTGCTCCTCCTTTATTCTCAACCAAAGCTTCGCTTTTTACAAAAAGAAAAGTAAAAAGTAAAAAAAGGTCCATTCGTACACATCTTTCATTTGCCCATGTATTAAAGACAACATTATAAACTATAACTCTTTGCAGTAAATAGATTAATTGTACAAGTTTTAGGGAACATTAAAACATTGCACCAAATTTTTTAGCTCTATAAACCATAAATCATTGTAGAAAATAGATTAATTGTGCAAGAGTTGGAAATATTATGTTAATTCATGCCAAAAGAAGGAAATCCACATAAATTACATGGAAACTAATTTAAAATAGAAAAACTAAATGAGAAAGTACCGGGTGATTATAGAGAATCGCCAGAGAAATTGTACTCTTATCGGTGTTAGCTTGACCCACCCACAACCTAACAAACCTTGCTTCTAAAACCGAAAAAGAAAGGGAAGTGTGAGCGTAATAATGCAATGTCATAAAGTTCATTTGATGACAAGTTCCAATTCAATTGAATTTTTTCGGAAATTTCCTTCATGTTTTAATATTCAAAAATTTTGGAAACGCAGTATCCATTCAATATTCAATTCAAAAGCGATTTCATTCTTGAAGGAGCTCCATTCCATTTTGGTTCACACTTCACATGATATAACACTATAGCTCTTGTATCATACAAGCCTAAAATTACTACTCTTAAGTTAAAGTGTCTTTTAAGATGGGCTAATGTTACAAGATGCACATACACCAAAAAGTCTCTTGAAGATGAAATTTTATTTGTCACTTTTCACTTGGCCTACTATTACTTGATATCGTCTCGTTAAGACTAATGGGAATCTATTACAGAAAGGAATGGGTAATGAAGGTGCCTCAAATTTAGCCAATTGGAAATCAAGCACCTCATTTCCAAGCGGTTGAAATTACGTTGTGCTTGAATGTTCTTATTTTTCATTGGCTTAGGGATGTCTTGAACACAATTTAAGTGAAGCCATATATTTAAGGAAACTATACTTGTCAATTCATTATTTATCCATTTCAAAACCAAATGTGGATCCAAATCACTCATATCTTCTTCTGAGAAGGACAAACAAAACTTATTGATCTACTGGTGTTTTGGCTAATAGAATGTACCTGCCATAGTTGCAATGTTCATAGAGTGATTAAATACCCTACTATGGCATGAAAGATCCCACACTCGTAAGTTTCCATCAGAATGAAGAACAAACAGAAATTGTCTTCCACAGACCTCAGATATTACCATATCTTGCACAGCTCCTGCCAACTTGACCCTGCATAAACCCAGCTATCATTTCTTTAATAAGAAGCCATGCTATTATTTTTTTAATGAGAAACCAAGTTATTATTCATGAGAGAAAACGCTATCATTTTGACCAAAAAAAAAGGGATAAGAACAAAAGATTCGGCAATAAAATACAACACTAATTTTACTTTTTTCACACGAAAACAAGCCTCTCCATTGAAATATTGAAATAATGAAATGAGACGTACTGCTCAAAATACAATAAAGGAGAGAAAACAAAAATATAAATAACAAGACATGAAATCAAGTACAAAGAACACTTTGCAAAGATTACATGCTAAGTAATAGAAGAAGAAGAAACAAAGCACACCATTTTAAACTAATGAATTGAATTGAATAGTCTAATAAAAAGATTGCAAAGAAAACACCAAGAGGAGGCTTTGACTTGAGCAATCTCAAAACGGCCTAAACAATGAAGTGACTTGTCTCCAAAAATGCGTTGAATCCTTTCAAACCAAAAGTATGAAGAAAATGGTTTTGACTGCATTAACTGAGAATTAATGTGAATGTGCTTTTAAGGGCGAATTGATGGAACTCTTGAAATCAAGTAAGATATCTTTATTCCTTCTATATGTAAAATCGAATTATAAGAATTTGAAATGAGAAGATCTCAATTCGAAGAGCATGAGCCTAAAATCTCAACTGACTGATTGACTTTCCCTCTTCCTCTCTAACTTTGTTTATACTAACCGACTTATGAAATAACAAACTCCTCAGTCTATTCCCCTTCGCATGTGCGTTCCCTTGTGGTCCCCTTCTGTTTCTTCTTCCTTATACTATATTGATGTATGATAGGGGGTCATCACGAACCAACTAAGAGCATAGACATGATCTCCTAAAGCTTCCAATGACCATCTTCTAGAAACATTGCTTTCAACAACTCTTTTACCCTTTACCACTGTCAAGAGATTATGAAAACCCAGCATCACTTCAACATTTAAAATTCTAGAACAAGATTAAAGGGAGCCAAATTTCAAATTGAACCAAGCCCATGAGAGATTATCCAAGGACTTCGAAGACTTTTTCCCACTTTCTCTTCCTTTCTTTCTCAAAAACAGCAAACCTGAAAGGAAACAGACCCCACTCGAGCATACCATTCGTTAAAGTAATGGGCCAATGGTCTGAAGTGATGCTAGACCCTCTTAACAGCCTAGGATTCCCAAACCTCTCTGTCTAGGCTTCTAACAAAAGAACCCTATCAATTCTCATAGTCACCCTACTATTAGCCTAGGAAAATTGACCTCCATCCATAGGTGGGTCCAATAAGCCACTGTCATCAATAAACTTATTGAAGCATCTCATAGACCTAGCAAGTCTCCCACAGGAAGCTTTCTCATCATAGGAACGGACGACATTAAAATCACCCGCCACACACCGTCTTAGCCCACGATAACCAAAAAGATCTCCCAACTCATCCTAGAACAAATTCCTTCCTCTAATCCTCGGGGGGCCATAAATCCCAATAACTCAGAACTCTTCACTATCACCATCCAGAAAAGCTATAGTCAAAGAATGTCTTCCTTTGATCACCTCAGTGACAACACAAGATCTTGAATTCCACACATCAAAATACCATCAGACAAACCCTCAGATTCAAGCACCTCCCATTCCACCCTTCTACATTTCCAGATACTGGCCACTCAAACTATAAAATTCAGTTCTTTTGGTTTCGGTCAAAATGACTATGTCTGAATCCTCTTGGCGAAGCACTTCCTTCACAAACCTCCTTTAGTTTGGCCCTCCATACCCCTAACATTCCAAGAAACGATTTTCAACATTTAGGCCTAGCAAACCCTACCTCTAAAAAGGCTCTCTTACACCATAATTAATCGAGCTATCCAATTTCTTTAATTCCCTCATCATCCTATTGTTGCCTTCCCTGCATTTCTTTCTATTTCTTCCGCCCTTCCCATCCGCCTTAATGTTTCCATTAATCGTGTTTCCTTCTCTAACCTCCACTTTCTTAATGCCCACTAAAGCTAATGCCTCCCATCCCTCCATTCTTTTATTTTCACTAGGCAAGTCATTCTGAGACCATAAGAATCCCCAATAGAGACAACATTGGAAGGAAGCACTCCAACAACTCCTAAATTAACTCCCACAGCATGGGCCATTTGATTAACCATCCACCACCTCTCTCCTAGAGAAGAAACAGGCGCAAAGGGTAAGCCACAACCTACACCTCCTTCACACCTCCCTAGTAAGGATAAGGATTCAAAAACACAAGAGAATAATATAAACACTCATTCCCCAATTGACCAACCCTCTATTTAAGTTGCATTGAACGAAAGATAGAAATTGAGGGGGCACACTCCAGCATCTCTCTCGAACCCACTGGAGGACAAGGAACCAAAGGAAGGGTACTTACCTGTTCTGTCTCAGCGCATGCAAAACCCACCTGATAGGTGTTGGGGAGAGACTGACTTGCTTGGCCCACGAAAACAGCATCCTTAGAAGGCACTTCCACAATATTCAAATTGCAATCCGCAAACTTCGACAAAATCGCTTGAGTTAGAATCATTTCAACACCCCTCTTTCATTAACAACCAATGTTAGTTTTGGAGATGCAGCCAGCTTATTGGTCACTAGCGACGAGAAAATCTCTAGCTCTGTCGTTTCCCCTCCCAAACATCTTATAAGCACCAACGTCAATAAAAATGACTCATCCTCTGAATAACTAATTATTGAGGGGTCAGATCCATAATCATCTTTCGACTCTCCTTCTTCCAATCAATTTTGAACTTCCCATCTCTTTTAGATTTTCTCACTTTGGGAGAAAAGTTAGAGAGAAAACACTGACGATGCCTTTTTGTTGCCTATCGCCTTCAGCCGATTTGAAAACTTGTCGCCTTAGTGTGCGCCTCGCGCTTTGGAAATACTTGGCATTTTGAATACTCGAGCTTTCTTAGGAACAAGACAAATGTAGGTTCCAATGACACAACGATTCAAAATGCCTCTTTTAAAAAAGTCATGGAACACCTTCGAAATATCATCTTTAACAATGTTCCAAAACCTTTTTCCGAAATTCTCTCGTATAACCATCTGGTAAGTCATCAATAGCTTTTTTGATTTCTTTCTCAAAAAAGAAGGTTCTTCCAATATTCCCTTAAAAGTATTAGTCGTATCAATGATTCCACCAATGTTCATATATAAACTCAAGAGAAAAGACACTAAGACAAAATCAATTAGAACCAAATCCTCATTCATGATACTTTATTTCATGAGAACACAAATTTCATTGAGGACATTTAGGATACTTTCTCCAGACTCCTCTTGGATTTCTTTGACAACGTTCTTCGTTATTCAAGCATTAGCATAATTGTGGAAGAATTCTGTGTTCTAATCCCCTTCCAGACTCCATTTAAGCTTACATTTTTGTCTCCACAATTTTTCTTCTTTAAGAATTAACTCTTCCAATTGGGCTAAAGTAGCTCCTTCTCTAAATTCATGGGTAGCAAACCCATTAATCAGTTCAGCAGCATCAAAAGAACTAAGGGATTAAAGAATTTCCTTTTCTTGGATGCCAATAGTGCCAAATTTCTTCCTGTGCTACATTTCCTTTTTTAGATCCCCATTGGATGCCAACAATTGCTTCCAAATTGCCATTACCATTTACATCATTACATATAGGAATCGTGACCTTGTTGCCATAGAAACATCTAGTTATTTACCTCTTTGCCTGAACTTATTTTCCTTAATTATATGAAAGTTCATTTTCTAATCTATCGAATATGATAATAAATCAAAGAAACCAAGGAAAATGACCAAGTACTACTTCTCAAATTTCCAAAGTAATTTATTTTCCAACAAGAAATAAACTTTTCTATGATCAATGAAAAGGTAACAAAAAATTACAAGAAAACAATCTCCTATTAGGAAAATAAAAAGTAAGAAAGTAATAATAATAACAATAAAACCAACAAAGGAAAATGAATGCAACACAACCAAAACAAATTTCGTTTTAACTTGGTGTAATTATCAAAAAAAGAATATAAATGAGAAGAGTTCAGCTTGGACAAAAGAGCAGACTCCCTCCAAGATAAATGCTGAATTTGAAGATCTCTTCTGTTGGGAAGAAATACTCTTCACTCCAAATGCTTGTCAATGTTAACTTTTAAGCATGTGAACTACAATGCCAACTTCCATTGACAATCTTAACTAATGCTACCTTTTTGGACAAGACCTTAAAGTAAGGTTAATTTGTATTAATTATCATCCAAATAAATGTTCTTTAGAAATACATGTTCAAATATGTGCATGTCAACCTTATTGCCAATTATTTAATCCAACACAAAGGTAAGCAAATTTCAAAAGTAAGATGCAAATCTATATCATGTGATATTTCATAAATGGGAACCTTGAAATGAAACCCAACAGACGATTGAATCCTGAATCATCTCGTAGTTCATGTTCAAAGCCTAGAAGGTAAATAAACAGCCATTGTTAGATATACAGCTTAAATGTAACAAAATAATACAGGTTTTAAGGATTCTAAATAAGCGTGGCACAAAAAGTAAAGAAGTAAAACGAATTGGAGGTAGCTGTAAGTTTGCATTTACATCCCTGTGGCACAGCCTAAGTAGTAATGAACAATAATAACGATTTTGAAATAGTAAAACAAGAAGGTAATTCGCAATTGTCAAAGAACTTCCTACGGTTTTAACTTTTAAGACAAGTCCCGGTTCTGGATCATAAAGAGCTTCCTAATGGTATGAAAAGTAAGCCATTTGCCCATATTCTCAATCATATTTGGACAAATTACAACAGGTAAAGAAGCTTCATTCGCCCACTTTCACAATCATATTTGGACAAATAACAATACAGAATGTAGCCACTTGATGCACAGAAAAGTAAACATACCAGGGGAATGTTGGTCAAGCGACCCAAGTTTGTAACATGAAACTGATCCATCATTTCTCCCTATCACAAGACATCCAGATATAGCAGATACGCTGGTTACTGGTTTGTTGTCCGGATGGGTTTGCAGATTAAACTCCACAACCTCATCGAGCGGAATGGCAGAGTAGGATACATATGAGGATAGATTTCGCAGCTTCAAACAATAAGCGAAACCGGACGAAGTCACTGCATACATCAAGAAAGGATGTCCCATAGACGAACTAATCTGCAGCATTCCTCGGCAATTAATAATCCATTGAAAGATTCAAACAGGCTGAAAGTTGAGACTAGGAAAATGGAAACTAACCTCATTTTTGCAAACAAAAACGGCCGGGTGAAGTGTTTCAGGAAAGGCAATTCGCAAACCAGTCCTACAAAACTCGTTGGAAGTTGAAAACTCAAGCAACTCTACTACATGAGGTAGAATCTTCCGAATCCTCCTGTTGCGGAAGAAGAATGGAAGAGGAATTGGGCTTGTTTGCACCGAAGAACGGAATCAATAAAGTGTGAGGGAAAAAGTAGCATACCAGATAAGATAGGTTGGAGGATCTCCTACGACAACGCAGGAGGTATGGTCCTCAGTCAATGAGGTGGTAGCTTGAGAAGCAACGGAAGTAATGGCAGCCTCTCTTGATGAGGAAGAAGGAACAGAAACGCCAATGAATTCTACAGAGTCGGTAGCCATGATAGAGGTTTCCATTCCGGCCAACGGCATCCTACGCCCCATGTTGGTTCTTCCTTCTTGTTGGAGTGTGCAGTATGGGTTTTGCGACAGTCTGGGTTTGAACGAAGCTAGAACCCTACTCCTGCGTTTTGCAACATTGAACTAGACGGTGCACATATTTTTCTTCCCTCGCTCGAGCGCTTTAATTAGTTTGCTCGAAATCAAATGGGTTGAATTAAATGATTGTGGCCTGATTCGATGGGTTGTGACGAGGGAAAAATTATGTGTTTGGGTGCATGAGTTTGTAATATAGATTTGTAATATCTCTATGTAGGATGTTGGTTTTGAATTCCTAGCTCATCTGATTCTATCAAGTGTATGATCTAAATTTATCATATATAAAATATTAATTAATTATTTTAATATTTTGTACGCATAATTTAATTTATTGATTTATTGACTTTCACGACAATAATGTAAAATCAAAAAAGTTTAAAATTCAATAACAGTAATTTTGATTATAGTTGCATTAACTTAAATGGTTTAATTATAAATATTATAAATTATTCACAAAATATAACCAGTTAGGTAATCGAGTAGAGTTTACAAAAATTTTAAGCAAAACATTAAAAAGTGTCTAATAGCTAGGTTTCAAAATAAGCATAGTAAATGAGTCATGCAAAACTGGAAGCCAGGTGAATTAGGGTTGCTTTTGCTTTCCTCTAATGCACATTCAATCTAATATTTAAGCTATTTTTATCAAAAGAGTTTAAATAAAAATCGAGTTTAAAAAAAAACATTTTTTTTTAAGTCAATCCAAATAAGTTGACTTATCATCCAAAAATTATAGTAATAGTTTTAAAATTAAAGTGAAATTACTAGTTTAAATTTGAGAACTAAAATTTAAATTAAAAAAAAAAAAACCTTCATTTCTTTGCCTTTGATGTCAATCCCACCTGATTCCAAGCCAAGGGGTCAAACAAGTCCTGTTTGGCCCATGGTGTACCATGGGCTTAACATGTGGGGGTAAATTGAGGATTTTTTTAAAAAAATAAATTAGTAATCAAATTTAAGCAACTATTTCACTTTCATTTTAAAATTATTATTATAATTTTTGGATGATAAGTCAAATAAATTAAATGTTGAAATAGTTTGAGTGAAAAAGATTAAAAATTTGTTTATAATTTTATGTATTAAATAAGATTTTTTAGTTGAAGTAGTTAATCTAATTTA
This sequence comes from Cucumis sativus, assembly GCF_000004075.3. Taxonomy (NCBI): domain Eukaryota; kingdom Viridiplantae; phylum Streptophyta; class Magnoliopsida; order Cucurbitales; family Cucurbitaceae; genus Cucumis; species Cucumis sativus. The sequence continues at coordinate 9,272,856 of NC_026656.2, forward strand.
TTATCGTTTGAAACGAATAAATATAGAATTTTTTTATTTTTTTTTGTATATGAAAGATAAAAATGATTTTTTTATTACTCAAATAAAAAATAGAAAATGGTACATTTTTCTTCAAATAATAAAAAAAAATAAACACATTATAACTTTTCTTTTCATCTTTGTGTTTATCATTTTTTGTATGGAAAAAATATAAATCTCCTTCCCCAATAAAACTTAAAGAAAATAAATGGCAAAAGTTTAAAATTTTGAATATATTTGATACATAATTAAATTTTAAAACACATTATTATACATAATTTTAAATTTTAAGTGTATACTGTACGTTGAGTACAAAATAAGATTTAAATATACATTTTTTTCTTTGCCCACTCTAACTAGAAGACTTCAAGACTTATTTGGATTGACTTTTAAAAAATATTTTTAAAAAAACTCATTTTTATTTAAACTCTTTTGATAAAAGCAGTTTATATATTACATTGCATGTGCATCACAAAAAGACAACCATAATTATCACTAAATGTAACTCTACTTGATTTTCGTTTTTGCACGATCATTTTGTTATGCTTATTTTGAAACTTAGCTATTAAACACTTTTTAATGATTTGCTTAAGTAAAGTTTTTGTAAACTTCATCCGATTACCTAACTTGTTATATTTTGTTAATAGTTTTTTAATATTCCTAATTAGACCAATCATGTTAATGCAACTGTAATCAAAATTATTGTTATTCGATTACATAAATTGTTATATTTTTTTTTACATTATTGTCATGAAAATCACTAAGTCAAAAAATTGAATTATATGTATAAAATATTTAAAAAAATCAATTTACATGATGAATTTAGATTGTATAATTGACAAAAAAAAAAAAAAAAAAAAACAAATTAGCTAAGCTTAAGAATTCAAAACCAACACCCCAAACATAAACATTAGAAATCCATATTATCAATTCCAATTCACTCGATTCTTGCACCCCAAACACAGGTATATGTAATTTCCAAGCATCGGAATCCCATCAAATAAGTCCACAACCATTTAATTCTCAAACATTTGATTATGAACCTACGCGTTAAACACCCTATCGATATTTCTTTATTTATAATTAATTCATTTATGTTTAAATACTATTTAAGTTTTTTCTCATTTATAATTTCTATACTTATAAATTTTATTATTTTAATCTTTTTATTTAAAAAACATAACTTGTTTTTTAAGTTAGGCGGGTGTCAAAAACCATAAAAAAATGCATTCCCTACAAAGAAAATGGACAAAGTTTGAGAACCTCTTGTTTCGGTCTCAAAAAAAGGTGATCGACGAAGCTTTGGGCTTAGTTTGTATTTTTTGGTCGAAAGTGATCCTTTGACGGTTTCTTTGTGTTGTCTTAGTCCCAACCCTTTTTGACTTAGGGATTCCCACTCCTAGGACTTCCGTCTACATTCCTGGCATGGTCCCTTACACATTTATCCAAAATATAGGTTGAGAAGCGATCTCGTTTTGAGAGGACTAAGGGACCAACCAAAACGATCGAAGAGATAGTTAATACTTCTAAATTGTGGCGTACATTTGGCAGGTGAAAAAATCATCGAAAATGCATTCCCTACAATGACACCTATTGATCCTGAACTTACTCGATGGTAGAGTTTAACAATCCTCAAATTGGAGAAGACTTTTTGATGTTATGGGTGAGGAAAGACAATAAAGCAAGCTACTAGATTATGTTGATCATTGAAAATGAAATTACTTGGAGTTTTCTAGGAAAAATCATTAATATTTTTGCAAGAGTGGAATGTGTCAAATATAGTTGGCTGTTGCATTGATGTCCCAACAAATTTGTTCCTATTCATAACAATGTCTTGGAATTATCTCCACATTTGATTTCTTCATCATATTTGCGATTGAAAATACCCAAACCATTAAAGTTATATTTATAACCGAATATGCTCTCAAAACTTCTTTGAAATTTACATTAATTTTAAAATAAGTTAATGTTTGGAAACTTTTTTAAAAAAAATCTCATACTATTAGCCAAACTCTAAGAAACAAATAAATATAACAAACACAATAATATACGTAAAAGAATCTAAAATTAAAAATAAAAAAATTAATACATAAATAGTTACTATTATGTTGATGTCAAAATTGGATCAATAAGAGCACATCCAATGTGGCTTGCAAAAGAGAAAATTTAGGCATCAACATAGTGTTTTGTAACACACTCCAATGCTTAAGTTAAAGAATAAACGATTGTGAGACAGTGGAAGCAATTAGGAATTTTGAGAGTAGGACTCGTGTGACTTTAAACTATGTATTGATGTATTTATGGAAAATGTTGACTTTATACTGTTTTCTTTTAAAAGCTTGTAATATGATAAAATTAGGATTCCCGTGAGAGATTAGTTTGTTTGGTTCTATCACGTTGTAGAACAATGGAATCATCTATTTTTAAAGACTATCCTAATTTTTCTTCCAACCTGCGTACGCGGAATTGGAATTGCTCAAAGCAGCCCAATTTGCAAATTATTGACGTCATATATTTCATTTTTTAAATTAGTTAGAATCGCCACCTGCAGCCATTTCAATTTCATGTGGAATGATTGACTATAGGCTCTTGCTTTTCTCCTTAATTCAAAACTTATCATTGTCTAACGGATTTCAATATATAATGACTTTTATATAAATTTTATTTTTTTGTTGCGGTAAAAAATATAATGATTTAAGAGTTTTAAACGATTTTAATTTTTTTTTCTATTTTGAAAAAGAAAAAACCTTTTTAATTGTTCAAAGCTTGGATATTAGGAAGATTTAAAAGTAAAATGCTTAATCATATGTAAAAAAACTTAATCATGTTCTAGGTTTCTTCAATTATGTAAAAAGTCTCTTACTTTTTCTCTCTCTCAATTATCATCCAAACACAAATTTTTAAATACATTTATTATAAGTATTTCTCGTACTAACCCATATATATATATAATCTAAAAAAATATTATAAGATGAGGATTGAAATATAGATGATAGGTCCAATGCTAGTTCTAACATGTTTTGACATTCAAAGAAGAGATTAAATGACAATTTCAAAACGTGTGATATTAAGGTTGATCCGTAACATACATTTTAAAATTGTTACTAAACAGTTTAGTTGTTTACTGTTATTAAACAGTTTGGTTGTTTAGTCTTATTAAACAGTTTAGTTGTTTAAATTTTAGTTTAGTTATTATACAATTTTTCGGGTACATTGCCCTTTATAAAAGGAAATGCATTGTATCCAAATAATTCAGTTCAGAAAAATAAATTCCAAACTTTACTCTCTAGATTTTCTACTACTCTTTCTTTATGGTATCAGAGCTTCAGCTTCACAGCAATGGCTTCTTCAAGTTCAACCCTAAATCACGGAACCTCCTCTTCCTCGTGAAACAATTCACTAATAATCAACCCAGGGCATCATCTCACAATGATTAAACTCACATACAACAATTATCTCACCTGGAAGCTACAGATTTTGAACACCGTATATTGGCATTCCTTGAAAAATCACATCCACAGTGACTTCAAACCAGAAAAGATAAGATTGACCAGTGTTGAAGTTGAAAGAAACACTTAAAATACAGAGACTAATTCTAAAAGAAACACAAACAAAGAAGATTTAATAGATAATCCTGAGTACATCAATTGGATGAGGCAAGATCGTTTGATAGGTTCTTGGCTGATGGGTTCAATGAATGAAGACATAGTAACTCAAATGATTGGGTGTAATACAGCAAGAGAAATCTGGTTAACTCTTGAACAAACCTATTCCTCATCAAGCACAACCAAAATTATGCAACTAAAGGGACAATTGCAAAATCTCAAAAAGGGAAACCAGTCAATTAGAGACTATACAACAAATGTGAAGAATCTTGTTTCAACTTTAAATGAGGTAGGCTATCTTATCTCTCTATAAGAACACACAATATATATTCTTTCAAGATTAGGGTCAGAATATGATCCTATAATCTCTGCAATATCTGCAAAATCCAAATGGAAACCACTTCAAGAAATTATCTCACTTCTAATGGGTCATGAGAGTAGAATTGAAAGAAATTCATTGATTAATACTGATGGTACTCAACCTACTGCAAATCTTGTTTTTGGAAATGTTGATAAGAAACAATGACAAAGCCAAGAGCAAAGAAATCAAGGGCAAAGTCAATGGAACCAGTGGCAAAATAGCAACAGAGGAGGACAAAACAATAATGATGGTGGAAATTGAGGAAGAGGAAGAAAATCTTGGAACAACTCAAACCACAATGCTAAATTTGTGGAAAATTTGGCCACACAACCATGAGATGCTATTTTTTATATGCCCGAACTTTCAAAAACAGTTCACTAGTAATACTCCACCTGGAATGCCAAGGTTCAATAAGCAGGATCAGTTCGGAAATAATCCCCATCAAGCTTATATGAGTTCTACTTCACAAGACAAGAATAGTAATAGATGGTATCCGGACACTGGTGCAACTAATCACATCACAAATGATCTTGCTAACCTCAATTACAGCACAAACTACAACGAAGTAGAACAAGTTCATGTTGGTAATGGAACAAGTTTAAAAATTCTGAACTCTGGTCATTCTTTCTTTATTCCTTCGGATATTTTAATTTCTCCTAATAATCATTGTCCTATTCTCTCCATACCAAATCTTCTTCATGTTCCCCACATAAAGAAAAATCTCCTAAGTGTAAGTCAATTTACAAAAGATAATAATTGTTTCTTTGAATTCCATCCAACAATTTGTTTTGTTAAGTGTCAGGAAACTGAAAAATTTTTACTCCAAGGACAACTTCATGAAGGACTATATCGTTTCTCACTAGTGAAAGCTCATCCCAATTCAGAGTCAGTCACCTCTCATCAATCTCAACTTGAGAAACCACATGCTCTAGTAGTCTCCACAAATCATTTTCCTATCAATTCAAGCACTCAAACTCTTTGGCACAATAGATTAGGCCATCCATCTACTACCGTTGTAAACGAAGTACTAAACAAATGTAATATTTCCTTACCAAATCCAAATAAAATAGCTATAATTTGTCATTCATGTGCTCTTGGAAAAAGTCACAAACTACCCTTTTCCAAATCAAAAACAAATTAATCTGCACCTCTTGAGCTTGTAGAGTCTGATTTATGGGGACCATCACATACCATTTCAAGAAATGGGTTTCGCTATTATATCACCTTTGTTGACATGTTCTCCCGCCACACTTGGATATATTTTCTCCAATCCAAGTCTGAAGCCTTAAAAGCATTTCTATTATTCAAAAAACAAGCCGAAAACCATTTTAATACCAAAATCAAATCTCTACAAACAGATGGAGGAAGAGAATATCGCTCATTCACTCCTATCCTAAAAACCAATGGCATAATTCATTGATTTACATGTCCCTACACCTTCGAACAAAATGGGGTTATCGAGAGAAAACACAGATACATTGTAGAAACCGACCTTACACTTCTATCTCACTCCTCACTACCTCTAAAATTTTGGGATGATGATTTCTCTAGTGGAGTTTTCTTAATAAATAGATTACCATCTACTGTCCTTCATGGAAAGAGTCCTTTGGAAATTCTATTTAAAGCTACACCAGATTACTCCTCATTAAAAACCTTTGGCTGTCTCTATCTTCCATATCTCATACCTTACATAATCATTACAAATTACAAATGAGATCTTCTCCCTGCACCTTTATTGGATATAGCCCCAATCATAAAGGATACAAATGTCTAGATAATTCAGGAAACATTTTTTTCTCTAGGCATGTAATATTTGATGAACATGTTTTTCCTTTTGCGACAAAAATAACCATACCGCACAACATACAAAACCAACCTACTTCATCCCTCTCTCTACCCATCCTAGCACCTCAACCACCAAGCACCTCAACCACCAAGCACCCCTGACCAAAATACGAACTTAGACTCACCCAATCACACCCATTTATCTCATACAGATCAAACCACAGCTCATCCAAACTCACTTAATCCCAATCAAACCATCTCCAGTCAACTAAGTGAACCTGTTCCACCATCACAAACATGTGCTACTACCAATATACATCAAATGGTTACAAGATCAAAGAATGGGATTCAAAAGCCAAAAGCTTATATCACATAATTACATGACAGAGAACCTCACTCTGCCAAAGAAGCATTGAAATGACATCACTGGGTCAAAGCAATGAATGAAAAATACAGAGCCCTAATGAAAAATGGTACTTGGGAATTAGTTCCTACGCCTCCTAATAAAAAAAATAGTTGGCTCAAAATGGGTTTTCAAAGTAAGGAAAAACTCAGATGGATCCATCTCAAGATACAAAGCACGACTAGTGGCTCAAGGCTTCCACCAAACATCAGACATAGATTATTCAGAAACTTACAGCCCTGTGATAAAGCCTATAACCATTCGAGTTATTAACTATGGCTCTTACACATAACTGGCAGATTAGACAATTAGACATAAACAATGACTTCCTCCATGGCATTCTAACAGATGAAGTATACATGGAACAACCTGTTGGTTTCAGGGTTGAAAGTAACTCACAGAAACCACTAGTGTGCAAACTAAAGAAAGCCATATATGGCTCGAAACAAGTCCCCAAGGGTATGGTTTGACAGATTAAAAGCCTTGTTGTTATCTCAAGGTTTCACAAACTCAAAGGTCGATTGCTCACTGTTTATGAAACTAAAAAATGGCTCCTCATGTTACATTTTGATATATGTAGATGACATCATCATAACTGGTTCCTCAAGACATGACATTGACAAACTGATCTATCAAATGAATGCGACTTTCTCCTTGAAAGACCTTGGGAAGCTTAGCTATTTCTTGGAATAAAAGTTTCTTACCCACAATTTGGTGGACTATTCTTATCCCAAGAAAAATACATCACAGAGATACTGCAAAGAACAAAGATGACCGATGCAAATCCAATTGCAAGCCCTATGATCAGTTCTACCATCTTATCATCTAAAGGCAGTGAAAATTTTGATAATCACCATATGTACAGAAGTATTGTAGGAGCACTACAATATATAACAATCACAAGACCTAAAATACCTTACTTAGTGAACCATGTCTGTCAATTTATGCACAATCCAAAACTATCACACTGGCAAGCAGTGAAAAGAATCATTTGATACCTCAAAGGAACATTAAAACATGGGCTGCTACTAAAGGAACCCAACCTTATCCTTATACTATAGACCCTTTAAGTTGATCTTGAACATTGATCTCTATACGTCTCTACATACTCTTCAAGACTCATTAAACAACTTAGAATGTTAGTTTATTGGATTTGAGTTATTAAGATAAAACTAATAATTTAATCAATAACAATTATTACAATAATAACACTTTATTAATAACGGTCAAAGAATTATATTTACAATCTACGAATTTTAGGACATAAATCCCAACAATAAGTAGTGTTGCAATGCTATTAAGAATCTCACTAGTCGCATTATTGTTCGCGACAAACCAATTTTACTATGTTTGCCACACAGTGTTGCCATGCTGAGGGACCATGTTGCTACGCTATCCACTTTCGCTCATACTCATTGCACGAATGGAATAGCTCATTGAATTGTAAAATCTTGTGTGGCATCGCAACGCTATAGGTATAATTGCAACCTTACACTTCTTTCAAGGGCATTTTTTTTAATTATGTGTAATTTCTTCATTTTTGCTTTAATTTGATCCAATTTTGTCTGATTTCATTTCTTTTGCTCTCAATTGATAAATAAGTCATAGTTTACTGAGAAACACTAGCAAACACACATTAAACTTAATAAAATCAACTTTAAATAAGAAGTAAAAATAAGCATATTTTATGCCCTTCTCAAAAGTCACTATAATTGAGGAAGCTCAATACATCTCATCTATAAAAATAGATGAACTAGTTGAGTCACTTTTAACTTTTGAATTGTCATTTGGGGAAAGAAGAATAAAAAGAGAGAATTTTCCTATAATCTATTTGTGTTGATGTCAACTAATGTTCACAAAACTCTAATGAGGCTTTTACATAATCATTCTCTTTGCTTTCTAAGCAATTAAGTTGGATATGAAAGTGCTTTGATAGAAGATTTATTTAATGAATATCTCTCAAATATCTTGTAGTTTATATTAATAAAATAAAATAAAATAAAATAATAAACTATTAATTAATTCATCAATTAATTAATAGTTAAATTAAATATATTATATTTAACTTAAATTAAATTTGAATCATGTTCAAATATAATTTTCTCTCCTAACGAATAATTTTAATATGAATCCAATTCATATTAAATTAATATTTGAACTCATTCAAATATTTTATCTCTTATAAATTAATTTTGAATCATATCCAAAATTAAATTTATACAAAAAAGTTTGATAAACTTTATATTATAATGCATCATTATACATTATACTAATTTCAAAAGTAAATTTGAACATTTCTAATTAAAACCAATATAAATGAATCTCATTATCCTTTACGAGCTAGGAAGAGAATCTAATGAACCTACAAATTAGAAGCTACAACGATATGAGATTAATTGGCTAAACTCATTAACTACATTAATCAATATTCGTTAACTGTGTGTACACTCGACTAAAGACTCACAACTGAACTCTTCTCATTATAGATATATTTTTTGTGTCCATGGATATAGATCAATATCAGTAAGTTAGTCATTTAGAGTGTTTGTAACACCAACTGGGTCAAATTACCATTTTACCCCTAGGTCAGTCCTTAAATACCAGTGCTCCTCTATTGAACAACCTGTTTATGATCCAACTAATAAACAGAAACCACTCTTGTGCCATAGAGAGGGTAGGTCCCTTTGTTCAAGTCCCAAAGATACCATTTAAAGGAACACTCGTCTACTTACCCTAAAGTCGGAAATGAATAAATTCAATTTTGTGTAATTATGTTCTCAGCTCCTCACTTGGTCTTGTTTCCAAAATGAAAAGCATATTGAGTCATCAATCTGGCAACTCTCACCCGTACAAATCAAAGGACAAATCCTTGCGAATAGAAGTTCGTAATACACTTAGGATTAAGACTATGTGACCTAGGTCATTCTAATGAAATAGAAACCTAAATAGTTAACGGAGTTACATCTAGTAGTTACTATATCGTGGTCTGGTCTTATGCAAACTCATTGCATAAGATACCCTCACTCAAACGTTATCTACAAGAACGTGTTAGATCATTGTGTTTGTATCAAATACAAAGTGAGTCATATCCATAGTGTTACTAGGATAAGGTACTCAACTTTATCCCTATACTACCCTTTAAGTTGATCTCGAACATTGATCCATGTATGTCTCTACATACTGTTCAAGACTCATCAAACAACTTAAGATGTTAGTTTATTGGATTTGAGTTGTTAAGACAAAACTAATAATATAATCAATAAAGTTGTTACAATTATAATAATAACACTTTATTAATAACGGTCAATGAATTATATTTACAACCTACAAATTTTAGGATATAAATTCCAATAGTCTAGCATCTGTGTTTCGTACTGTTGCCCTTTTTCACATCATATGAGGTGCCTTGTGCTCTTACTACTATGGTTTATCAAATTGGAAGCTATTCCAAGGCCATTGTGTTTTAGATTTTGTCCAACCATGAAGCACCCAAACCATGATTTTGCGTCTTCTTCTTTTGGCTATCACTTTATGCAATATCTTTTAAATGAGCTTCTATACATCATTGGCTGTGCATCTAGGAGACGTTGTGAAATTACAAAATTGATTTAATCTTTTGGACTGCAATTTATTTTTAGGATATATGAATTCCTTAAAGACCACTTTCTTTGTTTTCAACCTTGTTGAGTTATTGAAACTATTACTGTCTTAAACAATATATCTTATCCAAGGGGGAGTTTTATTACTGACGTTATTATTGGCTAAATATAACCAATCTCGTGGTTGTTTTAGAAGTTGATGTTATTGTTTCAGCCATTGATCCAAAAGTTGCGGATCCTACATATGATTTCTTTCCATATTTACAATATTTTGCAAATTGACTCCGCATGGGTTTTTTCCTTTTTCCTCTTCATCTAATTCCATCTAAGGCTTCAATCCTTCCTTGTGTCGTGCTATTCAAGCTCAAGGAATATTCTTGTGCTAGGATCGCCACATAGTTACTGTTGTGTTATTTATCTTTGAGAAATAGAAAGGGTTGTGCAAACTTTCATTTGCATATGGGTTATGTGGTTATCGTTTCTATGAACGATTTATTAAAAACTTAGAAAATTGAACTATTTATTTGCTTTAGTTGGATTTGAGGTTAATTCTAGAGAAATAAGTTCCGATTAAATTAGAGGGAGCCTAAGTCACAGTTGTGAAGAAAGTTCACATATGAAAAGAAAAGATACAACAAGACAAAAGAAGTTCTATTCACTTAGAGGGGAGTCTAAGTGCATATCCACTAATAACTATTAGTTATGGCAACCTAAGTTTTAAAGGGAAGACGTCTCGTATTTAAGGGGAGCTTAGTTGTTTAGTGAGTTAGCTCTACAATTTTTTTTGTAATCATGAGTCTACAAATAAGTATATTGTTGTAATTTCTTAACTAGTTGGTATTAGTGGATCATCTTTCCTTGTTACTTTGCCCTTCAAACATTGGTGTTTAGGTTGGGTGTTGTAATTTGACCAATCAATTGGTTAAATAAGATAATTTTGTTGGGGGTTGTAAATATATAATATTAAGAAAAGCAAACAACAATTTAAAGGTATTTGGAGAGCTCAAATGTAATCAAGATTACTGCAAAATCATACGTATGTTGAGATACATGTCGAATTGAGGGTGTAAAAAAAAATGAAATAAAAAAAAGTGAGAACGAAGAAAAATAGAGTTTATTTAAAAACAGCAAAAGTGAAATAAGTTTAATAAAACAATTCATGCACATAAGGCTCACTCCAATCAAACTCCTAATTTTTGAGATGCACATGAATTTAGACCATTTGTTACAATCATTTTTTAAAATCATTAATGATTTAATTGTCAAACATGAATAGATTTCTTCCTATGCTAGTTTTACGAAATGAACATTTGGAGTAATGTTCTATTTTGAAATCTCAAGATTATGAAGTTTGAAATGAATGATGTTTATTATAGAAGTAAAGAAAATGATTTTCAAATCTGAAACAATTTCAAATCTTGTTTTTACTTAAAAACTTTTGTGGTAAAAATGTTAAGATTTTGCACGATTTTATAGGATTTAGAAATTATTTTTTTAAATATAAAATTTTAAATGCATTCATCAAAATCTTTCAAGTTTCAAATAAAATAGTTAATTTAAAATCATTTCTCATATTTCAAATTAAAGAATTTAAAACAGTTGAATCCAAACAGAGAGTAATTTATGGATAATATTAACTTTGTTTTTAACAGAGAAACTATTTGTAAAAAGTTTGAGGTTTTAACTTAAAGGATGTAATTATTAATTTCATACTAGTAATTGAAGGTGTAAATTGTTGACATGATATTGTTTTTTGAAAGATTAAAAACTGATAGGATTTGATTAGATGCGAAAAGAAAAATATTTGGTTAAACAAAATGGCCATTAGAAAGCGAAGGTGGGGGATGAAGGATACGGACATGCATGGTGGTGGGGGGGGGGGGGGGGGGGGGGGGGTGATAATAGAGAAATTCGTTCCATTCTCGTTGTCTTTGCGTCGCGGGGTCTAAGTCAAAACCCATTAACCAAAGTCTTGAACTCTAATTTCTTCACCAACTTTTTAATCCCATTTTTTCCCCCTAATTGCATTTGGAGTTTAATTAGAGTTTAATTAGAGTTTAATTAGAGTTTTGAAATTGAAGAAAAAGAAAAAGAAAAAGAAAAAAGAAATGGGGGGCAAGGCAAACTAAGCTCAGGCCTCAGCCAGGTTCAAATCGAAAAATAAAAAAAGAAAAGGAAAGTCTAAAGAGAAAAAAAACAAAAAACGAGACGAAGAAAAGTAGCAAACATTTCTCTGGTTTCTTCCTCTTCCTTCATCTTCGTGCAGTTTCATCTCTTCTGCTGCATCCCTCTCGATCTTTCCTTCTCTCTTTCACCACCGGACACCGCACCGCCAGGCGCCAGCCCTCCATTTCTGAGCTACCGGTTGCTTTGTTTCTTCCTTTTCGGCAACAGCGTCAAGCCCTCCCTGGTGGTGGTTCTTGATCTGCCTCACCCACGAGCTTCACCCACGCCTTCTCGGCTAACCGGCTGTCACTTCATCCAATCAGTGGCCAACAGATCGTTGACGTGTATTTCCCCTCTATTCGACGAGTATCATTACTGACGCACTTGAGATCGGACCTCAGAATCACTCGATGATGATCTTAATTTAAGGAATTTCTCCTAAGGCGCAAATATCTGCAGCATCCACCACTTGTTTGACCTCTGATCGTTTTACCCACTCGGTTTCAACCTCGCACCTCTGAGTTCGAAGGAATTCGAACACCGTCCATCAGGATTAAAGACCCTTAAAGTAAGTTTAGTTGCTAATGTTGCTCTAAGTCTCATGTGGACTCAATTTAAATGAAGTAATTTGGTCTCTAACCAGGTTTAGATAGGTTTAGATTGTTCATTTGAGGTCTCGGGTTTTGAAATGAAGGACAGTTTGGGTAACGTTTCTAAACATTTTAATTGGACCCCCGACAATATATTTAGTTTGGAATGTGTTTTTAGGTTTCAGTCTAAGTTTATCTGTAATAGTTCGGAATCGATTTGAGGTAAGTGGCTTTTTTACCGGACCGCACTAGTACTGGGTTGGGAATCGTGTTCTGCAGGTATTGTTGGCTTGGTCTGTCTAAAATGGCATGCTATATTTATGTTTACGAAATGATATGCTATATTATGCATGATAATTATTATGCTATGTTGATCAATGAGATGTGAATAAAAAGTTGATGTGCATGTTTAGTTATGGGAGAAAAGGATTATGATAACCCTAGTATTATAATAATCCTAGTGTTATGGTAATATGTGTTTGGAGTTAAAGTTATTATTGATAGTGTTATGGTAATATGTGCTTGGGGGAAGGATTATTGTTGTAGTATTATGATAATATGCGTTTGTGGGAAGGGTTATAATTGTAGTGTTATTATAACTTGTGTTTGGAGGAAGGGTTATGAGTGTAGTATTATAATAAGATGAAGTAGGGAAATTTGTAGGGCTATGAGGGAAATCTGTAGGGTTATTTAACCCTAATCCCCAAAATGGAAAACCTTGTTTGGGCCATAACCCTTTTCCTAATCCCCCTAAATCCCCATTCCAAACAAAGTATGGATTGATAAAAATCACCCAAAGTGTTTATGAATGTGATGTGTACTGGGAAAATTACTCCATGTTGCATCTTTATTTGTAGATTGAGAATAGTCTTAGAACTATTCAAACCCTTTTTGACGAGGATTCAAGTCAACTCTACAATATTTGACAGAAACTCATAGGAAATTAATTCCTAAGTAGGTGGCAACCATGGATACCACTTAGTTAGATATTGATACTATGTTTCATTTTTTGCCACTAGGCATTACAACTCTATTTAGATTCAATTTGGGAAATGACTCATTTTGAGTGTTTTTTGAGATTTTGAATAAGGTTTCTAACGAAGTTCTGACCCTGGAGCCTTGAATTTATTATTTGTAATTTTGAAGCACCTTAGAATGCTTAAGGAAGTTGAATTCTACCGGGATATGTTTACTTTTTTCTAGCACGATGTATGATTTATTCCTATTATGAAAAATTATGACTTATGCTATCTTGAAACTGTGATGTGTCCTAATATGGTCGAACATGCTTGGATGCTGTTTGTGTTGATTTTCTTTTGATATGAAACAACTTTCACTGAGAAAATGCCCGATGTGTTGATTACATATTAGGGTTGTTGAGGAAGTGACTAGCACCTTGCAAGTACCCCAGGTGAACACCATGAATAGCGAGCCTGTATAATTGTTGAATCTTTGTGTATTTTGCAATGGCTCCTTGTATGCTATTTGGTGCTCCTTCAGGTGTGGCCTAATAACCCGATTTTGTAGGTGGATGGGTACCGTGACTTTAGTGATGCTAAAATGGGAGTTTGAGAAAGTTTGACCAGTATGACTAGGCGTACTGTTTGTTATGCTTTTCTTGAGTTTACATTGTTTAAGAACTTTTGGAAGTTAAAATTTTTGTTTTAGATGCAAGTCTATTGTGGTTACCCTTGAGTTCAGGTGCTTCTAATAGACTTTAGTAGTGTTTGGTCTTTGGTGACCCAGGAGGTTTGGTCTTTGGTGATCCAACGAGGTTTGATCTTTGGTGAGGTTTCATGTTTCTCTTTGGGTTTTGAAACGGCTTTTTGTAAGTACATTTAGGCAAGATCTTACCTAGTTGAAAACCATTTCATTAATGGGGTTCTTTGTGGGTTTTTTTTTTTACTTTTAATGTCTTTGTATTCTTTCCTTCTTCCTCAACGAAAATTGTTGTTTCCATAAAAAAGAAAAAAGATAGAAACAGTAGTAGAGTTATTTTGTTTCGAGGATTGGTTTCAGATTGACTTTGGCTTGAGTTGGCTAGTTATGTTACATGTTAATTTGAATAGCAAGTGTTTCAAATATTAGTTTCCTTGATTGCCTTTATAGTTTACCAGGTGATTTGCATATACGTAGTGTTTATGGCTATGTTGATAAGCTGCCAAATCTTTCTAAACTATCATAGATAGTAGAGTTAGTTAAAGAATAAGTTTTGGTAATGTTGAAATGTCGGGGCATTATTTTGCATATCTTGACCTTCATAGTAGCTTTATTTACCGAGTAGTTTCATTACTCAACATTTCCTTTTAAAATTTTCTAATAACGATACAAGTGTATAGGGTTCATGACAAGGCGATTTGTTAACTGTGCCGTGAGACTAGGAGGGGCACATTTTCACATTCATATATTCTCTAAATCATTTACATTCGAAATTATGTTATAAAATTGTTTCTATTGGTTTAACACTTTATCTTTGTTTTAAGTTTTACAAGTTTTCAATGGTATACGAAATACGAAGTTTTAATTGTTTTCTGGAAAATTATTTCCCCATGCCTATTTTCAAGTTTGAAATATTCTGACATGCACTTACTTATGTCCTTAGTAAGTTTAGGTTTAAAAAAGTTGGGGTGGTACAATTACATTAACTTTTTGGGTTATTGTTTTTCAGGATCATCACTGCATTTTCTTTGTTGTTTCCTTCCCCAATCTTTTCCACCTCGTTTAGGACTTCCTTGATTGGTAAACAATCTCTGAAGCAACCAATTGGAGGGATTCTTGGTCTTGGACCATGTCGTTCTCTGATTCCGATTCATCTTCTTACGGGGGTGATTATAAAAGTTTCAGGCAAATCAGTCGTGATCGTGAGTATCTCTCTTTTGCACTTATTTTAATTTACTTATCTCCTAGCAATTTTTCATTCTTAGTGGTAGGAAACAGAACCTTGATCGTCACAAGCATTTCAAACTTTTATAATATGGCATATTATAAAAGATCAACCTTAGATCTTTAATCTTCCTAGATGGCCAGTGCATTGCATCATGGCACGTCATTGACTGATTTACCTATCATTTCAAATTCACTGTCAGGATTGCTGCATGAGATGCTTCGCTCAGCTAAAACTGGAGATTCCAAATCAACATGGAAGGTAGGCCATATGCATAGTCATATTCACAGCCATCTTCATCTAATCGAATTGCTTTTTTTACTATCTTTATTCATTTTACATATGATTCTACGTGGCTTTAGAATTTGCAAGGGTCTAATGTAGCATTTTGCTTTTTTATAACATGGAATTTGTCTGAAAGTGGGACTTAAAAAATGGGAGACTAGTATTTTTACGTCTTTGGATTTTTTTTTTTGGTACATGCAAGAATCATTGGTTTGCTTTTCGTTTGGTTTATTACTCCACACCACATTCCCAGATTTCTTGGTGCTTGGATCTGTTGCTTGCAGGTTCTCATCATGGATAAACTTACCGTCAAGATAATGTCATACTCATGCAAGATGGCTGATATCACAGATGAAGGTGTTTCATGTAAGAAACACAGACTAATTTTCTAAGAAATTTTATACCAATGATTCTAGAGTGCTTTCTGTGATTCACTGTGTTGTTTAGACAATATATTGCAGTTTCATGATATTAGTTGAATATGAATTTACTGCATTTTGTTTTTTCTCATTAAAGGACTCCAAACGGGGTCGTTTGTTAACTGGAAGTGGAATTACACATAAATACCTCATGCACTAATCTCCACTGTATCTATCATTTTTTTATTAATTTCATTGGTTGACTTTGTTTCAATGGGAAAGCAAGCTTTCATGAAGGAAACTAAAAAGTTCCTGAGGCTGTACAAAAAAGAGTCAAAACTAGCTGATAATCGGCCTCCAATCAAAAGAATAAGAACTATCTGATAATTATAAAAAAGTAGAGTGACCCCCCCCCCCCCCCCCCCCCCCATTAAAGCTAAGATATCTCAGACCTTGTTTGATTGTTTGGGGACTTTCTACAAAACCTAAAAAATCCTTTTATTTCTCTCCAGATTCAAGTCATAACCCCCAAAACACAGCAAATGAACAAACCCTTTCTCACTATAATACAGTGTACTGACGTTAAATCACCATGATTTGTATCCCTAAGTAATTATTAATGCAGTACATATATTTGGGGTAATGATATTTATTATTTAGTTGATTCATCCATTGCTCAAAGCTATATTTATCTGTTCTTTACCGAAGCAATGATTTTATCCCTATGTAATTATTAGTACGCGCTACATGTATTTTGGGTAATGATTTCTATTATTTAACTTATCCATCCATAATTCAAAGCTGTATTTATGTGTTCTTTATCGAAGCAGATAGGAAGAAGGATTAAAAACCTTTTATAATTGGTTGGGATTGTGGTAAATTACCAAAGAAATGCTTTTGTAAGCTAGATCTTTTCTCCATTTGGAGTTTGAAAGTGTCTGGATTCATTTGGTGTTGCAGTGGTAGAAGACATATACAGACGGAGGCAGCCACTGCCGTCCATGGATGCTATCTATTTCATTCAGCCCTCTCGAGAGAAGTAATATGTGTTTACTTTTATATGATTTATTAAAGTATACAGTTCCACGTGATATTTCCATTTAATTGTAAACTTTAAAACCATACTTTGTCTTTACCTTTTACTTAGCAAAATTGGAACGTAACTGATCTTTTGTGTTTGATTATACCTTTTATTTGGTCTCCTGCATTTATAGGCATTTTCTCTCTTTTATTGTTATGAATTGAATGTTTGTCTCATTCTGTTTTTGTCTTATTTCGTGCTTATTGCTTTTATACTGAAGTAGATAAGAAAAGTTTGTGTTTCATTTATTTACAGATATAATGAAGCAAGTCCTTTTCTATATTTCTTACTTGTAGATACGTGAAATAGAACCCCACTAGGCAAAGGAGATTTTTCTAACCTTGTCAGAAGGGCCCCTCTTCCGTTGCTTTTTGTTACGATAATATCTTAATTCTTACACCTCTTATCATAAGAAAATATCATTTGTATAAATAAATACAGGAAAGGAGTAAACTTAGTATTGATTATTATTTTAGATTTATTGCATAAATTAGAGTTGAATTCTTTGTTATCTCTCTCTTTTGAACTTGCAGTGTTATCATGTTCCTTTCAGACATGTCAGGGAGGTCTCCTTTATACCGGAAGTACGTAGGCTCAGTTCCCAATTTCATAATGTTTCTAGTTGAGTATTTTTTTTTGTAGTAGTTGTTGAATCTATTTTCATTTGTATCTTTGAAGGGCATTTGTTTTCTTCAGTTCACCTATATCAAAAGAATTAGTCAGTCAGATCAAGAGGGATTCAACTGTTTTACCTCGCATAGCTGCTCTAAAAGAGGTTTCTGATCTCAGGCCTAGGCTAAAGTTTCTGCTTGATTTTTTTCCATAGTAGTCTGTTGGATTAAATTTCTCATTTATTGTTAGATGCAAATGAATATTTACTTTTTCACCTTTCTTTTTGTGTCAATGTACAGATGAATTTGGAGTACTTTGCTATAGATAGCCAGGTACCTTTTTTAACCTACTTGTTGATCAATGCAGGTGTATGATCAATTGTTATTTATTAGGCTGTAGCTCTCGTATCTTTATTCTTTTTTACAAATTTGGTTCTGCAAACTGTGACAATATTTTAATTTGATTTTTTTCTTGCTAAACATAATGACTTCCACTCACTAGTTCTTTCTGGAGATTATTTCATTTTCCAATATTTGTCTGTACTGAAATATGTATGTTTTTATAATTACGTACTGAAATGATAAATTTGTTCTTAGTTTGGCAATATTTTGAGTTTGAATAATGTTTCTTCAATGAGAGGAAAGTGTGAGCATTTATATCCTGAACTGCATATCATTAAAAAATTTCATTCATGCGTTAATGTTATCATAAATTTGTGTACTATAAAACAATGAACAATATTTGACAATATTCTCACGTTTTCAGGGTTTTACCACCAACAATGAGAAAGCTTTGGAGGAACTTTTTTGTGATGACGAGAGTTCTCAAAAAGGTGTAGCGTGCTTGAACGAGATGGCCATCCGTGTTGGCACAGTTTTTGCATCATTAAGGGTATTGTTTGAGCTTAAAGGAAACATGCATCCTTGATTATGTCATTGTTTGCATTAGTAGTGGTCATGGTTTTAGTGCTGGTTTCGTGGGAGGGATGAAGCACATCTATAGTCAATAAATGAAATTTACAAAGGCTATTGGAAGGTCACAAATAACAAAAGAACAAAAAAAGAACAAAAAATGAGAAATTCCCATCCCCAAGACAGTCAAATTTTTCCAACATACCTTTGCAAAATGGTAAAGATGGCATTAACCCACAAGGTACCCCTCTTTCATCAACCCTTAGGTCCACATGGAAGTTTGAGAATGAAAACCTTCAATTGATTGGCCCATATAAGCTGAAACAGAAGATGTCAAAAACCTTCCACCAAAGCCATTTAATGAACTGACACTAAAAAAAAAAGTTCGGCCAATTCTACTTTTCTTCTACAGAGGACAAAATAAGTGGGTGAGAGGCAAGCAAGGACTCTACCTTTTGGCAATGTTATCAGCAAGCATTGAAACCTTTAAGAAAAGAACTGACCATAGGTAACTTTATGCTTCTTGAGGAGTTTAGACTTGCAAATCATCCAACGTAACTCCTTTGAGTTAAAGGTCCCTTCTGGGGAACATCAAATGAAAAAGAGTGTTAATTAATAAAATTCTTGATGAGGGAGGCTTCAATGTCTAGAATCTTTGTCAAGGGAAACAAGGATGACATCCAAACTGCTACTACGGATGGCTCATTCCCCTCTATCTTCATCCAGTATTTCTATATCACCCACACCTTAAATTACAGCAAGGGTGTTCCATATCCACCATTTAAAATTTTTTTATATCAAAGCACCCTTAGAATCACTCAAACTGAGATAAGGTTAGCAGAAGGTTGTATCATTCCAGCATGGATCTTCATTAAGCTTGATCAGAGCTCCATCATTGAACATAAAAGGGCTTTTACCCAAGGCATAAGGGCAGCCCATGGTGAAATAAAAAAAACTAACGGTTTATTGGTCAGGCCCTGGTATCTTCTATTTTCTTGTCAAGTATCTTTATGTTAGATGTGGTCCATAATAACTAGCCCAGACACCTTCTGTCCTTAAGAAAAATATTGAGGACGAGTTTTGTTAAAAATGTTTTGTAATGGACCAAGTAGTAGTTGTGGTGAGGGTTTCTTTGCATGGTTGTCGTGTTGGTAACTTATCAGTTACTATACTCTTTTTAATCGTACTTGAAAGATGAAACAAATTGGATTGGATGAGTAATGGCTATCTGTTGGAAGGTATGTCAAGAGGCAATAGGAGAACTTTTGAAGATGAAACTGAGACGATATGGAGATTTCAGATTTGACGCTTCCCAATGAATCTAGTTGGCTTCCTTGGGATTACCACTTCACATTGTTTTTTTTTTGTGTGTGTGTGGTGGGGGGACTTTGGTTTTCTTTTCCCTTCTAATTTTTTTGCTAACTTAAAAATGATGGGGGTATGAGATATAAACCTTGAGGCAAAATCTTCTGCTTTTCATTGAGACTCCTCAAGCCTTAAAGCTTGACGTACCTTTTGAGGCTGTAGATTTATTTTATGGTGGGATTACATCGTATTGATCAAGTATTCCCCAACTTTTTTCTTCTCCAGGAATTTCCTTTCGTTCGGTACCGAGCTGCCAAGTCCTTAGATGCAACTACAATGACAACTTTTCGTGATCTCATACCTACAAAAGTTGCTGCTGGTGTCTATGACTGTATAACGAAATATAAGAAGACAATTCCCGATTTTCCTCAGTCAGAAACATGCGAGCTATTGATTCTTGATCGATCTATAGATCAGGTATATAATGTAAATAATTTGACTACTTATAAGTTATTAAACACTTGTAATTTAACCTTTTTTGTTTGGTTTATAGCATGGATATTTTATTTAATTATTTTCTCCTCAGATTGCTCCTGTTATTCATGAATGGACATATGATGCAATGTGTCGTGATTTGCTTAGTATGGAGGGGAATAAATATGTTCATGAGGTAAGTTTAACATTCTGTAAGGTCTTTATTTGATTCTGATCTTGTATTTTTTTTTCTTTTTAGGCACTATGTGCATTATGATATTTACTGTTCAGGTTCCAAGCAAAGTTGGAGGTCCACCAGAGAAGAAAGAGGTTCTTTTGGAGGACCATGATCCAGTTTGGCTTGAGCTTCGCCATGCACACATTGCTGATGTATGCCTTGTCCTTATTATATCTTTTGAACATTACTCTATTTTTCTCTCATCACTGGGTTTTTTCAGGCAAGTGAGCGATTGCATGAGAAGATGACAAACTTTGTTTCCAAAAATAAGGCTGCACAAATTCATCAAGGTTCAAGGTTAGCGCTGTTGTGTTTGCTTGCTTTTGGGGTGGTGTTATGAATATGAACTTGGAAACCTGGCTTTTAGATCACTCATGGATATACTAGAACTGTTTCTCTTTATTGTTTTTTTTTGAAATGGAAACAAGCAAGATCATGAGACTAAAGCTCAAAGTGCAAGAGTATTATACTAAAGGAAAAGCTGAGACTTGAACAAAAAATATACTCGGGCAACATAAATATGATGGAAACCTAAAAACAGACCTGAACAGAAAATTAATGAGCTAATCAAAACCACTCAAAGACAATGCATTAGTAGAAAGCTAAATACAAAGCATTACTTCAATTCAAATCTTAAATCTTGCACACCAAATCTTCAAAATTAAAGGAGAAAGAGAAAGCCAAGAAGATGCTTTAGCTGCCTCAAAACTATCTTGCCCATGCAATCCAATGCCCAGAGGAACTCAAAGCAGTCTTCCAATCCACAAAATCTTGCCAGCACTGCCTTCAACGCATTACTCCAGTTGTCAAAGTGAAATCTGCTTTAGCAATGTCAGTCTCTGGAAAAACCTTCATCCCACCTTGTAAGAATCCTCCAGAACTCCTTAAAGCTTCCAACTAAAGTCCAGCCAACATCTTTTGAGCTCTAGATGATTTTTAAGAACTCTGTATCGAAGCTGTCTCTTCTAGATTCTTGAATTAGTACAATGTCTGAATTAATTCCTTTAGAAACTTTTAAGAATTAGCCACTTTGTTTCTTGTCCAAATCCTCACATAATTCAGTAGCCAATCTTCATTTTTCAACCCTGAAGGATATCTACTGATTGACCTGTTTTCCTTTGGACTAGGCTATAAGGAGATTTCACAGACTTCCAATATGGAATGTAATTTTCGAGGTATGTCTTTCTTTTCCAGTGGAGGGGAAGCTTTCCTTGATGGAATGTAACTGAACCTCTTCAGTTTGGAATATAATACCTAAAGCCTTGTTCATATCGTCCAACATTTCATCTGTATTTTTTATATCCTCATCATTTCTCTTTCCAATTCTTCACTGCTTACACTTGCCAATGTCAGTAAGGCGGCCGATCCTCTATACATATAAAAGAAAGGGCAGCATGGTCACTAACAGCAAATCAATGATGAAGGAATGATTGGGGGAAAGATCGTGACAGATGGGGCCCACGGGTAGGAGAGAGTACTATAAATAGGTCTTTATGGAGAATGTTGTAGGTAGGGTTTCTTTTTGTGTAAAAGCTGCGGAAAGCTTTAGGAGAGGATTTCCCAGGCTCCTTGTAAAGGTGCTGGGTATGCTATTGTTATTTCCTTTATATTTCTCTTGTTAAACTTCTTGTGAACGTTACATTTGGCTGAAGTAATATAAATAACAGAGTGCTGCCTCTGTTTTAGTCCTTTTGTTAGGATAAATTATATTATTTTGAGTTAGAATCCTAACAGACTCTTCATTGAAGTCTTTTGGAGCTTAATGAGAAGTTGTCTGAAAAGTGCAATGTATACCTCGCACAGAAGAATTGAAAGACTCTTGGGAATTACATCCAAAATGGGAACCGGGTTTTATTCAATAAAGGTAAAGAAGCTGACCTGTTTTGTTCTAGCCCAGGGACTTGGATCTTGACACAACACTCCTCAAGCAAGTTGGGGTTTGTGATTTTTGTCCCGGAATTGTTAAAAGAAGTCCTTTTCCTGGTGAAGTGTTTTCCGAAAGGCTTAAACAAATAAGAACTTCTTCGAGACATTCTAGAAATCTTGTGCTTCTTGTTTCTCTACGTTCATTGATGCATGGAAATGTCAGCCGGAAACTTCTGAGGTATTTCAACCATTCTCGTATTTTGAGATGGAGACTGAAGTTCTTTTTCTAATGAATGGAATGCTATATTCACTTTACTGTTTGATTGGTTGGAAAATAGCAAGAGTTGGATTCCGAGGCAGAGGAAGAAATGAGAACACGACTGGAAGATGGAGGGTTCTTGAGTGATTAGTTAATGATGCTGAGCTGTCTTTTGGGTGGACTAACGGAGGAACTAGAATAGCCTCTTTTTTAAATTTCCTTTTCGTGCCCTTTTGGATGGAAGCTGAAAGGTTACTTTGCAGAGAATCATTTCCATCCACATTCTCTTTCCTCATTAATGCTTTTTTGTGTTCACACTCGGCTGGAAAGGAGCCCCATTTGAGTTCTCCAACGTCTGAGGTTTAATTGGCGCGAGACCAAAGCCCAATGAATTAAAGGCACAGTTATCTTCTACTAATTTCTCTCCTTTCGCTGGCTGTACAATCTAGCGATTTTTCTTCTTCTGATAATTCAATTGGAACTGTAGTTTGAAAGGTCCTCAAGAATGGCTGCTTTATGTTTTTATTGGTTGCAAATATAAAAACCAAGGTCGATGGTTAATGATTGGGTCATGTTATTGGTGGCTGGTGCTTTGGTAATTGGTAAGTGTGGCTGGAATAAAGCAAAGTGCTCAACTTTAGATATTTTCGACTTCATATTGACGGAGTTTGTTTTTAGATTTAGTTCTCCAGGCTTCATTGATGGATCGTTTTGACTAATCTATTGTGTAATTCTATTTTGTTTCTGATACAAGCTAATTGGAAACATATTCTCCTATAATTGGTTACGGTCACTGCCATATTTCCTTCTTTTATTTGTTTTTTATTTTTTAAGAAAAAAACAGTCGTGCTTTGCCTTTTCAACAATTTCATTTCACATTGAACAAACAGGATAAAAGGGAATTCTTTTTCCTTGTTGAACTTTGGCCTCTAGTTTCTTTTATACTATTGAGTATTGGCCAAGCATTGGGTACCTGTATGAGATAATTTTTCTGTGGTTTGTTAGCAGTAGTTAAACAAGCATACTTTACTATGATGTTGCTTTTCTGACCTAAATATTTTCTGCTTTTCTATAGAAATAGTAGTGAACTCTCCACACGGGATTTGCAAAAGATGGTTCAAGCATTGCCACAATACAGCGAACAAATTGACAAGCTCTCCCTGCATGTGGAGGTTAGTTTATTGTAGAATTTGGTTTTGTATGTTACTTTTTGACCTAAATGTTGCATGGTACTTTTCCCCTACCTAGAGCAAACAATCTTAGCTTATAGATAGAGGAGAGTAGAGGATGGTTTTTAGTTTAATCAGGTTTGGTTTTGTACTGTGGTTCAGAGCTTTGCCGTCTCTAGAAGCCTTAGAAACTGAAAAATGTTTTGAAAAAGAGCAAAAGGAACCTTCATTTCCTCTTGCTCAGCAATATGTTCAATATTTGAGGAGTTGGAAGTAACTTCTTAAGATCTTTTGGAACTGACTTTGAGTTTGTTAATTCAGATTGCAGTAAAACTAAACAAATTCATCAAGGAACAGGGGCTTAGAGAACTAGGACAAATTGAGCAGGATCTGGTTTTTGGAGATGCAGGAACAAAGGATGTAATAAAATTTTTGACGACCAATGAGGTGATTACTGAAACTATATTAATGTTCTCAAGTACATGTCAATGGAGATATGAATATGAAAGATACTTTGAACATCTTGGCAGGATGCAAGTCGTGAAAATAAGTTACGGTTATTGATGATTCTTGCAGCCATTTATCCTGAGAAATTCGAGGGTGAGAAAGGTCAAAATTTAATGAAGGTTAGTAGTTTGACCCACTGCCGAGAAGGAAAGGACAACCTTTCCAACAAACCAGCTATTTAATTAATTAAGTTGTTTATCATATGAAATATTTCTTAACAAAGATATTGTTGTCCTGTACTAGAAAAACAAAGATATTGCTGTTTTTTATTCTTCTTACTTCACATCTTGACAATGTTTAATGCTTGGCAGTTAGCAAAACTACCACCAGAGGATATGAATGCTGTTACCAACATGAGATTACTTGGTACTGCACCTGATAGCAAAAAAAGCTCATTAGGGTCATTTTCTTTGAAGTTTGATATTCACAAGGTAAAACTGTCCTTCGCTTAGCTTTATTTAAATTTATTTGTTTGATGTCTGACAATATAGTTATCATCAGAAGAAGCGTGCAGTTAGGAAACAACAAAATGGTGGAGAAGAAACGTGGCAGTTATCGCGGTTTTATCCCATGATAGAGGTGAGATCACGGTCATGCTTGTTTGTTCAATCTGATGCAATTATTTAGTACTGGCTAACATATGACTAGATGGCCTTGATTTAAAGTGGGGGTGATGTTTTACATGGTTTAGTGTGTTTTTGCTCTAGCCTATTGACTTGATGCGGGTGACAGGGATCAGTAGGTCATGATTCTAAATTTGAATTTAAAAAATGTTATTTCCTTTTCAATCGATTAACGATTGATGGGTGGTTCTGCCAAAGTCCAATTAGAACGTCTTTGTGTTATATTTTCTTTTTTTGATGGTTGTGATTTTCTATTTTAAAAAATAAAAAAGCCATAGAAATTAAGAAGTAATTACAAAATGGTCTGCTCTCTCCTTTCTTCCTCCACATCCTTGCTCTTGTAACTCTGTTTAGTGTTCTGTTTTCTATGTCAGCAAGCAAGTGTGGAGCGAAGCTGTTTTATTTTAAATTTTATTTCATTATCCGACCTTACAGTTGACGATTTCTTCTTTTAGCATTTGGTTTGTAGATGGACTTTTCTGTTTGGAAGATGTTAGAAGTAAACATGTTTTTCCTCTTTCCAAGTCTCATTTCCTCTGGTTTGAAAAAGCCATTACTGAACTTCTAGGCTTGTCCACTTGTCAATTTTTCAAGAAACAGAGTCGTGATGTTGCCCAATCTACTTGCATGTCGAAAATTTGAGTTGGCATGCTTAGTATCTATTACAAGAACTTTTAGGGGCCTTCTAAGGATAAATCTTCTTTTTATCTCCTCCGTTGCCAAATGAAATTTTCAAGAATTATGCAAATATTCTGAAAGGAAAGCAGAGTACTAATTTTCCAGTTCCAGATGTTGTTTTGCAAGGAAAACAAAATGTCTCTTCCTCTGTTCTAGCTTCAAATTGTTTCGTTCCTCCCAAGACTTATGGATCTTATTCGATCAGGAAAGATTCTGAAGTGTTTGCTGAAAATTTCAATGATTTTTGGGTGATCTCGAAACTTTTTGTTTTTTATAATTGGACGAGGATTTTTACAACGTTGATGCTCGTTTTAAGACTAAAGTTTATAGTAATCCGTGTTGAGGATAAGCTTTGATTGTACTTGACAAGGGCAACATGGAACAGTTTATTTGATTCTCCGAGCGAATGGCAGGCTTATGGTAATTTTCATCTTCAGTTTGAAAAATGGAACATGGATTTGCACAGTCGTCCTCTTGGTATGAAAGGATTTGGAGGTTGGATTTCTATAAAAAAAATCTTCCTTGAGATTATTGGTGTTGGAGCACTTTTGAAACTATTGGAGCTTATTTTGAAGGTTTAGAGAGTATAGCTTATAAAACTCTCAATTGGTTAATGGCTTTGAGGCTTGTATTCAAGTTAAAAGAAACTTGTGTGGTTTCATGCCTTCTCACCAAAATTAAGGATGTTGATAGGGTATACTTCTTTCTTTGTTTTGGAGATAGTTTAGCCTAGATTCTCCCAATCTCGTTCATGGGGATTTAGTATAAAAGATTTTTCAAATTCACTCTTCTTATTTCATTTATCCCAGGTTATGGCAAATGAAGGTACTGTTCTTCAAATTCAGAGGTATGATATTGACTTCTTGGCTTCCATTCAGCCCATTTCCTTGTTTTTAAGGAATCTATTGGAAGTTGTTGGCCTAAAGTGTGGAAGAAAGTGTGATTGTACAGGGAACAACAAACAGAGCAAGTTTTCTTCGGTAGCCGAGCAGCTCCCTGAGGTTGAAGATGAACAATTAATGATTGTTTTCTTTAAATCATTTTGATGTGAAGATAAATCAGTTTAGTTCTCAGCCACATTTAAAGAAGAAAGAGAAACATCATTCCTATTCATTTGACATACCCAATAACGAAGTTAATGCTAGCACGATTTTCACTTCCAATGATCACATCGATGTCTCAACCAAGATTAGTTTACTTGGTGACCATTAGTTTCAGGAATATCAACAAGCTACCAACGTTTAGCTGATAAGGACTCTTTCCTTGTTAAGTCACAACAAGGCTTAATTAATGTTAATTCTGTTCTATTAATACCAGCCCTCTTCATTATTCTCGAAAAAGAGAAACTAAAGACTTATTTTTGGGGTTAGTATTACTGCTCGTAATTAAGAGTGTTGTTCCTGTTTATTGACTCAATCATCTAATGTGTTACAAGGCAAGTATCAACACAGGATTCATTTTCTTCAAAATCCTTTGGACGATGGAAGCTTTATATTGGGCCTCTGTTTCAGTTTTATAGCATTTGGTGGAAAATTGCAGAATGTGGTGTTATCATTGTGCATCCTTGCTTTCTGATCTAGTGTTAAAATTGTATGATACACGAGTTGTATAGTACGACCCAAGTTGGAATGGAGGGAAATCGATAAGACTTTGACAGAGTATTTGCATTTTTCTTCTCCTTTGTATTAGCTCCCTATTTCCAGCTATGTGGAAGTCAGTGTCCTAAGAGGACTAATATTCTGATTTGGATTTATGCCTGATAGTAATCTAAATTTAGAGGAAATTTTACAACGAAAGTATCCTTAGCAGCATCTATCAGAACTTTGGTTGGAAGGAAATTAGAGCATATTTTGAAATTACTCTCTTTTTCAATTTGATCATTTTGATTTGGCACATCTCAGAGCATTGGTGCTTGATATCAAAGGTCTTTGGTGGTTTTCCCATTCAAGATATCTTTCGAAGTTGGGATGCTTTCATTTCCCCCTTTTATCAAGTCTTAGTTGTCTTGGTTTTCTTTCACCTTGCTAGTTTTGTTTGGGAAATTATTTGTCATGAGGTTTTTATTTTATTTTGTTTCGTTTATATTGTGTGTGCATTGGGCTTTTTTCATTTACTATTGAGCTTGTTTACCTAATCTGGATCTTTTATGGCATTTCAGTTTATCATGCTATATATATATTGATGTTGCTTCACAATTAAAAGAACATTGCATTTCTTGTTTGTTGGGCCAAATAACTTAAAGTCAATTTAATCAGGGTGACACCTAACTTAAACTCAATTTACTATTGAGCGGGTGGTGTTTACCTAATCTGGATCTTTTATGGCATTTCAGTTTATCATGCTATATATATATTGATGTTGCTTCACAATTAAAAGAACATTGCATTTCTTGTTTGTTGGACCAAATAACTTAAACTCAATTTAATCAGGGTGACACCTAACTTACCCTTAGTTTGATCATTCAACAGTAGACGACATGTTCTCCAAAGCTAATGGCTTTTAAGGCATCATTTTTATCTTTGTTGAAATCTATTCAAAATCACATTTTCATTGTTGACCCAAGCTAATTTTCAGGAACTAGTTGAAAAACTTAGCAAAGGTGAATTATCCAAGGATGATTATCCATGTCTAAATGACCCGAGTCCAACTTACCATGGACCATCTCATACAGCAGCAGTTCAGCCACCTCCAGCTGCTCATTCAATGAGATCAAGACGGACTCCAACGTGGGCCCGACCTCGTAATTCTGATGATGGATACTCAAGGTGCTTATTTACTCATTTTATTTGATGTTTTGTTTTTTGTATATATATATATATCAAATTTTCACATTGATGGCATTCAAATATTTGTGGTTCATTTGTCACATTTGCTTCCTGTCTAATTTTCTTGTTGAATCATTGATACTTCTGGTTTACTTGGAGACTATTAAGATTTAAGATCTGAACCTGTAGCAATATAAGATAGTAGAATTTTCTACTGGCATGTTTCTTTTATGATGGTTTTAGGTTTAAAAATTTCTTTTCGGACAGTGATTCAATACTGAGGCATGCATCTAGTGATTTCAAGAAGATGGGCCAGCGTATCTTTGTATTTATCGTAGGTGGAGCAACTAGGTCAGAGGTAAAATATTTTCTTATATAATTTGGACAGGTTGTCATTGATGCTCCGAGTTAGTTATCTGGATACATAAAGTATATCTTTTCAACCTGCAGCTTAGAGTTTGTCACAAGCTTACAGCAAAGTTGAAGAGAGAAGTAGTTTTAGGTTCAACAAGCATCGATGATCCTCCACAATTTATTACGGTATTTAGCTTCAACCTTGTATATTGAAATGTGGAGTTGTTTTCTACCATTCTTATGACACCCATCATTTCTCATGAATATCGTATTTATAACTGATACAGAAGCTTAAGATGTTGACTGCACATGAGCTCTCATTGGATGATCTCCAGATATGATGATTAGAATCTGCCTCTTATCTGCACTTCAGCGCTTTGTAACTAGTCTGTTGGATAACTTTTTTTTTTTCGTTTTTTTGCCTCTTTAAGCTTTAGTTTTATTGCTAGTTTGTCATGATCTTGTGATGAACTTTTAGCGGTAAAAGTTGTGCATATTGCATAATGTAACATGTTTTACATTCGTATATTGTAACATTTCTTAATAGATAAGATACAATTGAAACTGTACCTTCCCATTTTTACCCATATTACACACGATTGAAGGAAAGAACTAATTGTGTAAATTTTGGGGAGCAAAGATGATCAGTTTGTGTTGTTTGATTTAGTGCACATTGCAAATGAATAAATATGAATTCATGAATTTGGTTTGGAGGATTCAGAAGCAACTGTAGCTTAGAAAGTAAAAAATTTCATTTCAATACAAGTTATGGAGGTAAACTCACAGAAGAATATTGTAGTGTTTACGAAATTATGACTATAAGGCTTCTCATCCTAGCAACGGATTTCATTTCTTGATTTTACCTGCAAGTATCTTCAAATAGTCTATGTACCTTTTGCACCATGTAAAGTTCATGTTCATAAAAATTGCTATTTGGAAAGGTAGAGGTATTCACTTGAGAAATGAACCAACTTGTCATGATGTTTGGTTATATACAGTTCATTAAAGCTGGTTTGCTCAAGTAGAACAAAATGAATATGCAAGAAAATAATCACAACCTAACTTTAATCAATTAGTAAGAGAAACTGATAATAAACGAAAGGTTAAAATCATTTTTTGTTTTAATTTTTTTATAATATTGTTTCAGCTTTAATAATATTAGTTATTGTAATTTACCGACTAAAACCATAAACTTAAATTATACTAGTCATTGTACTAAACCATTTGTAATAATTTTATCTCTATTCTAAAAAGATGTTGGTTTTTGATTAATTAATTAATATTTTGATGATAATAAATATAAATATTTTTATTGAAAATTTTATTATTTTGAATAGTCCATAACGTCTCTGGAACAATGATTATAATGTTTCTTGAATCACTAAAATTGAAGTTCACAGGATTAGAATTGAATCACTAAAATTGAAGTTAAAAGGATTAGAATGTATAGTAAGATTTCTATATGTTTACCACATTATAGTAAGAGACTGGTATAATATTTTTAACTGTTATGGATGTTGAAAGAATCTTATGGAAAATTTCTAGATGTTTACGACATTATGTTAATGACGATCTCTATGCATGAAAGGTTTCTAAAGGATTTATTGTACTATGTTTAAATAATTTCTCTGTTTGAAGCCAAAAGGCATTAAGCATAACTATTTGAAAAATTATGTTTCGCACTCATGGACATTTTAGGCTTATTCTTTCAAAATGTTTTCTCACTTTCAGGTAAGGATAATGTTGTCCTGAGTTGAGCTTATTGTTGCCATGTCGATCAGTCTCTTAGAAGAAATTACAAGTTGTTGTAGTTAATAGAAGTTGCATAGAGGATTGTATAGAAATCTCGAGTCACCTTTTATAAGTAACATTATGTATAATTAAATGTCGTAATAAGTTGGGCTGCACTTGATTTTCCATAATATTAGAATGAGATTTATGTTTCTGTTGCAATTTAAAAGATTAAAGGAGTACGATCAGTAAGGAAAGAGATGGTATCGGTTGGCTTCACTCTGTCTCACAAGTCGAGAGTAGGTGATCCTGGAGAGGGTGTGACAATCCTACCAACAAATCAAGTTCTTTGAAAAACCTATGTAGTGGAAGTCACGTGTGTGGACATAAGGAAGTGACCTATTGCATGTAAAGGTGAGTTCTCTCTTCACTGTCTTTTACTTCCCCTTTCCTTTCACTTTATGTGTGGATTTGGATTAGAGAAGATTAAGAAGAGTTCTCCAAGGTTAATTCTTCTTTCTTTCTTTATGTATTTTTCTGCAGGCTATTCTTGGGTTTCTTTTAGAAGATGGTGAGCTGAAGAAAAGATGAAGAGTGTGGGAAGAAGAAGATGAACACAGTGTTTTGGAGTGGTTCGACAAATGCCTACGTCCACTGTGCTTGGGAGCAAGTTATTATTTCAGTTTAGTTTTTGTCATCCTCAAATATCAAAGTGATACAAGGTATTTATGGGCTTCCATATGACTCTTAGTTAAAACTCTAGTTAAATCAAAAGTTAAAACTAACAAATTTAGCTATATTTCTTTTACAGCAAAGGATAACTATTTTTGGTAAAGAGTTTCCCACAACCTACTATAGGACAAATTTCAGAAAGGGAGTTGAGTCTCATGTTGTTCAGATGGCTCTAGCCTAGAATTTCGAATTAAATAAGAGATCAGGGTATGACTGATTCCATTAACTTACATTGTAATAACAAAATTAGTGAGAATGAAGGTTTAAGACGAATTCAACTGATTCACATACCGACAGTAAGGCAAGTAAGAATGACGGGTCTGAGACAACTGTTCTGGAAGATATGTGTGGGCAAGGCAATATTGATATGGTCATTGGACGGATAGGACAAGATTGGTAAGAACGAGGTTGTTGTTGAACATACTGAAAACAAAACTAAGTCAAACCATTATGGAAATACTAGTAAGTATGATTCATCTCTTGATCTTCTTATTGCATTGAGAAATAGTACTAGGTCCTGTACAAAGCACTCCATATCTAATTATGTGTCATGACAATCTCTCACCACAATTCAGAGCTTTTATTGTCAGTCTTGACTCTAACCATAATACCCAAGTGTATCCACCTTGCCTTAGAGCACGACCTGTGATCTCTGCAAACTCCCTAAGGGACACAAGATTATTGGACGCAAATGGATGTTCATACTCAAGTACAAAGCATATGACACAATTGACAGACATAAGGTCAGTCTAGTTATAAAAGGGTTCACTCACACCTATGAAACTAACTATTCTAAGACTTTTCCTCTTGTTGCAAAGTTGAACATTATTAGAGTTTTGTTATCTATTGCAGTGAATAAAGATTGACCCTTATATCAACTAGATATGTTAAGAATGTATTCTTGAATGAGGATATTAAGAGGAAGTGTATATGAGTCTGCCTCCAAGATTTGAAGCTCAATTTAATAATTAGGTTTGCAAGTTTTGAAAGTCCTTACACGAGTTAAAATAATCACCAAGACCATGGTTTGACAAAATTTCCACTTTTATCAAGTCTTAAGGATACAATCAGGGGCACTCCGATCATACTTTGTTCACCGAAGTCTCCAAGGTAAGAACAGTTGCAGTATTGATTGTTTATGTTGGTAACATTGTGCTATATGAGGATGATACTGATGAGATCGTTTAACTAAAGTAAAAGATGGGGTTTGAGTTTGAAATCAAGGATTTGAGAAATTTGAAATATTTCCTTGGAATGGATGTGGCCAGATCTAAAGCAGGTATCTTTGTGTCTCGAAGAAAATACACATTTGATTTGCTAACCGAGTCAGACATGTTGGGATGTCGTCGTGCTGACACTCCTATTGAATGCAACTGTAAACTAGAAAACTCCGATGATCAAGTTCCAGTTGATAAAGAACAATATTAGTGCCTTGTAGGTAAATTAGTTTACTTATCCCATACTCGTCCTAATATTTCCTTTATTATGAGTGTTGTTATCCAGTTTATCCAGGCTTCCTATGAGGAACACATGAAAGCTGTCAGCAGAATTTTGAGATACTGAAAAAAAACACATAGTAAAGGGTTGATGTTTAGAAAGACAAATAAAAAGTCCATTGAGGCAGACACTGACTTGGGCTAGACAAGATTTGTTGTTGACAAAAAATCTACCTTTGATTATTGTACCTTTGTTTGAGGCAATCTTGTAACTGGGAGGAGTAAGAAGCAAAGTGTTGTGGCCAGAAGTAGCGTTGAGTCAGAATGCCATGAGTTTGGGAATATGTGAGAAAATTTGGCTCCAGAAAGTCTTGTCTGATCTTCATCAGGAAGGTGAGACACCATTAAAGCTTTTATGTGATAATAAAGCCCCTATTAGTATTGCTAACAACCCTATTCAACATGATATGACTGAACATGTTGAGATTGATCGACATCAAAGACTTGATAGTGGGAGCATATGCATTTTGTACATTCCTTCGAGCCAATAGGTTGCTGATGTTCTCACCAAGGGGTTTCTCAGATCAAACTTCGATTTTTGTATTAGCAAGTTGGACCTCATTGATATTTACGTGCCAACATGAAGGAAGTGTTGGAATTAGTCGACTTGACCCTTAGAGTATTTATAAAAAAATTATGAAAATATTTTTCCTTGTGTATTCTATTTATTCTCCTCATTGTACCTATTGTAAAAATTTTATCATAAAATAATAGGTCGGGTTCTATAGTCGAGGGGTGAATTGGGACCTTCGAGTGGTGAACCAGTCCTATGAGTGGATTGAGAGGGCTATCATCTTTAGGTTAGGCCGGAGGTCAAGAATTGGCCATCGACAGTCAGAGACGGGCTATGTTAAGCCAATCTTGATCCCTATAATGGGTTGACTTTGGATCATTTAGTGGGCACCAGTGGTTCGACATTCGAGATTTCTGGTCATAGACACAACTAATCTCCTCAGCTATGCGAAAGCTTCCTTTAAAAGAGTGCATATATGTCTATGCAAGCTATGAAAGTCTTTCCAAAATTCTTTTAGCCTCTTCGGTTCGAAGCAATTGGGGTTCTTTTTTGCGACCAAGCCATGAAATGTGAAAAGGGAGAGGTGATGCTCTGTGCTGGGGCTCTTGGAAGCCCACAACTTCTGCTTCTAAGTGGCATTGGACCGAGGCCACCACGATCTTGATGAACTAATAAGAGGATATGAAGAAGGAATCAATTAATAAAGGACAAAGAGTTAATGAATTGAGAATGAAAGATATGTTTTCTTCCAAATAGTAGGTTCAAAGAAGATTGAAAAGCCTATTTTTCTCTTTCTGCCCTTTTCTTGTAAACACAGTAAAATGGCTTCTCCCCTCTCGTCGTGGGGATCTCCCTCTTGCCTTATGTCGAACAATTCCTCTATTCTAACCCTCTAAATGGCATCTCAATTGTGCCCCCGCCATAGAAAAACTAGCTCTCACCCCACCAGTAGTAGTAGTAGGAGATGGAAGGATTGCTACATAGATTTTTGTTTTCTTGATAATCATATAAAAGAGTTTTTTTTCCATTTGCATCAAGCTTAAACTTCCTTCTTGCATATGTGCTCCTCTAGAAGCACACACTCATAGGCTCCCTCTTTTTCTTCCAATAGAGCATCAAAGCAAACAAAGAAAAAGTTGATTATTTTCTTGAGTCAACAAAGTGGATAAATGGGGATTGCACAAGGAGCCTCTCAGTACATGTTCCGAAACGTTTTTTGCTTGCGGAGCCGGTTGGTCATTCCCGCTATCTTCGATTGGCTATCTTCTATTGCCTTTCTCCAGCCGCCAGTGCATAGCTACTTTGCTCAACTCGTCAGACTCTTCGCCTATCTCTTAAGAGATCACAGGTGAATCAAATCAAACTCATCAACCAACCTCCACATCTGTGTATCCCTTGCTACAAGTACATTATAGTTAATTGACTTTCCTAGAAGTTTCATGATCAAAGCCATTCGCTTCCCTCAATTCTTTCTTTTGAGCCTTAGTCAGTTTCACCATTTTCATACCTTCCATTAGATAAAGATGAACAGATTCAACGTTCTAATGGATAGGACTGAGGCTTATCAAAAACAAGGTTGAAGATGAGCTTGATTTTGAAAGAATAATTTTTTGCATCATTCGAATCAGAGGTGTATATGGAACAAGCGACTGGTTTTCTTGATCTTCAGAGGTAGTCTGCTTTGGTATGTCGATTACAGCCTCTCTTTATGATCTGAAAGAATCTCCTCGTGTCTGGTTTGGAAGATTGACTACTCTTGTACTGCTGCAATTTTGGCATGAAAAGGAGTGAGTTTGATCACTCTGTCTTCTATTGTCATGAGTCTGCACGATTACTTGGTGGTCTATGTTGATTATATTGTAATTAGAGGGGTCCAATGGTATAACTCACTGGAAATCTTCTTAAGAAGCCCACGAAGTAGCCTTATCCATGAATTTCAAAAAAGAAAGGTAGAAAGAATATTGCTATTTCAGAATTAAGCTACCCATTATGTGGTGCCATAAGACAGGTCCAAAGGACTATCCATTAGGGGGAGCGGCAAGGCTAGAAGGGAAGGGACTGAAAAGGAGTGCAAAGAACAAGAGGAGGGCTTGGTCAAAACCTAGCATTTTGTGCATTTTTCTGCTGCGTGGGAGAAGAGTGGAAAACCACCCATTTGATTTGAGTCAAAAACTTGAAGCTCACCTATGCCCCAAACCTTTGAAATTGTTTATTTAGCCTGTCCTTAGCAGTCTTTTATATTGATCAAATCTAGACCTAGAGCTAAGGTTGGTGTTTTTACAAATTTTGTTAAATCGAGCCCAAATATAAAGTTGGGGCCGAAGCCTGTCTATCAGGTCCTTTCTCTTATTTATCAAACATAGTCCTAGAGCTAAGGTTTATGTTTCTTTTCAAATTTGGTTAAATCGAGCCCATATCTGAAGCTGAGGCCGAAGCCTGTCTATCAGGTCTTTTCTCTTATTTATCAAACCTAGCCTTAGAGCTAAGGTTGTTGTTTTTTTCAAATTTGGTTAAATCGAGCCCAGATCTGAAGCTGAGGTCGAAGCATGTCTATCAGGTCCTTTCCCTTATTTATCAAACCTAGTCCTAGAGCTAAGGTTGATGTTTTTTCAAATTTGGTTAAATCGAGCCCAGATCTGAAGCTGAGGCTAAAACTTGTCTATCATGTCCTTTCCTTTATCAAACCTAGTCTTAGAGCTAAGGTTGATGTTTCTTTTTTAAATTTGGTTAAATCGAGCCTAGATTTGAAGCTGAGGCCGAAACCTGTCTATCAGATCCATCATTTATCAGGCCTAGCTTTGGAGATAAGACTGATATCTTTTTCATTTGATAGCTAGTTTTTTTTTTTTCTCTCTGTCTCTCTAAAAAAATAAAAAAGTTGGCCCAAATACCTTATCTATTTCCTTTGTCCACCTTTAAATATTTTCAGGATGGACAAAGGGGGCAAACTATAGATACTGTATTTTGTCATGCATTTTTTTATTTTATTTTATTTTATTTATTTATTATTATTATTTTAAAAGAATTTTATTTTTATTTTTATTTTTAAATTTTAAATTTTAATTCTTAATTCTTAATTCTTAAATTTTAAATTTATTTTTTACAACAAAAATTAAAAAAAAACATATTTTAAAAATAAAAATAAAAACAAAAGGGTTGTTTCTCTTCTTGTTTTTCTCAACCATCCCCTATTTTTGTTTTCCTTCATCACCACGCTCATACCTTCCCACTCTCCCACTTTCTCCACCTCACTCACTTTCTCCCACTCTCCCACCTTCTCCCCTTTCTCTCCCTAGTCTGCACTCCACTTCACTGTGTAAAAAACAATCGACATTGCCTTATAAAAAGAGAATGAGAAGATTCTTTTGGAGGGGATGATATGGAAGAGGGACACGTAAAATCAAACCTTTTTATCTATGTGTGATTTAGGAAAGAGATTGAGAGGATCAAGAAGCCTTTTGGTTGAATTTAAGGCAGGTCTGTTGGTAAGTTTTTTTTTTCTTTCTAATTTAATTCCCTTTAATTACTACGATTTGAATCTTTTTTTTGTTGATGATTCTGCATTAATTATTTGACATCCATTTTGGATACCGCGTTAACTATTGATTTGAAGTTGTGTTAATTAAATTAGTATCTTGCATCGTGGTTAATTATTTGACACCCATTTGGGTGCTATGTTTTAATTATCGATTTGAATCGCCCATTTGACTGTTGTATTAATTATAATTTGGCTGCATTTGTACCCATTTGATATATTGTGTTAATAACTATTCATTTAGCATCCTGCAGTCTGTATTAATTAATTAGTCTTAATGTGACATCATGGGTTAATCAACTGGTCTGCATTAATTAATTATTTTGTATAATTATTGTTCATCATGTTGCCTTAATTAATCATTTTGCAAATTTAACATTCTACTATCTTAATTAACTATTTTGCATCGTGCTGTCTTAATTAACTATTTTTCATCCCTTAATTAATTATTTTGCATATTGGAATCTTGCATTATTTTTGTATCTTTCTTATATCATATATGTATTCTTTTATCTCAACATATTACCTTAAAGTATTTCTCAAATTTTACCATGTTTTGTCATTATTATTATTTATGTTTTTTTATGGATTTTATAATTTCAATTTCATGAATACATGAAATTTCTCCATTTGAAAATTAATTAATTGATTTGTCTTTAAAATTATAAACACGTTTCATATTTTAAATGAGAATGTGTTGTGTTTTACATGAATTCATTAATTCTTATATACATGAAATTTCACATTAGACACCTATGATAAAGATAAAATATCAAATTTTGGTATCTTAATATTCTTAAGGTGAATAAAAATATTTTAAAACAAAAATAAACTTCATTTTTCTAATGGCTCTTATGCCACCCATAATTATCAATTCATGTTTAGGTTTTACTTTTGTCGATATGAATTGATAAACATGAGACATTTAAACAAAACCTAAATAAAAAACTTTGTTCTGTAAACCTCCATAATTTAATTTAAAAGATAAAATTGGGTAACCATCTCGTGAGTGTTGTAGGGTGCTAACACATTCCCTACACACAACTGACTCCCGAACTTAAATCTCATGAATTTACGTAGACCATTTTTTTCTTTTTTAGGTGACCAATCACACCCTAATATGGTTGGTGGCGGCTCCAAAACTATTTATTTATTGAAATTAAATAAACGATAGAGGTTGGCCGCTCCGCGTAGCGATCACGTCGCGACAATAATAAGTTGAAAATATTGTTTTAATGAAGTATTTGAGTGTCATCGTAGAGAAATATTTGAGTGTCATTATTATTTTCATAACTTCCTTATATACATTTGCATCTTTATTATGGTAAAAAATTGAAAACATGTTTTCAACTAAGTATAATACAAAATCTTTTCTAATATGGAATTTTATGTTAATTAATTATAACCGTTAACAATCTTTTATCTCTATCACGTGAACAATCTGGAAAATTTCATCCGTCGTCGGCAGCCCTTACACATATATACCACATTATATATACAATATGACATATAATTATGTACAGTAAGAAATCTGAATTTATATATGTTATTTAGTATATATACCTCATATTATATACAATAATACCTTATACATAATTCCTACAGAATTTGTGTTTAAATTATTTGTTTATATAGTAAATATTACTAAAACAGTAGTAAACGACATGATCATATATATACATTTTTCCTTTATAAATGTATTTGATCACATTATACTTTAATATATCAGCAATCTATAATAGTTTTGTTATGTGTTTTAGTATATATATATATACCTCATATTATATACAATAATACTATATCACATATGGTTATATTATGTTTTGATAGGATGACCAAAATGTAGTTCTTCTTTACAGTTGAATTCTCAATAAACTCTAGAATTGATCACATTCAAAACTCGATTTTTGTTTGTTTGCCTATTTAATTTAATATCTAAAATATACGTAATATACCAAATGTTTCATATGTTTTGAATATATACAATATTGAGCTCAAAATTTCTAGGCAGATTCTGTCGGATAAGTTTTGTATTTGCCGGCCGTCAAAAGTTTTCTTCTTTACTGCTGAAATCTCAATAAATTAAACCCTAAAATGTATCACATTCAAAACTACATTTTCATTTGATTGCCTATTTAATCTAAAATATACCTAATGTTTCATATGTGTTGAATATGTACAACATTAATCTCGAAATTTATAACTAGATTATGTTCGAGAAGTTTTGTATTTGTTGGCCGTCGAATGTCTTCTTCTTCACCTCCGAACTCTCTAAAATTTTGAAGTAAAAACCGTAATCCACGTTGGAAGGAGTAGATTACCGTTTTCGTGGAAGGAAAGCATGAAAGGTTTTCCACTTCTTTCCAAAACGGTATTCCATGATTGTTTTCATTTAGATATTTGTTATAAATCAATTAAATAATAGAAATTGGTATTAAATTAATTTGGACCCCCACTTCTTTCCAAAACTATATCACACATTTTTTTCCATTTAGATATTTGTTATAAATCAATTAAAGAATAGAAATGAGTATTAAAGTAATTTGAGCCCTACATTTGTGTAATATATTGGCCCATGTAGAACTTTTGTGAAATTTATTAGTAATTTGGATCCTTCATGTAATATCATATAACAATTTAGACTATATGAGTTAAAGACTCTAAAATAAAACATAAAATGTTTTACTTCTTCCTTTTTCTTCTCCCATAAAGTGTAAGAAGCAAATATATATATATATATATATATATATATATATATATAACCACACACACACCAAAATTTCAATATAAAAAAAACCACACACACCAAAATTTCAATTATAAAAAATGTAGCGAACATTGTATGATCTTCTTAACTTTGTTAGATAAATAAACAATTTTCAGAAGAATTTGTAATTAAAAATTCAAATAAAATGGAACAAGTTACAAATAAGAAAGAGTCTTGGGTATATAAAAGTAAGTACTAACCTTTATATAGCAAAGAAGTCGAAATGCCAATTGGGGTTTCCATTAACAAACAAAAATATTTTGAAGATTACATATTAACATTAAAATTCTTTAATTTTAATGAAAGGGCGGTAGAGTGAGGTTACGATAGAGGAGGTTGCGGCGGCGCTAGAGTGAGAAGACGAGAACGAGAGGAAGGTGGCGGTGACTGGACGGGCATCGTCCGAAGATGGCCTTCTTCAGGTTTGGAGATGGCTTCTTCGTGTGAGGAACGAGGGTTTTTAATTTGGGGGAAATTTTGATTTGGGGAAAAACCTTAAAACCCTTTCATTTTTTTATTTAATTTAATTTTAATAAATTAAATAAATTATTTTATGTATCTTCTACGACATCAAATAATTGTTGCGAAAAATTCTTTCCGAAAAATTTCGTCTTTTCTCGCCAAAAACGCATAATTTTATTTTTTGTGACAATTTTTTTTCCTTTCTTCCATTTTCTAATGTAAACAACTGTCGTAGTAGATAGTTTTTTTTTTTCCTTTCTTCCATTTTCTAATATAAACAACTATCGTAGTAGATAGTTTTTGTTGTAGTGATCTAATGAGAAGTGAATGACATAAAAATTACAAAGTACTTAATATTTAATGAAAATTAGATGACAATTAAATATATTAATTTCATTAAATATATTAATTCGACGATAATCACGTGACAATTAGATAAAAATCGAAAACTAGATAGAAATCGAGGAGTATTTGATGTCTTATTAAAATTTATATAGAACGATTATTACAAAGATTGTAATTGGATGATGAGTAGATATAAATCAGAAATTATTTAGCGTCAAATAACTAGTAAATATTTTATGATTGTCTTCTAAAATTGTAAAGAGCGAAGAAGATAAACTAAATAACAAAAATGAAAGAAAAATGGCTAATCAAACCCGGTTGGTGATTACATGCAAAACTATTTGATTGTTATTTGTATTTAATGGTATGATCATCAATCATACTAATTGCTTTATATATTAACAAAGAAATTAAGTTTCTATTAACGAAATTTAAAAAAATAAACATGCAACCAAAATTTCTAGAAAAGAAAGAGAAAATATAGCAAAAATGTAAAGAGAGCCCGTTACTAAAATTTAGAAAAGAAAAAAACGAGCAAGAAAAGAAAAGAAAAAGGAGAGATTTAAAATAGCCAATCATAGAGAAAGGTTCAATCTTATCATAGGTGGATTTGATTTGATTTTTTAAAATTAAACTGCAGATTATTAAAATCAAATATAAAGGGCATCAATTTTTAAATCAATAAAATCAAATATCCTTCCCAGAAATGATAATCAATTTTTCAACCAATA
This sequence comes from Cucumis sativus, assembly GCF_000004075.3. Classification (NCBI taxonomy): domain Eukaryota; kingdom Viridiplantae; phylum Streptophyta; class Magnoliopsida; order Cucurbitales; family Cucurbitaceae; genus Cucumis; species Cucumis sativus. The sequence continues at coordinate 9,314,066 of NC_026656.2, forward strand.
GAATCAAATATCCTCTTCATGGTAAATTCCAGCAAAATAACGAATGAAAATTGTAGCCAAATCCAAAAATGATTTAAAAAAAATAAATTCTACACTTTGTTTTGTTTTTGTTTGATAATAGACATGAGGAATATTGATATGAATTTAAGGTGTACGATACAAAAAGAAGAAGAAAATGATAAAATTTGACTAATATAAAAGAAAAGAAAAACAAAACAATCTTTGAAAAAAAAAAAAAAAAAAATATATATATATATATACACTAAGAAAATTGTAACTTCCAAGAGAGTGTGGCATTGGCTGGAATCAAGATAGAAAAGAAAATTCGGGAGAAAATGGGGAGAAAGAAATAGGATCACGTCTTGTGTTTGTTAAAAAGAGTAAAATGGGAAAATGAGAATATGAAAAAAAAAAAATCTGAATTTGAGTTTTTTTTTATATATCTACAAAATCACAAATTACTAATTACCTAATCTATTTTGCATCCATTACAACTTTTTTCCTAATCATTAACACTAAAATGGTATGTTTTGGGATTACCTAAAATTAAAAATGAGAAAAAAGAGAGGAGGAATCCAAATGTAATTAGTTGAGGTAAGTGTATAAGTTTGAAACAATTGGTTCGCACTAACAAAAGAAAAAAAAGGCGTGAAGGGTTTTGGTAAATTAATTAGTGGTGTTATTAGTTGGTTGCCGAATGGTAAAAGTAGTGTAAAAGAGGTGGAGGCACGAAGGACCTCATCGCCATGCACGTGCCACATTTACAGGTGTAAAACAATCTGCATATTTCCATTACTAGTTTATACAATAGCATAAGCAATGACGTAACTAAAATGAAGGTTTTAATAGTACTCTTTAATTTGGACTCCATATATATAAATACATCCTCTCCTCTCTGTACATCATTATTTTTTGGCTTTGAAAAGAAAAAAAAAACAAAGTTTGATAATAATGATAATGAATGAGAGAGTTTTATGGAATGGTTTGCCCACCATTGTGATGATGTTGGTTCAATTTGGGTTTGCTGGAGTTAACATTTTCTATAAATTAGCTGCTGCTGATGGAATGAGTTTTCGGATTATTATTGCTTACCGTTTCTTATTTGCTTCTGCTTTCATTCTTCCCATTGCATTCTTTCTGGAAAGGTACTTAATACTTCCTTTCTTTTCTCATTTTCTTTCCCCCACACAAATAAACTGTTGTTTTTATTTTATTTTATTGTTTTCAGAGGTAGAAGACCGAAGCTTACTTGGTCCGTTATTTTCTATGCATTTCTTTGTGGACTCTTTGGGTAATTAATAATTCAGTTTCTTATATTTATTTTGAATTAAACAGAGATTTTGATGTAACTCTAACTTCATCCACCCGTGGATATGGAACTGTCAACAGTTAGCCGTTCAATTATATGCCTACCTCTCTGCTTAGCATCTCATCATTTCTTGTGATTTCCTACCAATATTCCGCCCTCTTAAGTTCTTAAGATTATGTGATTTTTTCCATGCATAAACCTTTTTTTTCTTTTTACAAATTAAATAACACTTGTTTTTCACTCCACTCCAACTTTTGTTTCATCTCTCACTTTTCTTAAATTTTATCTAGACTAAGTTAAAAATGGCAATTTATACCTATTTTTTTTCTTCTAACTTTAAATTAAAATGGAAAATAGATTTTAAAAATATATAATATTGAATATCTTATGTTCTACGCATTTTTTGATATTTATTTCACAAATTCAAATTATTGTTCAAAGTGTTGAAATAATACTTTTATTTTTATATATTTAGATTTAAAAAAAAAAATATAACAAATCTTCACAATTATATTTATACTATATAATAATTTGAAAAAAACTCACAAACTCACCATGAAAAAATACGTCGATCGGGTATGAAAGGATGCACGATCTTGCGTGCACAATTTATATGATACGCGATCGTATACAAAATGATACACGATCGCATAGCAAATCTAGATGATTTTGGTTTAAGATTGTGTATAAAGATCTAAACAATTTTGTACCAAATATCGTTAAGATTTGGTATACGATCATTTAGATTTAACTACGTAATCTTGAACCAAATAACATTTTGAAAAAAATAATAGAAGATTTATGATTGATTGAAAATAAATATCATGATTTCAAAAAAATATAAAAGAAAATTTGAAGATGAAGAGAAGAAGATGGAAAGAAATTGTAAAAGAAAGAAAATAGAAATGATGAATAAACTTAGAATATTTAAGAAAAATGACTCGTTTGAAGGTTTTTTGATTTTATTATACGGTCATAAATATTTGGATGTTTTTGTTAAATGGATGAAAATTAACCTTTAAAAAATCCTCCAAATATTTGTTTGAGTAAAAGTAAAGGAATAGTGCAAATTTAACCATTAGATTCAAAATAATTACGTGTATAGCAACATTTTAATAAATTTGCAAATATAGTAAAACTTGTCAAATTCTAATAATGATAGATGTTGCAAATATTGATCTATCAGTAATAAATCATACGAGTCTATTAGTGATACAAGTCTATTAACAATAGATTTTGCTATATTTACAATTTTTTTTAAAAAATATTACTATACACCTTATTATTATTTCTAAAATGGTCCTTTTTACTTCTGATGGAATAAAAAACGTGAATCTTTATTTTGGTGAAATTTATAAAAAAAAAATGATAAAAAAGAAAAAAGAAATGGGGAAGCCCTTTGAGGACAATAAAAGTGAGGCCATGGTAAGTTAGTTATTGGATTAGCTATAATTAAGAACATTAACAATTCAAAAATAAAATATATAATGTAATAGTGGTACAAATACTTGCATGCAGGGGATCACTGAGTCAAAATTTGTACGTGGAGAGTTTAGCTTTAACATCTGCAACATATGCTTCAGCCATTGGTAACCTTGCGCCAGCCATCACTTTCATTTTGGCCGTTTCCTTCAGGTTTTGTGTAATAAATATTTATTAATTTATGATATAACAAATGGAATTAATAATAACAATAAATAAGAAAGAAAAAGAAAAGGAATATTAGAATAATAATTATTCATGTTGATATATATATATATACGAATGGATGGGTCAGGCTGGAGAGGATGAACATAGGAACAATGCGAGGGAAGGCTAAAGTGATGGGAACATTAATAGGAATAGTTGGGGCCATGATTCTCACATTCTACAAAGGCGTGGAACTTCATCCTTGGTCTACTCGGGTCGACCTTTTGCATAAAGGTCATAATTCCACTGAACACGTGGCCCCAACAGAACATACAATTCATAGTCATGTGTTGGGGAGTGTGATGGGTGTTGGAAGCTGCTTCTCTTATGCTTTATGGCTCATCGTCCAGGTGAGTTTCACATCATCCCTCTCACGTTCAATCATGCTAGATTAAATTAAATTAGATTAGATTATGGTTTTTTTTTTTATCAATATTAATTTTATAGTATATATAGGCAAAAATGAGTGAATGCTATCCATGCCACTACTCAAGTACAGCATTAATGTGTATGATGGGATCCGTTCAAGCGGTTGGTTTTGCTCTGTGCGTCGAAACTCAATGGAGTCGTTGGAAATTGGGTTGGAATATCAGGCTTCTTTCTGTCGCATATACAGTATATCTTTTTTACTTTATCTCTTTCAAATTCTTCTATTTTTTCTTTTTAACAAAAGAGTTGTGTTTTCTCATTTTCGACTCAAATGATGTTCATCTTAATACCTTCTTTCTTCTACTTACAATCAAAGAATATATATATAAAACCAAACACTTCTTGTTCTTTACAAAGTTATCACACATCAATTTGTACTTGACATGGATAAGCTGCCAAGTGATGTAATAATATAATATAATTTTTTCATATAATATGGTTATGTTGCCTTAACCCTTCTATTATTTCTTCATTATACTTTTTAGTTGGATACCAATGCTATTTTGATTCACAATTTTTTTAACTAAGTGCTTTAAAAGTATTTATTTTAATTTTTGCAATTTTAAAAAGTGATCATTCATTTGGTCTCAAACAAAAAGATAAAGCAACTAAAACAATACCATTCAAACAAAAAGATAAAGCAACTAAAACAAACTAAAACAAACTAAAACAATACCATTCAAACAAAAAGATAAAGCAACTAAAACAATACCATTCGAAGAGGTTAAAATTATTATATTGTAAATAGGAAGAAGTGAAAATTTGTTAGTAGCCATTTTAAATGTATACATGGAGTAAAGTAATTGAAAGGAATATTTAAAAGCTTACCCGTTTTTAAGTAGGTTGAGGTTGATTGGATTTTAAGAACTTTTGTACAAAGTTGAAGAGAAAAGATATATAGAAAATTGAAAGAAAAAATATATATATACGGTGTTTTGTGATATATAATTAATAATGTGTATATGTACTGTGGATGATGGTAGGGGATCGTGGCTTCAGGAGTGATGGTAACGTTAATAACATGGTGCGTACGAATCAGAGGCCCAATGTTTGTATCAGTCTTCAGCCCTCTAATTCTAGTTCTCGTTGCCATAGCTGCCTCCTTGTTTCTACAAGAAAAACTCTACTTAGGATGGTATCTAATACTTCCCTCCTTTTTCAATTATATATCATTTTCGTATGATTAATTTTTACAAAAATAATAAACCGTCAAAATATTTAGGATTCCAATAACAAATAAAAAAAAGCTAGGGTTCCAATAACAAATAAAAAAGCTGACGAAGCTAATCATTTCCTTCTAAATATTTTACGTTTGCTTTTTTTCACTGTCTTTCATCTCCTCATTTTCTGCTATTTTTTTTCCTTTGTATGTCTTTTTCTCTTTTTCTTCTGTAATTTTTTTTTAAAATATTTCCTTTTGGCTTTCAATTTTTCTTTTCATTTTTATCATTTTTTTTCTCTTCTTCCAAAATTTTTCTTTAAACTCATTTAGTTGTTTAAGGCAGTGGATCAAATATAAAAAATCGTAAAAAAAAACCGTTTAAAATTCTTGGTTTTTAAAATTCTTTTTATATACGATCATTTAAATTTGGTTGGAAATATAATCGTAAAAAAAATAGTCAAATCTAAACAAAGAATCTTGGAAAAAAAATGGTTTAGATTTGGATAAAACGATAAAATTAAACGATCAAGTAAGAAATGAATAGTAAAATCTAAATGATTGTTTACTAAATATTTTACGTACTGCATGTCAATTAGTTGTGTGACTTTTTTGATATTTTTTATTGTAGCGTGTGAACTTTTTGTGTGTTTAAAATTGTTTTATACTGTGTAAATATTTCAACGTTATGTTATCCTTGTTTTTTAAAAAATATTTTTTCTTTTTTTCTTATCCAATTGATTTTTGCATTTAATTAGTGATATAATCACTGTTAATATTTCAACTCTACTGAAAACACTATATTTATCATTTATAAATTTGGAGGCATCTAAATATTTAAAATTTTCTATATTTCTAAATATTATTCTCAGTCATTTTTCTATTCAAAATAATTATACCATTATGTGTTTGTAAATTCTTTAATTTTCTCTTTTAGAAAAAACAATAAAGCAGTTTTCTAAATTCCATCTGGCACATTAAAATAAGCTAGCTAGGAACGGAGAATACATTTCCATAATTTCCATAATGTAGAGAGACACTGAATTAAAGATATGTGATTATTGTTGTTACACAAAGCAATAGCTGATCTATATTTTTTTCTTAGGCTCGAAAAAGAAAAAAAGAACACGAATTTCAAGTTATTGAAATTTTTTGGACTTTCTAGTTTGACGAAGATCCCGTTGTTAGTGGATATTAAAGCATTTCAAAATTGGATCAATTAATTGATGATTTTTTTACTGAAGTGCTGTTACAATGATTATGTTTGCTTTTGTAAGTGAATTTGTATTTTTCATCCGACGTGGTATCTAGCCTTGAGGTTATCGATACTTCATTGCATTACAATCATACAAAATTCATTTTTTTCCTTATAAAAAATGTTTTGAGAAACAATTTCCTAAAGATGGCAGCATGTAATTAGGTTAATTAGCCAAGAATAATAAATATAGAAAAGTTTATCATGAGTAGATTCGATTGGAGATATAATTGTAGGTATGGTTTTTCTTTAATAAACTCTACAAGTAATATATTTGTTAAAAGATATATGAATTTACATTTTTATCCCGTAAAAAAAAAAAAAGATAACATTGTTATTTGGGCTAATTAAATTTTGTATTTATACATGTGCTTGTAATGAATGGCAGCGTGGTTGGAGGAATGTTGATGGTGTGTGGATTATATATGGTACTATGGGGTAAAAGCAAAGAAATCAGAAAGATAACACAATTAGCTCCCATGGAAAGCATTGAAGAGCAGCTGCAGCAGCTGGGTGGTGAAGGGATAGATTTGGTCATTTCCTCTCCAATTACTCCATTGTCCAAAACTCATGTCACCAATAGTCAGCATAATAATAATAGTAATGTTCCACATTCCAACAATTAGAAACCAATAAACACTTGTAATCTTGTATATTTTGATATTCCATCATGTGTTTTAGACAAAAAAAAAGTGTTGAACATGTACTGTTGTAAAGATATAAAACCATATTTCCCCCTCCTCATCCATTTCTCTTATCCAATCGTAAATATCAATTAATTTGAGTTGTTTTAGGACAAATATCAATTTACACCTTGAATTCGGGTTGTATCAATTTTGTCTCTGAAATAATATTATATCAATTTAAACCTTAAACTTACATAAATATATCATTTTGAACCCTCAACTTCTATAAGTCTATATATCCAAATAAAACATAATGGAGGGTTTAGATTGATACAATCATATAATTTTAGGTTTTAAATTGACACACTTTTAAAGGTTCGAGGTTTTAAACTAATCGATACAATTATTAGGTTGGGATTTAATAGCTTTGTAAATGAGCTAGGTAGGTTAAAACAGCCAAGATATCCACACTTATGCATTAATTCTTTTACTTTTATAGGAAATTATAGTAGATGAAATGAGAGATCTCCTAGTGCACAAAAGCGTCAAGAGATATATGAACAAGCGTTGAGAAAAGATCTCATGACTCATAAATGCTCGTCGAGATATCCATAAATGACTCACAAAAGCCTTGATGCGATACGACTTACTTAATTAACTTATGATTAAGGCGCGCTCCTCTCAGAGCCTTTAAACACCATACGTGGTCTCCTTTTGGGATCCAAATGACCAAGCCTAGCTAAACAAAGAATATCTAGAGAAGAGTTAACTTAAAAGAGTTATAGAGCTTCGTGTTTAAGGGCGACAAACCTCTCGGTGCCTAATGTCCACACTTGTTAACCTTTCGGAACACAAATGATGGAAGTTATCACACTTAGGTCAAGTTTGTCTCTCAACTTCTCCTTGCATGTGTTAACATGTGAAACCCCAAAATTTTCTAAAGTCATAGGAACGTATTTGGGACTAACTTAGAGTATGGAAATGTGATCAAGGAAGAAAAAGTTTAAAAATTTTGCTAAGTGTTAAAGAAAGAAGCTTTAGGCGTTTAGAGGTTAGGATGGACGAGGGACATTAAATAACCTCTAAATGACATTCTTTACGTGTTTTGATGTAGGTATTAGGCGGGCAAAGTATGAAAATAATCTCTAAATAAGTGTCATTGGGTGTTTAGAACATGTCAAGGCGTTTAGAGGTTATAATGGTGATACATTGGGTGACTAAGACGTTTTGGATTTATAAGGGACATTGGCCATTTATATTTGGCGAGGAAGGACTAAGAGGTTAATAAGTGAAATGAGATGACATTGGGTGTTTAGATTTGGTAAGGAAGATGGATTAAGAGGTTAGTAGGCGAAATAAGGTGATATTGGGCATTTTGGTTAGTCGGCCAAAGCTATGCAAGAAGGACCATAGAGGTTAGCTATGCATTTTGGTCAATTACGTGACATACTTATGACAATTGGTTTCAGGCTAATCCAGATGTATTAATCATTTTACATGCAATTTTATAGCCGAGAAGGAGATAGAATGAAAGCGAGAGGTGTAACAAGGAGATTAAGAGGTGGAAAAGCAAGGATAAGGAGTCAATTAAGTTTCATGCAAGGATCCCTATAAATAGGCAATTTCAGCCAAAAGTTGCTCAAAACTTACTCGTGTCATTTCCTTCAAATTACTCTTAAAAGATTAAGAATTGTGTCTAGTTTATTGAGAAGGGTTGTTGTGCATTTTGGATACAAGAAGGTTGGGGTTTTGGTTAAGAAAGGTGAGAAGGTCGTTTTCTAGGTGAATCTGAGCAAGGTGCACTCCTAGAAGGCTACAAAGCTCGTATATTTGATTTTTGCTTTGAAATTTTGATGTAAGAAAATTAATATATTTTAGAGCAATGTTTTAGAAGGAAGATTTATCAAATAAGTTTTGACTTTTAAGTTATGAGTTTTCAAAGTCGGGTCATGTTTTATGGAAGAAAAAGAAGGTTTTGTGCAGTGGCCGCGTGTTATGCATGTTAGGCGAGATGGGTGTACATTTATGTTATACAAGTTATTTTAGATTTATTTAATGCACATGACAAGGTCATGGCACATCTGAGTGGCAAGGGATGCACCGAGGCTACGCGCATGACCTTACGTTAAGAGGTTAGCGTGCAGGTTGTGCGGGAAGTACAACGTGTGCAAGGTACGCAAGGTACGCAATGGGCACGCCATTTATGTGATAACTAATAGAAATACAAGTTATTATAGCTTCTTAAGTAAAATAATAAAGGCATACCATATGAAAATAAGAGAAAATAGAGAGAATAAGTTGGCGATTTAACTACTCTGCGAAAAGTTTATTACAAAAGAACTTCATGCCTATTTTATCCTCTTCTAGTGCTCTCATCGCAGATTATTAAGCAAAGAAGAGTGAAGCTCAGCGAAGAAAGCATAGTGCGTGAGGAGATTCCTCCAACCTCTATAACGCAAGAAAATGGATGTGTGGGTTGGATTTCGTTTTTATTATTTTCGCAAATAATAAAGTATATGCGTTATGAACTTAATTATTATAACTTATTTTGTCCTTTTTGCAAGTGCCCTTTTAATAAATGTATCGACAATACAACAAAAGTATTATACTTAATGCATCAACGTATTTAATTAATTGAGTGTATTTGCAAAGTTTAACAGATGTATCAACAACATATAAGTGTATCAAACCAATTATGTGTATCAAGTGTTATTTAATTCATCAAGTGTATCAACAAGCATAACAAGTATATCAAAAACACACAAAGTGTATCAACAACATATCAAATGATGCGTGAAAATGTTTATAATTCTAGAGAGTAGATTTGTAATTTTGCATTTTTCAAATGTGGACTGGACTTGAATTTTGTCCGTAGTGTGTCATGGACCTAATTTCTAAAACTAATTTTGCTATATTTGTGGTTATTTGGTATAAATTAGCTTAATAAAAACATCAATTACCGATTTGAATGAAAATGTCTTTGCGAAATAACAGACTTTTATATAATGGCTAATAATGACTATATTTAAACAGTATCTTAAAAAAACACATGAAATTCACCACCCAAAGTCAGTGCCAAAACTAAGTAGTTAAAAACAAAAGGAAGAGTCTGTTACACGGAGACCATGACAATCAAAGTAACCAAAGGTTCACTCAAACAATCCCCCCTTAATAAACATATGTATGGAAATGGAACAACGTCATTCTTCTTTTTATGAGAAAGGAAAAAGAAACTACCCACTCACTATTCCTCCTCCAGATGATGCCCCCCTTTTGTTTATTCCTGCATCCACAAATTTACCTTTCATGTCAGACAAGTATATATCTCCTCAGACAAAAAAAAAAAAAAAATACAAGTTTTATGCAATAGAATTCACCATTATTCATTCATAACATCTACTTTCATTAGTCACTTCTAACAAAAGTCATCGCTTTCACAGTCATGGCTGTTAAATACATTTTAAAATATATATATATATATATCTACTACATTTACTTAACCCTCTAAAAATTAAGTCACATCATCTAAGTTATAAATAAGACCCGTTCTAATATCAAACTAAATGACCCTTAACTTAACACACTTCCTTTGACCCATTAACTATCAGTCTGTTAGATGGGGGTTTCGATTGATTACAGAAAAGAAAAATCATTTTGTTTCACACTATTTTGACAAAAATAGTTTAAAATAAACTTTAAAAAGTGCTTAAGAAGCTAGTTTGAGTGATTTCTATACACTCCAATTTTTTCCAAAATCTTGTTTTCAGAATTAAACATTGAAAAGACAAACCAAACACACCTTTAGTTCTAATAGAGTCTATATTCCTAATGTTAGAATGATTTCATTTGATTGAAATCTGAACAAACTAGGAAAGGAGGCAGGTCTCTGTTATTAAATAACTTATTTTGTATAAGGATATATAGTGACTTCAGATTATATATGGTTAATGATATATAAAGTACTTTAAAGGATCTGCAAAATATCAGCAATGGAGTAGTGTGAAGTTTCAAGGGAAATCTATTTTTGGTCAAATGGATTTGGTTTTTAGCAATGTTGAAACTTGAAGGGTACTCATACACAGTAGTAACAACATAGAAGAAGATATCTCATACCTCGTCATCATCGTCTTCGCCATCTTCTTTATTCTTCTTGAGGCGTGTAGTACCACCCTCTTTAACAATGGGCAACTTCATCTGACCAAAAGGTGTGTCGACATGAATATTCCCTTTTATGGTGTAGCCAGTGCCTCGTCCTCTAATCATATCCCAAAGTGCAGAACCGAAGTCCTTTGGCCTGAAGGTGATGGGTAAGTCAACGTAACTGATCCCATTTTTATCAATGGGTGTAAATTCGGAGAGATCCGCACGTCCAATACTAACATCAGAGAGCCAGACTTCACAGTCTAGGTCCTTCAATCCCAACTCAAAGTCATTCTTATTCTCCAATTTTAAATGGAGAATGGCAACAGTTTCTTCAAATGAAAATCTCTGAAACTGTATCTTTTCAATATCAACATCGGGCTTGTAAGGAATAGGAATCTCTCCAGTTTTCTCAAGTGGCAATGTCAACCTACCAAAAACAGGGACATCCACAATCAGATCAACCTTGATCTTGTAAGGAATGATACTTCCAGGTTTAATGTCATGATATGTGTTCCTTATATCATCAAAAACCAACTTCACAGGAATTTTGACAGTCTCCTCTCCATGAGCATGAATTGTTCCAGCATCAGGAATCAGCCCAGCGATCAGTTTCCTGCCATCACTCTCTATCAAATAGTCAATGTCAACTAGCGGAATAGGGACAGGATTGGGGTTTTTAATTAGAACATCAACAACAATCTCAGCCTTCTCAAGACTGATGGATGGAATATGAATCCCACTGACATCGGCCGTCGGCTTCCCAAAACCGATCGTTTCTTCAATCTTTTCACCGATGTCGTGAATGAAATCTTTAACTTTGTCAAGGAATCCACCCTTCCCTTCACTTTCATCTTCCTTGTTGTCTTTTCCTTTGTCACCTCTTTCCACGATCTCAGGTTTATCAGAAGATGCCATAACTTCATTGCAAATTACAAATGCAAAAATTTAGAACCATTCTCATATTCGGTCGGGTTGTAAAATGACAAAGATGTAATTGGATGATAAAGTAAACAAATGAAATGGTGCATAAGAAAAATGCATAGTTTGACTCAGCAACATGAACCAAAATTCTAGAGACTCAGATCAGACGTTCGAGAGACAAATTACAAGTTATTAAAGTTTCTAAAAGTCTACTAAACTAATGAGAGTTCATAAAATTAAAGAAACCAGCGAAAGTGAAGAAATGATGCAAAAGGCAATAACAACTTATCCATAAGAAATGGTGAGATTTGCAGAATAGAACCTCAAAAAGGAATGGATTGAGGATTCAAATCAGATTATGAAAGGCCGATGTGATCGGATCGAGTAAAAATTTTCAGAAGAAGAGAAGATCAAACAAGTGAAGCCAAACATAGAACAAAAAACGAAGAGAGGTAATAAAAGAGTAAAGAATGAAAAGAAAAGAAAGGAAAAACGGAAAGAATGTGAGTAGAAAATTGAAAAAAAGTAGAAAGGAGAAGAACTAACCTGTGAGTGAGAGAGAGAGAGATCCGAAGGGGAATTGGAGCAGGAAGTGAAGTAAGAAGTAGGAAGAAGAAGAAGAAAGTGAAAGGGAGAAAATGGTGAATGAGATTTAGATCCAAAGAAAGAGGATAAAATGATTGATCACAATTTAGATTAGTGCCAACCGACACGTTGGTGGTCTTTACGCGTTGCCGACCAATTTTCTTTCCTTAATTAATTCACGTCGCTCCAACAAATATATAAATTGTATATTAATAAGAATTTTGTTTTCTTATATATTAATTGAAAAATTCTTACGGCTGTTCGAGGGAATAAAAGAAATTAGAAAAAGTGGATTAAGTGGAGGAAATATTTATTATAATTTTTGTTCGGGGAAGGATTAGGTGAAAGAATTATGAGAGATTATTTATAATACTTGTTTAGTAGAAAGATTGAGTGAAAGGATTATGAAAGATGATAGGATTATGAAAGATGATTTATAATCCTTGTTTGGGGGTTTAAGGTTATATGAGAAGGATTATGACTAAAAAATTGTATTTTTTTTATTTGTGTAATTTTTTTTACAATTTATACATTAATTCGAATATGAGAAAAAATACATAATTATTTTTTTCCTTTAAATGAAATTCTTGTTTTTTTTCATGAACTCATTACAAAATGAAAAATTTGCTAATATGTGTTGCAAACTTTGTTCCTACTGTGAAAGAATCTACAATCAAAAATTGTATTCAAATTCATTTTTCTTGTTAACCGGCACACAAGCTTTCACAAAAACATGTATTAATTATTTATTTCGGTTGTGTAATATACGTTTCTAAAATTTGTACCGTAATTCAATTTATAAATAAATTATGTTTTTGAATTTAGCATTTGTCTTCAATTTTTAGTTCAATTCAACCCGTAAATCCAATATATTAAAAATCTCCATATCCGCTCCTATATGCACATAGAGCCACCTACCATGGGTTAAACTAGCCTCGAAGCCATATGACATCCTCACCTAGGTTCAGAATCTCGAATCTCCGTCCACGACCTTTTTCAGCCTCAAAACCCTGTGATAACCATAAGTGGCGCTATGGAAACAAATTTACATAGCCTTAGAGAAATCACCAACATTATTTCACGAACATCACATGTTTAAAGTTTTAAAAAACAAACATGGTTCGAAGCACATCCCATAAAATCATTTTCAATATTTGGCGATCAATACAAGTTTTAAGAATAACCTTTTATTCAAAACATCCACAATTTAATAAGCAATAATGTATTCTTTAAATCAGTTGTCATATAAGTCGCTATTAATAAGTTTAGGTTCAACCATGCTTTCCAAATATAAGAGTTCACGAAAATCGAAATTTATATTTTAAAAAATATTTCTAACACCATTTATAAGTACTATAGTAGCATATATACATTTATACTAAAATTACTTGAAAATAAACCACTCACTATCAACAACTCGATCCCTCGAAATTATATGCTTTCCCCATTTCACACTACAAGAAATAGGGTCTTCCCCAATGTAGCCCCACGTTGGCAAAAACACTAAAACACGTCGAGGAAGGTTACTCCGACGTCTCAGTCGACGTCGACATGTACGTCGGGGAAAGCACATCGGGGATACTTTCCTCGACATAGATCTCGTTGACGATGGAGAAACGCTCACCAATGCACATTTTCAGCACGTCAAGGAAACCCTTCCCCGACATGACGTCACGGAAACCTTCCCTGACGTGATGTCATGGAAAGCCTAAACTTTCTTTTCTTTTCTTTTACATTTTGTTTTGTTTTCTTTGTTTTCTTCTAGTTTGTTACGTTCTGTTTCAATTGCATACTTCTATTTTTATAGTTTCTTCGTGAGTTTTTGTTTTAACTTTGTGTTTTAATGTGGATTCATAAACACATTTTGTGGTACTCTAGATTCTGGCTCTGCTATGATTTGAAAGAGTACAGAAGCGAAAAAGTTAAAATGGAAAAGAAAAAGAGAAGAGAATAAGACACTCTCGGCGGTGGTTGCAGCGAAGATAGACGACGATGGCATTATAATTATCCTCCTCTCCCTCTCTCTCAATTGATTTTGGGTTGGTTTTCGTTTTTCATTCTGTTCTGTGTTGAAGGGAGAATAAATAATGTGCACTTTCCCCGACGTCTTCGAAAACGTTGAGGAATGTACCTTTCGCTAATGTATGAAGTGCACACGTTGGGAAAAGTTTGAATAATAAATTTATTATTTAAACTTCCCACGACGTGTTTCCTGCCACATGTCGGGGAAAGATAACCATTGTCACTTCAATACGAACACTTTCTACGACGTGTGGCAGGTTGCACGTCGAGAAAAGGTTGAACAATAATTATTAATAAACTTTTCGCGATGTCACTCCATCAGACGTCGAAGAAAGTTTAAATGAAAAATCAATATTTAAACTTTTCCCGACGTTACCATGCACCATGTCACAAAAAGTCTAAAATTAAATTTAATTCATTCACTTTTCGCAATGTTTGGCAGGGTGACGTAGGAGAAAGTGAACACATTAAATTTAATTTTAGACTTTCCACGACGTACAGGAACAAGAAGTCACAAAAAGTTTAAAATTCAATTTAATGTGTTAACTTTCTTCGACGTCACCCTGCCAAACGTCGTGGACAGTCTAAAATTAAATTTAATGTGTTTAGTTTTTGCGACGTTTGGCAGGGTGACATCGGAAAAAGTGAACACATTAAATTGAATTTTAAATTTTCCATGTTTTTTTGTAGTGTTAACTGGCATGAAACAAAGATTAAGGTCTCTCACTTATCTTCACTTAGCAAAACGACACAACAATCTCTAAAAACACTTCATTATGAGCATTCAAGCTATTTTATATTTCTAGAGTCCTTACATTCTCAAATCTTCTTAGGCTAGACTAAAAATCCACTTTCAAACCTTTAAACCTCAAATTTAAATCGTTCGTCAAATGGATGTTCAAATTTAAGTCAAACTCATTGGTTCTTTCGTTTCAATACGGTTTTATACCCAATATTCATACCATGAAGATTTAGATCCATTAACAATCTAAATATCAATCTAGTGAGCCAATAACTTATGAACTTACATAAACTCGTCTAAAACAATTTTAAACGTATTAATCAATGCTTCCAAGTTCTTCAAATCTTCGATCCCTCGTACAAAAAAAATATAGGTACAAAATAAAGTTTACACTAAGACCAAATGGGTATTCAAGAATTATGAGAGAACCCACTAAATTTATCTACAATGTTATCAATACCTGTTGAAATCACTTTGGCAGCACATTAACGACTTTCTAAAATCAAAACTAGTACTTACAACCATTTTATGTTTCAAAGCTTATAAACGTAACACCTAAGCGAACTCCAAAGTTAAAGAAAAGTCCATTTTCAACCTTTACATCCAGCTCTAGGACCCGAGCATCATGGGTAATTCAATTTTAACGTTTAAATTTAATGGACATTCAAAAACTCAAGGGAAACTCAATAAAATCATTTTAAATCTTCCCAAGAACTTAGCAAAGTAGTCTTAACCCCAACGGATAATCCTCTAACAACCTTCAACTTTCGAATCCTAGTATCCAAAAATCATAGATTGTTGAATATTAACATTAAACTTAAATGGGTACTCAAGAACAAATCCATAAAGCTTAGAGAATCTCATCCAAATTTGTGCCCCAACACCCAATTTTGAGTCTCCTCTCGATTGGACATGGTGAATAGAGAAGTTGAGAGTGAAATGATGGCATGAGGGGAGGTCTGCGCTCAAAATTTCGAGAGAGGGGGAAAGTTTCATGTTTTCACGAAGAAGAAGAAGAATGATCCTGAGTTTTTTTCTTCTCTCTCTTTTCAATAATTAAAAAGTAGTTCTAATAATGTGAAAAGGACCATAATGCCCCTCATTTCAAACTCAACTTACCTTTTTGCCCTTAGTTTCCTTCCTTTGACGTTCAAATTTTCAAGTCTTATTTCGAATTAAACTTGTTCCAATTTTCTTATTAAAACAAATTAACCTTAAAGAGTTGACAATTAGATTTAAACTTGTTTTTCACAACTTTAAAAATATTAATATAAAAGGAGAATGGTAAGAGAGCTTACACCTTTTAATAGAGATATATTTTTTAAAACATTAATTAAAATCATTTTTTCTCGAGACAAATCTTGTACTCTCCCAAAGATGTTATCTCGCCCCTAAAAAATTCTAGAAAATTGGACTTCCAAATTTTTTAGACTCTGTCGTATGATTTTGTTTAAGAAAAACGGTACAAGTTATTCAAAAAATTTGAATAAAAAACCTTATGAAATTATAGATTAAATTTTGAACGTTTGAAAAAGTAAAAAATTATACTTTAAACAAAATTTTCTAAATGATTTAAAAATAAAAGTTTTGTAAAAGATTTTAAAACTTAGAAAAATTTAAATTAATTAGAAGAATTTTAAAATATGAGCCTCTTTTTCTTTTTTTCCCCCACAAAATTCAATGGCATTTATTAATAAATATTGCTCAATTAAATCTTTTACATGAGGGAAGACTAAGAACAATATATAAATTAGAAAAAAACAAGAGTAAAAAAGCATCCTAATAAATTAAACTAACACAAAATAATATATTGAAATTTTAATAAAAACATATTGAAGATCGATCTCGGACTTCCAAAGAATCAATTTCCTCACCTCAATAATTCTAGGAAATTGAACTTCAAAAATTCCTAGATTTCGTCATCATAATGTCTTTTTTTTTTTTTGAAGAAAATTAATTGAAAATGTTAACAAATTTAAACAATTATTAAAAATAACATATTAAATTGACCACAAAAGAGGGGGAAAATAAAATATTAAATAACATATAAAAGACGAGAACATACTAAAGAAGCAATAAACAACACTATAAAAGAAAAAAAATTAAATAAATAAAAATGCTAATCATAAAAAAGAAGAAGAAAGAAGTAAAGATACAATATATAGAGAATAGGGCTTAAGAATAGATTTGGAAAGACATAATAATAAATAAAAAGAAGATAATCAACAAGGTATAAAAAAATATGTAATAAATAAATATTCTTACTCAAATCAATATCGAGTGTGTCTAAACACACACTCATCCATCTAGTCCAAAGTTTCGATTATATTTTATTTTCAACTACAAAATAGTTACAAAAGAAATACGATCTAATAAGAGACATCACAAAACTCACATCCTTATCATGACTCTCGCTTCTTCTAACTATCCCACGAAGAAATACAAGACTTGAATGTATACATACAATAAGAATGAGAGTCTACAATTAATAAAGGTGAGCTGAACCAATGTTTGGTCATTGACTACTAATTGGGGGAGAAAACATTTAAAATGTGAATTGAAAATTTAGTGAGTGGCAAGTTTTTAGGAGTAAAAACTCGTAAGATATACTAAAACAATGTGTAAAAATGTATCGATAATGAAACAGTAATTAAAATATCATCATTACATAAGTAAACCATGAATCAAATCAACGAGCATGTACTTAATCTGACTATGGCAATGCGCCTAAATATACAACCAAGAATAGCTCGCATATGATCAAATTAAAGATAATCATGCAGCCAAAACTAACTCATGCATATTTAGTACCCGCCACGATAGCAACTTCCATCTAATCCGACTATGGTAGGATACTAATTACACGGCCCAAAAGAGCTCACATATGATCCATATCCATAAGGAAACATGCGGCCAAACAGAGCTTACACATACTTAGAGCCTACCACAGTAACAACCTCCATATTTGTGCACATAGAGTCACCCACCATAGGTTAAGCTAAACCCGAAGTCATATCATAATCCTCCATCAACATCCTCACTTAGGCCCAAGTTCTCGAATTTTTGGTCACGACCTCTTCTAGTCCCGCAACCCCCTAACAACCATAGGTGGCGTTACGAAAACACATTCACGTTGCCTTAGAAAAATCACAAACATTCATAAAATTACATATTTCATGTTTAAAAGCCAAACATGGTCAGAAACACATTTCATAAAATCATTTTCAATCCTTAGCGATCAATTCATGTTTTAAGAATAACCTTTCCATTCAAAACATCCACATTTAATAATAGATCAAGTATTCTTTAAACCAATTGCCATATAAATCGTGATTGATAAATTCAGATTCAACTATGCTTCAGAATATTAGAGTTTATGGAAACTGAAAATCATATTTAAAAATATCTCTAGAGCATAGTTCATAAAGTTTTTACAATCGAGTTTGAAGTTTTCACAATCATGGCATAATAACAAATATCAATTTAGAATAAAAATACTTGAAAATAAACCACTCACTATCAATGACTCGATCACCCCAGGATTATACGCTTTTCCCATTTTAAGTTGGCCTGAAACAAAAATTAAGGTCTCTTAGTTATCTTCACTTAGCAAGACAGCACAATAATCTCTAAAAACACTTCATTACGAGCATTCGAGCTATTTTACTTTTCTAGAGTCTTTACATTCTCGAATCTTCTTAGACTAGACTAAAAATCCACTTTCAAATATTTAAACTTCAAATTTAGATCCTTAGTAAAATGGATGTCTAAACTTAAGTCAAACTCATTGGGTCTTTCATTTCAATACACTTTTATTTCAACTATCAAAGATTTTTAGATCGAATTCCACTATATCAACATGAGCCAACTAACCTTACACTTCATGGGAGGCCACCGAACATGAGCCAACTAACCTTACACTTCATGGGAGGCCACCGAAATTCATTTTATGTTTCTAAGGTCCTCGAATTTTCAAAGCGCTTAAGATTAGACTAGACTTTTTATCTATGAAACCTTAGACATGAAATCTAGATAATCAACTCAATCAGCATCCAACTTAGTTCGAACTCAATGGGTCTTTTAGGTAGATACACTTTTGGGACCCTTAAACTGCAACTTAAACTCTTAACGTCATAAGCAACCAAAAATTAAGACGTCTTTTACATCCATACGCTTTTATATTCAATATTTCTACCTTAGCGATTTAGATCGATTAACAATCTCAATACCAATCTAACGAGTCAAACACTTAGCAACTTACTCAAACTTGTCTTAAATGACATTAAATAGTCTATAAAATCATTGTAACTGTATAAGTTATTATAAAATTTTGATTAGAAAATCTTATGAAATCATTGTAACGACCCAACTTTTTATATGAAACTGAAGTCATTACTAAAAAAACCAACAACAAAATGCACTTTCTTAAAAAGGGAAAACTAATTTTTTTATAAAATCAACTATCAAATAAATGTTCGAAAGATATAAAATCGATAAAAGTAATAAAAGTAATTTTAAAACATGACTCGCAGGTACTGAACAACTGATACATAGACGTGGAAGTAAAACTAAGTTCACATATGACATGTCAGGGTCCCTTCTTGTCACTTGCCAACTTTCCAGATACTCTACCTTTAGCCTGAAATATAAACATAGATAATGAGTGAGTATATAAAATATATCCAATAAAAGAACCACTACTAGTCCCACTAGGGTATTGATTAACTTCCCATTAAGATTTTGTAAGTAGATACCCGAAACTATTGTGTCCCCAATGGACCACATGCAATCTAGTGATCCTAAAGGAACACTCTCATTTGTCGGTGAATCCAAAGGAACACCTATGATATCGAACTGTAACTATTGTGAGACTCACATTTCTAATTTGGGTAAGGAAGTAAAATTCAGCTAAGTATTAAGAAGTTGGCATTTGATTAAATTCGTGAAAATGATTAAGTGATAAAATCTTTTGTGCTTGAGTATACATTTTTGTGATAAGAAAATTTCAAGGTTGTAACAAACTCGCATCATATTCGTACTACTTCGACGTTATAGTCACAGTATGGTTTGGGGTGTGATAATTTGATATCAACGCGATATGTTCTTCGGGAAAGCATAAATAAATTTATGTTGAGTGAGCTAAAAGTTGAGTATTTGTTAGAAGATTTGAAACAACAATGAATTCAAAAGCTTATTCTGTAAACCCTAACATTTTATTACCACAGCCTAAGGGAAATTTTGGAATAGAAAGGTTGAAAAGGTTAGGAGCCACTGAGTTTGGTGGAACATCTAAATCGGAAGAAGCTGAAAAATGGCTATGAACATTGAAGAAATGCTTCCACGTTATGTAGTGTCGGGAAGAAAGAAGAGTGAATCTAGCTGCATTTTTATTGCAAGAAGAGGCTGAATTGGGAAGAATTTGAGGGAATATTTAATGACAAATATTTTTTAGTGGCATATATAGAAGAAAAGAGAGATGAGTTCCTCTATTTGAAATAGAGAAGACTCTCAATTGCTGAATATGAGAGGAAATTCATAGATTTGGTGAAATACGCCTTAATATTAATCGTGGATGAGGGAGAAAGATGTAGGCGTTTTGTAAATGCCTTGCAACAGGAGATCAGGACACTTATTGTCCCTATTTTGATAAGGAGTGACTACGCATAATTGGTGGACGCAGCCCTACGAGTGGAAAAGAGTTTGGGCTTAAAAAAATCAAGCTCTGACTTAGGCGAGAAAGGAGAAGAAGGAAGTCAGAAGAACAAGAAAGCTATGATTTTAATATTATAAGACTATAATTTCGAAAGTAAAAGTAATAAAAAGTATTTTTTTTTTTTTTTTGTGCATTATTCTCTTACCGTTTAAATTTCAAGGATGAAATTTCTTAATAGGGGAAGAATTGTGAGACCCATTTCTAATTTGGGTAAGAAAGTAAAATTTGGCTAAGTATTAAGAAGTTGGAGTTTGAATAAATTTTTGGAAAGGATTAAGCCATAAAATCTTTTATGGTTAAGTATACGTTTTTTGTGATAAGAAAATTTCAGCAAAACTGAGTCCCCATATGGCATGTCATGGACCCTTCCTGTCACTCCCTGGTTTTCCAGATCCTCTACCTTTTGTTTGAAATATTAAACATAGAGAAATAGTGAGTATATAAAATATACCCAATAAAGAAACTACTACTAGTCCCACTAGGGTGTCTGTTAACTTCCTATTAAGCTTTCGTGAGGAGGTACCCAAAACTATCGTGTGCCATATGGACCATACACAATTTTGTGATCCTAAGAAAATACTCTCATCTATCAATGAGCCTGAAGGAACACCTATGATATCAAGCTATAACTATCGTGTGTCCAATGAAATACACGCAATCTAGTGATACCGAAGGAACACTCTCATCTATTGATGACTTGGAGGAATACCTATGTTATCTGGTTGTAGTGATCTCGTCGGAATACCTATGTTATCTGGTTGTAGTGATCTCGTCAGACCATTTATAAATATAAACATGCAGACTGGTGGTCTCGTTGAATTCACACAATCATAAATCTATTAAAGGGTGGTGATTTCGAGGGACACTCATATGGGTACAACCCTAATAGACAAAGTTAACAGAACGTAACACTTATCCATAGCATGTAGCATGTCATAAATATCATAACATGGTATGAATATCAACCATAACATCTTTATCATGTGATTAATATATCATGCATCATAACATATCAGTCATCCATATTCGTCATCCACATCAGTCACATTATGCATTTTAGCTACATCAATCCATAATGAAAAATACATGCAAGCTCTTAATTCTATTTTCGAATGACTAGTAGTAGAATCTCTAACTTGAGAGATCTACAAGAATTTTTGACTTTGCCAACAGTTTTTCTGGCAATGAAAAAAATGTGGACAAAGATATGATGTGCTGACGTAATTACATTGCGTGGACACATCTTCATTTTTGTTGACGAAAATATATACTGGGCAAAAAGTTGTCGTCAAAAGTAAAAAAATTTAAGTTAGATTTTTGCCGAAATTTATTTTAGTTTATAGCCACATATCGTGTGTTGGCAGATATTTTAAATGTTTGCCACTGTAATTTATATGGCAACAAAAGACTTGTAATGTGGGCATAAGTAATTTTTTTAAAAAAAATTCCCTAATTATTTCTTTCTCTTTCACTTTCTTTCCCTCTTTTCACAATTCTCGTCCTTTCCCCCCACCCACCATTGTTCCACGAACCCAGCCGAACCCTCCTGTCACGAATGTCCCTTACTGAACCACACTGTTGTCGGACCCTTCTCATGAACGTCCACACCACCGTCGCTGAGCAACCTTCCCTAGTTGTCGTTCCATCCAACTCCACTCGTGAACCCTTAATCTTCTTGTAACGAACCCCTTTATGAACGCCCATCACACCCGTCCTCCTCCCCTCATGAATGTCCCTTGCTAAACCGTTTAGCATCGACCCCTTGATTTTCTTCGCTCACGTCGAACACCCAGCTCTAATTTTAGACCATGTCGCCATTGCTTTTCGATGTACGGCTCGTCTACTTGCTGAAATTTTTTATTTCACTCCTCTCTGAACGAGCAGCTCTCTTGCTTGCTGAAATTTTTGTCCGCTTGTAAACGCTCGCCACTGTAAGTCCATTCCAACCGTTAATAATCACTCAAACTAAATGTTGATAACTGGTCCTATGGATATAGCTAATGTTACATTTAGAAATATATAATGTTGATAATTTATCTTATGGATATAACTGACATTACATTTAGAAATATGCAGTGTTGGTAATATAAATGATGTTACATTTAGAACTACCATAGCCAATATCAAACATATATTTCATATTTGTTGTATACTTGAGTTATAATATGTTGTAGGTATCCTGCAGCTACGGTAGTCAATTTATGCATATATTTTTTGTTTGATTATGAGTTCGAAAGGATCCTTAGGCATTTTGAAAGGATTTTTTTAGACTTAGATACTTTTAAGGTGATTTGTAGTTATTAAAAGGTCCAACTTGATCTATTTTAACTTGTGTTGATAGTTAAAGTGTCAACATTGATCATTTTTAGAGATTTTATGTTTAGTTTTGAGTTAAGAAGATACACTTAGAAATTTTCTAAGTTATTTTGATATTTAAGACAGTAAGTAGGTGAGTTTTTGTTGGTTTTTAGTTTGAAAGTTACACTTGAGTAGTTTTAACTTGTCTTGAGAGTTAAAGTGTCACTTAGGTGAAGCCAAGTTTTGGGACGTGTGATACTGTCATCGGTGAAGCCAAGTTTGTTCTTCCCGATTAATCTGATTTTCATCGCTTGACTCCAAGAGGCATAATTTGTTTCAGTAAGGAGGTTGGATACGAGAACGATACTCGTGTTGTTTGAATGGTGTAGAAAGTAGGGATTGGAATATTGCTCGATGGTGGAGAAATTCGTCGTCTGGTTGATGGATGAAGAGGAATTGGGATGAAGGGTGGGTTTTGCCATGAAGGATGCGTGGAGGATCGTAACTCTCAAGAGAATTTTGGTTGCTCTCATACTATATTAAGACTTTTAAGAGTGAATTAATCTGCTCAAGTTTTATTGATGAATGATTTGGGCTATTTAACAGAAATAACATAGTAACAAATGATAACAGATGATTCACTAAAGCATAACTACACTTAATATAAGCAACAACAAATGCAATTAATGGGATCCACATTTTAGGGATTATGTTCCAGTTGGAGTAAACGTGCCCTTAATTGCTATACCCCAGTTCCAATAGACCAACTATACGATCTATTATTATGGTGCCCACTTGTCAAACTATTTTTCTTTTCTTTTTCTTTTTCAGAATTTTTTCTTCCTTTTTTATTTTCATATATATAAGTGATTAAATTTCTCTTCCTTTTTTACAAACTTTTTTTTCACGAGGACAATCTTACTTTTAAATTTATAACTTTTTATTTGGGAACTTTTTTTAATCTAAAGTGTTAAATTTTAACCTTAATTTTTATTTGGTTCCAAATCATATATTTTAACTTTAAATTTTAAGTATGGTTTCAATTTATCCTCCAAGAATTCAAGCCCTTTTTAACTTAATTTTTCACACACTCACTTTTAATAATTTGTATAAATGCATATTATTTAATTTAAATAAATTAAATTGTTTTTTAAACTAAATTTGTGTATGCTATTAAAATCAATTAAAAAGTTTTACTTTGTAGTTATTTTAATCAATTAACTAACTCAAAAGCTAACTCAACTATGAGTATTATTAGTATCAGTATTAGCTACTTGTGCCTTTGTCTGTGTATATATAATTTTCTTCTTCCATTTTCACATAACTCTTTCTTTTCAACGTAGCCAATAGAAAATATACAGTTTCAAAATAATCAAAATGAACAATAATACGTGTTATAACCTAGAATACCATCACATTATTTCTCACTTTATTTCAAAACATAACAAAAATGAAATTGAACACCTTTTAATTCAAATATATATGGACTGTATAACTTAAAGTTTGAATATTATTAATTATATTGGTAGGGCTGTGGAGAGGGATTGACAATATGGTAATGTATTAAAATTATGAAAAAGGGAATGTATCAGAAAATTGGAAGGAAATTGTAGGGAAATGGCACCTCAATTCTCAAGCACACCCACTTTGTAACACATGTCATCATCCGTTGCAAAAGCAATGATGTCATATACTTTTAAGCAAGTGTGTTCAATGTTTCTCCACTACGATGGAATAATAGTATATTAATTTAAATTATCGTTCAAATTAAGACAATATATATTATCCCAAATTTTGAGTAAAATTATGCAAAATAACAATTTGTAACTTGTTAGCTTAAAAGAATAACTTCACAAAGATTCAAGACACGAAAAATAAATTAAGTTTAAAGAAGAGAAAGATGTCACTCCATTTATTCCGATTTATCTATTGTGAGTTACATTCAGTTCTCTTTACTGTCATTGCAGGTTCCACTAAAATAACGAAAAAAAAACGGTACAAGAGTTTACAAACGCTTTCTAATAAGATTTATTTCACTTTTTTCTCTCTAGAAAATGATTCTCACATTACCAAGTTCACGTTTGAAAGATGACCATGAAAGTTTTGAAAAAACACTATGACTGACAAATTGTTTTCTTCCAGCAAGATGCACATACCCACAAAATTTCTCCTTGCAAAGAAATGGAGCTCTCGGCCAATGCATAAATTTGCTTCTAAGTTTCCTTCTTATAGAACATTGTTCACCACCCATAATAATAATCCACCTTCCCAATTAACCAAATTGCAAGTTTTCTTCGATAATAAGAACACCTCCAATTTGGCCAATGAGATGCTACTTTATGGGATACGCAAACTTTAAGATTAAAAGAAAATTAATTTCGGCCTTTTGGTTGGGCTCCAATTTTCTTATCACACCACTTTGATATATTTGTCAACAAATACTTTTGAAAGAAATTTGTTAATATATATAAGGACACAGCTGCCTTAGGTTTTGGAATAGAATAATAATGGAGTACTCAGCAGGGAGGAGAATATGCAATGGATTGCATGATGCTAAACCTGTGTTTCTTATGGCTTTGACTCAATCGGTTTATGCTGGAGTTAATGTTCTCTACAAATTAGCTATTAATGATGGAATGAATTTGATGATCCTTATTGCTTTTCGCTTCTTGTTTGCATCTCTTTTCATGCTTCCTCTTGCCTTCTTTCTGGAAAGGTTATTTATTCATTTTAAATTTCTTCTTTCTTCTTCTTCTTCTGTTTTTATGGCAAGGGATTAATACATATATATCGTTTATATGTTTATAATGTGTGTATCTGATCTTTAATTACAGAAAGAAAAGACCCAAGATGACATGGTCCATTCTCTTCTATGGATTTTTTTGTGGATTATTTGGGTAAGAAAATCTGGTTTATTAATTTTTTTTTTTTTTGGTTATTATTATATATAACAAAAGGTCTAAAACGGGTCATTTTTTTCAATTATTGTCGTTGCATGGGATTCCCCTCTCTTAGATTTGAAATGAAACTTTGAAATTAAGGTATCTAATAATAATCACTTCATTTCAAATTAGACAACAACGAAAGGGAGGAGGGACTTAAAAAAGTAAAAAAAAAAAAAATTAAACAAATATATAATCTTAAGTTAAGAAATGTGAAAAAGTCATGCATCCTTTTATTATCCATGGATAAAAAACATACGAAACCAAATATAACTACTTTTCCAAATTCTATGAGTTAATTAAAACGTTGTCAAATATGGAATACAGATTTCTTGTACAAAAATATTGTAGTTTTTTTTTTTTTTTAAAAAAAATTTATTCGAATAAATAAATGAAGATAATTGATTGAAAAGGAAAGGGTAGAAAATGAAATGAATTGTAATTTTATTTGGACAGAGGAACATTAAGTCAAAATTTATACGTCCAGAGTCTGGCGATGACGTCAGCAACATTTGTTTCAGCCATGCAAAATCTCTCTCCAGCCATTACTTTCCTTCTTGCTCTCTCCTTCAGGTGACTTCTTATCTATTCCTCTTTGCATTCACTTTTCTAATATTCATAAAACAATATATACTACTTTTTTTCTCTTTTAATTTAATTGCTAAACACAGATTATATTGATATACGTTGAATATATTTTAGACCCATGGTAATTTTGTATGTTGTTAAATATCTTTAATATAAACAACAACAATATGAATCATGCACCAGCATTGGATGTTGAAAAAATGACTCCAAGTAAGGATTTTCTTTTTTGAAAATACAAAACAAATTTTCAATCCAACAAATTCCAGGTATGGATTGAAAACAAAAATAACAAATTCCAACGCTATCTAATTAAGAGGTCATGAGTTTAATTCATGATGACTTAATTAGAAATTAAATTCCGACGAGTTTTCTTGACACCCAAATGTTATAGGATCAAACAGATTGTTCGGTGAGATTAGTCGAGATGCATTCAAGTTGGTTGGGATACTCGCAAATATATATTTATATATATATATATAAATAAATTAAATATTTTTTTTAATTTTATGATATAGTTAATGTACTATAAGTTGTTTTTAATAATATATTTATCTATTATTTCATAAATTATAAGAACTTCTATTTTAAAAAATATTTGAAAATTAATTATTACACACTTTGTCAAATCTAGTTCAAATTATATTCATGGTATATAATAGGAATTGCAAATTTAAAAAGTAAAGTTAACTTTCTTGAAATTAAGACGAGCTGCAAGTTTATTTAGCATTACCTTATTAATCAATGTAAATTAACTTGACATGAGGAAACACTTTCCAAAAGTTGCATACCTAATATACTTTTTGTGTCAAACTTTAATTTTATCAATTATTTTTGGTGCTCATATATATGGATAGAATAATATTGTTTACAATTTTATAAATCATAACAGAACTTAGAAATGCTAACTTAAATGGTACGGCTACCGCTAGATAGTAAATAAAAATATCCATATTTTCTAATATAGAATCAAAAGATTTACAAATTAGAGCAGCCAAAATTTGAATATATGATTGATTTTTTCCTTAAAAAGTAATATGATAATTGGTACTACTTCCTGATCATTTTGCTAATAAGTTTTAAGCTTTTGTTAAAATGAATTTATTGAAAACATGGATAAATTATAAAATTACACTTTAATTAAAAATAATTATAACCAAAATTTAAAAATAATACCGATACACAGTAGGGTTAAATTTTATAGCTTTTAAAAGTTAGAAAAAAATTTCATTCATATTGAATTATACGTACACTTAGATATAAACGACAATGTGTTTGTCTCAACTTCAATTAGAATTATTTTTGACAATTTCGATTTAAATTTTAAAGCTTGTTAATTTCAACAAAAGTAAGTTTGCTCAAAATCAGGAATGTGATGGTGCATTATTGAAAAAAATATTTTAAAACTTACCAAATTCAACAAAAATCCAACTATACTGTTGGTTTTCACATTAAGTTAGCCCAATATATGTGTATATATATAGTATTTATTCACAATACATGTGTATATAATATAGTATTTATTCACAATACATGTGTATATAATATAGTATTTATTCACAATACGTGTATATATATAGTATTTATTCAAATTCAAAGTTTAAATTGTGCCACTTTCTTAAATTTTGGTATGTAATTTGGATGAAATGAAATGTTTAAGAGTGAAAATCATACGGTTTTTCTGAGGTATAAAGTTAATGTTTATATTAAAAATGAATAAATTACAAAAAGAAGAAGATTTTTTTTTTTTAATTGTATTAGCATGTATGATGTGTCATCATCACTTTAATAAAACGAAATTTAGCATAGTTGATTTGGTCCGAATTATACTGGATTACTAGAAGTCTTTCTACTTTGGGGCAAGCCACCAGAACCTTTTTCTTTTCTTCTTCTTCTTTTTTTCTTTTTTTTTCTCTTTTTCTTTCTTTTCTCTTTTTAGCCTTTTCTCTTTTTCTCTTTTTCTTTTTTTCTTTTTTCTTTTTTTTTAGAAAAGAGAAAAACCTTAATTTGATTTCGAATCAAGGAAGAAGAGGAGAGGAGGCCAAAGAGAAGCAAAAACGTATATATTCAAAGTTTTGCAAGAGTGATGTAAACATCCACTCAACAAAATGTTGGTTGGGTAATATTTTAAATATAACATTTTATAAAAGTTGATAAAATAAATTATTTGGAGCTGTTTGTGGTGTTAAAGACTGATTTATAATAGTAGGAAGATAATAATAGTCTATATATTATAATAATCTGTATTTAAAGTGCAAACTATTATAGATAAAAATTATTATAATTTATGTTACTATAAGTTGTGTTTGGATAAAAACTATTATATACTATACATCCATACGCCTCCATTAAATTTGTTAATCTTGTTAATTATATATGATATTCATTTAATAAATTTAGCTTTAAACTTGATTTTTCGTTATTCTCTTTTATCATCCTACACATTTTTTTAACTAATTTTATTAAATCTTATTAATTGGTATGTTTCCTTCTATTATATTTTTGTAAATCATTATCTATCATAAAAATAATTTTAGGGTAAAGTTTAATTACTAATTCTTCATTTTCATTATTTAATTACTAGTCTTTTTCATGTTTTTTTTTATCATGGTTTTTAAAGCAAGTTATAAGTTTGTTAATTTTGTAAAAGACCAAAATTTTAAAATATATATATATGTTTTTTTTGTTGCATAATTTTAACCACTACACACTATCATTCTTTTCTAAATGCATTTCTCATACTATCATTAATTCTTTATTTTTCCCAAGTATGATTCAAATTTATTATTTTTATGATACAAATTTACTCTTCCTTTTCTCTCTTTTATTATACTATAATTCTTTTTTTATATACAAGCTGTCTTCTTAAAAAAATATGCATTTCTTCAAATTTATGATACAAATTTTGTTTTATGCTAAATCTTTTCATAAAAAAAAATTCAATGAAAAAGTAGAATTATAATTTTTTACAAAATTATTCCTTTGATTTATTTAAAATTAAAACCTCACAAAAATAAATTTTGATTCAATGGAAATACAAGTATAGTTTCATTTTACCCACTACACACTTAATTACCAATATTTATTTGATTAGGTTTATTTATTTCTGTAGCAAATATTATCGAAAGTTGTTGATTGTCTGGTTTGTATTTTTTTTTTTCATTTTTTAAAACTTGAAATAAATTGATAAAATTGTGAATTACCATTTTTCCTAAATTTAATGCAATTATTATGTTTAGCATTAACCATTTAACACAATTTTCCTAAATTTTTGCAAAGAAAAGGACTAAGATCTTTTTCCAAATTAATTTTTCCTACATTAATTTTACAAATTTACTTTTAGTTACTTTTCAAAAGTAGATTTGTCCTAAATTATTTCATTATATGATTTTTGTTGTGACATATTTAAACTTTGTAAAATATATAAAACCAGCAATAGTGAGAAATAGTGATAGAGGAAAAATGAGAGAGTGAAGAATAGTGTCAAACGAGAAAGGAGGAGTCACCATAGTGACAAATAAGAAATATGAGAAGAAGTAAAATAGTCCTAACCCTATATTTTAGAATTATAATAACCCTTGAACCAAACATAGAGTGGGCTAAAATTTCTTCATAGTATGAGGGCCAAACAATCCCTAAATTTTATCTTTTTATATTAAGTTGAACTGTGCTCATTTTGGTGGAATCAAATTCTATATTTAAATCCAATCTAGATTTAGTTGAATGACCATAGATAAAACTTAATAGACATTGATATGATCAAGTCTTGAAATTGATTATAAACATGACCACTTCACTCGACTTGTCATGAAGTCCTCATATGGTTAAGTCCTGCAATTGATGTCGTCTTATCTATCACTAACTATCGTTAATAGAATCTAAAATTTTGTTATATTTTGTAAAAATTTTAGTTCATTTTGCTATATTTAAACATTTTTTTTCGTTAACATTAAAAAAAATATATATTTTATATTAACTATTAACATTTTCAAATGTAGTTTCAATAGTTTCAATAGTTTAACAAAAGTTTAGCTCAACTGACATTTGTATCTATCTAAAAACAAGAGGTTCTAGACTCACACCATACTTTAAAAAATTTATTTGAATTGATTTCAATTTTAAGTGTTTGTTATCATTTTTTAACCCTTAAAACTCTTATTTAAATATTTAGAAAGTTAATTATTCAAAGGCACTATATTCACATCATATATGCCATGTAATTTAATGTTGGAGAATTGTAAAAATGACAAAATGCACAAAGTATTTACATTTTAAGACAAAATTTGTATTTTTTTTTATTCTTCATTAAAACCCCCTTTAATTTTCAATAGTATGTTCAAATTTTTATTTACTTTTCACACTAAATAGCATGAATAAATTTTCCTAAATATAACAAAACTGCAAAATATTTATGGCCTGTGTAACAAAATAAAAAAGCTCAATATATTTATTTCAAGTTTGTCCATGAATATTGCAAACGATTTGTGAACAATTTTTCACTTTTTTTTTTTTTTGCGATTTATTCATTTGGTCTTCATATCATTAATTTCTTCGTATTATTACTTATTCTTCTTCACTTTTCACTTGTTCTTGTCCGTGATTTCTTCATTTTTCTTTCTAGAATTTCCTTCTTCGATTTTTTACTTCTTTCTTTTTTCACTTCTTCAAATTTCTAGTTGGTAAACGAACTTCATCATATCTCATATATTTTCTCTTTCATATCTAAACGATCGTATACCAATATCTAAAAGATATTGGTTCAAGATCGTGTACCAAATATAAAAGATCTTGGTACACGATATATCGTTTAGCTTTTGGTACACAATTGTTGATGAGCTCTTGGTATACGATCGTATACAAAATCTAAATGATCTTGATACAAGATCTTATACCAAATATAAAAGATTTTGGTACATGATCGTGAATTAAGATCGTTTAGATTTTATATATGATCATTTAGCTCTTAATACGCGATCATATACCAATATCTAAACGATCTTTGGTTCAAGATCTTGTATCAAATATAAAAGATCTTGGTACTTGATCGTGAACCACGATCGTTTAGATTGTATACACAATCGTTTAGCACTTAGTACGCGATCGTGTGTACCAATATCTAATTGTCCAATTGGTATACGATCATTTAGAATAAGAATGGCATGTGCTCATGTGATCGGTGTTAATACTACATGATCATGATCATGATCATGTATCATTGCCTACACGATCATGTATCATTGTCTACACGATCATGTATCATTGCCTACACGATCATGTATCATTGCCTACACGATCATGTATCATTGCCTACACGATCATGTATTATTGCCTACACGATCATGTATCATGATCGTTTAGAAGAAGAATTATACACAAGCGTGTGGCTGATTAATCGCGTGTTGACTGGGGCATTTTTGGTATTTTGCATCGTGAGCCCGTAGACTTTTTCCGTTTTCGAAATATTTTTATACAATAATGTAAATATTTTGCCACTTTGTTATATTTTTTAAAAGACCCCTTTGTTTATTTTAGTCAATAATTTTAAGTGAAAAAAAAAATATACTTATGTAGTTTTTGTAATATTTGAGTTTTGTAACCTATGAATCTTTCAAGTTTTACTATAATCTGAATTTGATCGTTCTTGTCTTCCAATTTTTATTGATATTTTACTTACATAACACTTTTATATACATATATATATAACATTTTCAAATATAACAAAAAAAAATGAAAATATTTATAAAATGTAGCAAAATCTATCAAGTTTTTCATAGGAAAATTATAAAAAGTAGAACACAAAATATTTACTCTTTATATAAAAATAAAGTGTAAAACAATTTTGTCTTTTGACAGCT
The DNA here is from genome assembly GCF_000004075.3 of Cucumis sativus. Taxonomy (NCBI): domain Eukaryota; kingdom Viridiplantae; phylum Streptophyta; class Magnoliopsida; order Cucurbitales; family Cucurbitaceae; genus Cucumis; species Cucumis sativus. The sequence goes on from NC_026656.2 coordinate 9,346,339, forward strand.
TTGTTCTATGGAGTGTAAATAGTTTGTCAATTTTTTCTATTTTTGAAAAACTCCCTTTTTATATACTATTTAAGTTTTTGGTTATATTTTGTAAAGAAGTTTAATTTCTTTTTGCTATTTATAAAAAAAATTTCGTGTCTATACATATAAAAACATTTTCAAATATAGCAAAATGAACAATATATATATATACATATATATAACAAAAATTTCAAATCAACAACTTATAAAAATCTATCGATACATGTGAATATGAAATTTTAATATACTTTGTAAATATTTTAAATAGTTTTAACCTTTACAATAATTCTACTAGCATATATGTGTATATATATTTCCTTTTGTATTTCCCTCCCTCTTCCATCCATGTTTGCTATAGCCTTTTACCCTTTTCTTTTTCTTTCTTTTTCAATTGAAACTATTGGATGATATTTGACTTCCAACTTTTAAGTGGATGGAGTGAGTTGTGTTATAGTTCACTCCATATTTGGAGCTCTAATTATAACAGTTGGGTGTTTTAAACGTTGTGGTTATTCTAAATTTATTTTTATTATTCATCCTCTTTTTCTCTCTTTATTTTATTTTATTATATATCTATCTATATATATATAATATATTTAGTTAATATAGATTGGAATAACACCAACCACCGGTGAATTAAGTATAAGGCCAACGTGGAAAAGAAAGAAAGAAAAAGGATGGAAAAGTTAGAAAAGAGAGTGAAAAAAGAAAAAGGAGGCAATAAAAGTGGTAGTGTAGTGGAGCTGGTAGGCTGACCAGTCATAGAAGCAAAACTCATCTTTAATTTAGAAAATGTTGAACCTAATTGTGTCTTAGATTCCAAAAATCCCAAATCAAAATTTCACATTCCTTGCCATTTTTTCGGCAGCCAAATTGTGTATATTTCTTGAATATTGTTCAAGATTGTGATTTATACAAGTGAAGGGTATGGCTACTGCCAAAGCATGAAGCTTCAACGGTTGATCTAAGAATTACATGTCTAAACTTAAGATATATATACTTTTTTAAATAGTGAGAACTATGAATAACAGTCACTAAAAATTAAAAAATAAACATGTTTTAATTAGAAATTTGTTCACAAAATCAAAGATTATGCATTGTTTATGTTTTGAAGTAGGTTAGTTTGTTTTTGATAAACCAGTACTCTATTATATATAAAAGTAAAGAAAAATAATAATAAAATTGATTTTTCAACATATTGCCGCTGTGAAGGCTTCTCGTTTTAGAGAGATGGAGGGGAGAAAGAAAGGAGGAAGGTGGAGAGAGAAAAAAGAAAAAAAAAACGAAAAAAAGAAAAAGAAAAGAAAAAAGAAAAAAAAAATTCACCATATAAAAAAAAAAGTATTACTCATTCAAAACTTGTCTACATATGTCATTTTTTTTTGGATCATAAGTGTATTTTGTATCTAATCTAAAATTGTCAACTAGTAATTAGGTTAATACAAATTTAATTTTAATGAATAGACAGGGATGAAAATTGTATTTTAAAAGAGATGTAGTGAATACATATGATTAAATTATCAATAACATTATTATTATTTTAGTGAAGAATAGTTAGATAATCTTAACATACTGAAGTTACAGTAAGTGTAAATTAATTGTGTAGGATGGAAAAGTTAAATGTAAAGAAGAAAGAAGGGGTTGCGAAAGTTTTGGGAACATTATTAGGGATTGGTGGAGCCATGATTCTTACTCTCTACAAAGGCTTTGAGATTAACATTTGGACAACCCGCGTTAACCTTCTCCATGGACGACACATGTCTCATCTTCCTCAAAATTCTCATTCTCACAATCTATTGCTTGGAAGTTTGCTTGCTTTTGCTAGTTGCCTCTCTTACTCTTCCTGGCTCATCCTTCAGGTTACTAAATTCTTTCCAATTTATTTTATATGTATCTATTTCTTATTAAAATATCATTTTTCCATTAAATTATAACAAATCTCTTTTATCTATATAGTTTGGTTCAAAAATACCCATAAACTATTAGTTTATAATTTTATTTAAATAATTAAATTCTAAAATATTTTGGTGCTTCTATTATTCTCTTTAATTCTTATTAGACTCAACACACCTTACTAAAAAGTGTGAAATTTTGTTTATTTATTTGTTTCCGAGAAAAGATTGGAGAAAAAAAAGAAGTGAGACTTCTTTTTGAAAAGGTTAGTGTAATCGGGTGGTTAACAGCCTTATATGGCCTTGCTAAGAGAAAAAACAGAAATGACCTTTCAGAGAAACTTCAAGGTCTATTCTCTATTTGCTACCCCTCCTGCCTAATTGGAGGTGATTTTAATGTAATAAATAGAGAGACGAAACAAATGCAGCGAATGCAACAAGGTACAGTACGAAAAAACTAAACAATTTCATACAAAAAAATAACCTAGTGGATCCTCCTCTCACAAATAACAAATTCACCTGGTCAAGTCTAAGGCTTCAACCTATTTTATCTCGCCTTGACCATTTCTTATACACAACTGCATGAGAGCAAACTTTTAAGCCACATTACTCTAGAACTTTATCAAGGACAACTTCAGACCACTTCCCGTAGTCCACGAAATATCATAAATCAGCTGAGGTCCAACACCATTTCACCTAAACAATATCTCTTTAAATGATAGTGAATTCAAAAAGAACATTGAGGATTGGTGGGAAAATACTAAGCTTAATGGTCATCTTGCCTTTGGTTTCATACAAAGACTAAAGCTGCTTTCACATGGCAACACAACAAGCCGAAGAACTCTGAATCAAGCAAAAAAGAGTTGATAAAAGAAATTGACGCCATAGATCAGCTGAAAGCACAAAATATGCTTAGCACCACAGATAGTTAACGAAGAACTGCATTAAAAGCTGTCCTCACTATGATTGAACTTAAAGAAGCCTAATATTGGGCACGACGCGCAAAAGGACTTTGGATTAAAGATGGTGATGAAAATATGACTCTCTTTCATAGAGCACGTACTGTCAACCAGAGAAGAAATTTCATAATAAAAATAATTGACAAAGAGGGGATATATATAACAAAACACAAGTGCCACCATTACAGAAACAATCATCAATAACTTCAAAGATATATATGATGGCAACAAAAAACCAAGCTTGCTAATTGACAACCTTGATTGGAACCCCATTGAAAACTTTCACCATTCTTCATTATGTGTAACCTTTGAGGAAGACAAAATCAATAAGGCAGTTTTCTCTTTCAACAATAATAATGCCCTGGGCCCTAACGATTTCTCCATGTTGTTCTACAAGAAATTTTGGCTAATCCTCAAGAGAGACATAATGTCAGTTTGCAAAGACTTCCATTTTAGGAAGATCATAAACAAAAACGTCAACAATACATACATCTCTCTTATTGCAAAAAGGGACAACTGCTCAAGCCTACAGACTACAGGGCAATTAGCCTCACAACTTCTTTGTACAAAATTATAGCAAAAGCCTTGGTCGAACGTCTAAAAAGCACTCTTCCTAGTACAATCTCTGAAACCAGCTAGCAATTGTAAAAGGAAAACAAATCACGGACACGATACTCATGGCAAAATGAAGCAGTTGACTTTTGGCGATAAAAAAACTAAAGGATTTGTGATAAAACTTGACATTGAGAAAGCATTATATTCGATAAGATTAGCTGAGATTTTATTGACTGTTGGTTTTAAAACAAAGGATCTGTAAAATTTCACGCACTCTTCTTGAAGAAAACAAAGATAAATACTTTGTAAGATATATTGCCAAGAGAGAGAGAAAATTAAATGAAACTTATTGCTTTTATTCAATTTATGGACTAATATTTATAGTCTAAAAAAGAAGCAAAATTTAGTAACCCACTAACTTAGTGCTTGCTAAATTTTTGAAGATAATTAAAAAAATAAATAGAACAACTTAATTCTTCCACCTATTTAGGAAGATCATGGCAGATTAATAGCCCACACTACCCCCTAATCCTGACATGATTCTAAATTACGAACACCAAGTAGCTGACGCATAGCAGCTAACTTTACTCCTGTCAATGCTTTAGTCAGAACATCGGCTCGTTGTTCTCCAGTGTTGACAAATTCAACGATAATTTGTCCATTCTCGACACACTCTCGAATGAAATGAAAATGTGTATCTATGTGCTTGCTGCGACCATGAAATACGGGATTCTTCATGAGAGCTATCGCAGATTTGTTGTCCACAAATAATGTTACCGGTCTTGGCTCCATTCCAACTATCTCGCTAATAAGGCATCTTAACCACAATGTTTGGCAAGCTGCGGTAGTGGCTGCAATGAACTTGGCTTCGCAAGATGAGAGTGCCACCGTCTTTTGCTTTTGCGAATTCCATCAAACCAAGCTTTCGTTTAAGTAGAATGTCATTCCACTTGTGCTTTTCCTCCCATCGAGATCACCGGCTAAATCACTGTCAGAGTAACCGAAGATATTGAATTCTCTGGGACCTTTCGTATAAGTGAGCCCAAAATGAATTGTCCCACTCAAATACCTAAGTATTTGCTTGACCACCTTGTAATGCATGGTTGTAGGCCTTTCATATACCTACTCGCCATCCCAACAACATATGAAAGATCTGGTGTTGTGTTCAGTAAGTATCTAAGACAATCAACGATGCTTCTGTACTCCGTAGCATCAATTGGTGCTCCTTCCATGTCTTTGTGAAGTTGTGCCTTGGGTTCCATCGGGTACTTTGTGGCATTGCAATCAGCCATTCCAAACTGGGACAAAATTCTTTTGGCATAAGTTGGTTGTTTGAGCAGGATTCGACCCTTATGTTGTTCAACTTCAATTCCTAAGTAGTAAGAGAGAAGGCCTAAGTTGCTCATTTCAAATTCTGCCATCATTTGTTACTTGAACTTATTGACCTTTTCAGTGCTACTTCCTGTTACAATGAGATCGTCAACATACACTCCAACAAGAACACATTCTTCTCCTTCTCTTCTTGTGTAGACTGCTTGCTCTTGAGTGCATTTTTCAAAACCAAGATCTTTGAGACTCCTATCAAGTCGAAAGTTCCAAGCTCATGGAGCTTGCCTCAATCTGTAGAGAGCCTTTGACAATCTATACACTCTGTGTTTTTCATTTGGAACCTCAAAACCCTCCGATTGAGTAACATATACTTCCTCTTCCAATTCTCCATTGAGAAATGCCGACTTTCCATCTAGATGGTGTACCTCCCAACTTTGATTTGCAGTGAGTGCAAGAATGACTCGAATAGTGTCAAGTCTTGCAACTGGTGCAAAAACTTCTTCAAAGTAAATGCCTTGTCTTTGTACATAGCCTTTAGCAACCAATCTTGCTTTGTGCTTGAGAACTTCTCCATTAGGGTCTTTCTTCAATTTGAACACCCATTTTAGACCAATGGGTTTGTGTCCTAGTGGAAGCTCCGTCAGACTCCATGTGTTGTTTTTCTCAATAGATTTTAATTCGTTCTCCATTGCTTGGTACCAGCGTGCCTCTGTAACAGCTTCTTGGTAACAAGTCAGTTCTTCGGACACTACCATCATCACTTCATTCTCTTGTTCATCACCACCTACAACTTCCTCTGTGTTGGCGTAGATGTCGCTGAGAGATCTTAGATGGACCGGTGTGTTCGTCGATGAAGGAGATGGACTGGTCTCTCCAATCACAGGAATCTCAGTTGCATGTGGTAAGGCATTTTCAACCCCAGTTTCTGCACCCTCCAAGTTTTCAAACCCGTTAGAATAAAATTGGTCCATCACCTGAAACTCTGTAATCTCCTTACCGTCACTAACGACATTGTTCCAAGCCCATTCAAGATTCTCTTGAAAAACAACATCTCTACTAATTTGTAGTTTTCCACGGCCTGGGTCATATAAGTGATGAGCTTTGCATCCTTCTTCGACACCAAAATATACCACTGGTGAGCTTCGATCGTCGAGTTTCCACGGCCTGGGTCATATAAGTGATGAGTTTTAAAACAAAGGATCTGTAAAATCTCACGCACTCTTCTTGAAGAAAACAAAGATAAATACTTTGTAAGATATATTGCCAAGAGGGAGAGAAAATTAAATGGAACTTATTGCATTTATTCAATTTAATGGACTAATATTTATAGTCTAAAAAAGAAGCAAAACTTAGTAACCCACTAACTTAGTGCTTGCTAAAATTTTGGAGATAATTAAAAAAATAAATAACCAAAACAATGAATAGAAAAATAACTTAATTCTTCCACCTATTTAGGAAGATCATGGCAGATTGATTTTCTTGCACCGCATTCTTTCCTTTGTCACTAACTTTGACAATAGGAGTTTGACTCGAGTCAGCAATTTCACAAGTCTGCATATGCTCTCTCAAAGCTACGATTTCGTGGTCACTTTCCTCGATAGCCTTCATCAAGAGATTAATTTTCCTTTTCATCTTCATCATGGCAACCTCGAACGTTACATCAACCATCATGATAAACATCACATCAGGGTGTGCTTCCCTCTTCGATTTGCTAGAGGCAGAATCAGAGTTATCATACATAGAATTTTCCTTGATAATAATCCTAGCTTTAGAAGACTCCATCAATTTCTTAAGGATGATCTGCGCGATAACAGAACCTTGATCCTACTCTTGAATGATCCCCTTAGAATGACTACAGGTGACAGGTTCGATGTAATCGTTACTTGCAACAGAAGATTTGGATGCAGCTTTCTTCGATGCCATTGGTTGGTTTGTAGATTTGAATGATAAGAGAGATATTAGAGGTAGAGAGGTCCTACCGGGTGTGCAAATTTTTGTTCGCATGAGATTTTCGAAGAAATTTGATTCTTGGAGTTGAACTTGAGTTGATGTTGTATTTTTGTTGATTTGATGTGACGTGGTTCGATCTAAAAAATTTGATCATCTGATTCTCTCTCGGTTGAATGTCACGCTTGATTTGGAGGAAGCGGGGCACGTGATGTTCTTGAAGTTGGAGAAAATGGTCGGCTTCAGGAGTTAGAGAGTCTCTAGCTCTTGAAAAAATTCTCTCTAACCTTATGGTAGAGGTGTAAGAATAACCTGAGTAACCCGATAACCCAGACTACCCAACCTATATTATATGGGTTGGGTTAGGTTAGTTTACAATGTGGGTTGGGTTGGGTTGAAATTTTGATTCTTTTCAGATTGGGTTGGGTCTCGGGTTGGAGGGTTGAAAATTTTAGGTAAACCCAACCCAACTTGAATTAATAATATATATATATTAAATATTTTTTATTATTTATTTAATAAAAAGTTAAACAATCTTATGAGTTTTGAGAGTTTTTTGTTTTTTTGCCTAACTTGATACGAAACCTATTTGATTTATGCCCAATGATTTCCATTTACAAACATTTAACATTTAGAAACGATAATAATAATAATAATACGACTCGACAACCGAACCCAACTCAGCCTATATTTTATGGGTTGGGTTGGGTTGAGTTGAAAACTTAATTCGGGTTGGGAACCCAACCAACCCAAAAATATGGATTGGGTTGAGAATGTCTCCCAACCCAACTCAACTCAACCCATTTACATACTTACCTTCTAGAATAAAAAATTGGGTAATTGTAATTGATGACCATTTTAATAATAATAATTACGGATATAACAACATTTAAAAAAAATGTAAATATAGCAAATTATCACTAATAGACTCGTATGGTCTATCAGTGATAGACCAATATTTGCAACATGATATATCGATGATAAACTTCTATCATGGATCGAGTTTGACAAATTTTGCTATATTTGATTTTTTTAAAAAATGTTGTTATATACTTAATTATTTTGAATTTAGTTGTTAAATTTGCAAATATCTCAAAATAATTTCCAACTCTTGCAAATGAGAACTCTATTTATAGAGTTTTTTGGTGAGTTTTATGGACTTGAGCATGGTTGGTCCATGGATCAGACCCATGAGCTCAACCACGTGGATTTAGATCATATTTATACTTGATACTAAATGAAGCTTATTTTTGCAATTAAACATTAGCACAAGCAAACAATAATTAATTGGATCAAAATAATTAAAATGATCCAACGGTCATAATGAAAACATGTGGTATCATCCAAATTAGACAATTTATGTCTTCAATTTTAATTTGGGAGACATACCAACTTTTAATTTGTTTCAAATTTAATTAATTGTATTTTTCATCATTGATTTAGTAAATGACGTGACAATTTGTGATTGTTCTCTAAATTTATTATTAAAATAATAATAATATATATATGTGTGTTCTATAGCTTGAATGTGTTCAAATTTTAGTTAATGTTCTAATAAATTTTCAATTTAAGGTCTGAACAGACTTCAAGATATAAAATAAAAATGGTATTTTAACCTAAATATTTTCTAAACAATGCCCCTTTTATCTTCTTTTAAATGGTGTTTAACACCATCACATGTCGTGATTAGCTAAATTTAAGTAATCACCCATAGATAATGTAATTTAGAAAAACGTGGAAATGAAAATTTATATTTTGGAAGGAAAAACGAAACTTTGTTAATAAATGTGATGGAAATTAGATACAAGTGAATTCAAGTATAGAGAGAAGATAGTATTTTAAAGAAGTTTAGTGAGAATTGATATGTAATCTTTAGAGAATTGATATGTAATCTTTATAGAATTGATATGTAATGTTTGATTTTGAGGGCAGGCAAAAATGATGAAGATATATCCGTGCCAGTACTCAAGCACGGCGTTGATGTGTGTAATGGGTGCAATTCAAGGTGTGGCGATCTCAATTTGTGTGGAGAGGGATTGGAAGCAGTGGAAATTAGGTTGGAATATAAGACTTATCACCGTCACATTTGCGGTATTTAACTAACCCTTCCTTTCATGATTATTTCTTTTTTTAACAATTAAGTCTGTTTTTTTTTCAATTATTTATAATATTTTTTTATCTTTTCTAACTAAAAAGAGTTAATTTTGAGTCAAATTTTAGAAACCCATTTTAGAATCAAAACTTCCATTTTTGTAAAAGCATTTGTACAAGTAGCAAAACAACAAAATTAAAGGTGAAACGACTATTTTATAAATGTAATTTTAGAAAACTAAAACAAATTTACAACATATGGTTTTATTAAACATGATAAAAATGAAACACATATTAAAATTTTGGGTTATAATTGGTAACAAATCTAAAAGCAGATGTCTCAAAAACAAACTTGTATTTTATATTCTGTAAACTCAGAAATTGAATTATAATATTGAATTATAATTTAAACAATTGTAAACCAGGTGTAATTACATATTAAATATTAGTTGATAATAAATTACTATTAATTTATTTATTAAAAATTTCATATACAATTATTATTTTATAATATAATATAATTTATATAATAAATTAAAATTTTGGTTCATAGACATTAGAATTTAGATCTCATAATTTATAATTAGAATTTAGTTCTTATGATTTGACTAAGGTTAAAATAATAGTCTCTATATAAGTGCATAGTTTTAGAGATCTTTAGTAAACCATAAAAGCTATCTATGAATTTATAACAAACCATAATGACTAAACTCCAACATTTAAAATCATCCCTATCAACTCTTAACTTTATCCAAATTATAGAGACCAAGTTTACATTTTTAACCTAATTTATAACATATTACATAATTCATATATAATTCTACCTTTTGAGTTTTGAAATTTAAATTTTAGAAAGAATAAAAAACTCGAAAATGTACATAATTTTTAAGTTTAAGAAGATTAGATCACAACATAATAATTCCATACTCTAAATTATATGTTAGATATATATTTGTTGAAGTGAATGAATCTAAAAATATAAAATAAATTTGGATGGTTAACTAAAGTCATAAGATTAAAATAAGGTAGTTATATAACAAATTGAAAAAATATTTACGATTTGTGTAAGAAAATGAAAAAGTCCACGAAATTTGCCATTTTCTAAAAACAATTCATGTTTGTCATTTCTTATCATCGTCTTTCTTCTCTTCTCTTTTGCGATTTTTTTACTTTTCCTCTTTTTCGATATCTTTTCTTTCCATCGTCTTTTTCTCTTCAAGTTTTTTAAATATTTTCATTTGCCCTTCATTTTCATATTCTTTTTTCTCCATTTTTTTTTCTTTTCATCATCTTTTACTTTCTTATGCAGTTTTTTTTCAAACTGTTATTTAGTTTTTTAAGATAATGTGTCAAATATAAAATATCGTAAAAAAAATCGTTTGGATGTTAAATTGTCAAATGTAAACGATATTGTACAAAAAGATAGCCAAATCTAAACGATTGTGTTCCAAATATAAATGATCGTGTACCAAATCTAAACGATCGTGTACCAAAAAAATCTAAACGATCGTGTACCAAAAAATCTTTAAAAATATCGTTTAGATTAGATTTGAGTAACCAAATCTAAAATATATATTACGGGTGTTGGATGACAATTAATTACGTGACATTTTTTATAGTTTTTTATTGTAAGTCTAGGGACTTTTTTATTGTTTTTAAAATCGTTGAGTAACCTAAACCCTAAACCCTAAAAGACCCTTAAAATAAAATACAATTTAGTTTTAGATTAGGATATAATAATATAGAAAATGGATTTGGATGCAGGGGATTGTGGGTTCGGGAGCGATGGTGACGGTAATGGCCTGGTGCGTACGTATGAGAGGCCCCTTGTATGTATCCGTCTTCAGCCCTCTCATGCTTCTCATTGTAGCTATTGCCGGATCTCTCTTTCTCGATGAAAAATTGCATCTTGGCAGGTCAGCCCTTTATAATTTATTTCCTTTCAAATCATTTCCTTTTCTCTTTTCTCTTTTCTTTTTCATTTTATGATAAATTAAAACCAATATCAACCTAATTAAGCTTACTAAGAGATGGTAAAAATCCACCAACCTTTTTAAAACCTTAATGGTGCTCTTTCCATCGACTCCCAGTAATTGTTATAATTATTCCTTTCTATTCTATGTCTTTATTATCAAAATTATGACATCCCAATCTTCCTATCATTTTCTTTTAAATGGTTAATATAATATATGAAATATTAAAAATTGTAGTAATTTTTTTTTTTAAAATCAAAACCATCAATATTTAAGAATATTCATAGTTTAAGGGTTCTTTTTATGTCTTCATCGTCTATTAAGAGAGCTAATAAAAAAAATTAATATAAAGTTAAAAATAACTAATTTCAAGTATAACCATTTTATTTTTTAAAATTAGTCTATGGACAAAATATGTTTTTTTATTTAGAAACAAAAATAGTTAGTGTATTTAGTTCATTCTTCTTTGTTGTCTTGTCATTCATTGATGGGCTCAAGGAGTCCTTATCCTTTGATTGATTGGCTCTAGAAGTCGTTTTTGCAATTCATCATTTATATGCCTCTCTTCCCTCGGAGAAATACACATAAACACAATTTCTTCAATTTGCACCTTCTCTACAACTCCATTTTTTATATTTGATATTTGAAAAATATTTTTAAATGTTGAGTTATTTTGGTTGTTAGTTGAAAAACAAAAAGGCTTACACGTTCATTTGATAAAATTTGGATGAAAGAATGTTTTTTACTAATTATATGATTTATTTAAATTAGATGATTTTTTTTTGGTTAAATTACCAATTTGGTTCTCATTAGAAAAAAGGTTTGAAATTAAATTTCTATGGTTTATAATTAGAATTTAGTCACTACGAGTTAAGAACTTTCATAAATAGTTTATAGTCTCTGCTGATTATTCACTAGAATTTTTAGCAAAATTTAAAAATATTTTATAAGTTTTACCAAACTATAAAAACTTAATTCTAACTTTTAAAATCATATTACTAAACTCTAATACCTTAGAGTTAATACATTGTTTAAAAAATGTCAAAATTATGGTGAAAGAAATCAAAGGAAAATAAGTATAAATTTCAAAATTAAAACAAAATCGTCACAAAACAAACTCAAAATGATGATAAACAAGTCAAATATAAGTAATATACGTGGACATCTTGAAGGGCATGTTGGAGAAGTTGAGAGTCTCACGTTGAAAAAATCAAGGGGACTCATACTCCATATATGGTAGATGAACTACTCAGTTTATTGTCAATTAGTTTTGAAATGGAATCTCATACTATCAAATTTAACCTAATTTTCATGCATTTTTTTTTAAAGTGGACGAATGAAGATTATGTTGATCTAATCTGCATTTTTGTTGCTGTCGAGTAAAATACAGTGTAGTAGGAGCAATGTTGATTGTATGTGGTTTATACATGGTATTATGGGGCAAAAGCAAAGAGATGAACAAGTGCCTTCAATTGACACCATCTGAAAGCATAGGACAACTTGAGTTGAAAGACATTGCGGTGACCACTCCAAACCCTCTAAATGAAACCCACATTCAAGACATCAATGCCAACAAGAGCATTATCAATTAAATTTATGAAGACTTACTATATAGTCTAGTTTTAAGTCTTGTTTTTTCTAGAGTATACGCTTTTCGTGATCTTTAAATTTTATTTGAAAACTTGTTTTATGTTTTCTATTTAATTTATGTAGCACAATTAAGAATATATCCGTCTAAATATCACACGTTTTGAATTTGCTTTAATACACGCATCAAGTTTAATAAAAAGTTTAAAATATTTAAAAGTGGTTTTTTAAAATTTATAATAAATCGACAAAATATTTAGACTGTATAGAATAATTTCGAAAATGGATAAAACCTACTAGTTCTGATACATCTCAGTTAGCACACGATTAATTGATCATATGCCACACATAATTCTTATTCTAAACAATCATGATATACGATCGTGTAGTCAAATCTAAACGATCGTGTACCAATATCTCAACGATTTTTTTTAAGATCATGTACCAAATATAAAATTTTAATTTATGATACACGATATTCTAGATTCTTTTATAGTTGGTACACGATCGTCTTATCATTATTATTATTACATCCCCAAATCCCTTTTCCTCCTTAACTTGTTTTCCTTCCCATTAAATAATTTCATTCTTCAAACTAATGCAATTTGATTCAAAATAAAGTACCTTAGGGTTTGGGGTGTTACAATAAATGATGACTTAATATTATACACAATATGAACATATAGTAATTTTTGTTGCTATTATCCTTATTGTAAGAAAGAGAGAGCATACCTATAATTATCAATAATCACTTCCTTCTATCCTTCAATCAAAGCAAGACATAATTTCAATCCAAATCAAATAAAGGAATTTTATGTTACAAAAGAAATCATAATACTTCCAAGATTGCAAGATCATAATAGAGACAAAAAGAAAAAGAGAGTGAATGTTAGACTTCTTTTTCAAAAATAATAACAATGGAAAATGGAATTCAATGATACCTTTAGGTTTAATAGAAAATGTCTTACCTCACAAATATCAGACTTCTCTCTGCCTAAGAGGAGTAGGACTATTATTGCATACTAACTTCCAACACCAATAAAAAGAAATAGAAATCACAACTATAACAAGGCCAAAACAATTGCTTAAATTGATGGTTTATCAGAGCTTCCTATAAATCAAGATAAGTTTATTAGCAACATAAAGAGTTTATTTTTTGCTCATAGTGAAAACGTTCATAACTTTTTTAATCTTCAATCATTAGTAAATCAAGAGTAACAAAATTACAACAATTTAGAGTAACCAAATTACAACAATTTTAGTAATGAGTTAGATAACAAGTACTTGTGTTCAAGTTTATATATATAGTTTGTTTATGCTATAACTATCATTCAATTACGATACAACTCAATAGCAACCATAAACAAAAGATCAATAGAAAAATCAAAAGTACTCAAGTTTACTTGAAAAATGCATAGACAAACAAAAAGACCGTACACATCATCAAAGTTTAAAATCTCACATTTCATTTTTCATTCTCTTTTTCTCAAAACTTCAGCCCATAGCCATGAAATCTTCCTTGGCCTTGATTTCCTAATTTGAACGAACAAAAATCAATTAAAAATCAACCAAATGCTTCATTGAGACATTTCATCAAGCACATTGTAAGCTACCAAAATGTTTCATCACATAGCCAACCACAAAGAACAAATGTAAATTCACATTAGAAAAATGATCGTAAACAACAATATTGAATAGGTTGGTAGACAAAACAAACACATATCTCCTATAAAAGTAAAACTATGAGGGATGTTTATCATAAAAAGAACCATCAATATATCACATTGTGGGTAAAATGAAAGCATTTGAAGTTAATAAATTGTACAAATACAAACAATAGAAATAATGAAACTTTGATTGAATACCTTCATATTATGGGTAAAATGTAAGCATTTGAAGAGAAATGAAAAAAAAAAATGGAAGTGAAAATGAAAGCTCTAGAAGTTGAATCTGAACGAAGAATGGAAACAAACCAAGATGGGCTTGCTCTCCAGCAAGCTACCGCACGTGGTGACTGAGATTCACCGGTGAGTTCAGCGGTACAAGGGGTGTTGGGTGGTGGCGTCGGTTGAAGGAGAGAGGGGGATTTCGGGTGTGTCGTTGACAAAAAGTTGCGTCGTTCCCGGTGTGCATAAGAGAGGGAGAGAGATGGTTAGTGGAATGGAGAAAAAATCGAGAATGAAGGACGACGCGTGGATCTTCCACAAAGAAGAAAAGAAGAAGAAGAAGAGAAGAAGAAGAAGAAGAGGATGAGGAGGTAGAGAAAGGGTTTTGGAGATTTTATAAGTTTTATTTTAATAAATAAATATTTAATGTTTTTATAATTAAGAAAAATACTGATTTTAGTAAACTTTTGATTTAAAATGAATTTTATTTTAATAAATTAAATAAATTATTTTTTGTATCTTTTATGACACCAAATAACTGCGGCGAAAAGTGATCCGAAAAATTCCGTCCTTTACTGCAAAAAACGTGGATTTTTAGCTTTTGTGACAATTTTTTTTTCCTTCTTTCAATTTGGGATGTATACAACTGTCGTAGTAGGTAGTTTTTCTTGTAGTGCATCAAGATAAGCATTTTCCAAAATCTTTCGACAAACTATTTAAAATGATGTAAACTTGAAGGTTTAGAATTCAAACCACTCCTATACTTCTCAAGAACTTTAACTTAAAAGATCCATCCCAACTAACATAAATAATGTTGAATTTTATGTCCTAAAACTCGTAGATAGTAAATTTAATTTGTTGACTATTATTAATAAAGTGTTATTATTATAATTTCAGTAAAGCATTGTTGACTATATTATTAGTTTTTGTCTTACTAACTTAAATCTAATAAACTAACATTCTAAGTTGTTTGATGAGTCTTCAACAGTATGTAGAGACATATAGGAATCACTGTTCGAGATACAACTTAAAGGATCTATAGTATAGGGATAAAGCTGGATACCTTATTCTAGTAACACTATAGGATACGACTCACTTTGTATTTGATACAAATGCAATGATCCAACACATTCGTGTAGGTGACATGCGAGTGAGGGTATCCTATGCTTGAACCACGAAATAGTAATCACTAGATGTAACTCTATTAACTAGTTAGATTTCTATTTCCTTCAGATGACCTAGGTAACTTAGTCTTAATCCTAAGTGTATTATGAGCTCCTGTTCGCAAGGGATTGTCCTTTGATTTGTACGGGTGAGAGTAGCCAGATTGTTGACTCAATATGCTTATCATTTTGGGGATAAGACTGAGTGAGGAGCTGGAAAAATACTCACACAAGATGAAATTCAATCATTCTCCACTTTAGAGTAAGTAGATAAGTGTTTCTTTAAATGGTGTCTCAGAACATGAACAAAGGGTCCTACCTTTTCTATGGCACAAAGGGCTTTTTGTTTAGTGGTTGGACTACAAACATGTTGTTCATTAGAGAAGCACTATTATTTAAGGGCTAGAAGTAACCTAAGGGTAAAACGGTAGACTCAACTGGTGTTACTAACACGTGTGAAGGACTAACATATTATTATTAGTCTATATTCATGGACACAAAAATATATGTATAGTGAGAATATTTCATTTGTGAGTATTTAACGGTGTGTACACACAGTTAACGGATATTGATTAATGTGGTTAATGAGTTTAGCCAATTAATCTCCTATCATTGTTGCTTCTGATTTGTAGGTTTATTAGGTCCATTTTCTAGCTCGTAAAGGGTAATAATTTTTATATATATTGGTTGTAATTTGAAATGTTCAAATTTATTTTGAAAAATAATATAATTTATGCTGATACATTATAATATAAAATTTAATTTTTTTATTAAACTTTATTATATAAATCTAATTTTGAATATGATTCAAAATCAATTTATGAGAGAATAAAATATTTAAATGAGTTCAAATATTAATTTAATGTGTATTAGATTCATATTCAAACTATAGGTTAAAATTTAATGTGCATATGATACACGTTAAAGCTATAGGTTATGAGATAAATTTATATTTGAATATGATTCAAATTTGGATTAAATTAAATATAAGATATTTAATTTAACAATTAATTAATTGGATAATTAATTACTACTTTAGTGTAATTTTATCTAATTAAATTAAAACTATAAGTTATATGACTTGAATGAAATATTAATTAAATATGATTTAATTACTTATCAATTAATTATTTTATTTTAAATTAAATTAAAGAAATGGAAACGTGGGTGCTTCTCTCCCACGAAACCAAAAATCTCTCGTACTCCTTAAAGACGAGGGAGATAAGAGTATGACAAACACAAAGGGCTTCCAGTACTATGGTATGTGTATTCACTCAAAGAAAATTGTTCTCTAAAAACAAATTCTCTTTTCAGTTTTGGTTTCCACAGAACCAAAATCTCAACTCAAAGAATAGGGAGGTCTTCAAGTGGTGGTTCTCCAAAACTGGCGTTTTGTAGATACAAAGTTGTCAACAAGAGTGAGTACTTCTTTTCTCTTCTTTTTTTTTTTATGTAACATGTTTAGCCATAAAAAAATTGTTTATGTACTTTTGTCAGTGCAGGGTATTTATAAGATCCCAATTAATTTGAGCTATGGTTCTGTTAGTTATTTCGCTAGCTCCTATCCCTTCAAATAACAATATACCAACATGCTTCTTTTCACCCATACTCATTTTAAAGTTACATTTTCTTCTCCATTTCGCAACCCCTTCGCATATCTTGAATTACATATATGGAGGTGAGTTTTTAAAGAACTCCTAACGCAGCAAGATCTATGTCAGGAGTTCTCCAATAACTCCCAATGCCACCACCAAAAGCATAAGAAGTTCTCCTATAACTCCCATCACTTTGTTGGCGGGAGATCCCCTATATTTTTCGACGCATGCCATGAAGCGTCGGGAAATCGAGTATTTTCTAACGCTTAGGTGATTGTGTCGGGAGATACCATATCTCTCTCGACGTCGACAGTGTAAACCGACGTTAGAAGATTCATAATTTATTTCTTGCAGTGATGTTACGTTAATAAATTAAACATAGGATTTTAAATGTTTTTATAGTGAGAGTTATAGACTTAGATTACCATGATAATCTTGTAAATATGATTGATATGTTGTATTGAAAAAGCAACCAAGTGTGATGTATAATATACAAAAAAGAAAAAAAAATGAATTTTATGTTTGTTTCAAGTTCCAAGTTTCAAATAAGTTTTTTTCCCTCTCAAGTATTCTATTTAGTGATTATTTAGTTGGAGTGTCCATCACACACTTTCAACAATCTTTTCTATGATTTTTTATATCTATTTAGTTCTTTTAGAGTATGATATGCTCAACAATACATGGGTGTAATGATCTCTTACACATATTAGATTGAAAGCAATCGAGGACAACCCAGAAAAGGGCCAAATGATCAAACCTACTAGAGACCTGCCCCATCATCCAACACAGTTGATATCGGAGCACCAAGATAGGATAATAGATGTGAATTTTTTTTTTTTTCATATTTATAATATAAAATGATGAAAAGGAGAATAGAGATGACGAAGCGAAAATAATAATATGTAGATTCAAAATTCTGAAATACGAGTTTATTTAATCCCACTAAATCCTTGTAAGCGATCTTTGTGGGTCAGGTTGGAAAAACTTTTTTATGTAATTAATGAAATTAAAAGAGGAAAGAAAAGAAGAAGAAAAAGTTGAAAAGACAATGAAGGAAAAAAAAAGCATCGGATGCAACGTGTACAAAATTCTTATCTTTGTCTCTCTCTCTCTCCTTATTCAGCTTCCCTGTAAAGATAATACTGCCTCTTTCAAAAGAGTAGCAAAACTTTTTTTTCCAGATCTTTTGCAACACAAAATCTTTATTCCAAATTTCCAATATCATATACAAACACTTAAATAAAAATAAAAAAGGTTAAATAATATGTTTATTCTCTTTCTTTTTTTTCAATTGAATTATTTTAGTCAATTATTTAATAGATGAATGGTATAACTTGATGGTACTTTGTCTTGCCGTTAAAATTGAAGTGATACTAATTTCAAATATTAGCATGGACGGTTTCTTAAAAGATAAGAAATACAAAAAGATAAGAAAAAGATTGACCACATGATAAACCAAGTCAATAATGAGATTAAAATTATATTTTTGTTTATATACGTGTAATTAAATGAAACTTTAAAAAGTTCGAACAAAAGTTAAAGAAATATAAAAAGTTGAAAAGCCAAAATAATGCTTAAACCTACGTATGTTTAGGGGGATTCAATGTCAACTTTACTTGATACTTGTGTGGACTTGTATATAAAATTATAGATGTCTAAGTATGTTATCAAACTTGAAGTATGTATGCTTTATGATTTTTATTCAATTACAATACAAAGTTTAACGATAACAACACATAAATTAATAGTTATAGAAATTTGACTAATGTTTTATATACATCAATCAAATGGTTAAAATGTCTAGCTACCATCCATAAGTAAAAAAATTAATCCTTCCATCTTTAATATCGGTTAACTATATAATAAAAATATTTATAAAAGTAATTTACATCCTTCTATTCTCATGCATCTATCATAGATTTGTTTGTTATCATAATATTATATATATATCAACTTCAAGGATTGAAACAATTGTTCAAGGATTGGTACGTTAAAATTTTACTGTCATATTAGTTTAAGACCTAAAACTAAAAGAAAACCATTAATTATGAACAAAATTAAAAACTAAAAATAATACTTCACATATTATTTTAAGATAGGGTAGGGAATATAATAAAGATATATTTCTTTATTAGGTGCATGCCCACGACCATATTTGCCAACAAATTGAAACTCTTGGTTTTTCTTTTCCTTTATTTTATTTTCATTAATAAAATAATTAAAATAATTGCTAAACAAAGTAATCTTAAAATTTTAAAATTGTATATGTTTGGTTACTCGGCAAGAATATAATTAAAATAATATTCAAAAAGCTTTATACTTATACTTAAGCTTTTGAGCTTTTGAATTCGAAAATTCTTGGCCTTTTAAGCATTTCTTTGAATGCTAATTCGTGACCACGACTCAAGGACCTAGCTACATATTTTCATTATCTTTTAAGTGCAAGCATGTAGAAAAAGTTATAATTAATATATAATTACTCAATTTGGCTAATCTAAACAATGATCCAATGTTAGTTCAATTGTGCTTTTAGATCAAGATAAGATGACATAATTCAATTAGTATAGTGTTCAAACTGAGAATTTTGAGGTTAGAGACTCAGTCCTCCTATTGTTCGTACATTTGCACAAAATAATAATAACAATAAGAATAAATGAAACAATCATTTTCTTTAACTTTTTCATTTTAATACTCGCTGCAAGAAATCAAGATTTTCCCAACGCACAAATTGTCATCGAGGAAAGAGACGTCGGAAAACAAGACTTCCACCGACACAGTAATGTATACGTCAGTAGTCTTAATCTATCCCGATGTAGCGTTTTTGACATCAGATAAAGCTAAACCATCACTAACGCTGTAAACATAAACGTTAGGGAACGTGACACAATTAAATATATATTTTCTTTTCCTCGACACAGTTGTGTCAAATATCAGGATTGACTTCCATATTTTCGACGCTTACCTTTAAGGCATCAGGAAAAAGGAAATATATTATTTAATTATTTCACCTTCTCCAATGCCATGCAGGAAATGTCAGGATTGGCTTCAATATTTCTAACGTGTACACCTACAGCGTCGAGAGAAAGAAAAGAATTAAATAATATATTTTATTTCCCCCAACGTGAATTGCATGACGTCAAGAACATGGACCCCATTCTTGACACCATTAGTAATGTGTCGGTAATGTGTGGTTTTATCACTTACACATTACTAATCACGTCAGGACTTGGTGGGTTCTCCCAACATTTTTGTGATGCGTTGGGAGTTCCCCTATAAAGAACACTCTTTCACTATGTAAACCACATAACTTTAAATCTGAAGAAAATATTTTGTTCGTTTACTGTGTCGTCGCCGCTCTTAATTCCAACAAGTAGTTTAGTTTTTGTTTTGATTTAGTTTAGGGTTAGTTTTGATTTTGGTGTTATTATGATTTGGATTATGGATTAAGATTTAAAAGTTAGTTTTATGATTTAGATTTTGAATTAGTTTTAGGTATTGAATTTGAATTTTAAGTGTTTTGAAGATTTAAGAATTAATTTTAGATTGAAAATTTGAGGGAGGGGGTTGTATTGAAAATTTGAGGGGTAATGATTTCAATATTTGAAGTGTGAGGACCGTAATTATTTTAAAATTTGTGTAATTTTTTATTGATATTTGTTATGGCTATCCTGTAGTTATGATAGTCTTTAATTAAAACTTGGTTGTTTATTTCTTAGTAGCTCTGTTTATTGGAAGTATTAGGTAGCTTGTAAAAATTGAAGTAATTTGTGATTTACTTCTTATGGCTATCCTGCAGTTATGGTAGCCTTTTTAGTTCGAACTTAGTTTCGAATTTGTTAGTAATTCAAAGGGTTTAAAGTGTTAGGTATTTTGTAAAGTATGTTGGAAGGGATAGGTAGGTTGTAAAGATTAAAGTTATGGTAGTTGTGGTTATTTTGTCCTAGCTATCTTGCAGTTATAGTAGCATTTGTACTTTAAACTTAACTTTAGTAATACATTTGGGAGATTGGACATATCTTATTCATGGAGAAAGTTTAGGGTTTGAGATGAGGAATATAAGACTAATCAAACCTATTTATGTTTTAGGTTTTTAACGATGGACAAGGGTTAGATGAAACTTAAGAATAATTTCTTGCAAGTATAGAGAGGCAGTGTTCCAATTTTTAAAGGTTGTCAAGTTTGACGTTGATGATTACAAATGAACAAGGTGTCCACGCAAGAGATCTCTAGATGTGTGAAATTAAATTGTGATTCATTAGAGGGTGTGGAGCAACATCTATTAACAATTGGAATATCCCCCTGTTATACATAATGGATGTATCATGGAGAGCCGGTGAACTTACATAGAGGTATAGAAGACTTTGATGAAGGAACTAGTAATAACTCTTTTGATGAAAGAACAAACATAAACCCTTATCATGAAGAAAATGAAATGTTCGACATGCTTAATGATTTACAAGCTCTAATTGAACACGAAGAGGAAATAGATGAAGGTTTGGAGAATGAGATGTCATTTAATATTGGGGTAGTTATAGAACAAGAGACAACAAATATATTTCAAGAGTTATTGATTGAAGCACGTAGTGAGTTATACCTCGGTTGTTCTGAATTTTCTGATTTTGGTTCAGATTCAAGAAACATTTGTTTGGGATTAGCTTCAGATGAGTTTAATCTGTTTGGGAATTTGAGTACTTCGTAGAGTATGTGACATGTGGTGTTAATTCCTTACAATTTGTTGTTGAGATTTGTACCTAAAACAATAATTTGACCCAATTGAGGTTGCGAACACTCATGAAAGACTAACTTACTGTTATTGGTCTATATCCCTGGACACAGACATATATCTACAGTGAGAAGAGTTCATTTGTGATTCTTTAGTGGAGTGTACACACAGTTAACGAATATTGCTTCTGATATGTAGGTCCATTAGGTCATATTTCTAGCTCGTAAAGGATAATGAGATTTATTTATATTGGTTGTAATTTAAAATATTTAAATTTACTTTGGAAATTAATATAATGTATGGTGATACATTATAATATAATTAAACTTTATTATAAATTTAACTTGGGATATGATTCAAAATTAAATTATTAGAGATAAAATATTTGAATGAGTTCAAATATTAATTTAATGCGTATTGGATTCATATTAAAATTATGGGCTGTTAGAGAAATTTATACTTGAATATGATTCAAATTTGAATTAAGCTAAATATAAGATATTTAATTTAGGTATTAATTAATCGGAGAATTAATTAATAGTTTAGCTTAATTTTATTTAGTTAAATTTGATTTAATTAAATTAATTTAAAACTATAAGATATTTTAGAGATATTAATTAAATATGAAATGAAATATTAATTAAATATGATTTAATTAATGAGTTGATTTGAAATTTCTATTAATTTAATCATTTTTAAATTAATAGAATCTCATGATTCTCTTATTCCTTCAAGGAGAGGGAGATATAAATATGCAGAAGAAAACAATGTTTTCTTCAACCAATGCTTTTGCTCTATGCAAAATATTTTCTCTAAATATTTTCTCGTCTCAATGGTACTCACAAACCAATCTCATCTAAGAGGATAGGAAGGTCTCTGACATATGTTGTCTCTATTTGAAGTTTTAGTAGATCCAAAGGCGTCAAACTACGTGAGTTTTTTATTCTCTATATCATTTAATTTAAAAGTATGCTTAGCCTTCTAAAATTTTGTTTCTAAATATTGCCAATGTATTAGTATATTTTGAGATTCCCAAATTAAATTGAAGAATGGTTTTGTAAAATCTTTTGTTATCTACGGCTTTTATCCCTTCAATTTGTATTAGAGACGTCTCAATTTTTAATTGGGAATTTTAAACTTTGCATGGGTTGCGTGGGATTTTTGAATTATAATTGTGGTTTGCAATTGGATGTTTTCTAAAAACTTTTGCCATAGGGTTACAATTTTCGGAAGATTTTGAGACCGATTTTGGAGCTTTCAAAGCAGTTTTAGGATATTTTAAAGTTTAATTATTGTAATTTATTGCTTTGTTTTATTCTAGGGGCCAATTTTATATGTCCAATTGCTATTTAAATTCTTTGTGGATGTCACTTAGATAAATCTCACCTTAAGTTAAGCATGTTCATGCATTTTTATATATTATAAATGTTATAATGTATGGTATTAATGCATGATTTTGAATTTCATGAGTTATTTAAAGTATGTTGATATTTTAAATATATTAAAGTGAATAAGCATAATGCATTGTCACTTAGTTAAATATAAGGGGCACTTGCAAAAATGACAAAATAAGTTATAATAATTAAGTCCATAGCACACACACTTTATTATTTGTGAAAATGGCAAAAATGAAGCCCAACCCACACATCAAGAGGTAAAATTTCACAAATGCTCTCGTTACTAATACACCTTATATACATCTGATGCACCTAATACGTCTGATACACCTAATACCCTTTAATACACCTAATACGTTTTGATACACTTGATACCTTCTAATACACACCTAAAACATCTTGATACACATTATAATACTCCTCGTTACATTTTATTCTTCTTGATACACTTGATACCCCTTAGGCCTTGATAGTTTGATACACTTAAAGACTTCACTTATATGTTTGATACACCGCTAATAAACGTATTATGCTTCATTGGAACACTCAACAAATTTGATACGTTTGATACACCTGATGCATTACAGATACATTTAGTATTCTTCACTTATAGAATTGATTGATTAAATGCATTTGATATGCTTGAAGTCCTACTTATACACTTGATATACTATTGATATACACTTGTATACTTGATTCATATACTTGATAATAATTCACTTTATTGACATGCTTTAATAATATAATGTTGATGTACTTGATAATGATACACTGAGTTACATCATTGATATACTTAATAATACTGAGTAGGGCCTTAAAAAGAGAAAGAGAAATAAGTTATTGAATGGTAGTTTAGGAATAATAACAAATTTAAGTTGGAGATGTGAAAATTTTGTCACAATTGCAAAATTCTAAAACAATGTGCTATAATTGATATATCATATTTTTAAAATGTTATCTTATGCAATTTTTCAAAATATAATTTGTTATATTTAAATTAATGTCTTGTGTATGCTTGATTGATTTTCATGTTTAATATAAGTGTTATATTAATTAAGATGAAAATCAATTTGCATTGAGCATATTACATCCATAGTTGAATATAATTGTTATATTAATATTTTTGTTTTGCATGTTGCATGATTTATTATTTAATTAAATTTGATTTTAATTAATTAAACCATAGTATGCATATTATAGGACTAATTAATTAATTTTATAATAGTTATAAAATTTAATAATTAGAAACGGTCAACCTACAATAAAGAGTTGCATGCAAGCATAGGATCTTAGGATTAATTTGTTTTAATTTTAAATTGTTTAAAATTAAATAGACCGAAGATCACATTAATTCAAATAAGATTAAAATTATGTCTTATTTTAGTTTAATGAAACTAAGTAGGACAAATAGGATTTAAGGTTATAAGGGAACTACACTAGTAAAGTTCTGTCTAAGGCTGAGGGTACTTAAGTTGACGGTTTACAGAACACCTCATACCTGGAAACGGACCCAAAGCCAACATTTAATTAACTTTATTCCTATTAGCATAAAATGTCATAGGTAAATTAAATGGTTTACTACACTTAGAAACTATAGAGTAAATAGAATTTAAGGTTATAAGGGAACTCCACCAGTAAAGTTCTGTCTAAGACTAGGGATACTTAAGTTGACAGTTTACGGAACACCTCCTACCTGAAAATTGATCCGGAATCGGCGTAGAAATTACCTTATTTCTATTAGCATAAGATGTCACTAGGTAAACTAAATGGTTTAATACACCTATAAACTTTAGAGTAAAGTTTTATTATAAGAGTTATAATAAGAATAGACTTAGATAGATTCATTTAGCATGAATTTAGCTAAGTACAACAAACCCAAAATTAATATAACATTTTAGTGAGAGAGAAAATAATATATATGATATATCAAATTTTAGCTCTCACGTCCTTAAGAGTTCATATGTGAGATTCATACTCAACTTCATGTCGCCCTGGGTGCGGCCTCCCTTTGGAAAGTGTTTGTATGGTCAGTAACAAGGTGAATAGGGAATATGTTCAATGTATCCTATGGCCTCCTTCATTAGGTTGCACTGTGAGATTTTTATGATTCGCCTACGTGTTGTCCTAGAGCGACCATTTCTTCGAAGGGCCTAATTATAGAAGTCGAAACAACGCAAACTCTATAAATGGATAGGATTTCTTAGATTAATTTTTAATAGTTGGCTTTCCTTTCGGTAGCCTGTTGAAGCGTACCTATGTGATCTGAAAATGGTAGGGTCACACTTACTAAGATGAATTAGGTTCGTTAATGAATCATTGACCGAACAACAATAGCTAAGGACTATAGAGATATGAGTTATTTTAGTATTAGCTATTAGCTGAGATTCTCAATTTCGGTAACTGTTGCTTTAAGCTTCTCAAGTATCGTTGCAAAAAATAAATAATTTGTTTTATTAGGGTTCTTTGATTGCTTATTTTTTGCTGAATTGATTAGATTATTTTGTGTAATGGGTTAAGACAAAATAACTAATACGGCCAATTGTTTGATATTTTAGCATATCTTCTTCAACTATTCAACTACTTAAAAACAAAAAATTAACCGGCGAAAATTATGCAATGTGGAAGTCAAACCTGAATATAATTCTGGATAATGATAATCTACGCTTTGTCTAAATGGAGGAGTGTCCTCCTTTCCCTGCTCAAAACGCATCTTAGAATGTTAGGGATGCATATAACCGTTGGACAAAGGCTAATGATAAGGCTCACGTCTATCTCTTGTCCAGTATGTCTGACATACTAAGCTAGAAACACGAAATCATGGCCACTGCACGCCAGATCATGGACTCCCTCCAAAAGATTATTAAGGGACAAATAGAAGGAGAAACAAACGTTGCTCATTCCAAGAGGTTTCAGATGGATTCATCCTCTGAAACCAAGTTTGCACCTTTATCCTTTGTGTTTAAGAAAATAAAAAAATTCCAAAAAGGAGGAAAGGGGAAGTGCCTTGTTGCTGCTGCTAAGGGTAAAGGGAAGGCTAGGGTATCTGAAAAGAGAAATCTTTCCTCTACAATGTGAATGGACATTATAAGAGAAATTATCCTAAATACCTTGCAGAGAAGAAGAATGAAAAAGAAGGTAAATATGATTTACTTGTCTTAGAAACATGTTTAGTAGAAAATGACCAAAATTTATGGATACTTGATTCAGGAGCCACTAGCCATGTTTATTCTTCTTTATAGGAAACTAGTTCCTTTAAGCAACTCGAGGAGGGTGAGGTGACACTCAAAGTTGAAGTAGGTGATGTCATTTCAGCTCGTTCAGTGGGAGATGTTAAGTTGTCTATCATAAATAGATTCATGTTTTTAGAAAACTTATACATAGTTCCTAAGATTAAAAGAAATCTTATATATATTTCTTGTCTTATTGAACAATCATATAATGTAACATTTTCTTTAAATGATGCATTCATTTCTATGAATGGTGTACATATTTGTTCAACTAAGCTTGAAGACAACTTGTATGTATTAATACCTAATGAAGCAAAAGCAATTTTAAGTCATAAGATGTTTAAAACTTCTGACACTCAAAATAAAAGGTAAATAATTTCTCCTAATAACAATACCTATCTTTGGCATTTAAGATTAGGTCACATTAATCTCGATAGAATTGGGAGATTGGTAAAGAATGGACTTCCAAATGAGTTAAAAGATGATTCATTAACTCCACGTGAATCTTGTCTTGAAGGAAAGATGACTAAAAAAGTTATAGAGCCAAAGAGCTCCTAGAACTTATATATCCAAACCTATATGGTTCGATGAATGTAAAAACTATAGGAGGTTTTGAATACTTCATCTCTTTTATAGATGATTATTCAAGGTATGGTTATTTATACTTAATTGGGCATAAGTCTGAAGCTCTTAAAAAGTTCAAGGAGTATAAGGCTGAAGTTGAAAATCTATTAAGTAAATGGATTAAAATACTTCGATCTGATCTAGGTGGAGAGTACATGGATTTGAGATTCCAAAACTATATGATAGAACATGAAATCCAATCCTAACTCTCGACACCTGGTGCACCTCAACAAAATGGTATGTAGTAGAGACTGTTGTTCATATCTTAAACAATGTTTCCTCGAAGAGTGATTCTCAAACACCTTTTGAGTTATGGAGAGAATGTAAACCTAGTTTAAGTCACGTTAGAATTTGGGGTTGTTCAGCACACGTGCTAGTGACAAATACCAAGAAGTTGGAGCCCTATTCAAGGTTATGCTAATTTGTTTGTTACCCTAAAGAAACGAGAGGTGGTATATTCTTTGTTTCATAAGAAAATAGAGTGTTTGTATTAAGTGAAGCTACTGATGAATTAACAAGGGTTGTTGAGGAAGTTGGTCCCTCATCAAGAGTTAATGAAACTAAAACATTAGGTCAGTCTCATACTTCTCAATCATTGAGAATGCCTCGACGCAGTGGGAGAATTGTATCACAACCTAACCGTTACTTGGGTTTCACTGAAACTTAAGTTATCATACCAGATGATGGCATAGATTATCCATGGTCCTATAAATAGGCAATGAATCATGTAGACAAGGATCTATAAGAGAAAGAGAGATTCAGTTGGAAAGGTACAAACCTTCAAAACTAGACTTGTAGCAAAAGGGTATAGCCAAAGGAAAGGGGTTGACTATGAGAAAACTTTTTCCCCTATTGCTATGTTAAAGTCTATAAGGATTCTCTTGTCGATAGCCACAATTTATGACTATGAAATATGGCAAATGGATGTCAAGACTGCTTTTTTGAATGACAATCTTGAAGAGAGTATCTTTATGTCCCAGCTCGAGGGGTTCATAACCCAAGGTCAGGAGCAAAAAATTGCAAGCTAAATTGATCCATTTATGGGTTGAAACAAGCATCTAGATTTTAGTGAAGGAATGAAATTCCCATAGCGAAAGTGTGTAAACGCCGTGCAAAAGAAATTCATTTTGAAACACAGAGAAAACTCCTAAACATGCTTCTATGGAGAAAAAGAAGAAAATAAAACTAACGTTTGTAGAACCTCCCAAGAATTCTCGAACCTCCCAAAGACCACCACAAAGTCTTCCTTGTTATCCTCAAAATAAAGAAAAAAACAACAGAGAGTTTGTGGGGCTTCTATGTTTTTGTTTTGTTAAAGAGAAAAAAAATTGCAGAGAGATTTTGTTTTTGGAACTAATAGATCGTCAAAATCCTTCTATAAGATTGCATCCCCCCTTTTCTATATCTTAACCAAAAGATATGAAGAAAGATGAAGGGGGAAGTTATCATTAACTTCCTCCCTCTCCATCACGTAGAATAACTCACATCCTTTTATTTAAATTCATATTAATATAAATTTAAATTATATTATATCTTATATAATATTAATTTTATATTAATATAACCAATGGTTTAGATTTTCTGATATGATCTATAATTCTAATATGAATCGAATCCATATTAATTTTAATCTATAGTTTATTTATAAATCTTATTCATATTATTATTATTTGAATCATATTCAAATATTAACTTCTCTCATAAAAAAATTATATTATAATGTATCAAATACATTATATTAATTGTATCATATACAATTTATTCCCTTTAATCAATTTGAACGATTCAAATTAAACTAAAATAAATTTGTTTCTCATTTATTTTTATTGAGCTAACAAGGGGATCTTATGGACTTACAGATTAAAGCTCCAATGATGTGAGATTAATTAATTAAACTCTTTAACTAAATTAATCATTATTAATTAACTATGAGTCATTCCACTAAAGACCAATAGTTGCACTCTTCTTACTGTAGATATATTTTTGTGTCCATTAGATATGACCAATCAACAGTGCAATGGCCCTTCACAAATTGCTCATATGTACAGCTAGGTCAAAAATTACCATTTTTTCCCTGTAGTTACATCTAACTCCTTAAGTACCACCAATCCCTCTAATGAACAATAGTTATAGTCCCACTATAACTTAACTCCTCTCGGGTCAAGAGAGGGTGTGGCACCACATTGTTTAAGCCTTGGAATCAACCCTTAAAAGAGCAATTTCTCTACTTACTCTATTTATAGAGAATGAGTGAATTCCTTCTTGTGTAGTTGTGTTCCCAGCTCCCTAATCAAACGAATCCCCAAAATGGTAGGCCTATTGAGTTGGCGATATAGGCCACTCTCACCCATGCAAATCAAAGGACTGCCTTCATAGGCAGGAGGAGTTCACAATTCACTCAGGAGTCAGGTCAACTCACCTATGGTCATCTTGGTAAAATGTAGTCTCAACTAGTAATGGTGTAAATAAGAGAGACTATTTCGATCTTATACAAACTCTTTGTATAAAATACCCCTGCTCTAATGTCTCGACATGAATAATTAGGATCAAATCATTTGTAGCACTTTAGAACAATTGTAACAACTATAAAGCAGGTTGTATTCGTAATGTCACTAGGATAAGGTATCCAACTTTATCCATCTACTACAAACCATTTAGGTTATCATTTAAACATGATCCACTTGTATGTCGCCACATACATGTTAGGTTACAGAAGATAACCTTGGATGTTAATTTATTGATTTTGTGGGTTAATACAACTAAATGTCAAATAAAATAACATACTTTATTTTATTAGATAAATAAAATGTTTGTATAATATACACAATTACAAACTACAAGACCATAAGATTTAGGGCATCAATCCCAACACTTGGAACATTAGATTTGATATTGTGATCAAATCTTACAGTTTTGACCAAAACGTTAATGAATCTTTTGTATACAAGAAAATCAACAAAGGTAAAGTAGCTTTCTTAGTACTTTATGTGGACAATATCCTTCTCATTGGAAATGATGTACGATACCTAACTGACATTAAAACTTGGCTAGTAGCCCAATTCTAAATGAACATTTTGGGAGAGGTACAATATGTTCTTGCGATCCAAATCATAAAGGATCGTAAGAACAAAACGCTAGCACTGTCTCAGACAACCTATATCGATAAAACGTTGGTTCGATATTCAATGAAGAACTCTAAGAATGATTTATTATCTTTCAGGCATGGAGTTCACTTGTTTAAGAAATGGTGTCCGAAGACACCTCAAGAAGTTGAGGACATCAAACGTATTCTTTATGCATAAGTTGTGGGCAGCTTAATGTATGTTATGTTCTGCACTAGGTCAAACATTTGTTATGCAGTGAGAATAGTCAATAGATATCATGTCAACCCAAGGTTAGACCATTGAACGACGATTAAAATTATTCTTAAGCATCTTTGAAAATGAGAGACTACATGCTTGTGGATGGAGCTAATGATTTGATCCTTACATGATACGCTGACTCTGATTTCCAAATCAATAAGGATTCTAGGAAATCCACATTAGGATCAGTGTTCGCCCTAAACGGAGGAGTTGTGGTATGACATAACATCAAGCAAAGATGTGTTGCAAACTCTATTATGGATTCTGAATACGTCGCTGCTTGTGAAGCAGCAAAAGAAGCAATTTGACTCAGGTAGTTCCTGCATGATTTGGAAGTTGTTCCAAACATGAACATGCCCATCAATTTATATTTTGATAACAATGGGCATATTGTTGATCCATTTAGGAAGACTCTCACTGCTAAAGTTTTTTAGGGTCATCTAAAAGGTTCAGGTCTGCAAATGTACATTAGCTAATCTAGGCCAAGTTAGAGATGTGTAATGGGTATGAGGATGCCCTAGTTTATTGTATTTGTATATATACGTTTTATGTAATATACTTGTACATTTTATACCATTTCAAGTGGGAGTTTGCTAGGATTTATGTCTTAAAACTCATAGATAGTAAATATAATCTATTGATCGTTATTAATTAATAAAATGTTATTATTATAATTTCAATAAATGTTATTAATTATATTATTAGTTTTGTCTTAATAATCCAAAATCCAATAAACTAACATCCTAAACTGTTTGATGAGTCTTGCATAGTATGTAGAGACATATAAGGATCAATGTTCTAGATCAGCTTAAAGGGTCTATAATATAGGGATAAGGTTGGGTACCTTATCTTGGTAACACTATAGATACGACTCATTTTGTATTTGATACAAACGCAATGATCCAACTCGTTCATGTAGGTTACATGGAAGTGAGGGTATTCTATGCAATGAGTTTGCTTAAGACTGGAGTACTGATATTTAAGAACTAGATGTAACCCAAGGGTAAAACGATAGTTTGACCCAGCTGGTGTTACGAACACTCGTTAATGACTAACTTACTGTTATTGGTCTATATCTATGGACACAGAAATATATCTATAGTGAAAAGAATTTAGTTGTGAGTCTTTAGGGGAGTGTACACACAGTTAACGAATATTTGTTAACGTGGTTAATGAGTTTAGCTAATTAATCTCATATCGCTGTAGCTTCTAATCTGTAAAAGATAATGAGATTTATTTATATTGGTTGTAATTTGAAATGATAAACTTTACTTTGAAAAATTAGTATAATGTATGGTGATACATTATAATATAAAGTTTATATTTTCATTAAACTTTATTATATATTTAATTTTGGATATCATTTAAAATTAATTTATGAGAGATAAAATATTTGAATGAAGATCAAATATTAATTTAATGTGAATTGGATTGATATTAAAATTATTGGTTATGAGATAAATTTTTATTTGAATATGATTCAAATTTGAATTAAGTTAAATATAAAATATTTAATTTAGCTATTAATTAATTGGAGAATTAATTAATAGTTTGATTTCATTTCAGTAATTTAAAACTATAAGATATTGGAGAGATATTTATTACATATGATTTAAATGAAATATTAATTAAATATGATTTAATTAATTACGAATTAATTAATTTATTTCAATTTTCTATTAATTTAATATTTTTTAAATTAATAGAATCTCATAATTCTTTTCTACTCCCTCAAGTAAAGGGAGTTATAAATATGCCGAAGAAAATAGTTTTTTCTTCAACCAATTCTTTTGCTCTCTGCAAAACCTTTTCTCTCTAAACATTTTCTCATTCCAATTGGTTCCCACAAACCAATCTTATCCTAGAGTATAGAAATTTTTAGGAATGTTTCTTATGAGTTTTGTCTCTATTTGAAATTTTAGTAGATTCACAGGTGTCAAACTACGTGAATTTTTCATTCTTTGTATCTTTTAATTTAAAAGCATGCTTAGCCTTTTAGAATTTTGTTACTGAATATTGTCAATGTATTGCTATTTTGGGATTCCATAATTAAATTGAGGAATAACTTTGTAAAATCTTCCGCTGCTTAGGGCTTTTATTCCTTCATTTGCACCTTGGAAATGCATGAAAGAGTCAAACATCTTCATCTCATTCATCTCATTGTTCATACTCGGTCCAAGATCTGCTGGTAAAGAAATTGATGTGTACCTCCAACCATTGATTGAGGAACTGAAAGAGTTATGAAATTTTGGTATGAGTACGTATCATTCTCATGCCTATTAGTTCTTTTAGTTGTATGCAACTTTGTTGTGGATGATTAATGACTTTCTGGCATATAGTGACTTATCTGGGTAGAGTACGAAAGGGTATCAGGTATGTTTCATATGCATGGAAGATAGATCATCATTCGAAATGTGAGGAAAAATATCTTTCATAGGACATCGATGTTATCTACGAGAGAACCACATTTGTAGAAGTAAGCTACACAATGGAAAGGTAGAGGTAAGGGGTCAAAATTTGGCTTTTTTCATTGCAATGTGTGTACTCATTAGAGCAAGAATGAGTTATTTTTGTTAGTGGATAATGATGCAATCAAGCATATTGAGCTAACGAGGGTGACATGTGTGGTTGTGGAGTTCTTTTAGGGTAAGTTGGGGAGCCAACTGATTGGTTACCGTTATCTATGAGGAGTTATGTCCTATTGTGAATTTTAGTTGGCTTGATGATTGTGTCATTAATCTCTGCAGGTCTGGTACTAAGGAAGAGATCAAGGGTGTGTTATTTTTCATGAAGGTGGATAAAGCCCCTAGTTCTAATGGTTATTTTGTGATTTTTTAAGAATTACATGGTATGTGGTAAGGGAGGACTTTTATGTTGTAGCATGTTATTTCTTTGAGTATTGTTATCTTCCCCATGAGATCAACTCCATTACGCTCATGCTAATTCTCAAGTAGGTAGGAGTGGAGAGATTGATTGACTTTATGCCTATCTTATGTTGTAACGTGGTTTATAAATGCATTACTATGGTGCTTGCTTATATATAGGGTTCAAGTGTGGCTTATTTAGTTTATCAGCAGGAATCAACCTACTACTTTGTTCAAGGGTGATCTATCTCTAATAACATCCTTTTACATCAGGATCTTGTTAGAGGGTATTAGTTGAATAAGGGGCGTCCTCATTGTGTGCTTTAGGTGGACTTGTAGATAGCCAATGACTCTATTAATTGAGACTTCCTCTTTAGTGCCCTTATTGCTATTGTTATGTTGTTGAGGTATGTTAGATGGGTTCAAGCTTGTGTGAACTCTCCCATGGTTTCATAATAATGGCTCCTTAGAGGGTTTTTTCCTAGTTGAAAAGGGTTACGCCAATGTGACCCTTTACCCCCCCTTTCTGCTTGTTGTGGTGATGGAAGTTTATCCCGTATGCTTAATCAATCGTTTGGAGCCTTCTTGATCAACCCGTCGTGTGATAAAGTGAGATTGACACGCTTATCTTTTATAGAGGACTTAAAGACTTTTTGTAAATCTGATAAGAACTCCTTCTGTTTATTAAGGATACCATTTAACTGTTTGTCCCGTTATTTGGTAGTGTTGCTAATGTTGGTAAAAGCCCAAGGCTTGTGGCTAGTATGTGCATAGAGGATGTTTGTACTCTTACTCATTTTATGGGTTTTGAGCTTGGTTTTCTTTTGGTTTGCTACTTAGGTCTTCCTCTTCTCACTAGGCTTCTTAAGATTTCTTATTATTTTTCGCTTATCCAGAAGGTGACTAATTGAATGCTCAGTTAGGTTGCTTGCACCTTATCCTTTATTGGCTTTTGTAGTCGGTGCATTCTATTTGGCAGAGTTTCTAGGTCTTTTGGACTAGTGTGTTTGTGCTATTGGGCGGACTTGTGTGTGAGATCGATTGCCTTCTTTTTTCCTTTCTATGGAGAGGGGGACTAGATGTGAGGGGTGCTATGCATGTGGCTTGGGATGAGGTATGTATGCCAAAGGTGGAGGGTGGATTGGGTATTCACCATTAAGCGTCTTGGATTAAAGTTGTTATTCTTAAGATCCTGTGGTTAATTTTGGTGTGAGTTGGTTCATTGTAATGATGGGTTGAGGCTTATGTGTTGTGTCATAGATTTATCTGATAGGTTAAGGAGAGTTCAAATATATTTTGGTTTCTATGTGTTATTCTTCATTATTGTAGCCTATTAGTGCCATTAGTGAGGTTGGATATGGGTGATGGACATGATTGTTTTGTTTGACGATCTATGGTTGTCAGATGGACGGATTTGCACTCGCTTTGGTGATAGGATAGTGTGGAAAGCTGCGAGTGGGGGATTCTCGCTTGTTGAATTTTTTGGAGGTTGCGTCTTGGTGTTGGCCTCGTGGTTCTTCACCGTTGATGGACTGGGAGTCCCTGTGTGTGGTAGGTGGATAGGTGGATTTGAGTGTCGTCGTGTCGATAGGTGTTGTCTGTGAGAGAGCAAAATTTCAAATTTAAAAATGATAAAATATAAAATTCTACTATATCTTGTAAATAATTTCTAACAGTTTTACTATTTATAGTCAATCTTTCCTCTAACGTCAAAACCTAAATTAAACAATGGTTACTATTCAAATGATTACAAACGTAAACAAAATAATTATTAATGAAGTCCTCAATCAATTTATTGAAGTCATAAAT
Organism: Cucumis sativus; assembly: GCF_000004075.3. NCBI lineage: Eukaryota > Viridiplantae > Streptophyta > Magnoliopsida > Cucurbitales > Cucurbitaceae > Cucumis > Cucumis sativus. The sequence continues at coordinate 9,381,343 of NC_026656.2, forward strand.
GTAGGAAAAAAGTGGGTATTGATGCAGTGAAGAGAATTTTTTTTCAAATTCATGGTTTTAAAAGAGAAGCTATTTCGTAATCCGCAAAATTCTCTTTAAAATACACAAATAAAAAGGAAGAAAAAGGAAAAAAAAAAAAAAGAGAGAAAGAAAGACGAGAATCAAATCAAGAGAAAATGAAAAATAGAAAGAAAAAAAATTAAATTTGTTTTTATTTTGATGTGATGATCAAAAATTCAAAATGGTACATATGGACGGCAATAGTTGAAGAAGGCAAAGCGGCTAAGTTAAGAATCACCATCCACTTGTCATACACAAATAATGTCTCATAACACAATAACTCCTTACGCTTTAGAAAAAGTTTAGCTTTCTCCAAGGCATCTATCTTTCTTTGTTGGGGAATGGCTATAGTGGGCCCCATTTTTAAATCTATTAACTTTATAATAAATCTATTTTTGAAATGCTTAGTTGTCAAATTTCTATTTAACTCAAATTGGTTGTTTGGCTCATAAATTGCGTCATAATTTCAGCCTTTTCACCCTGTCCATCCCTCCTTCAACGGTTTATTCTCTCCTATTTGCTGGAACCCAACAATTTTATTTCTTTCTTTCTTTTTCTTTTGTTTCCTTTCAATTTTCCAAACTATATTCTTTTCACTTTATATGTGTTATCCCCTAATTTTGTTTCATTTCAATAAATCTATTATTCCACGTTTTGTTTTATAACTATCTTAAGTGGACGACTTACAACGTCTTACTTATTATTATTACTTTCATCTTTCTATTTTTAACTATTTTGTTTCATTTTTCTTTTTACTGTATATAATATGATTATCCAATAATTTCTTTTTAGTACTTGATTCACACTCAAAATACTCTCACCAGATCTGTTTTTCTTCCCTTTTCATTTGTTTCTAAAGGAAATGCTTTTGTTTGACAGTGATTTGAGAAGGATCTAAAACTTATTTTATAACAGTATAGGTTTCAGTAATCCAATTTTTAATTACATTTTACGTATTAAGAGTTTTCATTTTTTTTCAAAAAATAACTTCAATTTAGTTACTTAAAATCGTTCAATAAATCAAGAATTGAATGTTTATAGAAAAACTAATTTGCTTATAATTGTAGATTTAAAGAATTTAATTATTGATGGAGAGCAGTCTAGGTTGATTTACAGTATACTTAATTTGTTTAAAGTGATTAGATACATCTATAAATAATATTTAGAAATTTTTTCATAAATATAACAAAAAGTATTTAGTCTGTGTAACCAAATAAAAAAGCTTATAAAGTTCACTATTTTTTTAAATATTCAAGATTTGCTCTTCTTTTCCGTATTCTTTCTTTTTTTGCAATATTTCTTTCATTTCTATCGTCTTTTTCTCTTATTTTTATGTAATTTTTCTATTATTTTTCAAACTGGTATTTGGTTGTTCAAGATCGTATATCAAATATAAAATATTTTTTAAAAATATTGTGTTAAACGATTATGTATAAAAAATAGTCAAATTTAAACGGTCATGTATAAAAAAAAATCTTTTTAAAAAATCGCAAATCTAAACGATGGTATAGCAAAGAATCTTTTTAAAAAATCCTTTAGATTTGGCTACCCAAATCTAAATGTTCAAATCTAAATGAACGTGTACTAAAGAATAGTTAAATCTAAACGATTGTGTACAAAAATTCTAAAAAAAATCGTTTAAATTTAGCTACCTAAATCTAAATGATCAAATCTAAACGATCGTGTACCAAATATATTATGTGCGTTGTTGACTAAGGTATGTCAAATTTAGATATATATAATCAATAACAAATTAAATAACCAAAAAGTTGAAAAATACATACGTAATGGAATCAAGGTCCTCTCTATGCTTGATTCAGTTCCTCAATCATCTTCCTTATTTCCTTTATTTGTCGAGCATTTTCTTCGTGTTTTCAGGCTCTTTCTTTCATTCATTACTCATGGAACTTTGACGTTCTTTGTTGTTCTTCAATTGATTGTTGAGCACTATCAAGGTGAGCTTTTAGTTTACTAAGCTCTCTGGCATGCATCTCTTGCTCATATGATAAAGACGAAGAACAATAGTCTTTTGGGATGTTGGCCTAGGGCCCTAACCAAGACCTTTTGGGTAGTGTGATTATCTATCCAAAACTGCCTCACATATCTCGTCTCCAGAGATTGGTTGAGAACCCTATGGGGTGGACTGGAACTGAAGTTCTAGTATTTGATTATGCAAGAAAATTTTTAATTAAGTCAAACTTGTAAGTAAAAGTACAAAATAAGACAAAAGACTTTCATTAACTTACATGCGCAGGCCGCCTAAATTATTCATGATGTACCAATGAAAGGTGTTTCTCTTCCTATGATAGAGCTAGTGAACACACTATGGATACGACTCACTTTGTATTTGATACAAACGCAATGATCCAACACTTTTGTATAGTTGACATGCGAGTGAAGGTATCCTATGCAATGAGTTTGCATAAGATCAGACCGCAAAATAGTAACCACTAGATGTAACTCCGTTAACTAGTTAGGTTTTTATTTCACTAGAATGACCTAGGTAACTTAATTTTAATCCTGAGTGTATTATGAACTTCTGTTCGCAAGGGATTGTCCTTTGATTTGTACGGGTGAAAGTCGCCAGATCGCCGACTCAATAAGCTTATTATTTTGGGAACAAGATTGAGTGAGGAGCCGGAAACACAATTACACAAGATGGAATTCACTCATTTTCTACTTTAGGGTAAGTAGATGAGTGTTTCCTTAAATTGTGTCTCCAGGTCTTGAACAGAGGGTCCTACCCTCTCTATGGCACGAGAGGGGTTTCTGTTTATTGGTAGTACCATAAACAAGTTGTTTATTAGAGGAGCACTACTATTTAAGAATTAGAGGTAACCCAAGGGTAAATTCAGCTAGTGTTACGAACACTTGTGAAGGTAACTTATTGTTATTGTTCTATATCCATGAATATAGAAATATATCTAGAATGAGAAGTTCTGATGTGAGTCTTTAGTGGAGTGTATACACAGTTAACAAATATTTATTAATGTGGTTAATGAATTTAGTTAATTAATCTTAGATTGTTGTAGCTTTTGATCTGTAGGTCCATTAGGTCCCCTTCATAGCTCGTAAAGAGTAATGAAATTTATTTATATTGGTTGTAATTTGAAATGTTCAAATTTACTTTGGAAATTAGTTTAATGTATAGTAATACATTATAATATAAAGTTTATCAAACTTTATTATATAAATTTAATTTCGGATATGATTCAAAATTAATTTATGAGAGATAAAATATTTGAATGCGTTTAAATATTAATCTAATGTGAATTTGATTCATATTAAAATTATTGGTGATGAGAAACTTATATTTGAATATGATTCAAATTTAATTTAAGTTAAATATAAGATATTTAATTTAGCTATTAATTCATTAGAGAATTAATTAAGAGTTTAGTTTTATTTAATTAAATCTATAAGATGTTATAGAGATATTCATTCAAATAAGATATGAATGAAATATTAATTAAATATGATTTAATTAATTATATTAATATAAATTTATAAGATATTGAAAAGATATTCATTCAAATAAGATTTAAATGAAATTAAATATAATTTAATTAATTATATTAATATATATCTATAAGATATTTGAGAGATATTCATTCAAAACTATATGATTTAATTAATTAGTAGATTTGGTAATATAATCTGATGATTCTCTCCCACTTCTTTTCCTATTCCAAGAGGGAAAAAGAATTATAAATATTTAGAAGAAAACAGTTTTCTTGAAGGAATTGATCAAGAAAAAAAGTCAAGGTTTTTGCTCTGCAAAAAAAAAAAAAAAAAAGTTTCTCTCAAGAACCTATAAACGTTTTCTCATCCCAATTGGTTCCCACAAACCAATCTCATCCAAGAGGATATGAAGGTTTTCGACGGATGATGTCTCCAATTCGGTAGTTTGTAGAATCAGAGACCTTAACGAAAGTAAGTTTTCTGTATCTTTTAAATAAAAAGCATGCTTAGTTTTTATTTAGAATTTTGATTCTAAGTTTTGCCAATGTACTGGTATTTTGGGATTTCAAAATTAAATTGAGCAATGGTTCTATATAATATTCCGTTACCAAGTTGTCATAAATTTTCTTTTTCAATATGCATTACATTAAGTTCGTGACATAATAATAGTCTCCATCAATAAGGAATTTCGAAGAAAATACTTATGTTAATCTAATTAAGAGCTTTATTTATTTTATTATCTTTTAAGGAAAGATGTCTACTCATAATTGGAAACTTCAACAAATCTAGTTGTTCCAAGATTTCATGTCATTTGATTATCACTGAAGAAGCCCTACGCTCTACCTTTCGATTGTGTAGCTTACTTCTACGCCAAATGTGGTTCTCTCAAGATATTTTTCCTCACATTTCGAATGATGATCTATCTTCCATGTATATGGAACATACCTGATACCCTTTCATACTCTACCCAGAAAAGTCACTATATGCCAGAAAGTCATTAACCATCCACAACAAGGCTGCATACAACTAAAAGAACTGATCGGTATGAGAATGATACGTACTCATACCAAAATTTCATAACTCTTTCAGTTCCTCAATCAATGGTTACACATCAACTTCTTTACCAGTAGATCTTGGACCGGGTATGAACAATGAGATGAATGAGCTGAAGAAGTTTGACTCTTCCATGCATTTCCAAGGTGCAAATGAAGGAATAAAAGCCCTAGGCAGCGGAAGATTTTACAAAGTCATTCCTCAATTTAATTATGGAATCCCAAAATAACAATACATTGACAATATTCAGTAACAAAATTCTAAAAGGCTAAGCATGCTTTTAAATTAAAAGATACAAAGAATGAAAAATTCACGTAGTTTAACACCTGTGAATCTACTAAAATTTCAAATAGAGACAAAACCCATCAGAAACATTCATAAACATTCCTATCCTCTGGGATAAAATTGGTTTGTGGGAACTATTTGGGATGAGAAAAGGTTTAGAGAGAAAAGGTTTGGAGAGAAAATATTTTGCAGAGAGCAAAAGCATTGATTGAAAAAAAAACTATTTTCTTCTGCATATTTATAACTCCCTTTACTTGAGGGAGTAGAAGAGAATTATAAGATTCTATTAATTTAAAAAATATTAAATTAATAAAAAATTGAAATAAATAAATAAATTCATAATTAATTAAATTATATTTAATTAATATTTCAAAGAAAATATTCAATAAACTCAACACTTGATCAATCTGATTAACACATAAAAGATCCCAAGTTATACAGTTTGATGAGATAATGAAACACATGAATGAAAGATTTCTCTACAAGCATTTATACAGTTTCACTGGCTTTGAGGTGTTCGTGTTCCATACACTGAAGAAATGAAACACTAAAATTGGCTGCATCATAATGAAAGCATGAAATGTGTTAAAAATGAAAGATATTCAAGTATTGCATAAAACTATTCTACACACTTTGTACTTGCATCAAAACAACAAGATAATGTCATAGCTTATCCATGTGAATTTACCTTTTTTATTTCAACCAACCATGTAGTGAACTTTGGTCGTTTGTTCCTAAAAAACAAAGTTACTAAGATCCAATTGAAGAAACGAAGAAGCAGTATAGAAATTCTTTCACAGTATAACAAAAATCAAGATCAAAATGTGCGTTCTCATCTTGCCTAGAATTAATATTGTTAAGCAAGGAAGAAAACATATTTCACCTCAGACAGAAAGCAAAAATGCTTTTAGTGACAAAGAAGAAAAAAAAACGGGATTGATAAAGAAGACATAATATGACATCTAGTATTAGACATATAAACGAAAAGTTTCTGGCTATTGCATTATCGATGCTCTACTTCATCTACCAGTTTCGTTGATATGTAACCCTTGCTAATTTACTTCATTTAAACAAAATAATCTTCAATTAGTTAAATAGAATAAGATTGACAAACCAATGATTCATACACGGTACTTTTTCCCATTGTCTTTCAAACTTTTTCCTTCTCTTTCCCTACTTGATCCCTAGACATAAGAAAAAAAAAAATATTAAGACACTTTTGGACTAAACAACTCCAAGTTTAAGATGTCTTGAGTGAAATAAAATGGCATAGTGATGAACTTTATCTTTTTTTTCTTGTGAAAAAAAGTGGTGTAAAACATTCAAGCTTGTACTAAATAGAGATGGAAACAGAAGTATACCAAATGCAAATAGAAGTACGACTACAATATTGGCTACCTTGCCCGAATTGTGGTGGAGAAATGTGTATAGGATGATAAATCTGGATGTAGTTGAGGTCCTTTTTTCCTTGCAATTTGGCTTTGTTGGCATCATATCATTAAACCTTTGATTTGAACGCCTTTAAGGAATGCTCCCCGACCTATGGAAATTCTCTTTAACATCTACAAAAAATAGAGATGCAAACAATTTAAAAAATTTGAGAAAAAATAAAATCAATTTATCAAAAACCAAAACTAGAAAACAAAATGAATATCAAACGGGGATGTGTCTTGGGCCTTAGTTTATGTCTTTGAAGGAATACACCTTATAATCTGATGTACAAAGAAGTCCCTAATTTTATAGTGAGAAAGCTTTCTTATCATCTAAATCTCTCTAAATTTCTCTAAAACTTGTCAGGGTATCATACGAAAATAGCAGAGTAGTTCCTCAAACCATAAATAGCATCATAAAATTTATTCTAAATTTTAGTAGTGGTTATGGACTGATACAAAAAACTTCGATGGATTTTTCGGTGGAGTAGTGAAGATTGGAGATGGGATTTTTGGGAAGGGTTATCGTGAAGAGGTAAAGAGAAAGGGAGAAGAAATGTAGAGCTTTGGGTGAAGTTGGGGATTATCTAAGAAATGTGAGAATGCATGTTTAGAATAATATAATAATAAATATTTGCTTACTCAAAATTTTCATTTAACATAAACAATTTTGAGAAAAAAAGGGAAAAAAGGAAAAACAATTCACACAGTCGAGATTGAAATCATGAATATGAATTATGAGATTTGATCAAACTCTAGAATAGAGCAGTTTAGCAAGAATAGTGATACACTTGAAGAGGTTTTTCTATCATCAATAGATAGTGATAATAGTATATTACTATATTATATCATTGTTTATCACTATGTAACACTTATTGTCACACCCCAAACTGTCCCGCGATGATTATGCTCAAGTAGTAGGAATAGAATGTGAGTTTGTTACAACCTTGAAATTTTCTTATCGCAAAATCTTATTCTCAACTCCTTTTAAACTATTAACACTTAAAATGCAACAGATGACAAAAAAACGTCAAGCAAAGTAAATACAAACCAAGACGTAAACTCTATTAATAACATGCATTTCATACATTATTACAATACTTTGACCAAATAACCAAGGCTTAACAATTTTCAAAACGTCTTGAATCACCTCGTCGCAAATCCTTCAATCTTCTAAAGTATTATAATAATGTACGAAATGCATGTTATTGATAAAGTTTACGTTTTGATTTGTATTTACTTTGCTTGGTGTTTCTTTGTGCTTCATTGCGTTTTAAGTATAGTTTAAAAGGAGTTGAGAATAAAATTTTGCGATAAGAAAATTTCAAGGTCGTAAGAAACTTGCATCCTATTCCTATTACTTCGATGTTGTCGTCGCAGTACGATTTGGGGTGTGAGACAACTAATTTGGTGATTTATAGAAACGTCGATGAAAATAAGATTTAAATTCTCTCCATTTTCTTATTTTCTTTCATATGTATAGAAAACATGCTTGATCTAATTTATTTTTATAGTAGGTTTGTTTCTTTATAATTTTTGCCAATGTACAAGTCTTTTAAATTTTTTCATGGAAATTTGAATTTATAGTTGTATGATGTCTTCTGCTGTGCAACCACTTTTATCTCTTCAGAATCTCATATTCACTCTTTATTTTGATATTGAACTCATGGAAAGATGGAAACATGAAAAGATTGATGGATATATTGACATATTAGTATTATAGTTCATTTATTTGGCAAAATGGATTAGTATGTTAGAAAACACAAAGAAACTAAATGAAAATTATATTTAAAATTAAAATACATTTTAGAGAGAAAAAATGTTAAATTATCAAATTACAGTAGGTATCTATTTGATATCTAAACTTTAAAAATAGGTAGCACATCACTAAAACTTCATTTAATAACCCTTATATTTTTGTTTATAACTTTGAAAAATTAATGATTAAGGCTATATGATCTCAATCTTTTATAAACGTTTGCATGTTTATTAAGTATAAAAGTTAATCTTTGAGTCAAATTAAAAAAAAATAAGATCAAGCTTAATTTTAAGAAGTACGTTTTTATAGTTTTCAAATTTTGACTTAGTTTTTAAAAACATCAGCAAACAAAAAATACTTTAACTTAAAAGCGGAGAAAAATCAAATGTGACTAACAAATACGAATCAATTTTCAATTGGGTGTGTTTTTTAAAAAAATTATAACATCAACCAATTTGTAAAATATAATTCGGAATTTATATAGGGACGCTTTTAAAAATAACGAAATAAATTAAAATATTTACAAATTATAATAAAAAATTTGAATTCTATGAATGATAGTCTTTTATCACTCTATAAAATTTTGTATAGGTCTTGAATATTTTTGTAAAATTTGTTATTTTAAAAAAAGTTTTATTTATTATATAGTATAAAATAAAAATATTAAATGTAAAAACTATTTAAACAAATTTTAAGTATGCTAATTATGTGAAGTTGAAACTTAAAGATCACAGTTTCCGCCCATGTTAGAAAGAATTTTTTTAGTTTATGTATGGAAAAAAGAGGAAAAATAATGAATAAAGATGACGAAGAGTTGGAAAATGGGAGTAGCGTATGTGTTCCCCAACTTTTGAGAGATGTGTTGAGAGCCATGAATTTGGCTGCCCCCCACCTCTCATCTCCTTTCCTCTAATACGTCTTTCCCATTTCCTCTTGCTTTTCCCTTTCGCTTTATAAACTCATTTCCAAAACTCCCCTCCTTATTCATGTGATACAATTATAATACCATACCCCCACTACTCTCTCTCTCTCTCTTTTCTCTCTTCCCCTTCCATCATGCTGCCACCGGAGCACGATAGAAGCACTGCTCCTGCCGCTGCCGCCGCCGCCGCCACCACCACCACAATCTCCCATCCTCGCCCTGACCTCCTCATCCATGCCGTCCCCTCCGCCCCCGACACATTCTCCATTCTTCGCCAATCACTATTCTCTCTTACTCTTAAGGTACTTACCTTGTTATAGCTTTCTTTATATAATAAAATAGATGGTTACTTTTTTGTATGGTTTTGTTTGGTACACAGTTTGAAAACATATCGTATAGCATAAAAGTCCAAACCAACAAAAGAGGGTGTTTAAGTTTAAGGAATAACGAGTCTCAAAGCAACACTACTCGAACCATATTGAATGGGGTTAGTGGCCTTGTTCGGCCTGGGGAGCTTCTCGCAATGCTAGGCACTTCCGGCAGTGGCAAAACCACTCTTCTAACTGCCCTGGCTGCCCGTTTGCCAGGAAAAATCTCCGGCACTATTACCTACAACGACAAACCCTTTTCCAGCTCCATAAAGCGCAAAATCGGCTTCGTCTCGCAGGATGACGTTCTCTACCCTCATCTCAGTGTCCTCGAAACCCTTACCTACGCCGCCATGCTCCGCCTCCCCAACAAGCTCACTTACGAGGAGAAAGTTGCTCAGACGGAGATGATCATTGAGGAGCTTGGCCTGACGCGGTGCCGTAACAGTGTGATCGGCGGCGGAATTCTCAGGGGAATCTCCGGCGGGGAGAGGAAACGGGTTAGTATTGGTCACGAGATGATTGTGAACCCGAGCTTGCTTTTATTGGATGAACCTACTTCTGGACTGGACTCCACTACAGCCCAGCGGATTGTAGCCACGTTGAGAGGACTGGCTCGTGGGGGTCGGACTCTGGTTATGACCATTCACCAACCTTCTACACGGTTGTATAGGATGTTTGATAAAGTGGTGGTGTTGTCGGATGGGTCACCCATTTACAGCGGCGACGCGGTTCGGGTCATGCCTTATTTTGAGTCCATTGGATATCTTCCCCCGTTCAACCTCATTAATCCTGCGGATTTTCTCCTCGATCTTGCCAATGGTATTTTATTAAGAAAAAAATAATTTTACTTTTGTATCAATAATAATAATAATTCGCGTTAGCTTTACTTTCCGGAATTATTTCATCTTTTTATTCGACAGGTCATTTTCAATCAACCTTTTCTTTATTATTATTTTTTTAAATGTGATTCTTGAAGGCATAGCGCCAGATTCAATTCGGGAAGACCAAGTGGAGCATTTCCATGGCGGATTATTATTAGACCGTCAAGACGATCAAAATTCCATTAAGCAATCTCTCGTTGCTTCTTTCAGAAAGAATCTTTACCCCCAAATAAAGGCTCAGATTCTTACCGAAACTAACATCTCCACCGTAGCAAGATCCAATTCCTTAAGTAAGTAACTTTTTTTTTTTTTTTGTTTAATTTTGTGGTATATTATATACACATATATAACTGAATGCAAGGAAATTGGCAGAGGGGAGTAAAAACAACGAATGGACGACAAGCTGGTGGGAGCAATTTAAAATATTACTGAAAAGGGGATTACGGGAAAGGAGACACGAATCATATTCAGGGCTGAGGATTTTTCAAGTGATGTCAGTTTCATTTCTTTCAGGACTTTTATGGTGGCATTCAGATCCTTCACACATACAAGATCAAGTATGAATTAACTAATACAGACTTCACTTAATTAATCAATAAACAGAATTTAATTTAAATATTAATTGTTACAGGTTGGGTTAATCTTCTTCTTCTCAATCTTCTGGGGTTTCTTCCCATTATTCAACGCCATATTCGCATTTCCATTAGAACGACCAATGCTAAACAAAGAACGCTCCTCTGGAATGTACCGTCTGTCATCTTATTACATGGCTCGAACCGCAGGGGATTTACCAATGGAGTTAGTTCTTCCCACCGTTTTCGTGACGGTTACATATTGGATGGGAGGTCTTAACCCTTCAATGATCACATTTCTGCTCACGCTTTTGATTGTTCTGTTGAACGTTTTGGTGTCACAGGGCCTCGGTTTGGCTCTGGGCGCCATCTTAATGGAGGTGAAACAGGCAACCACACTTGCATCAGTTACTATGCTAGTGTTTCTTCTGGTGGGTGGGTACTACATTGAACACATTCCTCTATTTATTTCATGGCTCAAGTACGTGTCTTTCAGCCATTACTGCTACAAGCTTATTGTGGAAACTCAGTACCATTCTTTAAATGAAGTGTATCACTGTGGCGGATCCTTTGGTTACTGTAAAGTGGGGGATTTTCCTGCTGTTAAATGCTTGGGGATTGGGAATCATAGTCTATGGTGGGATGTGACTGCTTTGTTTTTCATGTTGGTTGGGTATAGGATTTTGGCTTTTCTTGCTTTGAAAATGGGACATCCTTGTTGATTTTTCACTTTTCTTAAGTCATTACGATAGATAGTGGCTTATCCAAAAATCATATGTAGAGCACAAGGGACATAGTTACTATACCAAAGACAGAATATAATAAAAAAATCCATTTTTAAGATATATTGTAATTTGACCATTCAAAACTAATATTAAAATACAAAAACCGGGAATGTGAGGGCACATGCCCCAGCCCCTTAATAGATCCACCTAGTGGAACAACCAAATCTGACATTTTATTTTTTTTCCACACACAAAACGGGGAGGGACTAAGAGTCTTTGTTCATTGTGTTCTTTTAGACTGGGCGGCTTTCAGAAAATTGTAAGTTGCATAATTTTTTTAAAATTTTTTTTAAAATGTTGTTTACATTGGGTAAAGTTGGGAAAAATATATATGTATGTATATTGAATGAAGGAATTGAGAAATTAATGAATGACAATTAAATTGTGCAGTTGTTTGGAATGTTGAGGGTTGATTTTGACTTTAAATCTTCTTTTTGAATGCTTTAATTTTTTAAAAAAAGTATTTACAAAGTTATACCTAAATAGGGCATTCATGTTGGAAGGAATTTTGAGTTTGCTCTCATCTTGTTGGGTTTTTTATTCACAAATTTAATCCAAAAAGACTAATTAAAGAGATTTGCTGCTTATTGGGGTTCTTTATATGGAATATTTTTCCTAAAGAGATGCAGAAGGTTGAAAGGTTTTAATTTATGAGTTGTTGGATGGATATAAATAATGATTCTTTGGTAACTAAATATATGCAGTTTATACGTTTGTTCTTGTAAATACATACACATTTGGTTAATTAAGGTTATGGACTTTGTGGTTATTATATTGTTGATTTAGTGATGTAATTTGGCATGAGGATATACGGAAACCCAATGAAAGTTTCCACTATCTATTGTGTAAGAATACAAATTGGAACATCAGATGTAATCATCTCCATCTTCTCATACCCCTTAAACACACCTTATGGAAAGGGAATGATAATGACCTCTAACAAGTTTACGAGCTATCTATTATACTATTTGCATGAGATTTTTAGAAAAACGTATTTTGTAGAGTTGAACTTGTGTTACGTAGATTTTGATGCAATGTGTTCGATGCGAAGCATTATCTTCAAAGGAACTTTAGTAAGTATTGTTAGACATCGTAAGTTAAGGAAATTTTTGGTTGTGGAAAATTTGAAGTCTATGAAGAATAAAGTCACTAAACTATTTATAGAGGTTTCTCTGGTGGGCGTTGTTGGCATGGGCTTGATTGGTCCATAGACTTGACTCTTGGGCCTAACTATATTGGATTATAGATTTTACTTTGGAAAATAGAAAAAATAGTTTTAAATGGTTAGAATAGCAAAATATAAAAAATAGAAAAATAAATAAATGAAACAATCTCTCAAATGCACCTATCCAAACTGAAAAATACAAAATTGTTTATCCAAAAACATAAACCCCAATCACACTGTTATTGAAATAACAAATGCTACAAAAAAATTCTACAAAAAACATGAAATTATAAAAGTTGCCATTATTGTGAAGATCCACCTCATACCTTCAAATTTTAAATCTCTCCAGGAAATCATTTTTTCCCTTGGAATTCGATCGATTAGTTCCTTCTTCATTCACAACCGTAAAGCTAGTTTGAAAACGATTTGAAAGCATCTATTCACCTTCTTAGTAGACTTCTCCATAATCACATATAAGCAAAGCACAATTAGTCCAAGTCTCTTCCTGTTCTTCAAATATCACCATTATTTTGCACTACTTCAGAAGCACTCCTGACTTCGGCCACTTTAGTTTGCATTGTTCGTTCTTCTTCTTCGAATATCACCATTATATTTGGTTAGTTGCTCTGTTCGTTCTTCTTCAGCTTTAATCAGATTTGTTCTTCTTTTTTATGCAATTTTTTCTTCGAATATTGCCTTGCACGAAATGTTTAGGACTGTATCTTTGAACAGTTTAAAATCCACATTATTGTCAGCTCTGTAATCAATCATCATTGTTGCCGGCTCTGTAATCTTGGAAGGTTCGAAAGAGAAGAGCTTTATCTTTAAAAATATGTTGTTTTTAATTATTTAATTATATGATATATATAGAGATAATTGATTTGTATTTATTATTAATATAAGATATAAAATGTATAACAGCTATGCCCCATTTTAGGAGAAAAAAAAAGATTGCGTTGTATTATTTGTTTCTGTTTTGAAAGATTTATTAATTTATAAATCATAGAAACTCTAAATATGAGAAAGGAAAAAGGGGAAGGAGAAATGCGAAGAAGTGACAAATTGTGGTCTTCTCGATACACTGGTTCAAAAAACCATCGTTAATAGTGGTTTAAACTCTTTCAAGCTCTTCAAACGAGGTATTCATATATATATTTTTTGAGTATTTTTCCAAGTATATCAAAGTTGTACATTATTATAGCTATGTCTTTAGGAGTAACCTTTAGACATGGCCAAATTCCTTGACCAATTATCTTCAGCAAGTGAGCTCTCACTCTTGTATATGATCTCTTCTTTATAACGTGACAAAATTTGCATTGCCATGAAAATTTTCCACCCCCGTCACTTAACTTCTTAATCTTAGTCACATATTGTCATAGGGGTTTAGAATCATCTTCAACAGTGCTATTATTACTTTCCATGGAACTCATTACTTCTAGTCCTAACATTTAAAGAAAAAACAAATGAATTTTGAAGTTTGCTAATGGTATATATATAAAACTTTGGTTGATATTTTAGAAAGATAAGAAAAAAACAAATGAATTTTGAAGTTTGCTAATGGTATATATATAAAACTTTGGTTGATATTTTAGAAAGATTAAAAGATTTAAAACTTTGAAAAAGATTAAAACTTTGTAAAACATTAAAACTTTGGAAAATGATAGAAACTTTGAAAAAGATTAAACTTTAAAAAAGATTAAAACTTTGTAAAAGATTAAAACTTTGTAAAAGATTAAAACTTTGGAAGAGGATTAAAACTATGGAAAAGATTAAACTTTGAAAAAGATTAAAACTTTGTAAAATATTAAAACTTTGAAAAATATTAAAACTTTCAAAAAATATCAAAACTTTCAAAAAAGATTAAAACTTTAGAAAAAAACAAATTAAAACTAATAAAATATAACTAAAAAAACATACTTGATAGTTGGTCGTGGTTTGGTGAATTTGTTTTGAGTTGCCGACAGTGACCAATTGCAAGAAAGGAAGAAAACTTTCCTCCACAGAAGAAAAGGAAGAAAACGTGCCCTCTACGGAAGAGAAAGGAAGAAAACTGAAGAATATTTGATTTACTGTATGTGTATCTAATAAAATCTTTATATTTGATTATTTATTAGAATTAGTTTAGTGGGCTGGGCTTTAGGCTGGACTTAAGTTAAATATTATTTATTAGAATTAGTTTAGTGGGCTGGGTTGGGCTTTGGGCTTCTTCCAAAAAGGAAAATGGAGTGTCCGGACGTGTCTGGACAATTAAAAAAAAAGGGACAGATTTTGGCGTGTCCGACACGTGTCCGCAACGTATCCGGATGAATCCGTGTCCGCCAAGTGTCCGACACAGATACCAGCTCTAATATGAAGTATATGTGCTTCTTAGGTTAGAACTAAACACAACGTATGGAAGAAAGTAAATCATGTGTCACTTAGACTCATGGGCTCTAGCTTTCACACAACAGGTGTAAAGATTGGTGTATAGAGCACTTGTTCAACAAGCGTCGTGACTAATCACAACAGAGGTAGTTCATTTTACGCTCTCGCTTAGTATCATAATACTAACTATCATTTCCATTAAATTTTAGTATCAAACACTCGCTTTAAGCCTATCGAAAGGACAACAAACTTATGAACACTATAATCCTAACTCAAGCCTTTTATTTATGACTAACAAAAGTCAGCCAAAGCCCATAATAGTTATGAAAAAAGCTTTTGTAGGCCTAAAGTAGTCTTATTATGAGGTTGTCCGATTATCTTCCCCCTATAGTTGTTGTGGTATCAAGACATTCAAGGAAGTAATACAACAAAGAAACATGAGAACCAAACACAACGTACCCAAGAAAAGAAGACATGCAATACTTAGACTCAAGGGCACTAGCTTTCACACAACTAGTGTAGAAATTCGTGTACAGAGCACTCGCTCAACAAGCATCTTGACTAATCACAACAGAGGTAGTTCTTTTTAACCTATCACTTAGTATCATAATACTTACAATCGTTTCCATTAAATTTCAGTATCAAACACTCAATTTAAGCCTATCGAGGTGACAACAATCTTATGCACACCATAATTCTAACTCAAGCCTTTAATTTATAACTTACAAAAGTCAGCCAAAGACCATAATAATTACGAAAAAAACTTTTATAAGCCTAAACTAGTCTTATGACGCCCTCCAATTATATTCCCCCTACAGTGGAGGAAGTATTACATCTACTAAGAAATCTTAGAACCAAACACAACGTACCTAAGAAGCATCAGTTAGAATCAAGGGCACTAGCTTTCACACAACTGATGTAGGGATTCGTGTACAAAGCAATAGCTCAAGAGTCGAATCACAACAAAGGTAGTTCTTTTTAAACTCTCACTTAGTATCTTGATACTAACTATCATTTTAGTTAAATATCAATATCAAACACTTGCTTTAATCCTATCAAGGTAATAACAAACTTATGAACACCATAATCCTAATTCAAGCCTTTAATTTATGACTGAGAAAAGTTAAACAAAGGCCATAATAATTAAGTACAAAACTTTTATAGGCATGAACTAATCTATGACTGTTGGGATTTATGTCCTAAAACTCATAGATTATAAATATAATCCATTGATCGTTATTAATAAAGTGTTATTATTGTAACAATTGTTTATTATTTTTGTCTTAATAACCCAAATCCAATAAACTAAAATCCTAAGTTGTTTAATGGGTCTTGAACAGTATGTAGAGACATACATGGATCAATGTTCAAGATCAACTTAAATGGTCTATAGTATAGGGATAAGGTTGGGTACCTTATCTTGGTAACACTATTGATATGACTCACTTTATATTTGATACAAACGCAATGATCCAACGTGTTCCTATAGTTGACATGCGAGTGAGAGTATTCTATGCAATGAGTTTGCATAAGACCGAACCGCAAAATAGTAACCACCGCAATGATCAATGAGTTTGCAATGATCCAACCTGTCCGTGAGAGATTGTCCTTTGATTTGTACGGGTGAGAGTGACCAGATTGTTGACTCAATAAGCTTATCATTTTAGGGACAAGACCGAGCGGGGACCTGGGAACATAATTATACAAGATGGAACATTACTAATATATGTTTGATACACTGCATATACATTTAGTATTCTTCACTTGTATAATTGATTGATTAAATGCACTTGATATGCTTGAAGTCCTACTTATACACTTGATATAATATTGATATACACTTGTAAACTTGATTCATATACTTGATAATGATTTACTTTGCTGATATGCTTTAACAATATATTGTTAATATATTTGATAATGATATACTGAGTTACATCATTCATATACTTCATAATACTCCAATGAACTGCATAAAATTTGAAAAAACGAAAATCACATAGTAAGTATGTTAATCAACTAATACATATAATGTAACGACCCAACTTTTCTAACTAAGTCGAAGTCGTTAATTTTTTACAAAAGATCTTGATTGATACAAAATGAAATATAAGACATATGAAAACCTACAATCGAGGAAAAACAAATTTAAGTCGGGTTTGGTTTCAAATATTCAAAACTTTTTAAAAAATATTGTTTACCAAAACAATAGTTTGTAAGCTCAATTCCATCACAATGTTTTAAACATTAAAAAAAAAAACATAAAGCGAAAAAAAAAAAAAACATAAAGCGGAAGAAAAATAAAATATTTTCCATGGCATTCACGCTTCCTTCCTGCCCCTCGTTGGTTTGCCACCCTTGTTACCTTTGCCTAAAAAAGTTAAACATAAAAGGTGAGTATAAACATACTCAGTAAGAGACCTGCTACTGGTCCCGTTAGGGGAAAATAAACTATTAGCTTCCTATGGAGTACCCTGCACAGTCACAGTCTTGTGATCCCGTAGAATACACGCAATCAGTCTAACGCCTCGAAGGACGCATAATCAGTCTAGTGTTCTACAGAAACACATATCAGTCTAGTGCTCCCGAAGGATGCACATATCAGTCTTGTGATCCCGAAGGATGCACATAAAGGTGGTGATCCCGTAGGACACCGACAAGGTAACTTTCCGATAGGAAAACTAATAATTTTCCCCTCAGTTCATTCTAAACATCTTAGAGTCGTTCACAATTCAGCTATATACCCTCCTCACATAAACTTCTCATTTAACCCCAAACAGTCGTCTAACTCTAATTTAGCCCAAAGTCAGTTAGGAACATAACGGTACATGTTCACAAGAACGCAACCATAACAATATCATACATTTAATCCAAACCATGGTGTACCCATTATAGGAAAAACATGTACAAGTTTCAGTCATTTCACATCCACATCAATCCATACATATACACAAAAATTTCTCCCAGTCAACGCAGTAGACATTACACATTAAGTTCACATCCAAACATACATCATAACCGTCATCCCAAATCAATTTGGATACAACATTACAATACATACAGTCGATACATCTTAATTTGATTACCTTTTGGTTTTAGTATGAGTACTTTCAATTTTTTTTTCAATTTTAATTAGTCTCATGGAGTAGTCATTATACCTTTTATTATATTTTTTTTTTCCAATTTTAGTTAGACTTGTGAGAAAGTCATTTAATTACCTTCCTCTCATTACCTATTACTATATTTTTTCAATAATTTTATTTAGCATTATGAGAAAGATTACTTTATAATTACCTATTACTATATTTTTTTCAATAATTTTATTTAGCATTGAGAAAGTCATTTGATTACTTTATAATTATCATCTAATTACCTTCTGTTTTTTTCAATTTTAATTACACAAACATTTGATTACCTTATAATTATACTTTTTTTTAGTAAATTTTATATTGTTTGTTTGTTTTTTATCTTCATCTTATTAGCTTTTACTATTTGACACATATCCAATTGCTATTGTATATTTATTTGTGATGAATTCTACATCTTAAACTATGTATATCTTTCATGTAACTCAATAAAAAAGTCCAACTATTCCACCAAAATGTCATCAATCTCAATCTGATTGAGATCTTATTACCATGTGACCATTTCAATATGATTGAGTTTTAAAAGTCAAAGATATTTAATTAATGGACAATTTTAAAAATAACAAAATAAATTAAAATATTTACAAGCTATAACAAATTTTTTGGATTCTACCAATGATAGCTAGTGGTATCCTAGTGATATCCTTCTATCATTGGCTATCAATGTCACTAATATAGAACAATATCACTAGCTATCAAATGTTAATTATTGATAGGATCTGAAATTTTGCTATAATTTGTAAATATTTTGTCAAATTTGTTATTTTTGATAATTTTTCTTTAATAAAATTAAAACCAATAACATTTTTTTTAGATAAGTTCATTTTCATAAATTTTGGGGATCGTTGGTGATTCACATAAAAGCAACTGTTTTGTGCATGATGCAACTTCAACCCCACAAAATTTATTATGTTTAGTTTAAAAATTAAAAAAAGAACGAATAAGAAATAAAAAACAAAACATCTTATTATGCACGTTCCAATCCCACCCCACATCTCTTTCATGTGGCTGACTAATATATTTTACCTTACAAAAAAAATTGTTGCTAACTTATTATCTCATTCCTTCACCATTATCTTTTCATAATTTTCAGATGTGACATTCGTTGTTTTTTTAATTTTGCACGATCATTTTGTGCTTCTTTTTTTTCTTGTTCGTCTTCTCTTCTTATTATTACTTATTATTCATATTCTCACTTCTCCGTTCTGATTTCTTCATTTCCTCTTTCTAGAATTACTTTTTGCTTCTATCTCTCATCTTCTTTCTTTCTTCTTGGTATAAAAGATCTAAACGATACCAATATTTAAAAGACCAGTTGTCTATACCAGATAGACCGAGATAGACCACTATCGTCACTAATAGATCGTTTAAATATGGTACAAGATCTCATTTCAACTGATTGGTACAAGATCGTTTAGATTGGATACAAGGGTATAAGATCATTTAGATTAGTTACAAGGGTACAAGATCTTTCAGACTTGATACAAGATTGTTTAGACTAAGTACAAGATATATCGTTTAAACTGGGTACATGGATACAAGATCATTTAAATTGGATATAATATGTTTAGACCGAGTACAAAATTGTTTTTAATTGACGTATGTGTGATCGGAGGGTATTTTTGTTATTTCACGTTGTAAGTTTGTAGACATTTTCTTTTTTTTTTTCAAAATTGTTGTATACGAAATTAATATTTTTGCGGTTTGTTGTACTTTTAAAAAACAAGAAAAAAATGTAAATGTGTTGTCTTTTTGTTTTTTCAGTAGGTGGAATTGCCAGTAAGCAAGTAAAAAGAATCATTTACAATGTACCCAATTCAAAATTATTATTTTCCAAAAATGAAAAAAAAAATGTAAAATCATTATCTTTGTCGTATAAATACAATATAGGGTACTAACATACCATAAAAGGTAGTTTACAATTCTGTATTTTTCTATTATGGAAATATGGTAATTAAAAAATAGGTCAATAAAAAAGAACAGTCTTATATTCTCATATTCTCATATTCTCATCTCTATCTTTTTAAAATTTTTCAAGGGTAAATTTTTAACTGCTCAATCAGATCACGACCGTTTCTTCGATCTTAACAAAATACATATACATGGCATATATGAACTTTAAACCCTTTTATGAACACATTATATTATATTATATATGTATATATATTTATATATTCACTTTTAAGTGTATATTCTCATACCATTACAAATAATTTGTTTATTTTTTTTATAGTTGAAAGTTTTACCAATATGCACAATGATTTAACTTTTCAAACAAAAGCAAAAACATCCCATTTTAAAGATCACTTCTTTCGATTAACCCAATATATATAGCATTATGTTTTGTTGGACACTAGTTTTGAAATTTCCTCAATCTTCAACGGGGTGTGGTGAGCACCAGCTAAACTATTATTGAATAAGTTGCAAAAATATGAGCGCAATGACCTGTGATATACCTAAATTTGTTTGTTTGTTTTTTTTTTTCTTTTCTATATAACAAATAGAGAGAGGGAGATGGCATTTGAGATTTCTCTCCATAAATACTCAAATCTCCCCTTTGGTATTAAAATTTTTCTCCACTCCCAGCCAAGATGAAAAAAAATAAAATTCTAAGCACCATCCTCCTCCTTTTCTCCTTCTCAGCATTCTCCTTCATCATGTTCATCATACAACCAGATAGGTTATACCTACACGGGGTCGTTTTCGAGGTTCGTGTCATCAACGGCTTCAAAAACAACTCATCTTTGCCTTTAGTGATATGGTGCTCCTCAAAAGAGAATGATTTAGGAGGAAGGGCTTTGCAAGAACATGATGATTTCAGCTGGAAAGTAACAACAAAACTTTGGAAGAGCAACCAATTCTCTTGTACCATGAAATGGGATGCCAAAAGGAGATCCTTTGATGCGTTTAAGGTTCCTAGGGATTTTTATCGATGTGGGCATTTCAAGAAATGTTCTTGGTTGGTTACTGAAGATGGCTTCTATTTTAGCTCTGATGAGATTAACTGGAAGAAAGATTTTCAATGGTGATCAAATTCAAAGAGCTTGTGTCTAGTATTTTTTTTTTCTTTTCACTTTAGTTTAATATATAATATAAATGTAACGTGTGGGAGGTTTGAAGAACCTCATGCCGTATTTGATCGATGCAATAATACATATTTATGTCAATTTTAAGTTTGTTCGTGTTTGTCTATATTTCTCATTGTTTTGGTTTTAGGTTTTTGGTGCATTTTCGTCGTTTCTTTTGGTAGGTTTCTTTCTTTCTGATCTTCAAACAAAATCAAAAGATAACCCATACACATAAATTTACTCTATTTTGTACTTTTAAATATATTATCTATTTGAGTCCTTTAGATTTTATTGTTATTTAGATTGGCTTGAAATATCTAATTAAAATTTCAGTTTTTTTAATATAACAACAAATAATATACGATAACGATAGATTTAACCATTTTTCTGATCTTTTAAATGATTTTATTCTTCCACCCATCATTTTTACAAACTTAGTGTGTTTACTAGCGATCACATTAATTAACATCTATAGATTAGAAAGGTATATCAAGTAATAGCTAACCTCTATATATTAGAATTTAGAAGAGTATTATAAATAGAAAATTTTGGAATGAAAGACATACTAATGATTAAAGAATATTAGAAAATTAGAAAAAAGAGGGGGAATTGACAAAAATAGGCCAAAAATGGGGTAGAAATAGAGTTTTAGGATTGATTGTAGAAAAGTTGAGATTTAGGATAAATTGGAGGTGAAATGACGAAAATACCCTCTTTTATTTTCCTTCCTCTTTTCTTCTTTTTCCTTTTCTTCAACCCGAAGACAGAAGGCCGTTCAAAAGAAAAACGTAAACTCGCATTTGAACTCTCCCGCGTCTGCAGTTACCCTCTTCAACTCTCTCCCGCCTCCGGTGAACGTTTTTCTCTTCCGTCCATTTCTTCTCCACTTCCATCCATTTCTTCTTCACGACTCTCCGCTATATTTTCCGATTTCAACTTGTTCACCGAACGTCTCCATTTCTTCTGCACGGGTCTCCATTTCGACTTCATCTCCGGCGGACGCTTCTCCACTTCCATCCATTTCGATTTCAGGTTTGTTTTCACCGGACCTCTCCATTTCTTATCCACTCCTCTACATTGGCAGTGCCGTATCCATCATCTTTGAAGTCAAGTGAGTAATAAAATCTCAGTTTTTTTTTTAGAGTTAGTCTGTTGTAGCTTATTTATTATTACAGTATTCCATCTTGTTTGTTTAAGTTGTCTGTTAAGATGTGAGTTTTTTGTTTTTGGCACATTTTGGAGAAGAAATGCATGTCATATGCACACAGACATAGAGAACCGTGGGAGCCATTCTGTTTTTAGGAAGAAAAACCATTTCCTTTGCAATGTACTGTAATAATAGAAAAACCATACCTTGGAGTTTAGAACTTGAATTCGAACATATATTTGGTATCCCATATAAACTCTGCAAAGTTACCAGTACAATAGATATGTGCTAAACATGCATTCTAAATATTGTATTCTAAAGACATTATCATAAGCTGCATTGTTGAAAGACCATTTCCTTTGCCTTGAAGTTTTCCATCATCTCTCACCTATCAGCACCTATCTCTCACCTTCCAAAATTTTGAGTAGAAGTCCCAATATAAGAGTGTTAACTTCCTAAACCGTTTAGAATGCATGTTTAGCTAGTCTACTAGGTGTTAAGGCTATAGGGTTAGCAATTGTATTAGACTTAGCAACTTTGCCTTGAAGTTTTCCATCATCTCTCACCTATCAGCACCTATCTCTCACCTTCCAAAATTTTGAGTAGAAGTCCCAATATAAGAGTGTAAACTTCCTAAACGGTTTAGAATGCATGTTTAGCTAGTCTACTAGGTGTTAAGGCTATAGGGTTAGCAATTCTATTAGACTTAGCAACTTTGCCTTGAAGTTTTTCATCATCTCTCACCTATCAGCACCTATCTCTCACCTTCCAAAATTTTGAGTAGAAGTCCCAAGATGCTAGTGCATCCATGTTAAGTAAGTCTCTTATGCAATTATATTTAATTAGTTTTTTTTTTTTATGCAGGTCTCAGTATGGCTTCGACATCAACTAACGGTCCCATGTACAAGATTGACCCTGCTCATCATTTTCAGTCTATAGTAAGTAGTTTAGCACATTTAGAAAACAGTACACGTACAATAAAGGCTAAATTGAAACCGGATCAATTAACCTTATTTAGAAATACAAAGTTCGGCCACTTTTTGGATCTGAATATAATCTTTAATGGGCCGCTCATCCACTACTTATTGTTAAGAGAGGTGGAAGATGAAAGGGTTGATCACATAAGTTTCAAGATAGGAGAAGTCGTGTGCAGTTTTGGAAGGAGAGAATTTAATATGATGACGGGTCTATGGAGTTCTCAACCAGAGCCTATTGATTTGGTTGGGAATAGTAGGTTGTTGGAGAAGTTCTTCGAACAAAAAAAGTGTATTTATATAAGTGACTTAGAGGACACATTTGTGGAATACGAGGGGGATGACGATGACGATGACATAGTTAAATTAGCTCTAGTTTACTTTATAGAGATGTCATTGTTAGGAAAAGATAGGCGGACGAAAGTGGACCGAACTTTATTTAGGATTGCAGATGATTGGACCACATTTAACAATTACGATTGGGGAGGGTTGGTTTTTGGACGTACACTTTCTGCCTTAAAACGAGCCTTGGACATGCAACATGCGAAGGGAAAGAATAAATCAACTAAGACAAAATATACTGTCATGGGATTTCCGCAGGCGTTACAGGTATGTTACTTTACTTCCTATGCACATATTTATATATACATATATCTTGGGACACTTGCTAAACTTGTTTTGTTGAACATGGAATAGGTTTGGGCATATGAGTCTATACCAACCATCACTGAATGTGGTGTACATAAAGTAAGCAACGATGCAATACCACGAATGCTGAGGTGGGTGTGCGAACTATCGCCGAAGTCTCATGTCCTACAGAGGCAGGTGTTTGACTCACCAATGGTAAGTATCAACAAACAGTAACTTACCGAATGCATGACTTTGTTCCTTTATGTTTTGACTAACTAACTACATTTCCACTTTGTAGTTCTTAATTAACGTGGTAATTGAGATGATGCCTGAAGAGGAGGAGCATCTAAGAATGTCTTCAGGGGAACTTGTTGAGAAAACTCATCCATATAACACCGTTTCTGAGAAGAATGGTGATTCAAAACGACCAGGAGAAGCTAGTAATGATGACAATGACTGCAAAAAGAGTAAGAAAAAGAAGAAGTGGAAGTCTAAGATGAAAGAAGTTGTTCGAAAACTCAAATATCGAGTAGCGGTTCTCGAGAATGAACGTGAAAGCCTAAAATCAATGCTGTCGACTATATTGAAACACCTTGAAGTTCAAAAAAAGGTTAGGAATCAAAGTTTGTTTAACATTTTCAAAGTTTGTTTAACGTTACCAATACATTTTGACATTTCCAAAGGGTGAAGAAGGAGACTGCACGGGAGTTGAAGGTCATGATGCCCAGACCGAAGATGTTGACACACCCGGTACACCTTCTTGGTTGAGGATGCCCAAGGAGGATGACACAAGTGATGGGGTGAAACATGTTGAACGTCAAAAGCAGGTTAGGAATCAAAGTTCTGTAGTGGGGTGAAAATCATCCTTACTAATGCTTTATCCTTAGTAATGCATTTTGACCTTCCATAGGGTGTCGAAGCAAACCGCACGGAGGATGACACAATGGATGAGTTGGATAAGAAGGTTCATATTCATTCGGAGGAGCCAGTAGACGTCGTTGACGATTTGAACGAGGAAATTGGAGTAAAAAGTCTTACTTATTTTGATTCAGACGTCATGGAAATAGAACCATTATCCACTGAACGACCACATGTTCGGCCCGCACGTAGCAAGCGTGCAAGTGTATACTTGTCAACCCCCTTCACAGCTTTAGATAAACGGACTACAAAATCAATCACCACCACCTCTCAGTCTCAACCATCCGTCTATGATCCTATGCACAAAATACCTGACGCCCATTTAGATCGACTCAGAGCTTGGATCACAGACAAGCGTACGAAAGATGAGGTGCGTGAAACTTTTCACGGGAAAAAATCGAAGGAGTTTTTCAGAGACTTGTTCATGTGTCGTCGGTGGTTGGCGGATGAGGTTAGAACTTTTCTCATTATTTCTTATTTACAGTTTTAGAGCACTTAGTACCTTCAAGAAGTTGGTTTGATCGCATAACCGAATTAAATGCTTTATTTTGTTTCTATTAGCATTTGGATGCACTGTTTCTTCTCATTCGCTTCAACATTAAGACAGCCATGATACCTACTGCTCAAAACTTCACAACTGTAGACACACTATTCATGGTTTGTACTCGCAACCATACTTTATGTACTGAGTTTGCTTTTGATATTTGTCTTATTGTCTCATTGTATACATGCATGTGTGTTTTTTTTCCTTCCAGCGACTATTAGTTGCGAAGTGGCCTGAATACCAAGAATGTATTAAAGAGAATCGACCATTTCACTGGAAGGAGGAGTATCGGTTGGTTGACTATGTTGTCGGATCAAAACAAGACTGTCAAGATCCTTGGGTGAATGTTGATTACATTTACTCTCCATTCAATATCCATGGCAATCATTGGATTCTATTATGCTTGGACTTGGTACGTTGTCAAGTTAAGGTATGGGATTCGCTTCCGTCGCTGACGAGTGCCGAAGATATGAGAAGCATATTAGAGCCAATTCAAGAGATGGTGCCAAATTTGCTCGATGCTACTGGATTCTTTGTTAGGAGAGGCGGATCATCAACACACAAGGAACCTTGGCCACTTGTCATTGTCGACTCCATTCCACTTCAACGCAACAATAGTGATTGTGGTGTATTTACAATTAAGTATTTCGAATATGAAGCTTCTGGTTTAGATGTAGCTACATTATGTCAAGAAAACATGTCATATTTTAGAAAACAATTGGCATTTCAATTATGGACCAACAATCCCATGTATTGACTTTCAGTTTCAACTTTTGAAGGAATTGTATATGTTCCAAACTATGTACATAAATAGTTTTATATAATGGAATGAAGACCATTTTTGTTTTTTGGTATGCAATTTTTATTTCATTATCTTGGAAAATTGTAAAGTGTGCAGAACTTTTATATAATGTACAACAATGCAGGTGAAAAATTGTAAAGTGTGCAGAACTTTTATATAGACATTCTTGATGTGTTACCGGTGGTGGAGCAGAGGTTTATGGTGGCTGCGGAACTGATTTATATATAGCCTCACGTAGCAGGTTTTCATTATAAAAACATCTTATGTACGAACAATTGATCCTCATTACCAATAGCAGCATTTTGATCTGTGTCTTGTTCTGTACCTTTGCTGTTAACCAGCCGGCTTTATACATTACTTAAAATTAGCTCAGTCTTGCTACTACCTGAACTTTCAGAGTCAACTCATTACTACTGCATTGAGATTACTATGCTTGAGATTACTATGCTTGAAGAGGTGGTTCATATGCTTGAAGATTTGAATCATTACTACTGCAGTAGCAAAAGGAGAGCAGTTATTGAGTTCTAAAGCACACAATATTATTTACTTCTCATGGATTGTTCAAACATTATTCTTTGCAGCTTTGGAGTTGTTCTAATGGAAGTACCAACATAAAAGAAGCCCATTTTCTAAGACAACTGCCAGGAAAACAACAGGAAAGCAGAATGAGATATCTAAAAGGTAATCTGAAAGAGATGGTAGATCCCAGCATATCAAAGTGGAGAACGCAGTCAAAGTGGTAAGGATCGCACTTCGCTGCACGACTAAGATTCCATCTACAAGGCCCTTCATGCAAATGGTGGTTCATATGCTTGAAGAGGCTGAACCTTGTAAAAACTAAAAGTAGCAAAAGCTTTGCATTTATTACTACTGCACACTTTAAGTAATCAGCAAGAGGCTTCAAATGCAGCAAGGGCTGAACCTTTAAGTAATCAGCAAGGGCTGAACCTTGTAAAAACTAACAGAGGCTGAACCTTGAAGATGAATGTAAAAACTAAAAGTAATCAGCAAGATTTGCATCATTAATACTGCAGTAGCAAAAGGAGAGCATTTATTGAGTTCTAAAGCACACAATATTGTCATAATAGGATTTCAAGTCTTTCTCAAAAAGCTTGAAATGCCAAAGGAGTAAATATTCTATAAACAGTTCACTGTAGGATAAAAAAAAAAGAGAAGGAAAGTCTTGAAGTTGCAGAAGAAAAGTCTTCAACTTAGAATTGTCAGTGAGATGACTTTAGTGATCTTGCAAACAACACAGGACACAATTTTATAAGCATCTTCCACCTGCATTAAAAAAATGAACCTTTTTTACATCGTGATCATGCAAACAACGCAAGCACAAACCAAGCAAGTATAAAACTATTACTACGTACCAAGACGGGTACTAATCTTGTATGCTCGACTTCTGGATGTATGAAATTGGATTGGTACACGTTAATCTATTGTGGCCTGTTTCTTTACATCGACCACATTTATGCAATTTTGGTGCTTCACCGACACTTGGAATCCTCTTTTTCTTCGGTCGACCAACTCTTTTGACTACTTTCGGAGGTAAGACAGTCATATGTACATATTCTTCGGTTGTCTTCCATTCCGACTGATTCCCAACTGGGTAGACGGCCTCCGAATATGCTGCCAACAAACATTCATTAGTGTAATAGTTAGCACATAAGCTATAAACATTTATATTGCGATCCCGTGCAACAGCAATGGCATGTGCGCATGGTAGTTGCTCAGCTTGAAACTCCTTACAAGTGCACTCTTGAGTATGAAGATTTATGACCTCCTCTTTATCTAAATCTTTAACATGGAATTGGTAACAATCAATTGGGTTGACTTTCATTGTCAAAGCTCGTTCTTGTTTCTTTTGTAGAACTAACTCTGCCCATTTAGTCAATGTAGACGTCACTTTAATGCCTTCTTCTCGACGCTCCCAAAACCAACGTTGTAGCAAAGCTCGAACATGTTCAAGGAATGAAGCAATAGGCAAATCTCTAGGTTCTTTCAGTATAGAATTCATGGACTCTGCTATATTTGTTGTCATCATATTATATCGTCTTCCTGGACAGTGAAAACGAGACCAACGTGTTATTCCAACATCGTTTAAATATTTTCCTGAATCATTAGGAAATGCAAGAATACTTCTCCACGCTTCTGAGAACGTTGATTCACGGTATGTTCTAGATGCATTGTAAAACAAAGTAGCTATAGTGTCATTCTTGTATTTATCATTCAAATTTTGAGTCAAGTGTTGGACACAAAGTCCATGGAATGCGGAGGGAAAAACCGATGCAATACACTTAGAAAAACATGTTTTTCGATCTGTCACGAAGCCTAGATTAGGCACCTCTCCTATTGCACCTTTCAATTTCTCTAAGAACCACTGTATTGAAGCATCTGTTTCTCTGTCCACCACTCCAAAGGCAAGAGGATAAATTTGATTGTTACCATCCAAGCAAACAGCAACTATCAACTGACCCCGATATTTGTTCTTAAGGAATGTTCCATCCATGACTATAACCGGTCTAATGCAGTTTAAGAATCCTCGAACACATGGACCAACAGCCATAAAAAGATATTTGAAGAAACGATTATCTTCAAGTTCCATGTGAAATATTGTACCTACATTTGCAAGTTTGAGAGCTTCACCATATCTAAGCAATAGATTATATGACTCTTCAGGACACCCGCGCACTCGTTCATACGCATTTTCTCTAGCGCGCCATGCTTTTTCATAACTCATATTTATGCCATAGTCTTGCCTCATGTCTTCTATGATATCACGCGGTTTGTATAGACGACCGACTCCCTTGAACTTTGACTTTATTAATTCTCCAA
This sequence comes from Cucumis sativus, assembly GCF_000004075.3. NCBI lineage: Eukaryota > Viridiplantae > Streptophyta > Magnoliopsida > Cucurbitales > Cucurbitaceae > Cucumis > Cucumis sativus. The sequence goes on from NC_026656.2 coordinate 9,410,519, forward strand.
CAACCCAAGATTTTGCTTGCCTATGGTCACGATTCAAAACGTCAAGAGAACACGAATGAACTTTGACATACTTTTTAATCTTAAATATATTTGAATCCTTCAATCTCATCGCTCGCAGTCTCCAACCACACTTGTTGTCAATGCATCTAACAAAGAGAACCTCTTTTGTAGACTTTTTTACTACAAACTGAAAATTTTTTTTCATTGCCAAGACACTTAATCTCATTGACAAATCTTTTTTGGAAAAAAATATTTGTCCTACATCAAACTCCTCACTTGTAGAGCTTTCTTCGGACCAATCATTCATGTCTGTCTTCAACTTTTGGCTAGAAGAGCTGTAACGAACTTTAGATTTTCCTTTGCAATCTTTTGTAGGACCATCTCTATGTTGTGGGATGTCAAATGATTCACTATTCATCTCTACTGGCTCCCATGTAAAAGTCTCATCTTTCGAATCATATGACTCATATGATTCCCATATAGCCGAAGTGGTCCCTATCACGTTATCACACAAGCCAACTTCAACTTCACGAACATGGACTTCATTCTCATTTAATGTATCCATTACAATTGGAGGATGAGGGTTTAAGTTATGAGCTTGGTTGCTGCCAGATACTGAATTGTAATCTTTGCTTAACACTTTTTTGCTTTGATTACTTTTAGGCTCAAATGAGACGTATAAAGGGACCTTTAATGGATTTTCACTAAGAAGATAAAACTTCAAATCACGGTCATTGCTTAACTCAAATGTAGGAGCTTCGTGTTCCACTTTTATCTCATATATGCATCTTATCATTACGTCGAACTTTGAAGGGTCAACTTCTGCAAGGTCATATAATTCTGCCTGTAAATCTTTATGTGTTATTTCTTTACTGACAACGATGCCTTTTAACATGCCTCCTTCGTATTTTCTTCGCCTCTCATCCCACATACCACCGTAACGCACTAACATGGGAATATGTGACATCCTTAAACCACCTTATACTTTTCAATTGCTGCAAAAAATGATTTGAAGTTAGCATTTGACATATCACATAAACAAAGTTTATTAAAAAACAGTAGGTAAATACTAAATAAAACGTGCATAGTCACACCCTACATGTTTACGATCTTGACAGCTACAAAATGTTTAGGATATTGCGAGATACAAAAAACAATAGCTAAAAGTCACCCTAAATCAATTCATTTCAGATTAAACATTTCAATTTAAGAACCTGCAAGATGTCTGCGAGATGTTTGCGAGATGTCTACCAGATGTTTGCGAGATAAAATAATAATAATGATAAATTGCTAACATCATTTGAAACATCTATAAAGCAACCTTAAATCAACCCTAAATCAACTTGAAACAATAAAAAATAATATTTGATTTATACATTTAAGATGCAAAAATATATATACATATAACACAACACAATTCAGATTCGGATTTAAAAATTAAAACAAACCACAATGCGTGAGATGTTCGCCGGAGTAGATGATGAACGACACCGGAGTAAAGCGGAAAGTTGACAAACTTTTGAGAGAGGAGAAGAATCGCAAATGAGTTTTTCTTTTTTCTTTTTCCTTTACATAATCTATGAGAAGGAGGAGAAATGCTTCTTTTTTCTTTTTACGTAATCTATGAGACTGCAAGAGAAGGATTCTTCTTTTTTTTTCCCTTTACGTAATCTATGAGGAGAGGAGAAGAAGGCTGCGTTCGCAATTCTGTTTTTTTTCTTCAGGTGAATGACATTGAAGAGAGAGAGAGAGGGGTTGGAAAAGAAGAGAAGAGCAAATGTGAATTAAAATTAAAAGAGGGTATTTTCGTCATTTCACCTCCAATTTATCCTAAATCTCAACTTTTCTACAATCAATCCTAAAACTCTATTTATACCCCATTTTTGGCCTATTTTTGTCAATTTCCCAAAAAAGAGCACCAAAACAATGGGACAAAACTTTCAAATAATCTTTTAAACTAAATTAATCGTACTCTCGAAGATACAAAAGTTTGTTTCACATTTGAGTTTATCCACTTTAATAATTTGTTTATTGTTTATTGAGTTCATCAACTTTACTTTGTTTATTGTTTTTGAGTTTATCAAGTTTAGTTGGTTTATATTGTCTACAGATCACTTCTCTGATCTCCACCATACAAATAAACAAACGTGAAATTGATGGAAAAAGAGAAGCACTCAGTTTCTTACTTTAAATTAACATATTATTGTAATTATTTATATGTAGGTTAAACCTTTCTGGAATACAACATTATCCAATCTTCAATTTTAAGAAAAGATTATCAGTAGATTTTATTCATTTTCTCTTACTCTTTCGACGCCTACCATTCGAATCACAATCTTCTTAATTGTTTACACTTATTTTATATTCGATCGATTTAAAGGAGGTTTAACATTTACATATATGTGATTGTTTAAGTTTTTTGGTTTCTAAAATGTAGTGAATGTTTATGTGGTGGGTAGTGTTATTTTCTAGGGATGAAAAAACCCGAACCGAACTGAACCAATTCGGTTCGGTTTGGGTTGGATTGGACTTCAACAACAACATTACTGAATTGAACTGGGTCGGGTTGGTCCAAATGTCAAATAAGTTTGAAAAAAGAGGAAGAAAAGTCTTGGGGAATTGACAAAAATAGGCCAAAAATTGGGTAGATAAAGATTTTTAGGATTGATTGTAAAAAAGTTGACATTTAGGACAAATTAGAGGTGAAATGACGAAAATACCCTCATTTCATGTTAAACATTTCAATTTAAGAACCTGCGAGATGTTTACGAGATGTCTACCAGATGTTTGCGAGATAAAATAATAATAATAATAAATTGTTTTAATTGTTTTATTTTTTTTTTAAAATCCGAATATGAATTGTGTTATATGTATATATATTTGCATCTTAAAATGTAATCAAGTTGATTTATGGTTGATTTAAGGTTGTTTTAGAGATGTTTCAAAGGATGTTAGCAATTTATTATTATTATTATTTTTTATCTCGCAAACATCTGGTAGACATCTCGCAGGTTCTTAAATTGAAATGTTTAATATGAAATAAGGGTATTTTCGTCATTTCACCTTCAATTTGTCCTAAATGTCAATTTTTTTACAATCAATCCTAAAAGTCTTTATCTACTCCATTTTTGGCCTATTTTTGTCAATTCCCCAAAAGTCTTCCATCTATGCCATTCGATTTCCACCTCCATCTACTCCGTTCGTTCCGTCTTCCTTCTTTTGTTCAGAAAAGTTCCCCCAATCTCAGATCCTCCTTCTTCCTTCAACAAATCTTTTGCCCAATCTCTGATCCTCCTTCTTCCTTCAACAAATCGTTCGCCCTATCTCCGATCCTCCTTATTCCTTCTTCCTTGGATCTGAGTTCGATTTCGACGATTTCGACGATTCTCTGTTCATAATTATGTTTCATGGGTTTGTTTTTAAAAAAAAATCAAATTTGGGTAGCTGGCATATTGAAATGCCCAAATTTTATTCAAACCATAGATCTGGAAACTCCAATTGTTCAAATACTAGTATGATGTTTATGATAAACCAATTGTTGTGGTGATATTGATTGGGCAAAGAAAAGAAAACAGAGGAGAAGGGGAAGAAATAGGGAAAAAGAAGGAAGGAACGAAGAGAAGAAGGAAGGAAAAAGGAAAAAGAAGAAAGAAAGAAGGAAAAAGAAAGAAAGAAAGAAGGAAAAAGAAAGGAAGAAAGGAAGGGAAAAAAATAAAGAAAAAGACCCGACCCGACCCGTTTCATTTTGACCCGACCTGAGGATCGGGTCACAACATTGTTGAAACCGTGCACCTCGGGTCGGGTCGAGTTTGGATGAAAACCGACCCGATCCAGCCCAAATACACTCCTATATGGAAGGGTCGGGTCGAGTTTGGATGAAAACCGACCCGATCCAGCCCAAATACACTCCTATATGGAATGAACCTCTATTTCATTAATAATTTAGTAGAGTACAAACCTATGTATAATCAAAGAGAAATACAGTAAAGGAAATAATATCAAAATAATATCTACGAAATAATATCACCTAAAAATAATATAATTACGTCAATACCCCCCTCAAACTCAAGGTTGAAATCACAAACTTGAGTTTGCTAATAACTAAAAAATCTAAAACAGAATAAAAGGCACATGGAGAACATACAAAGAAGCTAAAACAAACTTTAAGTAAAGCAAATGAAAACATAGTAGAATCAAAATAGGACGAAAATGAGATCTAAATTGTGTGTTTCCTCGAGTCGGAACAGAGTGAGAAAAAGCTTGTCGTTGATCAAAATGGAATAGAACGAACTAAACCAGAGCAAGTGAAGATAAGCAAAGCTTTTCACAATAGACAGATAAACAGACACAATTGGAGATTCGTGACGGCTAACGATTAGAACCGAATCTGATCGGAGCAAAGCTAACACAGCATCAGAACGAAACATGGATCTAAACGAAAACAAACAGATCTGGAACCGGTTGGGTTTGCTTTAGAGACCTCGTCGGAGATCTGAAACATCGGTTGTGGGCTATTAATTTGCCATGATCTTCCTAAATAGGTGGAAGAATTAAGTTATTTTTCTATTTATTGTTTTTTGTTATTTGTTTTTTTTTAATTATGTCCAAAGTTTTAGCAAGCACTAAGTTAGTAGGTTACTAATTTTTGCTTCTTTTTAGACTATAAATATTAGTCCATCAAATTGAATAAAGGTAAGAAGTTCCATTTAATATCCCTCTTGGCAATATATCTTACAAAGTATTTATCTTTGCTTTCTTCAAGAAGAGTGCGTGAGATTTTACAGATCCTTTGTTGTAAAACCAACATTTGGTATCAGAGCAGGTTGTCTTCTCATCGCATATTCCAACGAAGATGGCAAGCACCTCGCAGCAAACAAGGGAGAATGGTGGAATGCCGATTCTCTACCCGATGTTAACTCCACACAAACCCTAAACCCTAAACCCCAAACCCTAAACCCTAAATATCTTTGTCTATCTAGGATAGATCAAGATTGATCATTTAGATTTCGTACATGATTATTTAGTGAAAAAAAATAAGAAAAAAAGAAAATGAGAGATGACGAAGAAGGAAGAAATTCTTGAAGAGGAGATGAAGAAATCACAAATAAGAAGTAGAAATATGAAGAAGGAGAAGTAATAACATGAATAAGATGTGTAGGAATTCAATACTCGTCAAGGGAGATTCAAAAACCAACAAAGATAAATCTGGAATTTATGAAAAAACAATAATGGTAGACTTCATGGGTTTTTTATGGCTATAATATTTTTTGCGTTTTGGTTTATATATGTAAATTAACATGTTTTAAGTGACAAAATCTCCAAAATATTTATAAATATAACAAAATATCACAATAGTTGTAATGAATCATGATTGATCAAAATAGACTACTATCTACACCTATATCATGATAAAAATTGACAAAGATAGTAGTCTATTGCAATTCCCCAATTGTAGATAAATTGTGATACTTTGTGAATATTTTTGTTCATTTTGTATATGTAAAAATAGTCGTGAAAAAGGAGTTTTTTAAAAAATATAACAAACCGGTAAAATATTTAAAAAAATATAACAAATCAGTAAAATATTTACACTGTATAGAACAATTTTGAAAATAGAAAAACTTCGTAGGCACAAAATTGAAAATACAAAAAACGTACATCCCAGTCAACATGCAATTAATCGGCCACAAGCATGCACGAGTAATCTTCTTCTGAACAATTGTGTACTACAATTTAAACAAATGATATATTATCATCTAGGTTATGACACATACACGATCATGTAGTTATTTTTTAATGATGAAGAAAAATTAGGCTTCAAATTTAAACAATCATGTTAACCATACTAAACGATTGTGTTGATTATGACAAACAATCGTATTAATTATGAAAAACAACTGTGTAAATGATTGTTAAAAACTTAAAATCAAACAATCATGTTCACCATGCTAAACGATTGTGTTAACATGGTAAACGATTGTTTAGATCAGGGCAAACACAATCATGTAGTTCGTTTTAAAGGATGAAAAAATGCTTCAAATTTAAACGACCATGTTGACTAAGGTAAATGATCGTTTAGATCATGTCAAAATGATATTTAAACAATTTTGATATTTTCAACTGTGAGAAAGATGAAGTAATTTCAAAGAAACTTACCGAAAATGATGAAGATAAAATAGATGGTTTAAACAAAGTAGAATAAATCGTTTAAAAATGGAAGAAAGAAATCTAAATGAAAAGATGAATAAATTGCAAAGAATTAAGAAAGAAGTAAGGAATGATATGCAATATTTAAGGATAAGTATAAGAATTATGAAAATATGTTACGGACTTTGTGAGTTTTTGTTTTTTATTACCTAAATTGCAAATATTGTTTTGTTTTGGTAAATTATCCCGTAAAAATTAATTTAAATTTTTGTAAAATTAAAAAGTAATATGAAAATTATTTAATGAAAGAATAGTATAGAATGTGTGAATATGTTGGGTTGGATACCTTTTTCTCCCATCATAAATTGTTTGGACAGCCATTAATTATCATATTTGAAAAGAAACAACACAAATTAAGTAGGGTATTAAATTTTGAATTAAATTCCAAGTAGAGTTTCTATCTTTACTTAAACTTTCAATTGTGTGTGCATTCTATTAATTCTTTTAAAATAAAAATTAACTCCAACTATTACATACAAATTTGAATCCAAAATCCAATCAGTTTCGTACCTATAATAAAGTTTGTATTTCTTTTCCAAAAATAAATAGCTTAAGAATTTATTTGAACAAAAATTTATAAAATTCAAGAGTCCATTTGAAAAAAAAAAAAAAGAAACTAAGATCGAGAACATCTACCTTATTTTGTAAAATTAAAAAATATAGGGACTTATTAATTAGCACTTTTTTTAGTTTAGAAATCAATACATCAAACCAAACTTGAAAATTTAGAACTAATTAAACTCACACGTTCTTAATTAAATTAGTTTTGTTTCTTACGAGACAACTAGCAATCAAATTCAAAATGTTTGTTGATATGCATAAGAATTTGTAGATACGATCCCAAAATTCAAACTTAATTCTTGAATTTTATCGATGATAGACTATATCTTTATTAGAAGTCTATCAACTATATCATTATTAAATTTTACTATGTTTGTAATCATTTATACATGACGTATACACCCAATTATTATATTTAGTACAAAATAAAACTATAATTTTAGTTGCAAACTGATACGCACATACATTACACCCATGCCTGCCTCTTGGTGTTGCCTCCAATAAACAAAATTGGAGAACAGAGAGAAAAGATTTGCACAAAAAGTTGGAACACGTTCTCTAATGATCTCAAATGTTATTCAAGGATAGAGACTAATCACAAATACCAATTTATAACCAAAGCATAAGTCCTTTTTCCTCTATAGTGAACATTATTTGCATTTGGAGACATCCGCATATGTGCTTTTTTCTTTATCATTACTCAATCCTTGAGCTTAAGCCAGTTGATTAAAATAAAGGGTATCCTAATTTTTATTTTCTTTGTTGACGTTATTTCTCTCGTTTCACTTGAGCGTTTAGATAAGCGTATATGCCTATATCTCAAGTTTAGATAAGCGTATATGCCTATAACTCAAGGTTAATGAATGAAGTCAAAGCTAAGTCAAAACAAAAAAACAAGAGATAAAAGGATAAAAGACAACACAAAAAACAAACTGACTAGCTTCTTCTCAACAAATCTTAAACTAATTACACCACAAACATAAAATTAAAGAGGCTCTCCTGATGAATATTTTAACAAAACGGGAGTTTGATAGTCAACAGAGATACTATGAGTCACATCAATATTCATTTCGCATAAACACCCATTAGTCAATTATTCTTTTCACCATGGGTTCTAGATCATTCTCTATATTTGGTCTCATTACCTCGCGTTTAGACTACTGTATCAACAACATCCGAGAACATACAAATTCATCCTTGATGTTTAGGTCATTAAGTTTTATACGCTCATTTCAATGCATAAGTCAGTTTCTTATCACCATGTAGACCCGTGCACCCTATGATTGGCCTTAACTCTTTATGTGTACATAAAAGTTAGCATCATCTCGAACAAACAACTAATGGTTTGAAAACCATTTTATAGTATTGAAATCCTAATCATGCTTGAAAACATGTAAACTTTTCATAGAAATCTCTTTCGAAACACTTCTCATTTGAATTCTTCTTTCAAATCAGTAAAAAAATATCATAATAAAGTTTTCAACATATATAAATTCATTTGAGAGAAAACACTCACAAAATTTTGAAAGAAAAGCACTCAACACATATTACCAAAGATCCTCCTATTCCTTTTCTTTTTGTGGAGCCTTCTTGCATAACAAACTGTAGCACTTAACACTTTGTTTTTCTTCTTCTCGCCAAAGCAAAACAACAGCATTTTAGCTCTTCTTTTTTTTCTTAATAAAACTTTTGTGCTTACTTAATGACCAAGTACGTCCTCTATTTATAAAGCCCTTAAACTATCTCAGCAATGCTTAAACTCTTATCAAACTATCTCAGTAATGCTTAAACTCTTATCAGTTCGGTAGATCTTGCTTAAAACTTTACAGGTGTAAATTTAATATTTAACCTAGTCATGCTTAAATTCTTAATCTTACACGTTAACCCCTGTCAAATCAGATTTAACATTTTCTTCGCCAGACCTTTCTTCTCACCTAACTCCATACCGCGAATAACTTCAACCACTTAACATTTCTCGTAAATAACCTTATCATGTTGTTATTTTTTACTCCAAGAAACCTTCCTCGCGAACTAACCAATTTTTACTCGCATAGAACTCTTATTGTGAACTTAAACTTTAAGGCTTCCTTGTAGACCTATTCTCTGCGAAACACTTGGTTCTTCTAATGAAGATTACCCAAAATGCTTAGTTTGACACTTAGTTAAAACTTTCACTTCTTAATTTACGTGAAGACTCTTTCTCTTGAGAGTATTCAGACATATAGGTCTTACCGCAAATCCTTCTTTTCTCAAAACTTCCTCACAAATTAACTTCTAAATCGCAAAACTTATATATTTAACCATAAAAGATTTTATCGCTTAATCCTTTCTGCGGATTTATTCAAACGCTAACTTCTTAATACTTAGCCGAATTTTACTTCTTAACGTGAAGTCTTATTTCAAAATGTCTTTTCTTATCCAAAAGACAAATTTTCAAAACACTTAACCAAATTTTAAATTCTCATACTCAAATTAGAAAATGGTCTTACACTACGTCCCAACATCATAGAATTTGCATTGAGACTTATGAATCAATATTACTTGTGTTAGGTGTTATCAACAACTCCCCACTAGTTAAATTAGTGTGTTGGAACTTGTTTGCAACTCTTGACGCCAAATTTTACTACATTGAGATATAACGTTTAAGTTTTTCAAACCACCACATATCTAGAAATCAATTTTGAAGGTCAAAGTTTCATGATTTTTTCTCTGTGCAAATACATATTTGTCTTAACTCCTCTTATTAGCTAATTGACTATTTCTCTCCTCAAAGATCAAAATGCACATGGTTTGTAATCCTAGACCTAAGCACCTCTAAGTTTTTCAAGAGCTATATAGTGGAGGAGCTGGAAGCTGAAGTTTGTTTTGAGCTTAGTATAAAAGATGGAAGAAACATTTTACCTAAGTGACATCGTTTGTGTGTCATTGTAGTCAAGGTGGCCTTGAGGAAGGAATTTTAAAGATGGATTGGACAATCAACCATGTCATGAAAACCTCTAAGGACAAGGACATGTGGCCAACCAAAGTATGATAGGCATTTAGGTTGGCAAGCTTGGCTAGGCGAGAAAGGTGTGCTAGGCGAGTTGCATCGATCATGCGGCCAAGGCAAAACACGCCGGCAAGGGCCGTGTGAGAGAGTGTGCGACAAGGCTATGATGTGTGCATGCGAGTGGCCATGCGAGCAAAGGAAGCTTAGACATTTTGGGCAAGAATCAAAGTGAAATCCAAATGTCTTGGCCTGCAAACACCTAGATTTTGGTAAGCACGAGGTGCGAGGAGCAAACCATGCAAGCATGAGGTGCTAAGCATGTAAGGTTCATTATAGATATATTTTGGATGATTTGAGTGCTTTTTCTATATATATATTAGTTCTGTCATGTGAGTTTGCACATGCAAGATTGCCATAGATGTGGCGTTAAGAGCTCTAATGAAGCGACTGTGTGGAAACTAGATAATAGTATGTGTTAAAAGGTGCAATCTTATCCATTCGTTGCTAAATTATAAAGTGTAGACATTGTCGTGCAAGTTCAATCGTTGCTGACAATCAAAACTTCCAACAAAGAGATCCGAAGCAGTAAAGGAACATTCAGTAACTTAATTAATTAAAATTAACAGTTGGTTATTAGTTAAAAAATCCTCTCAAATCAACTTACCCAAAACAAATTTAACCTTGATTGGGAAAATTTGTGTAACCACCTATTTTCATCCTACACATATATATCTTTTTTAAAATACTAATATTAGTAATAATTGCTAAATTATTTATTTATTTATTTACTTTAAAAAAGGTAAAATATTAATAATAACATAATATCTTATAATATTTTATTATTATAATTCTAGGAAAAAAAATAAATCAATTTATTTTTAAAAAATCTTTTAATATCATATTTGTACTATTTTAGGAAAAAAGAAATGAATTTGTTTTAAATAAAATCTTCTAATATCAACTTTGACTTAATTAAATCATTTTAGGAAAAAATAAAATCAATTTTAAATAAAAGTATTTTAATATTTATTTGATTTATTAATTTATTTTTCACAAAATCTCAAAATATCTCATATAATTTATTTTAGGAAAATGAAAATTTGTTTTATTAATATAATATCAAAATTTGATTTTATTCTTATTATTTTTTTCCTAATTTGTGGTACGGGTCTATAAATAAGGACACTTGTCATTTGAAAAAGGAGGAGTTTTTTGAAAAATTCTTTAGATGAAAATTTTCTTACAAAATGTCTTTAGAGAAAATTATAGAGAAAATTTTGTTAGAGAATCTGTGCCAAATGGAAGGAAAAGAAAACTTTTGCAAAGGTAAGTTTTTTTTAATTTTTTTAATTTTTTTGTTTATTTGTTTATTCTTGCTTCCTTTTACTTTCATTGTTATTATCTTTTTTTTCTTAAAAAAAAAACCTTAATCTTTTCCTCTCCCTAAAAAATAGAAAAAAGAAAAAGACATAAGACTTTTTTTTTTTTATCTTTACTTTATTCTATTTGAAAACATATATATATATATATAAATAAAGAAATTTTCATTTACTTATTATTATTAATATAATTTTATTTGTTATTAACGTTTTTTTTATTACTGTTCTTTTTTAAAAAAACATGTTTTTCTTCTTTTTAACTTTATTATTGTTTTTTTAACTTCTGTTTTTCTTCTTTTTAACTTTATTATTTTAACCATGACTTTCTATATATTTAAAACTTATTATTATTGATTTATTTATATAATTACTATTTATTTGTTATAATAATAATTATTATTATTGTGATGGGTCTTGCGGCCACACTTCTTTTTTTTTAAAAAAATATGTTTTTCTTTCTCTTCTCATTATTCTTCCTTTTATTTCTTTCGTTTCCTTATTTCTTCTTTCCTTTTTCATTATTTATTTATTTCTTTCATTTCTTTATTTTTTCTTTATTTTTCTTTATTTATTTATTCATTTTCGTTATCTAATGTTTCTATTTTCTTTTTATTTATTTTAAACTTTTTATTGAATGCATAATCATTATTGTTATGTAGTTTTAAACTTATGAATATATTTTACACTTTGGAATGTTGGCATGGAATTTTATATCAATTATTTTTTTTCTTCTTATATCATATTTATCTTTACATTTCATCATTCTAAAAAAAAATCCAACGATGGAATTAGAAATATCTGGCAGTTCGTTATTTCTAAATTCTTGAGGTGAGGGAATCGGGTTTTTGGGAGTCCAAGATCAATTTGCAATATTTTTTTAAAAAAATAAAATCTTATCTTACTTGCTTAATCCGTCGTGTGATATATTTAATTTTATTGTGCATTATTTCTTATTGATCTAATTTTGAAATCTTTCTTAAATTTCATTTTTTAACCGTTTAGAAACTTTTACTTTAAAACTATCTTTTTTAAATTTTTTTAAAAAAATTTAAAATATAAATCGATATTTCATAAGTTTTTCCTAATCAACTTTTTTAATAACTCACTTCTATTTCGCTAAAAAAAATATTCCTATGATGGAATCTATGAAATTTGGGAGTCTGATTTCTTAGAATTTTTAAGGTGAGAGATTAATATCTTTGGGAGTTTGAGATTTGATCCCAAGAAAAATTGAATTTAATAAATATTTTTTTAAAAAATATTTATTCGAAGACTAGCCCATGATAGACTTTGAAAAATTGTAATAATTTCTCATTTTCTTAAGGTGAGAAACTTTTCTCAATACGTAGTCTTAATTAATGGAATATTATTCCACTTATTTTTTGAGACCATTGCTTCAAATATCGGAGTAATGATGGGTGAAATAAGACATTGGTTTAAAAATAGATTAAAAAATATTTTTAATTCAAAATTTGAAATTTGGCCACGTTTATCTAAATGAGTGTCGTGGGGTGCTAATACCTTCCCCACACACAAATGACTCCCGGACTCAACTCAATTTTTTCGCAGACCATTTTTTTAATCGTTTACTTTATTTCGGTGTCCAATTACACCGTAAAAAGGATTGGTGGCGACTTCTATTTTCTTTTAAAACTAGCTCTTTTGAGGACATCGGTCGCTCCGCGTCGTCTCGGGCACGTGGCGACAATTTGCATATCTAGTTCCTCCAATTTGGCGAATTGAAACTTTAAGGGAAAAATAAATGACAATGATTCAACTTAAACCAAAAGTTAAATTACTTAGACCAAAAATTGATATTTGATAGGCATACCTAAAACCCAATCAAATACTCACTAAAAAAAAACGAACTCAACTGGCTTGGAAGAGGGGCTCTTGGTTAGCTAAACGGAAAGAAGAAGGGTGGCTCGTTGTAATGCCCCAAGTTTAGGAGGGGAACATGAATGAACATGAGAGGGATTTTGAGGACACGAAAGTAAAGTTAATAAACACTTAAAAGAATTAAAAGTTACTACTTATACTAACAAGATGCACTTTCCTTTTCGATGACTCGGTCACAGGAAGTCCAAAGTTAAGCGTGCTTAGCTAAGAGCAATTTCATGTTGGGTGACCTCTTAGAAATTTTCCTCGGATGCATGTGAGTGAGGATAAAACATGCTTAAATGACTCATGCTGGTTTGTAGGGACGAATTTTACTCTAAAAATCCTTTAAGACAAGTAAGAATGATGTTGTCAGATTGTAGGGAATGTTGAGGATCCGCATTATAAATCTTAGTTTGAATCCTAGGTTTGAGGCATTATAGTTGGTATCAGAGCCTAAGTTCTTAGGTTTTTAGACTGACTTATGATGTAAATCTTTGATTTTGTCCCTATGGCTATTACGACCCTTCGTCACTTGTCATGTATGTTTTATGATACATGATTATCAATACACATGACTTTACCTGGATTAAACTAGATTATGAATGTTATGACTTAATTGTGAAGGACTTTTGGTGGTGGAATTTAGGAAGAATGTTGCCATGTAGAAGTGCTTGTAGAGGTTGTTGGAGAGGCAGAAGAGTAAGGCTTAATCAGTTTGAAGGTTAGTCTGTTGTGTAAGCTGCCGACCTTACTGCACTTGTCACAGATGTAGACCTTGTTTCATTGGAACGAATGTTTAGAGATATGTTAACAGAGATATGTAGCCTGCAGATGCTTGTGCTTTCCCAGGGCTCCTCTAAATTCAATCACATTAATAATTTCTCTTTTTTCTTACTTGATCAATTTGATTCATCATTAGGTGGTATATTACGGTAAATATATAAAAACACATTAATAAATTCTCTTTTTTCTTGCTTGGCCAACAGACTTTGACAATTCGACTTTTATTGGGAATATGAAAATTTCTCATATTTGCATCTGATGGCCTCTGGAAGCGTCTAACGAATCAACAAGGAGTCGAGATTGTGTATAATAACCCAAGAGCAGTGCGTTACATTCTTGACTACTTAAGTTTCTTCTGTATGTATATGCTAATAGCATTGATCTGATCACTCCACCCTTTTTGCTCATCTTATGGTCATAACTCTCTTATAACAAAAGCTGGAAATTGATCATTTTGATTTGAATATGAAGCTGTTTTGCTTCAGAAGTTGGAATAAATCTTATTGGCTTTGGGATTTCTGCTTTGTTGATGATAATGATTTAGATTTGAGTTTAATGTGCCATCTTTCTCGATCTTTGATAATATTTTTCTTTGTTTGCAGGACCTTCTTAAAACTCAACATATTCTTATTTGCTTCCTCTACTTATGTTTTCTTCTTTTTTTTTTGTAGGAAACTTGCATTGATTTTCCTTCGCTTGAGACATATTTAGATATAGAGATGTTATGTATCAACTTTTGTGTAGAGACTACTTTGTTAGTTGAACATATTTTCCTTTTCATAATGCTATTATGCTATTACGGTAGTTGAGCATATTTGTGTGTGCACATCAGAATTGGTTGAAGATAGGCCTTGTAGCGATGAATTACTTGTGATGTTGACTCAATTACAGAGCTTTTAAAGCAGTTGTAAGCTTATTTTCCAACACCACTGATTGCAGATAAAGTTTATGGAAAGAAAGAAGAAAATTGGGGCAGGGGGGCAAACCGCAAAGGGAAAAAATATGTGTCACCTATCACCTCCCTAACAATGCCTTCATCATTTGATAAAATATTTATTTTGTCAACCTGCTACTCAATTCTCCATGATTGCAACTCTTTTACTCTTCTTTCTTCTTCCTTCAATATGATCTTCAGCTCTCGCGTATTCTTCATTCGTTTTGGTTCGATTAGTCTGTTTACTATAATTTTGGTTTGTTGTCTTTTGTTTTCTTCTCACCACTCTGTAGCTATTTCTTGGGAAAGACAAAGCTCCGAAAATGAGGTATGTAGTTTCATTCACCGTTAAGATTCTGCTATTTTTCCGAATGAATTTGATTATTGCTTCGGGCGTTTTTATCTAATTTGTGGATTCATAAAGTTTGTTCCTGTTATTTATATCTGCTAGTAATCAAAATATTTAATTGAGGTAGATTTAGAAGTATGTAGATGGTAGTACTGGAGTTTTTTTAGGGTTATAGTTTTTTTAGGGTTTATGCTTGTTGGAGGCTTTGGTTGCTGATGGGTTTGTTGGCATTTATTGAATGTAGTTTTGTTGCTTTGTATGTACAACAAACTTTAGAGTGATGCGTTGAGAGAAGCCATTTCATCTATCTTTGTTGATAGCAGTGAAAAGAAGTGCAAATTCACTGAGACCATTGAACTTCATATTGGACCGAAGAACTATGATCCACAAAAGGACAAGCGTTTCAGTGGTTCAGTGAAGTTGTTACATATCCCTCGCCCTAAGATGAAGATGTGCATGCTTGGAGATGCTTCACACGTTGAAGAGGTAAACTTAATCTCCTCTTTTACATCTTCACTTAATCACTTGTTATGCCCAATTACTATTGTCCTTAGTTTTTTCCCCGTAAAGGAGATGATTACTAGTTTGTATGTTGCCTTGCTTGTTCCATTTTGCTCCATGATGTGTGATGAAATTTATAAAAAATCTCAATAGTTGGAGTTAGAAGTTAAAGTTATTAGTTTTAATGCTATTCTTATTTTGTTCGTAGATTTCAAGGGGTTGAGGATAACAATCGGTGAGACTTTGACAGTTGTAACTAGTGAAGAAGAAAGAATGGAATGAAAAATTGTGGGCACGTGAAAATAAATAATAATAATAATAAATTACTATTCTATTTATTTAACGTTTTTTCCTTTTTCAATACTCAAATTAAATTATCTTCCTTGCTCTCTTAAATAAATAAGACTCAAAATTCTTTAAAAACCTCAACTAAATTTAAAAATTAAGTTGGGAGAAATACCTAAAATTTGGGGTGTTACACCACATATATGTTACTCTTTTCACTTTTAGAGTTAGCTTCCTCCTTAGAAAAGTATGTATAAATTGAAAGTTTAAGCTTACGTTTTGTCCAAGCCTCAATCTTCATATATTGTTGTTAAGTGGTTGTGTTTGTTGTTGAGATTTAGATTTTAATAGTCATTGTAGATCCCGAACTATAGGTACAAAAAACCTTGTACTTGTCGTTGAGACTTTTTTGATGTGGTAGCCATTGTAGAACTCAAGAGAAGTTTATTTTGATCCATAGACTAGTATTTAGAGGAAGAATAATATGGTGAATGTGAAGGGTTCTCACTCTTGGGGGAGCATAAGCATGTTGTATAGAGATGATCTTAAACAAAGCTTGAAGAAGTATTTTTTTTGGAAGTGAGGTGAGCTCAAACTGAGCCTAAGTTGAATAACGTTGAAGAGCAAGCTATATAGAAGTCACTAAAGAAGGAGTCTGTCAAATAAGTACTTTATCTGTAATTGCTAAACTCTTTATATAGTGAAAGTTTCATTCTACCGGACACTCTACCAACAAACATAGGTGATTTTGCATCGAACTTGGTTATCAATTTTCGTGTCTTTATGTTTTTGTCTACTTTTGTAACAACCCTTTTATCAAATATATTGTTTGTGATATCGTGCTTGACATATTGTGTCCTCTGTTAGATCCACCTTGTTTTTCACAATCAACAAATACTTCTTTTGGGAAGACATTACCAATTTAATTCCAGTTTTTTTTGCCTCTAGCTAGCCTCATTGTGTATTGAATCTTTTCACAGTTGAATTGATTTTTGTTTCTTTTAATTTTTCTCCTTTTGTTAAAGTTTTGTTTAAAAGAAAAAATATCTTGAAAGAAAATCACTTGTACAAATATTTTAGGGAATTTTTAAAAAATATAACAAATTGGAAAAATATTTACACAGTATAAAATAATTTTAAAAACTGAAAAAGCCAAATGCAGGTCCACAACATGAAATACCAATATACCATGCAATTAACCGGTCACACACACGCATGCAAAGCTTGGTATACGATTATTCAGATATTAGTACATAAGTGTTCAGATATTAGGATATGATTGTTTAGCTCTTGGTACACAACCGTGTACGAAATCTAAATGATCTTGTTACATGATTTTGTATCAATTTAATGATCTTGGTAAGTGATCGTGTACCAATATCTAAACGATTTTGTACCAATACCAATATTTATCAAAATTAACCAATATGTTATTCACGCAAGAGATTAATTAGTTTGTAAACAAAGAGTTATTAAGTATTTTAATTTTCACTAAATGACTCATTAACCAATGTCGTTCTGCAATATTCTAATTTTATTTCTAAACCTCTCTCCCAAAGGAACCATCATACTTTACATAAAAACACTTCTACAATTAAATATTTACTCCCAGAGAAGTATCTGGCCTCGTTATTTTTCTCGATGACATTAAAATTTATATGATATTCATTTGCTACAAAATATTTTGAAAACATTTAATTATTTACACAATCAATTAACATATAGTTTACCCTAAACATTATTAAGAGAGAGATTCCAAGACGACACAGTCAGTACTAATCATTTGGATCCTTAACTAACAGATGTAGAAAAAAATGTTAGAGTTCTATGGTTTGGCAAAGAAAAGACAGTCACATTACATTATAAGCACAAGGAGGTAGGATTATTATGTGCATATATATTGATGTAATTCAAAAGTATTACACATTTGACAAGTCAGCCTAGAGGAAAATAGATGGCAAATTGAGCAAAGAGTCCAACAGGAGCAATAATGAAAGTACCACATTTATCAGCTGACTTGAACAACCATACTCTCTGTGCTTGAAAAGTGATGTTATAATAAACATGAGTTGGATAAACAGGTATTAGAAATTCAACTGCTGGCCCTTTCCCAACACCTTCAATTATGCATTCTCCTTCCTATACAAAATCACATCAACTAATCATAAATCATATTAAATTTGTCCTGTGTTTTATACAATGTAATTTTATATTCAAATCTTTATGCTCTTCCTCGTCAATAATTTGGCTTTTAGTTTTTTAAACTTTTGTTGGTTTACTTCTTACCTTATATAGCATGAGTTTTTCCTCTTTCTTAACTAAACATTTGATTTCTTAGTCAGTTTTTGATAAAAAAGAAATTTTTTAAAATCTCTGGCCTTATATGCTAACCCTTGGTTTTTTACAACTGTGTAATTTACTTCTAGAAATTTTCTTTAACATGCTATTAAAAAAAAGCACTTCTTAACAATGTCATTGCTATCATCTTATTCTTAATCAAATTATAAAATAAATAAATAAAAAGATATCAATCTTTGTTAATTTAATTAAAGCTAATTTTCCGGAAAAAAAGAACAAGTGTTTTGAAACTAGTTTTTCTCATTTTCAAAATCTTGTCTTTGTATATTATAATACAAATGTTTCTTGAAAAAAAAGTGAAATCCATGCTAAAGAAACAACTATAACTTTCAAAAATAGAAAAATAAAACAAAATTGTTATTAGTGAGGAAGTTTTTTAATTTTTTTTTTTTAGTTTTTCAAACATCACTTTGTTTTTAGAAACCTTTTTTCCTTTGGTCATATTAAAAAATTTGACTTGAGTTTTGAAACCCAAAAAGAAGGAAAAACAAAAAGACAATACCTCTTTCTTAAAAATGATCTCCTTAACTTCATTACAGAACCTAACATGTGAATGTGTTGGAGTAACACGAACTGCAGAATACAAGAACAGATTATTAGGAAAAAAACCTCATAAATCATATTCTTACAAATAAGTAATTTGGGATATAGTAAGAAAAAGAAAAAAAAAAGATAGAATTATATGTATATAGTACCCATATAATCACGACACTCTTGTATAATGTGTCTAAATTGTAGTGAATCAATTGAAACAAAGATTTCAAAATCAACGTTTCCGAAATCCTCAAATACCGCATACCTAACTCCAAATTTGCGAATCAAGGGTAACTCTTCCCCTAATAATCAAACAGAAAAAAGAAAAGAAAAAGAAAAAGAAAGCAAGATTAATGCTTGAAATCCTTGAGAGAAATTAATTACAAAAGAGTGCAAGAATGAGGCAATTAAAAAGAATAATGACGACAAAAGTACTAACTTGGAGAGTAAAATTTGATGAGTAAGCGTTCAAGATTCTTGAAAAGAAAGAGAGACATTGAAGAGTATTGGTATTCTTTCATGGATTTGATGGTATAGAATAATGGTTGAAGGTGGACCTTTGAAATGTGAGTGGTGTTGGAGAAGTAGTAATTGAAGAATTGAGGCATCATTTGAAAGGCTACATTCAATTCAATGTAATGATGAGGAATTGTTATGGAAAACATTGATGGAGACCATTCAATGTTGGCATCTTCACGAAATCTAGATAGAAGGTATAATGCATCCAAAAAAGTATCTGAGTTCTCAAGATTAAACACCAACATTTTGTGTGTAATGGGAGAATATGGTGGGAACGAGAAGGGATATACAATGGTGTGGCGTTATATATATATTGTAGTCCTATGGTTCATATATTTTCCTCCTCGTTTGTAGGTTAAGAATTTGTATGAGTACTTGTATGAAGCAATCCCGTTCATATCCATTGTTTCTTGTTTAAAAAGAAAAAATATACATCTGGTTGACCCACGGTTAATTGGAAAGAAATAAACGTCTTACGAGTATAAAAATGATATTTATTATAACTGTTGTCATGGTATAGATCAGGTACACTACGTTCATGTACTTTCTTAATTTAACAGTCGTTTAGCGTGATCAATACGATCAATTAAATTTGAAGCACTTTTTTCATTGTTAAATTAAGAAACTACATGATCGTATTGATACTACCTACACGATTATGTATCATTTCTTATACGATCATATATCATGTTCATTTAGAACAAGAATTAGACGCGCGCGTGTGACCGATTAATTAATCGTGTGTTGAAGACATTTTTGATATTTTTCTTTGTGAGCGTATGAGTTTTTTCAGTTATTTAAATTGTTCTATAGAGTGTAAATAATTTTTCATATTGTTATATTTTTTTAAAACATAAAAAATAATTATAATATTTTTTCTATTTATTTTCTTAAATTTATGATGGTTTTTTTAAGGAGCGCTTACAGAAATAGCAACAAATTTATGATAATAAAACTCATGTCACTGTAAATTCTAAATTGCAAAAATAGTAAATTTAAAAGTCGATTGCCCTCAAATAACCTTTTGATAACTCTCCGAAATTCGTATAATATTATTAATTATTTATCCTATTTTCAAAATACAAAAAGTACAGTTTGTTTTTTAATACAATGTTTTTATTATGGGATGCAATTTTGTGTTTGTATAAAGTAGGAAGCATGACTATAATTAACCATAATTTAGCCTAAACAATTTACTTTTTTAATTTAAGAAAACAGAAGGGTGTGATCGGCAACCACAGTCATTATATTTTAACTAATATAATTTTCTTTATCTTTTCCATAATAATTATATATATATATGTCATATAATTATCAAAATTTCAACCAAATTTTCTCTCTTCAATTTAATTAAATAACATTCAAATTATTTAATAAATTTTAATTTTTATAAAGCCAAATATTTTCTACAACTTAAATCACGTAACATTCTAAACAAACATAGTAAACTTAAATTATTCACGTTATGTAAAATCAAAATAATGTCCAATAAATTAATTTTAATTAAATAAATCTAAAATAATTATCTTGGAAATTCAAAAGTTATTTGGCACCCAAAACACATCGTGAATCTAGAAATTCATATTGATTCACATTTTTAATGAATTGTGTATTTATTTTATGTTATGTGTTTTTATTTATAATAATGGTTGAAAGAGCATAAAACTAAATGTTGTGTTCTTTCCTTAAACATTTTTAATTAGTATAAATAGGGGTGTAGTTTTCACATTTTGAACCTGACTTGAATTTAAATGAAACTTTTCTTATAAATTTTTTATTATCTCTCAAGCTTTATGCTTTTCTTTGTCTTATCTTGTGGTAGAATGCATGTTTAGGGCTTTTAATCTAGTTTAATCAATTAAATTCAAAAGAATTTGAAATCTTAAGGTTTAAAATCGAAATGTTGTCTTCTTTCATTTAACTTTTTTAATCAATATAAATAGGACTTTCTTCTCGATCGGCCACTAGTACAAAACTAGAGTGTTAATGTCAATTGCCAACTGACATCTTTCATATTGTTATTAAAGCTCTTCAATGCTAGTTGGGCTTTGATGTCGGTTTTCAATTGACATCTTTAATAGGGTTATTATAGCCCTTTACCATCGGTTGGGCTTTGATGTTGGTTTAAAACAAACATTAAAGAGGCCAACAATTTCAATTTAAAATGACATTATAGATTCTCAATAATGTCAGTTTAAAACCAACATTAAAGTCTTTTTTGGGTTCATTTTTACAAATCTATTTTATTAAACTGTTGCATTATTGTCTACTTTTTATGATGTCAAATAGTTAAAAATGGAAATTATGAGACCATGTAGATAAATATATTTTTCTTACGTCAACAAATCAATAAAATTAATATTCTTTTAGAAACTATAATATGTCTCTTTTACATGTGTATATATAAAATGAAATCTTAATATTGTGTTTATATATACATTCTACAATAGTAGATGAAACGAGATCCTAATACAAGACTTAAATAAGAAATTCTAATCGCCTTCACAGTCTTCAACCTTCAACGATTGCTTAGCTTTCTACTCGATCGCCTGGCTATCTACATGATCGCTTAGCTTTGAATCCAACATGCCCTAAATTTCTACAAACAATATTTAAATAAATCACTTAGGGGCGTTCGGAGTGTGGAGTGAGTTACTATAATCGGTAGGTTATAATAGTCTGTGGTTATTATAGTCTGCGTTTGGAATACAAATTATTATAATATAGATTATTATAATCTGCGTTTAAGGTGTAAATTATTATAATTTATGTTTGAGGTACAAATTATTATAATATGTGATATAAAAGTATTTTTTTCCACTATTCTTTTTTGCAATCCACATATTTTTTCAAGTTATTTGTTCCTTTAAATTAAATGTAATCTCCACAAAGTAATTTTTAACTTTGAAGTATATTTCATTTATGTTTCTCAAGTTTGAAAATTCTAATTATAACTTTGAATATTGATATGATAGAAATAGATACAATAGATCAAAATAGATTTTAATTAAAATTAGCATGCACTAATCCAACTAATCCATACCATTATTGTACTAACATTAGCATGATTATAAAATTTGTAGAAGATAAATTTTGTCATATATTTATAACATCATTCGCTAAAATTGGAAGAAAAAAAAAAAGAATTAAGTAAAGTAACCATAAAATTAAAAAAAAAAAAAAAAGGGTGTTATCTCACGGTTGAAGCCACAACCTAGAATTTAAAATTTAAAATTTAAAATTTTTGATTTCCTTCCAATTTCTTGCCTTTTCTTCTCCATTTCCCCCAAACTGGTTTCCAGCTTTTGATTGGAATTAAAGGCGGTTTCGGGTGGTGGAAATTCCTTCGAGTTTAGAAGACAGTCGCTTTGAGATCTCATCTTCATTACTTGCTTTACAGAACTCTGAAGGCAAGTTTTTAAAAGAGGTTTTATGGGGAATAGAAAATTAAGGAAAATAGAAAATTCAGGTTTGAGTAATCTGACATAAAGAATCCAAACTAACTACATTTAAATTGTTTGAATAATCTGAACTACCTAAGATTGTTTGAGTAATCTGAAAATTCAGCTCTGAAATGCTCGAATTGCTTCTCCACCGAATAAGATAAGGCAAGGGCATCGAGGTCAGTGCCAGCCATGGTTGAAGAGGAACATAATGAAGAAGTACGGACCGAATGGTAAGGTTCTTCTTGACGGTTGATCCGCTATGTGGAAGACGAGAAACAACAATGAATTGGAGGCAATGAAAGCAGAGAAGTAGATGAAGGAGGGAGGAAGGAGAGGGAAGGACTAGGAAGGGGAGTGGTGAACAGTGGTGGGAGGGCTATAATAGCCCACTCCAAGGCCAAACTGGCCCTTAATCTTTAGAATTCTAAGATGTTAGTTTTGAGAAAAAAAAAGGTCATAATGACAAAATAATATATAAACAATTTGAAAAATAGCGAATCTAAAAAATATTTTAATTTTTAGCAAAATTGGTTGAAGTATATATTTTTTTGATAAATTTTCAACTGTTTTTACCCTTTCATAGATTGAAACTCACTTTTCTTAGATACAATATATTTGTGCAGGGTAAAATAACGGAATATTTGTGTATAGTAAAATAATAAAATATAACATAGATTTACGAATACGGTGTATTTGCATCATTTAATTTTATAAAGATATTAAATAAATATTTATTTTCGGAATTGATCTCATTTAACCAACATCTACTAGATTTATGTCTTCAATTTATACCAGATCTTCGAATTTGTAGGCTTCAAATCAAATGATTAACAATTTATTTTTATTAATATATATAAAATAATAGCTATTTAATTTATATTCTTGTTGTTATTCATAAAATGATTGATAATATAATTTCTTCATTGTACGTTTTATAAGTTTTGGCTAATTCTTAGTAACATTTTATTATATCATACAAATACAAAATTTTTCATATAATAATTGATAATATAATTTATTAATGGTACGTTTTTTAAGGTTTTGTTAATTCTTAGTAATATTTTATTATATCATAAAAATACACAAATTTTCATATTTATCATTTATGGTTTTTGGATTATATAATATAGTAATAAATATTTATTTTTTCATTCTATTTTAAAATTTTAGTTGGAAGATCTCCAAAATTTGAATTTAAAATTATATTAATCCTTAAAAGTCTGTATTTAATATAATAACAACTTCATATTAACATTGTGTCCTCCCTATAATTATGCATGTAACAATTATTCCCTATATTATATTAATACCATTTGATATAATAACTTCATATTAACATGTTATTTGCTCCTATAATTATGCATTTGACGATCTTTCCATAAAATGGTTCATTTAACATAATAATAAATTGAAATTAAAACTTCCATAGAATAGTCCATCTAACGATCCTTCCATAAAATGATTTTTTTTGTTAGTTTATTTATAATTATGATGCATTTAACAAGGAAAGTTTTACTTCCATAAAAGAAAATAACGATTTCCTAAATAGCATCATTGAATCATAATCATGGTCGTTTAACTAACTAAACTTTATAATAACCAATAAAATTAAGATTTTTCAAACATAGTATATGTCAAGTATGAATGATGTTATAAACAACAGATCTGGAACACATAAAAAAGTAATTGATAATCAAGTATAGTATCATTCGTCTGGGTATAGGATAATCTATATATTATAAATATAGAGTATTTGAATAGCTACAAAAATAAGACATGATATTGAAAATAACACGAAAACAATGTATTTTGTAATCAAATTTGATAAATCTATTTGGTTGCTAGACAATATTGCAACAACCTCCTCTATAATAATGGCAACTATATATGCAACATTTTCAAATTTGTTATATTTTAAACAATTTATTAAATAATATATAATTTAAATACAATTTAAATTTGAATTTGAATATATATTATTTATAACAATTTGAATTTAAATGTTAATATATATTTTTAATAAAAATTTGAATTTAAGTTTTAAAACTTAATTATGACTCAATGGAAATTTTTGCAATTACTCGGATTTTCTTTTAGATTTTATTAGATAAAAGAAAAGAATAAGATTGAGAGAGGGGCAACCGACAAGAGACAAAAGAAGTTGAAGAAGAAGTTCATTGTGTCCCCATTTGTTTCCGTCAAATGTTGTGGCAAATTCTTTGATGAATTGAAGAAGAAGTTGGTGACTCTTGTCGAATATCATCACTGCGTTGTTCAATCTGAAAAAGTTTGAGAGGTTTTGATCGAAAGAAATTTCATCAGATTTCATGATTTTTTGTCGGAGCTAATTGAACCATGACTCTTTTTCGTGTTTTTTAAAATTGAATCAAAATCCTGCGAAATTGCCAATAAGGAGAAGAGGAAGATGAACGGGTGAAGCTTCCCATTAATGACAACTTTTCTAATCTTTATATTTTTTGGGAAATTTTGATGTAACATTTGTTATTTCAATTACATTGTATTTTGGGTTTAGGTGAACAATTGTATTTTTCATATTGGATAGGGGCATTCGAGGGATTGTTTTATTTTTTTAAAAAAAAAAATTTGATGTTTTGCTATTTTAACAATTTAAATTTATTTTTGCTATTTTTTCAAATAAAACTAATAATTTGCTATTCTTCTCGACAATCCAAAGAAAAATGTAGCATCCTAGCAACTTCAATGCATTAAATATTTCAACAATTAGAGCTAACCTTCCCTGTGCTCATGATCACAAATCTTTACATTTGATGATGTAAATACCTCTCTCTAACATAATGCATTCCCTTCCTACATTAGTAATAGCATAGGCCTCAATTTATACATATGAAGAAGGAAACTAGTGAAAATAATAAAATCACAAACACATGCCGGACTTAAAATACAAAAACCTTTGAAATGATGAACTGAATACCAATTGAACAATAAACATTTCATATACATTATCTTCATCTATAAGAGTTCATGATTTATAAGCATAGGCACTACAACTACAAGAAAGTGGATCTATTTTGACCAACTTTTATGGGAGGCTATAAAAAACTTTAGAAAAAATATACATTATTCATAGGAGACTTAAGAAAAACCTTTGAAAAATATATACATTCATGCATCCATCTGCAAATTGCATCAACTTGTATGTTTATGTTGAAGGTTGGTGTCAGGAGGTGATGGAGTTATATATAATGCCTTAACTAAGTTATTTATATGCTTTATAGACTATTGTTGTAGTAGCAAGTGTTTTGCATGGGTTTTTACAGTTTGGATCTTTAGATAAAATAAGAGCACCTTCCTTAAGGGTTTCCTTTTGCTTTTCATCTTCACTTATAATCTTCTTGATTTTGCTGACCTTAATGGATACCCAAGGGAAATTTTGGTAATTTTTATTTGGTCTTCAATTAAAGTTTTCTTTCTGTAATATTTCTTAGTTTTGATCTCATGTGACTGGAATATCAATTTGTAAACTCACTTTCTAGATTTAGGTAAAGATTAGCATCTATTACCTTACCTAGTTACCTTTTTGTAACCACTATTCTTGTTTATTGGACAACTTTATCTCAAAATTTAGTAGAAACTTTATCATTAAAGTGTAGTAGTGATAATGAACGCCTTGATTGGTTAGCTGTTAGATCTTCCCATCTTCATCATTATTTTGTTCAGAAACTTTATCGGTAAATTCCCACTAACGGTAATAATTTTCTAATGATAACTCATACTTGTCTTTTCATAGCACGAATATGATAGTGTTCTCTCAACCACACAAACAACTATCCATTCAGAACTTGTTGATTTTCGAAAGAATTTAAAAACTTATAGATTCTCCATCGTTTGCTGTTTTGAGTTTATCTTATTTACCAATGTGTGTTCTAGACTTCTAGTTTGGTATTCATTTATTTCTATTTCTCTGTATGTGCCATGGTATACTAATTTTATGAGCCTAAGAATTTAGAGTATTCTCCTAAAAGGAATTTAAAGTGTTGACTATTATCCAACATATGACATCACCTAGTGCTTTAAAACGATGTAATGATGGTTCTGCTTGCAGATGAAATGTTGCGCTTACATGGATCATACCAGCTGTATCAGTTTAGTAGTAGGGAGGTTTGTCTAAAATTTTATGTGACTCATCTATTGAAAAAGAACACTAAATATGATGTGTAAATAGTCTTGTTTGAACCTTTGATGATCTATGAGTTGCTGGATAAGTTGAGCGAGACTTCCTGGAAAAGGAAAAACGTTCTATGAAGTGGAACTATATTATCTAATAGGAGAATATAATTGATGAGTTGTAAGAACATTTCTTGTTTGGGTGGGTCCTATCCTTTGACAAGATTGTACATTAAGATTTTGATACGATGAAATTAAAATATAAGGGAGGATAATATATGCTCCCCAGTCCCCTATGATGGATGAACTGATCCCTTAAAAGTTGACAAAATTTATCATTTAAGTTCTCGTCCTTGTCACCCTTTGGCTAGAATTAGGTGGTTATGTTGCCTTGTACAATGATGATTAGAGTTTTCTTGTATTTTGTCAATTTTGTATCTTTTAATATGATTAACGTTGTGTCTCTATTATTAAAATGGGAGTAATGTCGTGTCAATTTGAATTTTTTTATAACTTTATTTTACATCTTATGAATGAGTAAAATCATTTTGAGATTTGGATAAAATGTGTTAAAAGGGTATGCGAGAATTTTCAAAAGATTTATACATTTGTCGAAAAAGTTCTTTTATGTAAACTTTCGAAAAAAATCATTTGATAACAAACATTTTTCGATGAATAATTTAACAGTTATCAGAGGTTAATAAATCTTCAAGAATTAGTAATTTTCAAAGGTTAGTAAACCTTTGAGAATTAGTAATTTTCAAAGGTCAGTTAAACATTCGAAAAAGTTTTTAGGTTTTTTCGACGGGATCTATTTGAACACATTTTGAAGGTTGAAATAACCTTTGAAAAAACATATATCGAAGAACTATTAAATGTTTTTTCGAAGGTTCTTACCTTCAAAAATTGTCAAAATTCTTGTAGCGAGGGATGAGAGTGAACCTTAGCTTTGGGAGCAAGATGAGCCATGAGAGAGGCTGCAACATTTCCACCATTGTTCTCCTCTATAAAAGTAATGGTTGAATTGGTAAGTAACAAAGTTATGATCCCAATTACAAAATTTTGCCAATCTGGTGGTTTCCCCGGCAAAAAAACATGCTCCTGTTTCTTATGATATTATTATTAGTTCCATTTTTAGTACAAGCTAGAAGAGTGTCATCATCAACATGGCATTATACCGAACTAACAAAAGCAGGTTAAATCATATTGGGTAGACAGTGATATTGAGAGTGTTTCAAGCTAATCTAATGTTCTTTGTATATTCAGTGCCCTGGATCGAAGAAAATAAGTTCGCATATTAAATTTGAGCATATTAAGAATCTTTAGGGTGAACTCTTTAGTGTGAATTCCACTAGAGAAGCATCCATATTATATTGATGTGCCTGTTAACAGAAAGTTCAACATGAACAAGTGATCTTTATGTTTGATGTCTAAAACAAAAGGCAAAACAACAAGCATTATTCCTTCTATTGAGTAGCAAAATCAGTTTTAGAATAGACACAATACTGCGAATGGGAATAAAATCACTGTCCTATTGACTGAGATGTCAAACTAATTAAAATTATCGTGTCATGAGATAGTAGATGGATGTAAACTAATTAATCATCTAATAATGATAGTAGTATATAGGATCAACCAGATAAATTCTTGTAAAAAGAAATTCTTTTAGTTCAAGATTTAAAAATAACAAAGGAGAAAAGACCATAGAGAAAAAGATGTAAAAGTCCAAATAAATTTTAATACAGGATAGGGATGGACTTAATTCCAGCAATCATACCTGCAAAGATGCCAACAGTCGTCACTCATCATATTTGCAATGGGACATGGTATGATATATCAAGTATTCAGTTAAGAAATGCCCTAAAGCATAGATGAATGACAAAAATGTCGTCAAATAAATGGGCTTATTCTCATGGTTGAATGCATAGAGACTGCAAAGTGTATCCATATAATTTTTTTTTGTTTTTCATTTTTATGATTGGAGTTCACAACTTCAGTATAAGTTCATAACAAACTTCATTCTTTATACACAATTTCAATTTTCAAGATGTAATAGCAAGTCTTGATGAGATCTTCATATCATTATAACCAATCAATTATCACAAAACATTAGAAGTTGGTGTTCTCACCTTCACGTATTGTTGAAATAAAAATAGGATAAAATAATTCCTTTTAACTTTTCCTACCCTTTTTGCTTAATTAACATCAATATGGTTTTATTGGTTGTCAATATCTTTTTGACTAAAAAGCCAGATGTTCAAATTCTTACCTTTGCTTGTTAGACCTATGTTTTGCTATCCAACAAATACCATTTCCATATTCATTTTCGAAAAGGGTTTGTCGACAAGAATGAAAATTATGACTTTTATTTTCGAAAAATAACAAATTTATTTTTAAATTGTTAGAATAACAAAATTGAAAAATCTAAAATATAAATAAATGGAACAATGTCTCAAATGCTCCTGACCAATTCAAAAACAGTCATAAATACAATTGTTTATCTAAACTCAAATACCATGTAATTAAATTGTCACCACGTGCCCGAGACGACGCAGAGCAGCCGACGTCCTCAAAAGAGCTAGTTTTAAAATAAAATAGGAGTCGCCATCAATCTTTTTTACGGTGTGATTGGGCACCGAAATAAAGTAAAAAAAAAAAAATGGTATGCGAAAAAATTTAGTTGAGTTCGGGAGTCATTTGTGTGTGGGGAAAGTATTAGCACCTCACAACACCCATTTAAAAAACGGTGGCCAAATTTCAAATCTTAAATTGAAAATATTTATTTATTTATTTTTAAACTAATGTCTTATTTCTACCCCTCATTACTCCAATGTTTGAAGGAATGATCTCATAAAATAAGTAGAATAATATTCCATTAATTAAGACTACATATTTAAGGAAAGTTTCTCACCTTCAGAAAATGAGAAATTATTACAATTTCTCAAAATCTATCATAGGCTAGTCTTTGAATAAATATTTTTTAAAAACATTAATTAAATTCATTTTTTGTTGAGATCAAATCTCGGACTTTCAAAGATATTGATCTCTCACCTCAAGAATCTAGAAATAACGGACTTCCAGAAAGTTCTAGTTTCCATCTGTAGGATTTTTTTAAAAGAAAAATGGTATAAATTTTTAGAAGACTGGTTTAGAAAATCTTATGAAATCATATGTTAAATTTTGAAGGTTTTGAAAAACATAGAACATTTATAGCATTAGAGACAAATTTGCTAAATGATTTTTTTTAAAAAAAGTCTTTTATTTAAAAGATAAAGAATTTTAAATTGGAAGGATTTCAAAATATTAAAAAATTTAAATACAAAGAGTTACATTTAAATGCATATAACAATAATTATGATATAGCAATGTGAATAGTAAAGGAAAGGAAACATAATAACAATAAAAAAAATACGGAAAGAAACAAAAAAATGAATGAACAAAGAAAGAAATAATAATAAGAAGTAGAAGAAGAGAAACAACAAGTAAAAAGAAAAAAGAACCCTAATAGTAATAAGATATAATATAATAATAAATGATGATGATAATAATAATAATAATAATGGTGATAACGATAATGATAATGATAAAATTTTCTCCATCCTCGTTCTTTATCTCTATATTTTAGAGAAAATAAAATAAAGATTAAGAGTTGAGATTAAAAATGGTAATAAAATACGGATAAATAAAAAAAGAACATTTGTCTTTATGTCTTTTTTTTCCTTCTTATTTTTTGTAGAGAAAGAAAAAGACTAAAGATTTTTTTTTAAATGATGATAAAAGAAAAAAAGTATACAAAAATACTAAAATTTTCCTACATTTTCTTTTCTTTCTCTTTATCTTTTAACAAGAGAAGAAAAGAAAAATAAGAATTCGAATCCCAAAGAAATTACTTGTTGTATGAGGTACGGATCATTGAGATTAAATCTCTACCAAATGCAACATCCAACTAAGTTTAGTTCAGCAATGAGGTTTAATTTGCTTAAGATAAAATTTTAAAAAAATATAGAGACAACAAGGTAATGAAAAGAATAATAGAAACGCACCTTTTGCAGAGTTTTTTTTTTTTTTTTTTTTTTTTGTAGAGATTCACTCTAAAAATTTGCTCTAAGCACTCTTTCTAAAAAAAAATTCTTTAAGAAATTTTCTCCAAAAATTTTTTGTAAGAAATTCTCCTCCAAAGAATATTTTTTGTTTAAGAAACTCTCCCCTTTTCCAAATGACAAAGACCTCTATTTGTAGAACTGGGGTGTACCATAAATTAGAAAAAAATAATCAAAATTTGATATTATATTAATAAGTTATATTTCATTTTCCTAAAATAAATAAACTGAATTAAATGAGATTTTTTGAGATTTTGTAAAATTAATAAATAAATTAAATGGATATTAAAAGATTTTTTTTTTTGTTGAAAATTAATTTTCCTTTTTTCCTAAAATTATATAATATAAGTCAAAATTGATA
The DNA here is from genome assembly GCF_000004075.3 of Cucumis sativus. NCBI lineage: Eukaryota > Viridiplantae > Streptophyta > Magnoliopsida > Cucurbitales > Cucurbitaceae > Cucumis > Cucumis sativus. The sequence continues at coordinate 9,441,852 of NC_026656.2, forward strand.
TTAGAAGATTTTATTTAAAACAAATTCATTTATTTTTTTCCTAAAATAGTACAAATAAGATAAATGTGATAATAAAATATTTTATTTAAAATAAGTTGATTTATTTTTATTGTTTAAAATAATAAAAATGAGATATTATAAGATATTATGTTATTACCTTTTTTTCAAAAATAAATAAATAAAGTTTAGCCATTATTACTAATATTATTTTTAAAGAAAAATATTGGTGGGTTAAAAATAGGTGGCTACATAAATAACACATCCTTGTTGAAATTGTGCACATTTAGGTATTCAAAGCCGAAAAGAATTCAGCTTCACTATCTTCCGCTTTCCTAGATTCCACTAAATATTCAAAATCTTCTATCAGTTGCAGAAAAGATTGGAGCTTCAAGCTTCGTCCTCCTAAAAACCTTCAAATTCTTCATACATTCAGCGCAAATCAAAGGATTTTCTCCTCAAAACCTTTAAGGTCATAAAGAAAAAAATGTAAAATGTAATATCTTTTTAGTTTTTAATTATAGTTTATATATAGATACAGTTGTGATTATCAAACATCAACTACATACCAGTGGACAAATGGTGATGAAGGAGACCGGCGCGGCTGGACGTGTGATGCATGAAGGAACAAGCGGTGCAAAAGCGCTCGACTTCGAATGAAGTAAAAATGCGACTAGCGGCGTGCAGTGAAGGAGACGTTTCCTTACGACTTAGTTCTTAGTCAACGGAATGGAGGGGATGGCTACAAAGGTGGAGATCTCGACTGCATGGATAACACTCAAACAGAGATGGAGGTGTCGTCGGCAGCTAGGGTTTGGTCAGACTGAAGATGATTAATAGTAATAATAATATAAATATATTATTCTTTTCCCTTAAATATCTTCTTTTTTCCTTTTTTCTTTTCCAATTTAAATAAAACAAATCTTTTTTTCTCAATTAATTCCTTCCAAAAATAAAATATTCAATTTTTTTTTTATAAATTTTGGAATATAAATAATTTAAAAATGTTAAATTTATATGTTTGCCATTGTTTTAGAGATATGAAGCAAACAACACGATTTTAGGGGATGATAAAAATTTTAATAACATAAGTGGATAATCTTAGCACGATTTTAGGGATAATAAAATTTTAAATTCAAATTATTATTAACAATACCTATTTTTATAAATTTTTAAAACAATCTTAATATTTTGGTAATTTCAAATCAAAATTTAAAATCTATTTTTAAAAAACAATTATGGAAAATAGATAAGGGATATTAAGTAGATAATCCTAAAATTTTAAAATTATGTTTGACATCATTTTAGGGAAATCAATCACTCAAGCTTACACGGGATGTTTGGCCTATGGATTTGGAATTAGGGGGTTTGACATTTGAAGCCAAACTCATGTTTATACACTTGGAATAAAATTCCTAGGATTAAGATTCCAAACGCATGGGTTTGGAATTTTTTATTTAATTATTGAATGTCATATTTTTTTAGAAAATTTTTCACTTCAACTTCTTATGAATAATCGTTGGCAACAATTGTTAGCCAACTTCACGATCAACCACGATGATCGATTATTGCCATCTCCGGATCTTGATCGCCAACTTCAGATCGTCTTGGTCAGTTTCATATCATTTTTTTTTTCTAATTCAATCTTGAAAATGCATCAATCAGCAAACACCACCCTAGCGACCACTGTCGGTCGACCACTAGGTGTGATTTCTGACAGACTCGATCGACGAACTTTCGACCACCACTTTTGCAACTGCTGCAAACCATGAAAAATTAATAAAAATTAATTTTTGAAAACTTCTTTTATTTGAGTCATTCCATATCCGCTTTTGATTTAATTACAATAATATTTTTAAAATACACATTTTTTCATTCTTTTATTTTCTTTTGGAGTCTTTTTTTATAACTATTATTATTAGATTTTTTTAAAAAAAATCTCTTTTCTAATCTTTATTTCAAATCAATCTTTCTTTCATTTCAGGAGATTTTGTTTACTTTGTTATATTTCTTCAAGGTGAAAATTAATGACCTATATATTGTGATCTCGAGTATAAATCAATTATTAATATATTGGTAATATAGTGGAAATTGTAATTATATATTACATATATACCATGGTATATTGTTAATTTAATAACATTTTTCATTTTTTTGTTAGTCAATTTAATTAGAAGACTTAATTAGATTGACTTAAGAAAAAAAAAATATTTTTTAAAAAAACTCATTTTTCTGTAAACCTCTTTTGATAAAAGTGGTTTAAAATACATTGCATGTGTGTCATAAAAATCATAACTATGATTAAATGTAACTCTACTTGATTTTCGCTTTTGCATGACCCTTTTGGTTATGATTCTTTTGAAACCTATTAGACCATTTTTAATGTTGCTTAACTAGAATTTCCGTAAACTTCATCAGATTAAATGATTTGTTATATTTTGTGAATGGTTTGTAATACTTGTATTTACACCATTCATGTTAATACAACTGTAATCAAATTTATTGTTATCTAATTTTAAAATTTCTCGTTTTTACATTATTTTCATTAAATCAATATAGTCAAGAAATTGAATTATAGGTACAAAATATATATAAAAAAATCAATTAAAATTTTCATACAAAATAAATTTAGAACGTACAATTAATAAAAAAAACCAAACAAATTAACTAAACTCTGGAATTCAAAATTAGCACCGCAAACCGCATAAAAAAATCCAGATTTCTAATTCGTACACTCCAAACACAGACATTTGTAATACCCAAACATAAGAACTTCATCAAATAAGGCCACAATCATTTAATTCCTAAGCATTTGATTCCGAATCTGCGTGCCAACCGCCCCAAGAAGAAATATGGTCCTTAATGTTGATTGGAAAAAATGAAAACAGAGTTTTAATGTCACTTTTTAAAATGCAGATGTTTAATGTCAGTTTAAAACCGTTAATTTTTTTTTTTATTTTGAAAAAAACTATCTTCTCTCCCTTACTTTACTCTTTCTCCCATGATTTCTTCCCTCTCTTTGTCAATTTCTTCCCTCTCTTCTCAATCTCATTTTCAACCCTCTCTTCTCCGTTGAACAATCCAACGTACCCACAGTCGTCCTCATCCCTCGTGCCTAGCCACCGCTGGGTTTGTCACTATTGTGCTCGTTCGTATTCTGTTAGCCATACTCATTTCTCACGTTTGCGCATTTGTGCCCAGCCCTCACCACCAATGTTGCACATCTGGCTTCTCCAGTGGAATTTCATATTTGTCAAATAATCTAACAAACTCCCCCTTTTGACAAAGTATGATTAGTTTTCTTTTTATGTGCAACACTTGACGATCTTGAATATGCTTTCTTCTTGAATCTTTAAAAAATAATAATCTTGAATAACGCATAAGAGCAACCTTAAAAAAATACAATATAAGTCTTCATATGACATGCAAAGTCTTCAAAATAAACATGTCTTCAAAAATCATCCCAGTAGAATAATTGCCAACTATGAGTTGCAACAAGAGCTTTCTCCCTCTTTGCAAATAAAATAGAAAACACAACATTCAATCGCATTTCCAGAAGGATTAGAGGATGAAGTGATATGATCGACATATTTTTTCTTCTTGAAGACGTACAATATATACATATCTTTTCACAAATAAAAAATATGTAAAAAGATCTCTAAACACAAAGAGGATCTTTTATAACAATAGTCTTCAAGAGCATATAATTCAAATAGGAAATTTCAATAATCAACAACGCCATCCAGTTCTAAATTTCAGCACTAGCAACATCTTATGAATTCATAAAAAAAACAGCAAACTTCATTCAGTTCAACATTTCATCAACCAACACATTGAGTCAATTTCTCCCCCAATTTGGCATTCTCCACCGACTGAGTCAGAGTTTATTTGCAACGGTGATTTTTTCAGAATAGCATCTTCTTTTAAATTTAGAGAAAAAGACTCTATTTCCAGTCATATATATAACTTGAACATCGACTGTCAATTGAAATGAGAAAGGATTTCATACGAGCCTTTCAATATGCAAAATTGATCCATATAGAACTGGAGGACAAGTTGTTAATCCACCTTTCTTGATCGCTACCATTGAAAACTCAATAAACCTGCACCAATCCACTCTAATACCAATTAAAAAATAGGTGAGACGATAAATAATATCCTTAAGCTATGACTAACGTGATTAACTGCAGAAATAGCTAACGTAACAAAACAAACAAATAACACATAAGACTTTGGTAACCCAATTCGGCAAATATGACCTACATCTAGGGAACTTCTTTGCTCAAATAAGAAATATTATTGAGATTCAAAATTCATAACTTATCACTAAAGTTATGTTAACAAGTTATCACTATAACATAAAATAAACTCAAGCTCCCATGAAGGTAAACTTGAATCTCCTTGAAGACGAATTCGAGCTCCCCCTAAATTCATTGACCGCAGTACAATTATCTCCGTCTTCATTCATATTTCTTATCAATCGATACTCTGTCAAATCCATTGACGATCTTCAATAATCTATCATAATACAGAAGGTAACAAGTTTACCTTCGTATAGATTCTACACCAAAAATATAAATTTTTGAACAACAACTGTGAAGAATAAATTTTATGTTCAGTTTTTTAAAGAGCGAAGAAAGAAGAACTTCTTTACGATAAAATATTTCTAAATATTTCTAGATATCTTTTATCTTCTTCTTTTAAGGAGATATTTAAGGAAGATCTTTTAACTCCTTATTTATAAATGATTCTGAAGATAAGGCAGATATTTTATATTTCTTTAAATAAAAATAAAACTAATTTCATATTTGTCAAATAATCTAACATGTTTAATCAAGGTCATTCTTATTAATGTTGTGCTTCACCTAGAATAAGGGGAGTTCTCAAGCACGATTGAGGTAGTTCCCATTATCATCACGGTTGAGGTAGTTGTCTTTATCATAAAGGCTGTTTTATCCTCGAGACGTCGTGTCAATTTACAAACTACTTGTACACCGGCAGAACTACAAACCATCTTAAGTAGATCGTGATATGTGCTTTGTGGCTCTATGACTCAACCTTTTTATTATGAGCTTTTGTTTTCCAAGGTTTTTTCGGAGTTGATTTTTCTAATTTATACTTCTACAGTCATTTAGCTGCTTCAGAACTTCACGACTGCATTAAGTGTTCAATTTATGTTCACTTGTACTTGTTCCAACACATTTTTTTAATGAATTTATCATTAACAATGCCGACAGTAAAATCTTTGGGCAGTCAAAGTACGTTGAAAAAATCGAGGTTGTTGCAATTAGTAAAAGAGAACTACGTTATAATATCGTTTACTACTTATTGCCTTTGTTTTTTAGCAAACCTATTGCAATAGTTTGAACCATATATGTAGAGCTGGTTTGGAATGACTAAAATAAGATATATTTTTAAAACATACATTTTCATTTGGGACACTTGCAAAAATAGCAAAAAAAAATTGATAATAGGGTCATGTTATTACATTTTCTAAATTGCAAAAGTAGCAAATTTAAAAGCCGATAACTTTTAGATAACCCTCCGATAGCACTTTGATAGCCGTCATATATTCGTCATATTTGTCATATTCGCAATATACAAAAAAGAGGTGTCATGGGCTATTTTTTTCTAAATTTTTTTGTCATCTGATGTACCTTTTCATTTAAATATTTTTTATAAAACCTCCGTAAAATAAAATCATACATATTTAACAAATTTTTTAAAAGTGTTTCTTAGGTAAATTAAAAGTTTGTTTGATTTAAGTTATCTATAGTAAAAGTGCTTTTATTAATTTAAAAATGTTGTAAAATAATTTTTGGTTAGAGATGATGGTCAAAGTTGGGGAGCAATCGTCACAGATGTTAGTAGGGGTGGCCAGCAGCGATCACTAAAGATGGTGGTCAAACTTTTTGCAAATGTATCCCTTTAGACATTGCGTGAGACTTATAATTTTGTAAATCAAAATTTTAAACCTTTATAAGTGAATGATTTAAAACTCTCGATTAGGACTTCTTTTATAAATCAAAGGCATGAACTCTAATTAATTGTCAATTTTGTAAATCCAACAATAGAAGGCGTCTCTACAAAACATGTTAGAATTGACCATTTTTTTCATCACATAAACGCCACACCCATGATTAAAATTTCTTATTACTATAAGAAATATCATGTATGATAGCCAACGAGAAAAAACTATAATAGATTTCTAATAGTTTTTGTTGAAGGTTTTGACAACCCATGTTATTTAAAAACTAGGACTTCTAATAGCTATTTTGTTAGCTATGTTGGTTGCTATTAAAAACATTAGAAATATAGCATATTTACCTTGCTTTTGAAATATATTATAACGTTACTTATGAAAGCTATAACAAGTTTAATGTAGCAAACAAAGAGAGAACTATTATAACTTTATGATTGCACTTTCTTTAACACTATTATAAGGCCTTATATGCCATTTGTATGCATTCTTATGATATTTGTTAATATATAGCTTTTCCTATATGTTATTAAACATTTTCTTCTCAATCATGTATTTTTAAGTATCATGGTTCTTACACAAGATCATCGACACATATATCAAGAAATTATCCAAATTTTTAAGAAGCAAATTAATTAAAGTGCGCACATATATAATAGGTAATTAATTTACATAGATAGAACAAAACGTCAAAATATTTATTGCTTGTATAACAAAAAAAGTCCATGAAGTCACCATTGTTTTTTCATAAATTCCAGATTTTTCTTCGTTGGTTTTCGATTTTTCGAGACCAGTATTGAATTTCTGCACATCTTCTTCATATTATTACTTCTCCTTCTTCATATTCTCACTTCTTCTTATTCACGATTTCTTCATCTCCTCTTCCATAAATTCTTCCTTCTTCGTCATCTCTCTTGTTCTTCTTCTTTTCACTACACAATCATGTAGCAATATCTAAAAGATCAGTCATCTATCACAGATAGACAGAGATATACCACTATCACTGTCTATCCAAGATAGATAAGTGATAGATTAAAAATGACCGTTTACCAAGATCTAAACGATCTTCTAAACTATATTATACGGATCGTTTAAATTAGAAACTTTTTCGTGTGCGTGTGTGATCGATTAATCACGGAGTGTTTTTGTTATTTCACGTTGTGGACTTGTGGACTTTTTTCTTTTGCAAAATTGTTCTATATGGTGTAAATATTTTTGCAGTCTGTTCTATTTTTGAAAAAAAAAATAAAACCCTAAATAGTATATGTGTAATTATATTTCCACAACGTCTCAAGTACTAATATAATATACTAGAAATTACTTTCACAGTAGATTACAACAATAATGATTATGTATAGTTATTTAGGGAAGTTGTAAAAAAAAATAGAATTAGAATTACAAAGACACTAAGAATCAAGAACTCCATTAATAGTACTTGAATAAGAATGACAAAAGTTTATAGTTGGCAATAGAACTAGTTGTATCATACCCACATATAGATCCCAAAACTAAGACTATACAACGTGTATATATTTTCTAATTAGGTATAAGTTTGGGCGTGTTTGGATTACCTTTTAAATGTTTAAATTCTTGAAAATTTAAAAATATTTTCAAAAGTTTTGAGTTGTTTGGGAACTTTTCAAAATGCATTTTTTAAAAAATGAGATCGAAAAATAATCCATTTTAAGGAAAACACACAAAATCAAATTTTGAGCAAATATGTTTTTAAGTGAAATGGTGTATATATAAATACTTATAAAAGAATCTAACCAAATATGTAAATGTTTAACTTTTAAACTCATTTTAAAGAAAGTGTTTAAAAGAAAATATATTCTTGAAAAACATTTTTTTTTCATAAATAATCCAAACGCACTCTTAATCTTGAGCAGAGTTTACATTTGCAAAGGGAAAACAAATCATCAAAAAATGAGCATATACTTGAAAAGGGAAATGGATTATTGCACAAGAATCAGTTGTTTCCAAGAACCATACCCTTCGAGCTTGAAGTCCACAATTAATGAAAAATGAGGATGGATGAAGAGGCATATGCATGTGAGTTTCAACTTCTCTATCACCTATAATCAAACAATCTCCACTCTGCAAAAGATTGTCCGAAGAACTTCTTTACTCGTCAACAAATTAAATTCAAGTGAACTATTTAATTTGTTGTAATTATAATACGTAACAATTTTATGAATAATAATAGTCAATGATAGACCAACCAACACGAGACCTTTCAACATGCTTTGTCCTCACTCATATGCATCCTAGAAATATTTACAGGAGGTCACCCAACATATAATTGTTCTAAGCTAAGCATAATTAACTTTGGAGCCTATGATCAAACTATCGAAAAGGAAGGTGCACCTTGCTGGTATAAGTATTAACTTTTAATTCTTTAAGTCTTTATTAACATTACTTTCATGTTCTGAGGATTCCTCTCATTCAGATGTGATACCGGTTTATTCATGTCTCCCTTCTAATCTCGGGCGTTACACATGAAGTTGGCTTTGGTTGTTTTGACCTAAAATATAGTTTGTGGGCTTTGTGAACCGTGAGGTTTATTTATTTTTGTGGAAGAAAAAAGTGTGGGTGTAATTGCAATAAATTATGTATTGAGAGAGTCTTTTACGTAGTACTTAGTTTGTGTGGTGTGTGATGTGAACATTTTGTTACTGTCATTGTGAAGTACTTGTTTGAGAAGATCTATGCACAAATTGAGGGAACATATGTTGAAGATTATTATGAGGAGTCTCTCACAGAAGGAGCATGAACATTGAGATGCAATGGTGAAGCATGAAGCATATGATCTAGGAGGAGCCTAGAACGAAGTCCTTATTCACAAATCAACTGATTTAGGGAAACCTAAACGTTTATCTTGTAAAAGTCATATAATTCAAAATAGTTGATTCTTGATAAGTTATATACTTGTGATCATCTTCAATCTTTATAAATGATCTTTTCAATCGGACTAAAGTCTCCCAAATGTAGGTGTGATTACACCGAACTGGGTTACCAATGTGTTGTGTTCTATTTTATCTTTGCATATTGTTACACGTGTTGTTTCTTTAGTTATTAGCTTGAGTGTTAACTTTAGTTACAATTTGTTTTAGTCTTTCCCTCTAATTTGATAAAAGTTTCATAAACAGTTCTTGACAACAAAGTGTAACATTTTGAACCCTTCAACTGAAAACCAAATCTAAAACCTAGAGACTAAAAAATATATATATATATTTTAAATAATAATAAAGTAAATGATTGAAATAATGTTTTACACAAATTTCACAAAACATACCTCTTCCCTAATAATTATCTCCTCACGTGGAACCGCAGAGAATGTGATTTGTGAACCTCTTGAAGTAATCAAAACTGTGACAAATGATGGAAGGGTTTTAGCTATGTACCAAGATATATAACTTTGGTTTCAAGTAAAATAAAAATGGATAAAGGAAAAGAGAAGAGGTACATTACTTGTATCAACTTCATTGTAGACAGAAAATGTTGTTAAAATATTGCTAAACATTTCAGACTCAATGGAGAAAAGTTTTCCATTTAGGCTAACTTGGTTAGGAGACCAATCTTCCATGGGCAAGAATGTCAATTCATGATGCAATGGTAGTGCAGAAGGCCCTTAAAATAAAAGTTATAATTTGAATCATGAATTGACATGCATACATACGAACTAAACATGAACTAACTTTGAGATTTTATTGAAAGCACGAGAACTAATTGAAACGTGTTAATTAAAAATATAAGGACTAAAATGTTATTTGAAAGTATAAAAAGTTCAACTCTAGAACAATTGATATGAAGAAAAAAAAATCAACACAAATTAGCGTTGCACTATTCTCAATGATCAAGCATTTTGTTAAGAAGAAATGGGATTAGAGTATATACTAGAATATCTCAACTCGACTGACACATCCTATTGTACCTCCATTAATTATGTCAAATAGATACATTAACAATTAACAATAAAGAAGACTTACACGAAAAATTGGACATAAGCTCAAAGTAAAAAAATACAAGAGAAAAGATGTTAAAGAAAAGCCTTCAAGTTGATCCAGAGAGTAGATAAATCATATCGGCTAACTAAGGAGCCGTCTTCGCAAACAAATTTGAATTAAGAAATCACAAAAGAGTAGAAAAATAGAAAGAAGAATCAAAACACAAAAAGTTCTATTGATTCACTTTTTAAGAGAAAAAAGAGAGCAAACATTATATTTACTGTATATACTAACTTGAAGGCTCAAATTTAAAGAGTATGGTATTTTGGGGTTCTCGAAGATGGATACTCATTGAGGAATAGCTTTGACCTTCCAACAAAGCATTCCGGAAGCATCGGAGAGAAATCCTTGAAATATGATTTCGATCAACGGAGTATTCAACGAATAATGGATGTGGCATGAACAACATTGCAAAGAAGGTCGGGCATTGATATCGAGCAATCATTGAAAACGTCGATGGTGAGAACTTGAGGCAGATTTCATCGTTGATAAATTCGGTGAATAGAGAGGTTGCATCTAAAAAAGGATCAAGGTTGTCAACCTTGATTGAGAACATTATGGTGGTAATGTGAAAATGGTAGGAAGGGTGCACTAAAGTTTTTTTTTTCCCTAAACAATACACGAAAAGACGGAGGAATTAAGGTACACAGCAGATCATCTCAATGAGTAATTAAAGAGTTGATTTAAAAACTAAAAACGTCTAAGATGTAAGTCTAAACCTTCAACAAACGCAGGGCAAATAAACAAAAATCTTCTTCAACTTTGTTTCATATGGTAAGAACTTATCAAGAGTTTAGTGCTATTTTCTAGATCTAACTTTTACTTGGTCAAGAAAGAGCGCTAAATCATGCAAAATTATTATTTAATGGCCAAAACAATACACGTAAAGTTCGGAACACATACACAAATAAATTCTTGTAATAACAAAAAGTCTTAAAATAAATCAAATCAAATATACAACAAAGTAGATTTAAATAGATTCTTTTTAAAAGAATATTATGTATCTAATTATGTCTGCATGACAAATTTTGTTCATAAAAACGATATTTTATTTTATTTTAATATGGTTCGATTTTTGTTTCTACCAACGAGAGAACGATAATAATTTCAGGATATGTGAAGAAAAGTTTAGATTTTGAAAAAAAAAAAAGTATTTGTACATGTACATGTCCTCACTAATATTTTTGTTGTGAAAAAACGTTGAGAAACTTTTTTTCTTTTTTGATATTAAATACAGTTTTTTTTTCAAAAATAGTGGAAAAACATTAAAAAATAAAACAAAACGTGAATATATTTACACTTATAGAACAATTTTAAAAAGGGTCTTTAACTAAGATGATCTAAAACTATGTACCATATTACAAGATTGACCTAAATTTCTCCAATTATTGAAAATGTCCTAAATTAACTAATATTTTACAGGGTTCAAATGACCAGTTTCCCCATATTTATTATTATTAATATGTTAAAAATATAAAAAAGAAAAAGGAAAGTGGACCATTTTAAAATTTGCATTTATTAAATATATTGTGTAAATATGGCAAGTGATTAAATTATATTATAGTAATATTAATGATAAAAATTTCTTTAATTAGTTTTCTTTTTATAATTTTGTTCAAAATTTCTCTCCTTCTAATTTCTCTCTCACATTCCATTTTCTCAAAGTTTATTCTTTATTTTATTTTGTGTTATCTTTCGTATATTTTACGTAATTATAGTGTATATTAAATAATACGGTGTATATTTTATTAATGAAAAGCTCTTATATCAATTTATTTATGTATTTTATTTAAATATTCATATGTTACGTAGTAAATAATACATTATGTTTCAAATAATATTAATTATGTATGAAAGTTGTTTATGTTTACAGGAATATAAATGAGAAAAAATTGTGATGAGTATATGTAATAGATGTCGTTAAAACATTAGTTGTTCTTTGTTATATGTAATGTTGAGGAAAACTGAAAATGTTTGTCATGTAAGGACTTTGATGAAAGAATTGTAGAGAGTTCTCGGGCAATCTCGATGCTTGTTGGATCGAGATTTAAAGAAAAGAAAAAATTGTAGAGAGTTCTCGGGCAATCTCGAGCACGAGTCTTGTCGAGATTGAAGGAAAAGGGGGAAAATGGAAGGACCTCGGGGAAAACATGGGGTTGTGCTGACTGAGATTAGGACAAGAAAAGGTTTAAATCGTGGTCTCGGGTTTATCTCTCGAGTCATTTTCAGCCTGAACCATTAAGTGTTAAAGTGTTTGGTGGAGTTAGAATCTAGGTATTTTAAACATAATTCATGCATTTTGGAACTAAGCGGAAGCTAACGAGTTTAGGAAAGTTAAGGATGGCTAATTTATTTTGGAGATTAGTTAAATAAGGAGAAAATTTTATCAAAAGAGAAGAAGGTGATTCTGAGATTTTTGTAAAAGAAATTGCTTGAGGGTCTGCTACCAAGAAGCTTTCCCATGTGAAGAAGGGTTCTGGGCGAGGCTTTCTATGCAAAAGGGAAAACAAGTTGTGAGTGATTTTCTAAATTAAAAATTGATTGTAAGTTTCCTTCTAACAACGTTTCTGATGTGTTGTGATTTATGTGCTTCGTATTATTCTTATGTTTCGAAAAGCATGTTTTATGAAGTAGGTGAAGTATATGTTTCAACGTTTGTTTTATGTGATTTTATTGTATATTTGATTGAGAGTAAATTATTAGTCATCCTATTAATAAGCTATCTATTATGTCCAGGTAAAGAGTAAATGCAGCCATGTATAAAAGGATTGCATGGTAGAGTGAAACTAGCCAACACCATTAAAGGAGTGTATTGAGTTTAGTGGCCTAAGCAACAAAAAATGAACCAAGTAAATTTTCGGATGTTGTTGATGAAAAGTACATCACAGTTAGTTTAAACGCAAGATGTCAAGTCTTGACGTAAGGAATAATGGTTCACGTACTTAAGCTAATGTGTAAGTTTAGTCTTCTTATTTAATTTAATTTAGCTAATGTGTAAGTTTAGTCTTCTTATTTAATTTAATTTAGAAGATATATAAATATCGTTTTTCCATCTCCATTAGAGAATTGAAGAACAAAATCCACAAAGACAATGCAAAAATATATACCAATTAACTAGATAGAAGAGTGGGTAATTGTTATCAAGGACATATAATTAAATTCATGTGAAAGTTTAATTTCTTTATGAGTCAAAACAATATTGCATTTCATTTGAATGTTATATATACTTTCTCAGTTACCTTCAGGATGTTTTAGAAAGAAGGGAATTATTTTCTAAAACTATTTGTCATTGATTGGTTGGTCTGCTAACTTAAACATTAATGTGTGTAGGACATAGAGAAAAGAACAAATAAGTCCTTCCATTCAATAGCAGATTTGAAAGGATAAAGTGTTGGGTTTGCAAATTTTGGGCATTCAGCAACTGTTTTGGAAATGAAATACAAAAAGCAATTTGGAGTACAAAATAGAGTGTTTCTACAAAGATGAAATATCTTTCTTTTTCTTTTCTTTTCTTTCTTCTTTTTCTTTTTCTTTTTCTCCCTCTTTTTTTTCTTTTTTTTTTTTTTGTATTGTTGATGTTCAATCATACATATACTCATTTTCATTTACTTGAAACTCTCAAACTCAGCATGTAATTGATATTGTTTCATATACAATCCCACTCAAAACTACTTTATTTGAACGCCACCAAGTTGGATGGGGGACAGTTCATTGTAATTAAATTAAAATTAAAATTTTGTATTTTGAACAAGAGAAAAATCACGACCTACCAAAAGGAAGTATCCAATATATGAACAAGTACAAATTACATGTAAAATCTATATCCAAACTCCTACGATGAAAAATAAAAAAATATGATAATTTGAGGAAGATATATATTTTTATGCATTTATATATTCACACTACATATCATTATAAAAATAAAAAACAAAATAAAAATCTAAAAAAATTACTAAAAGTTTAGGAATTTAGAGTTTATAGCTAAAATTTGTTCCACAACAATAAAGAAGTAAAATTTGTAAATTAACCAAATGTTATCTCAATCTAAACACTCAATAAATCAAAATGAGACAAGTCTACATTGAAAATTAAACTCCATAAGAAATCATGTACGTAATTGGAAAGTATGAAGGGTTTAGGAAGGAAGAAAAGAGAGGATGAAATGTTGAAAATGAATGGAGTCTCTCTCTTTTGACTGTTAGATTATTGGGAGCATCTTCTTCCACATTCCCCAAAAACCCTAAAATTTTCACATACAAAGTACTGTACTTCATAAACATCAAAAAAGCTTTTGATCAGAAAAAAATATACAACCACGGGAATCGATTAATGAAAAAAAAAACCACAAAAAAGGAAGGAAATATGTTATATAGAATTGGAATATAGAGGCCTAAGGAGTTGGGAATATGAAAACACAGTTTCCAAAACAAAGGAAGGAAATATTTCAAGGCTTTTATAAATGTGTTTGTTAACCAATTTAGAAAATTAAATTAAATTCAAACAATTGTACTCCACTTAAGTTACCTAGTTAGTTCACAATAAATTATTACTAATTTATTTGTAAGCATATTAATTTATAGGATAAACGAAAATTTTCGTTCTTTTAAGGTTTGGATGGAGTTTAGAGTGCAAGCCACATTATTTATATTTAGAATTTAGTTCGTTTTGATTTAAAAAATGCTTTCATAAATAGTCTATATAAGTCGTAATTATTTAATCAAACAACGGAGACTAAAGTCTAATTTTTAAACATAGAGACTAACTCCTAACTTTTGCCGTTGAACGACGGAATGATGGGTGTAGACAAACAAATATAAACATAGAGTCTGATATAGAGATCAAAGAAAAGGAGAACAAGACACCAATGACATGCTCAGTTGATCGATCAAAGGTGGACGACAATGTTGGATCCATACATAGAGAGAGAACGCTTGGAATCTGAGAGAGTTTCGCAAACAATGTGGAAGAACCCATAGTTGGACGTCAGATTCGGACGTGAATTCTATATATTATATGAGGCACTGATCCTCGAAGAAGGATGTGAACAGAGAATAGGCGACGTGAAGAGAAAAGCGTAAATCCAAGATTTTATTGCGAAAAGGTAAGTAACGCAATAACAACAGCTGGCAAGAAGAAAGCATGCGTTGGTCGCCAAGAGTTAGGTGTTTGGCATGGTACTTCCACAAAAAGTATTTGTGTCTAAGAGAATGAGGCAAGGAAGTAAATGTCTCGTCGAGGTAACTTGACAACTCAGGGTAGAAAAGGAAATGACAGTGATATTTTTAAAAGAGAAAAGGACAGTCGAGCGATTTAAGAGTTTGGCTTCCTCAAGAAGATAAGGTGTGCATCTCAAGGGAAAGTCAAATTGTCGCTGACAGAGTAGACTAACATGTTAAGTTCGTGTTGGTAGTTTGACGTGACGTGTTAGTAAGGTGACACGTATAAAGCATAGAAGTGACCTTTGGAGGTCAAATGTCACTACAAATACGGCTGAAAGCCAAAGGAAAATGAGAAGTTTTATTTTTCTGGAAACGCTAGCTTTTTTTACGTAAGTGAGAAGAGAAAGTGTTCTGAATGTTGAACGATCAGTTGAAGGAATGACAAGACGAGAGGAGAAAGCCAGACACTGGGAATGAAGGAGTTGAGGCTAAGTATCTTGTGTGAGTGATTCTATAAAAATAAATGGTTGTTAATGAATAAGCGCTTTTTATATTTAAATACGAGTTATGAATGTTCTCCAATGAATGATTAAATGTTTTCTATGTACGAATATGAGTATTCTTCTAAAGGTGATAAAATGTGATTTATAAATGGTTTTGTACAACAAGTTAGTTTTCAAATGTGATTTCTATACTTTTGTTTATGATTCTCGTTTTGGAAAATAGATATTTTATCAAAATGATTTTGTGAGTATTCTTTCCTCTCTGATTATGTTTATGAGATGTCTTATTATTCCATGATGATCCATGTTAAAAGTAAGCTATAAATTGTTGATTCCTTGTTGTATATGTGTGGTTTGTGTTCTGTGTTATGGTTGATCTATTGCCAGACACTTGTGAAAATTCCAGGTAACTCGCATGATATTGGTTGATTGCAAATTCCAGGTCTAGACGAGAGAAACATCCCAAGTCGAGATGAGTTGTAAGGTGTTCTTGATGACAGATGTTGGTAAAAATTTTCTGGTAACTCGCATGACATTGGTTAAGTATGAATCCCAAGTCTTTGCAAGGGGAGAATCCCAGGCCTGTACTAGTTGGTGATGAGATGCTTGTCGAAATCCTAGGTAACTCACAAGATGTTGGTTGAGTGTGAATCTCAGATTTTGGTGAGGGGAGAATCTCATATTTCATAGTTGAGCTTGTTGTAAAATGACCTTAAGGTATGATGTTGTAGTGTTCGTTATGCAATTGTTGATTTATTGTGGTTGACGCAATGTGCTTTATCTGATGCAGTTTGATCTTATTACCTGTGGATTATGTGTGTTTTCTCCAAAAAGATTTTTCTCAAAACCCATCACTCACTAAGTTCGTTTGACTAATGTTTTAAGTTTTTCCCTCTCTAGATTGTCAGGCGTTGAGGTCATGCGAAGTTGGGTTCTGAGGTGATGTAGCCAAGTTAAGGAGGAAAAGTAGACTTGTTATGTAGTCTCTCATTGCTTCTCATCATATGTCTAAGGAGCAGGTTGGAAGGCAAATTGCTCCTTAATATGGATGACCCAACTCAAAGGAAGGCGAGAGAAATACCAAGGTTAGTGAAATCTAACCCCGTGAGCTCGAGAGTCAAGGAGTTAAGTTAGGGGGAAGCTAGCCTTAAACGTAGTCTGCAAAAAGAAGTGGTTGGCGATCAAGGCAAAGAAGGAAGTGCCACCATTATACCTCTAGATATCCACCACAAAGAGCAGCGTTTAGCAGCTAAGAAAGAAAAGGGAGACTCTAATGGTTGTCCTTGGGTTCGATTGAAGATGAAAAAAAGAAAAAAGGACGCGAGCAGAGACTAACACCCCTGAACACAGCTACAGAAAGCAACAATATGTGGTGGATGAAAGAAGGAGTGACACCTTGCTGGGAAGAAGAAAGACGTGATAAGATCAGACTTGGTTTTATTTTTAAGCAAAGTTCAAGTATTAAGTCAAACTTTGTATTTTGTAACTTCTATAAGTATTAAGTTAATAAAGAGAAGGACTTTAAGTTATTCTGCTCTGTCACTATATTTCTTTAAGTTGCTTTTCCACTACAAAAGTTGAAAATGTATCTAAGACTCAATGGAAGAGCTTTGCAAAAAAAGAAGAAGAAGAGTTGTTCTGCTTACTAGATTTTGGCGCGTCATCTCGCGAGAGGTATGTGTTGAATGGCTTGGATGCACGCCTTCAGTTTGTTTCTATGCGAGTAAGGACTTCTATTTGTGTTCGAAGTTTACAAATTAGTCTAGGCGGTACGTCACTGAGCATGTTCACAGCATGAGAGGTGCTCGCTATGTCTCTCTGTATCGCATGATTGATTCTAAGCGATAAGTCATTGACCATGATCATTGTATACGAAGAATTCACTATGCATCTTTTTATCGCATTAATACTAAGTCCATATCGCATACGAGTTTTCCTACTGCTTACCAAAGTCGAAACAAAACAGTAGGTTTACCTGAATGATCCAAGGTCGAACATAAAGAATCAATATCAAATCTTAGTTCTAGATCGAGTCTACCTCTCAATTGGGCAGTATAAAAGAATAAACAATTAATATATAAAAGAATGAGAACTAGAAATACACTACTTAATTATGCCTAGAATGTCTATAAAGGTGTGGAGATGGATACGAGATAAAGATGTGAACTAGCTTATAGGTGAGAAAGAGTGGAGGAATGTCCATGTGTTATCAGTAGTTAGAGTTGTGATAGGTTCTTGATAAGAAGTCTAGCTTATAAACCTTGTCACATTAGTTGAGCTATATTCATCACGTGTCCATTGTCAATCGCTAACTACCCGAGTGGCTAAGTAGCAAGGATAGGCCTAATGTGCGTAAGGAGGAGTTTGATAACAAACTTCACCTTAGCGAGGTAACTTCCAACATTTGTATCTCGAGAGGTGAACAAGTGCAGACATTAGGCACTAAGAGGTTCATGTCCTTAAATGAGAAGTCCTATAAGTATTGTAAGTCAAGTCTTCTAGATAAAATTTGTCTAATCAAGTACAGTCATTTGCATCCCAAAAATTGAGCGAGTGTGGCATCTAAACGCTTTGAGAAAATGTTGCCTTAATCATGGGCTAATTATGCAATTATATCACATCAAAGCTCCTACATTACTTAATCACCTAATAATGCATAGATCTTCCTTCACCATTTTTCTCACATACAAGTTAGTTCGTTCAATTTCCCACCTTGCTATAATTTATTCTCTGTGCATGAGTCTCAGCTAACTGTAGATAAGTAATTTTAGTTTTCTTTATATTATTTCTACTTGATCGTCATAACGCTTAAAAGATGAGAAGATCCTAGAACTAACGTCTATAAACAATTCCTTGTGTTTGACCCTAAATCACCCAGATAAACGTGCCATTTCGCTTGCACTTGGACAAGCAGTAGAAAAACTTGTACTCAATGAAGACTTATACATCACGCAATGAAGAGGCACATAGTGAGCATCTTACATGCTATGATATGACCCATAACTCATCGCCTAGAATTGAAGCATCCTATACATTGAGTTACGGTGAGCACATCACGCGCGATGACCTCACTTATTGACGTATTGTAATTGCGTTATACACATACGAACTTATTAAGTCCAAACACACACAAGCACATACAAGTTATTCTACTGCTTTCCCAAGTGCAAGCGAAACAATAGGTTTACCTGGATGATCCAGAGTCGAACACGGGGAATCGATATCAAATCTTAGTTCTAGAGTCTACCTCTCAATTCGGCATTATAAAAAATAAACAATTAACATATAAAAGAATGAGAACTAGAAAATACTACTTAATTATGCCTAAAAAGTCTATAAAGGTGTGGAGACGGATGTGAGATAAAGATATGAATTACCTTGTAAGTGAGAAATAGTGGTGGAATGTTCGTGCATTATAACGCGATTAAGCAATGTGATCATCTTGATGTGATATAAGTTACTCAACCAGTTTATGATTAAGGCATGCTCCTCTCAGAGTCATTAAACTCCACACATGTTCACCTCTCGGGATCCATAAGACTAAGTGGGTTTAAGCGAGCTATATCTAGAAGAGTTCACTTATAAGACTATAGAACTTTGCGATTAAGGACAGTGCCCACACTTGTTCGCCTTTCGAAAAATAAATGCTAGAAGTTATCTTACAAAGGAAGAGAAAAGTCTTTCTTGCACGCGTTAGGTATGTCCTTTCTACTTACCATTTTGGATAGTTGGCAACGTATGCTGGCCAAGCGATGAGAATTAACCAACTAATGTGATAAGACATATAAGCAAAACTTCTTATCAAGAATTTCTCTCAAACTTAAACTACAAATAACACATTGACTGATGGAAAAAAAATAATGGATTGAATACGTATAAATATTTAATAGAGAATAGAGAATAAAGCCCTTCGGCCCTTGTACAATATGAAGAGTATATATTACAAATGAATTAAAAAATGGAAGGTAACGAGAGGGAAAATGAGTACAAGTGATAACGTGTACAAATACCTATTATCATAACCTCTTCTATTAGAATAATGAGGTTAAAACACATAAAAAGATTATCAAAGCATCTGACTTACGTTGTAAATACATAAGTATTGAGAAATACATCTCACACATAAGTATCATGCCTATTTTACTCGCTTCTTATGTCTAAACTCAGAATAATGAACAAATAATAAACTAGTGAATTTCAGGAAACACCTCGCGCAAGAGCCACATGATGGGAACTCATCAGCGATTAAACATTTCTAGATGAGGAACCACGCCATCACTCGAGGAAAGTATACTAGAAGACAAGAATGGTAGTTGGATTAACGTGATTTCACATGACCAACATCAACACTGAATTTTCAGAAGAATATAAGTTTTTCGTCAAAAAGCTGTCTATAAAAGCACTTCATCCCCAACAGAATGTAAGGCCTTAATCACGAAATATTATATGGTTCACAAGTAACTCCTTCTAGATATAATTTGTCAATTCATATTTAGTCATATGGATCTCTAAAAGCATCCATGTGTTGCATATAATGACTTCGAGAGATGCATGCCTTAATCATAGGTATGGTTAGTGAGTTAAATCGCATTAAGTTCATCCCATCACCTATCTGCGTGATAATATGTAGACATTCCTGCATTCATGTCTCTGTTACAAGTTAGATCACATTACCATGCCATTTTCTTATCCCCTCTTTATAGACTCTTGCTGCTTAGTTTAGCAATTCTTATATTCATTATTCTTTAAATCTTTCCATTCACCTAATTGGTAAGTAACACCCTAGAACTAATGTCTTGAAACAATTCTCCGTGCTTGACCTTGGATTACCTAGGTAAACCTACCGTTTTGCCTGCACTTGGACAAGCACTAGGAAAACTTGGATACAACAATGACTTAGATTTCACTCGATACAGAGGTACATAGTGTTTTTAAGTGTTAAGAGAATGCATCTTACATAAGTCAGCATACTTGATTAACTATGCTTTTAAGTGATTTTACACACGGTATGGAAAAAAGAAGAAAAAAAGAAAATCATAAAAAGAGTGTGTATAAGAACTTGGTGAGAAGTTACTGCCTAGCAATTTACATTGTGAGATGAGGTGTCAACTCATCACACGAGATGATTTGTTAAAAGACAAGAGTGGTAGTTGAAACTGATGTGACAAGAAATGGCTACTTTCTGCGCTGACAATCGCATAGAAAGGACGTATATGCAGCATAGCGTAATTAATTCACCACCTAAATGTGTCTATAAGTACCTCCATCTCCACCATGAGCAATCATCTGAGGAGATCCTCCCTTAAGGACAGCGGGTGAAAGGAAAGTTTTAGGATCCTTCCTCGTCTGTAGTAGAAGTTCTTCTTCTTCCACCTCTTCTCCGATCAACTTCTGAGTGAGAGCTTAGAGAGAAATTAGAGAGAGAAGCTCACCCACCATTCCCCTAAATTATAAAAGAGTCAAGGAATGCAAATCAATTCATTACGTGGCTCGACACCTTCTTTACTTTTCATTTTTGCATCTTTTGATGTATTTTTTGATGTATCTTTTTACTTTATTAATACAATGTATCTTTATCCAATCCTATTCTCTCATCTATTTATTGTCTATCATCTAATTGATGTGTTATAAGTAGCTTAAGTATGTGATTATGTGTTTGATCATACGGGTTCTTTAATTACAAGGTTCATCATGTTTAGCCTGAGATTAACTCTATTGCCAGGTTAACTTTGAGAGAAGGAATCAAAAGCATTGGTCGTCCACTGCTCGATCAAAAGAGTAAGTAGCAAAAACTTTGCTAAACACGTGCAGAAGGAAGTTTAAAAACAAACTTTAGTCTGGCGTTTTACTTTCAATCATTTGAGTTCCGAAAGGAGAACAAGTGTGGTGTTTAGGCGTCAAGAAATTACTCGTCTTAAATAGAGAGCAAATGTAATATTTATGAGTAAGAAAACCTAGATATATATTGTGTAATTTATCTTTACCATTTGTATCTTGAAAGAAGAACAAGTGTGTTGTTTAGGCGCTGAGAGGTTGCTTGCCTTAAATATAAGATGGTTAGACAATCTATGTTGCGTCAAGGGTATGTCACATAGCTTAAATCGCCTACAATATAGAGACTTTCCTTTATCTTTCTTAAAGCAATTTATTTCACTTTCCTTAGTCATTCCATTCTATTTCCTTTCTACAAAATTCTTAGTGTGAATATTAGGATTAGTATATTTTAATTTTATACTGTATAGAATTTATATAGGTTGGAATTGGAAGTGGCTTTATAACTAAGTTTGATAAAAATTCTTTGTGTTTGACCCTGGCTTATACCTTAGAAACATCTTGTTTCACTTACACTTGGACAAGAAAGAAAAATTTGTACTCAACGCACATCTAGAAGAAATATCAACGTTTGGCGAGAAGGTGTACCTTTTATAACACGATTCTTGCCTAGAGGGAAAGTGAGCATTTTTTATTGAATAACTTAGTCTGCTTGCATTGCAAGTTGTAGAAGTAGACCCTTAAACAAAGAATCAACGAAATTAAAATAGACACAAAAGTAATTCGCGTACTCAATCTCGTGTGTACTCTACGAGGAGAATGTAAAAAAATAATTTATAAACAATTATATCATACGTAATTTTTATATTTTTATAAAGATTATGAAAATAGGCTCTGATGCTATAACAACCCAATCAAAACCTGCTCAAACGAAGGAGAGCACGAAAATGAAAGCAATGAGATTCCAAGATTTCTTGTCATTTGTTTCTTGGGTTCGATCCCAGACTTATCTTTACTACGATAAAATCTATTAAAATTGGATTTACAAATTAATTACTTGGAATGTTTGTTTTGGTAGGACTTAACCCTTCACATCTCTCGTTTGCAATTATTTTGCTTTTCTATGTTTATACATATTGTTTTCTCAATATCAATTATTGCATACCCATTGTCTCGTTTCATATTTCACGACCATACCCAACAAAAATGTCTTCCAATAGTCCTCATTCTTCATAGAATATTCATAGAATATTTTCCTTTGTCATAATTCAAAATTTTCTTTTATTGTATTAGACATAGAGATCTAATTCAACCATAATTTTCTTTTGAATTTGGTCGAGGGATCTAATTCACACATGACTTTTATTATTAGAACTTCTTCCTTAATTTTGCAAGGATCTCAAGTTTTGTTAAAGTAAAGTCTTCTTGTCTCCATAGATGGTATTGATTGTTGTTGTCACATTTTTACCTACTCGTGACAATAACACAAAATTTATAATTTAGAAAAGAGAATGTGGGCAAAAGACACTTATGACTAAATTAGTAAGAGAATTAAATAATAGAAAAGATGAATATGATAGGAATATTAATGTATTTATAAGGGATTTGACCTAACGTTTATATTTGCCCCACTAGAATTACAGTATAAGGTTCCTAGCCCCAAATAAATTAGTATCAAATTTTGTCCTATTTTATTTATTTTTAAGCTCGATTCTATCTTATCTTGATTTTTTACTTTGTTCTATTTGATTAAAATTCACCCGCTTCCGCTACCTTTTTTATTTATTGCTTTTACATTTAAAAAAAATTATTTTAAATGACGATACTCTTAAATATATCACAATCTAGATGTGATAGGCTACGATATATAATAAGATTGACTACTATTTGTGTCTATCATGATATAAATAAGCAAAGTCTATTGCGATCCAACGTACAATAGATTGTGATATTTTGATAATATTTTGGTTCTTTTTTGTATATTTAAAAATAGCTTTTATAGCTCAACTGGCATAGATGATAATTTATTTTACCAACAAGAGCTTAGCTTAAATGAGAAATGTATATATTGGGTGAGCAAGAATTATTGGATTCAAATTTCAACCCAATTTATACCAAAAGAAGTAGCCATTTTAAAAATAGTGTGGAATGGGAGGGTTTGGAAAAGGAAAGAAATGTTGAGAAATTGTATTTGTTGTGAATGGAAAGTTAGTTTGTACTGAATTTGAATGATTGCATTTGTTATTGTCATCTTTGAGGATTTCTTATTGCTTTTTTTGTTTGGGTAATAATTATGAATATGAGATTTGAGAGATAATTGAAATGTTTGAGAAGATGTGAGGTTAAAGTTAAGTACATCAAATTCAGCTTTCAAGTTAAGGAGGAGATTCTTTCAGAAATTATTCCACTTTCAATTTTTCTTAAAGGGGATTTTTGGTTATTCTACCTTTCTCTTACTTCTTTTTTTTAAGAGTAAAAAGAATAACAAGTTTAGTGTCAAAATCTTTTAATAAAATTAAGTCTTTATGTCACATCTATTTTGTAATGTAATATGATAAAATTTATTAATAATATTACAAAAATAAAAAATAAAAATGGGGTTATTTTGTTTTTATAAATACTAAACTTCTTTCATTAGCCTCCTAACCCAATTAATTTAACCTACAATCTCTTATCTAATTAACTACAAAGTTTATGTTTTTTATCTTTCATTTTTAGTTTTAATTATGTTTTTTTAGGGGTAAAACTATGATTTATACGATCGTGTACCATTATCTAAACGATTAGTTGTCTATCTCATATAAACAAAGATAGACCATTATCACTAATAGATCGGTTGTTTTGATTTTGTACAAGATCATTTAAATTTACTACGAGATCGTTTAGACTAGATAGAAGGGTGCAAGATATTTTAGATTTGGTACAAGAGTAGAAGAAATTTAGACTTGCTAAGAGATCATTTAGACTGGGAATAAAATTGATAAATTATTTTTATAGATACCAAAGTTACTCTATTTCCTTCCTTCTAACCTTAACGAATAAAAATGATACACCTCCCCTACATGCTTGAATGCCTCCTCGGAATCGAAATAGGGATTCTTATCTAGATGCAAAAGTAGAGCGATCTTCTTGTATTATTTTATTAGTGTGTTTATGTGAGTAAATGTCTCCACTAGAATAATCTGGTACTAGTTGTCGAGAGAGTCGACGACAACTCAAAAAATCTAAAAGGAAGTGAAGATTTTTGGTGGTACTGTTGAAGTTTAGATCAAGGCAATGGGCTCGCTTGGTGTAGTTAAGAGTAGACTTGATTGAAATCTCTAAACCTCGTTCTCTTCCAGTTCGGAAAGAGCAAAAATGTTGTTTGGGTCTGGAGTGAGCCAGTTAGCTATTTCGGGTTCAAGAAAGCAAAAATAGAAAAATAGGTGGCCGGTTTGGGTTGGTCAAATGAAAAACAAACTAAATAACCATGCGGGGTGATAGATTAAATATATAAAGCGTCATTTGTTGAATTGCCATGTTGGTTGAGGAATGCGCTTATAAACACAAGGTTGTGTGTCAATTTTTGGGAGTCACCAATTTCATTTTCTCTCTCTTCTTTAATAGAAGGCACTTGGGTATATATATATATATATTTGCTTGAAAATGGTTGATTAGTTTCGCAAGTGAACTTAATTTTTTTGGTTGAAAGTATTTTTATAGATCCACTGTAAAAAATTTGGAAATTTTGCAATAGGTCTCTATCATATCACCAATGGGAAGGTTTGTCTCTAACTTCTTCCAACTTTTCTATAGATCCACTTTAATATATTGGCTTTACTATTGATCTAGGTAAGATGAAAATGCTAGATATCTTGCACCTTCTAATTCCTCCTACTTGGATATCTTGTTTCAAAAAACACAAACATAGAAGACAAAAAACTATATATATAAAAAAAAAAATTGATATCAAGAAACACTCGAGCAGTTCCTTCATTATTGAATATAGTGGTTGGGATCACAAACTTGGTCTACATTAGTTTTGAAGTTATGCAATATTAATCTTTTTCACTTTTTTTACATCATTGAAAGAAAGGCATATTTCCTTTTTGTTGATAACGAAGAAGCCTATAACAAATAAACAAACTTCCCATATTTGGCTTAAGCATCAATCAAATCTATTTTTACAAAAAAAATTTAACTCTTTCTGCCATTAGAGGATGATGATGAGTAGAGCAATGAGGAAGCAGAGAAGCTTGTATTAGTACTTTTTGGCAGCAAGCTTCTTGTTGACATCTTTGAAGACGATGTTGCAATTCCAACTCCACTAACATTATTATTATTATTATTACTATTATTATTATTATTATTATTTGAGCTTTTGTTGTTCTCTAATTGCCCACCATTGGCAGGTGAGGAGCTAGCTTTAAGCAGCACATCAACTTTCGCGTACTCTTCCCTTTCATGCTTGATTTCTTTCAGCATCGCCTCCACATCTTTCATCGTTGGTCGCTCATCCGGTGACGAATTTACGCATAATAACGCTATACCTAAAACTTGCATCATTTCCTCTATTTCTGTCTCTGGTCTTGATTGCAAGCTCTGGTCAAGAACTTCATCCCCTCTGTTTCTTCTCACCCAATCTACAATGTGTAGTCCGTCCGGTATCGTCGGGTCAATCGGTTGTTTCCCTGTTAAGACTTCGATTACCACGACGCCGTAGCTGTATACGTCACTCTTCTCGGTTATCTTCATCATATAGCCATATTCTGAATTACACAAAAAGGAAAAAGTAGATCAGGATGATATGTAGCAATATGTAGGCTAATTAAGATTGAAACAGCAGGGGATAATAATCAAAACACAACCTCACTATCTTCTAAAGTTTGTCCATCTCATACATTGCACTTGTTATAATAAAAGGCGAGAATTTTCAAAAGATTTGAAAGAAACTGCTTACCAGGAGCAATGTATCCATAAGAGCCTGCAACAGTGTTGGATGACCTGCCGAAATCTCCATTGTCGATAAGCTTGGCAAGGCCGAAATCAGCGATATAAGCCTCGAATTCGAGACCAATGAGAATGTTGTTGGCCTTAATGTCCCTATGAACAATTGGAGGGACACAATCATGGTGTAAATAGGCAAGCCCTTGGGCTGCACCTAGTAAGATTTGGTACCTTAGATCCCATTCCAAGGCATTGCCATTTCTTTCATGGAGAAGACTTCCCAAACTACCATTCGGCATATAATCGTACATTAGTAGTTTCGTATTCCGATTCGAACAACAACCTAAGAACCTCACGATGTTCTTATGGCGTATTGAGCCTAGTGTTTTAACTTCTGCCGAAAACGAATCACGTACTCCACTTTTGTCGTCGTTGTAGTTATTGTCTGTTGCCATCATTGTTGGCCATAGCTTCTTTACTGCAATCACGTCTCCGTTATCCATTTCGGCTCGATAAACCATCCCTGAACACCCTTTTCCGATCACATTACTATCCACAAGACGCCTCAACACTTCCTCAACAGAGAAATTCAGCTTTTGGAATGGTGTGAATTGCCAAGGCCATGTCTCTCCCAACTCCGAATCCTCATCTTGAATCATTGTTCGAGCTCGAATCACTGCAATCACCCCCATTACTGTCATCACAACCGTCAGGACAATGAGCAAGGCAATTGCTAGCTTCAGCTTTCTTGATGTCCTTGCATCATCCCCATCTTTTGAAAGCCCTTTCCCACTTAATTCTGTCGAGAAACATGAATCTCGAATTGAAGAACAAAGACCGATGTTGCCTGCCAAATCGGTTGGTGATAGTTGTCTGAAAAGTTTGTTGTCCGGAAGATAACCGGTAAAGTTATTGAAAGAAATGTTAAGCACGACAAGATTATCGAGTCCAGCAAGTGGTTTCAAATCACCATCAACCCTGTTGTGCGAAAGGTCTAGAACAGAAAGCTTAGTGAGTCCGGACATTTGAGAAGGCAGTGTACCAGTGAACCCATTACAACTAAGGTTGAGAGCAATCTCGAGTGATTGAATCAAACCTAACTCGATTGGTAAGTTTCCAGTCAACTGATTGCTACTGAGATCAAGTAGTTGGAGGCTTGAACAAAGTTTGAGGGATGTAGGAATTGTTCCTGAGAAAGTGTTTCTTGCTAGAATGAGCTTATTCAAAGAAACAAGCTGTCCCAAACTAGCTGGAATCTCACCATCAAATTGGTTAGATGAGACATCCAAAACTTGGAGCTGAGAAAGAGAAGAAAGTGACTCAGGCAATGGACCTTTCAGTGCATTGTTGCTTAGATCAATCATTTCCAAAGCTCTACAGTTCCCAATCTCAGCAGGCAAGAATCCTGAAAGATGGTTTCCTGACAAATCAAGAAAATCCAAGCTTCGTAGAGCGCCGATTGAGTTGGGAATCTCCCCTGCAATCCGGTTACTCCCAAGTCTCATTCGGATAAGAGAAGTACAGTTACCAACATCTGGTGGCAATGTGCCAGAGATATCATTGGAAATCAAAAGAAGCTTTGTCAAGTTTTGGAGGTGAAACAAACCAGGAGGAACACTTCCTGTTAACGAATTATGAGACAAATCAAGAGCTTGAAGATTCGAACAATTCGACAAACTCCAAGGAATGCTTCCTTCAAGCTGATTCTGCCAAGCAAAGAACACATTCAATTTCCGCAACATCCCCAACTCAGGTGGGATCAAACCAGAAATCTCATTACTATCAAGCTGCAACTGCAAAAGATTTGTAGCATTCGAAAGATTCAAAGGAATCGTCCCCGAAACGTTATTACTACTAATCATAAACTCCTCAAGCAAAGAAAGGCCCCCTAACGTCAAAGGAATAGCCCCAGAAAGAGAATTCAAAGAAATATCAATCTTTTTCAAACTAACACAATCACCAATTTCAGGTGGGATTGTCCCAGTCAACTCATTCTGCCATAGAAACAATTGTTCAAGCTTCTTCAACTTACCAATCTCCTTTGGAATAGTACCAGACAGACTATTTTCATAAAGAAACAAGTTAACAAGCTCAGAACAGTTACCTAACTCCGGCGGAATCTCGCCGGAGATCATAGTAGTGTAAATGGACAAAGTTTGAAGCTTTTGAAGTCTGCCAATAGAGTTAGGCAAAGAACCTGAAACTCTCGTATCAGCCAACCCCAAAATGCTCAAATTTCTGCAATTACCAATCTCTTCTGGGATTTCTCCAATGATATCTCTATTTCCACCAGCTCTGAAAATCTCAAGATTCCCCATTCTCCCCATTTCAGAAGGGATTCCACCACTCAATCTATTATCAAACAAAAGCAAATTCTTGAGTGCTTTACAATCAGTGAGCTCAATTGGGAATTTCCCAGTCAACTGATTGGAGTTCAAAACCAAATCCTCAAGCTTCTGAAGCTTTCCAATGGTTGATGGGATTGTTCCAACAAGAGTATTGGAGCTGAGATCAATGAGAGTAAGCTCAGAAGAGTCACCAATGTCAGAAGGAATGGGGCCTGTGAGATTGGCATCAGAAATGACAAGTCTTTGAAGGGAATGAAAAGAGGAGAGATTAGAAGGAAAAGGGAGGTGAAGAGGGATTGAAATGATGTTGATTTCAGTGACAAAGCCTTGAGATGAACAAGAAATGAAGGACCAATTACAAGGGGATGATGAATCAAGAACATTCCAATTGGAAAAAAGAGGAGAAACAGGGGAATTGGAAGAGTGAAGCCATGAGAAGAGAAGTGAAGCTTCATGGTTAGAAGAAGAAGAAGAAGAAGAAGAATGAGGGAAGAGAATGAGAAAAGAGAGAGAGAAGAAGAGGAATTGAATGGACATTTGCCTCAAATTCCAAACTTCTGTTCTTGGGTTTGCATAATTTTGGGGTTTGAAAACTCTATCTCTGTGTGAGTGAGTGTTTATGGTTCTTTCGTTCTTTCTTCTCTCTCTTTCTGGGAGTGTGAGTTTTTGAGAGTGTTTGCTCTTCCTTGCCATGGACTCAAGCTCTAAAGAAGAGCAGTGTACAAATACCTAGGATTTCTTTCTAAAAAATTCAAATTTAAAAAACACAACAAAACAATTATATTGCCATAAAAAGCAAAACCTACCAAAATAAAATAAGAAAACAAACCTAAATTATATTTTAATCTTTATGCTTTTTACTCTTCTTTCAATTTAGCAGTTTAATTTCATTAACTTTGCATTTATCCATCCAATTAAGTCTTTGGATGTATATTTTAGTTTATAACAATTTAATGGCTACTATACAAAATTTTCATCCTCCTGTTTAAGAGTTAATTTTTCTGAAATAAGGACATTTATTAACTTCAATATAATCAATTTATTGATCTCCACTACAAAAATACTCTTCATATTATACAAACAAAAATTTAAAATATTATTGTACTTAAATTGTTACACACTTTAATAGACAGGGAATTGAATTGTCATAAAAAAAATAGAAAAAATAGAAAAACTAAATCTTCAAAGAACGAAAGTGTTTGATTGTTTGAATTTCATTTTTATGTATTATTTTCTTTTTCATACGTCTTCATTATCACAAATGACATTGAAATTCTTTAAATACGTTATTTAGAATAGTTTAGAGGCATACTGATACAGTACTCTTTAACCATATTGAATTCCGGAATATAAAACCTAATATTTTTTCTTTAATACTAGTAGACTAAGCTAGTAAACCTTTATATTAAAAAACGCATAAAAACATATATTTAGTGAATTTGAAGATAGAAATATAATAATAATAATAATAATGGGAAAGAAAAAGAAAAGAAAGGAGAGAAAGAACCAAAAGATAATTAAGAGTGGGAGAGAGAGAGAGATAATGAATAATAAAAGTGGAAATTATTTAAAAGTCCAATGTCTTGAGATCGGAGAAGGGTGCAGCAGCAAGCAGCATCAGCATCAGCCACCACCCTCACTAATATTAATCAAAAAAAGTACCAAAAATTAAACAAATCATAAGTCCTTTCCCTTACAAACTTACTTCTTTTGTATTAAATTATTCTTACTTCCATTTCTCTAAATTGTGTGTTCATAATTATATTTACATTTAGAAAGAAAAAACTTAGAAATAAGCATTATAAAATATGGTTTGGTAGATTAGTTCACGCGGCCTCTGCACAACTCACATGACAAACATCAACAAACCCCTTTTTTTTCTTTCTTATATTTATTTCTTTTAGATTATTAAAAAATTAATAATTAAAAGAAAAAACTCTTCTTCAACGTAACAGTTGGTTCCCAATACATTTTTATCTTTTTTAAATTTGAGAGAAAAAAATGGTAAAGAAAAGTAAGAACAGAGGGACAGACTATATTATAAAGGAATTTCAAATCCATGCAGCTAAACAAAACCCTACTTATTCTAGCGTTGCCTTTTTCTTTTTTCTTTTCTTTTTTTTTTACTACAATAAATATAATGGAAATGGAAACTTGAATTTTTCTTTTATTTTATAGAAAAGGAAATCAAATATGTGGCAGTGAGAGAAGAGTTGCATATTGTGCATTTGTAAGAAAAAATATAATACATAAACCTAATAATAATTTTGTTCACATATATAATATGTTTATATATTATTTAAAAATTTTAGGTTAAAGTTATAAATTTGTTTGATGTTTCAAGATTTTGCATTTTTAATGAGTTTTTCAACAAGGTACTTAAAATTAAATAGGTAATTTTTTGAGTTTGTGTGTAATAAATTTTTTAATGGACAAAAAAAAAGTTTATATAATATATAATTATAATTTAAAGATTAATTTACACATAAAATTTTAACTAAACCTACAAACAACACTCATTCAATCTTTTTGTTTTGTTATCTAATTTTAAGTAATATATTTTCCAAAAACAAACTCAAGGTTAAAGTTTTGCTTTTTATTTCTAAAATTGACCGAGTAAGAAATGAATGAGAATTATCTTTTTTAAAAAATAAAATGGTTATCAAACAAAGATATAGAAAGAACGGAAACTAGGGTTTTGACCATTTTGTTTGGTTATTCTTTAATACAATTAGATGGCGGAACAGTAGAGGAAGACTATATGCTTCTCAAAAGTTAAAAGGGTTATTCTCTATATAGTTTGGAAGGGTTATTCTCTATATAGTTTGGATTCAACTAGTTTTTCTTCTCTATATTTACTTGGCCATTAATATTTCTTGTTTTTGTGAGCTAAAAGACAAAGAAGAAAAAATAAAATGAATGTCATTTCATATCCAATGTCCTTTTTAGTTCAAAAATGGGTGGAGAGAGACTTTGAGTTTCAAATAATTAAAGGTGGGATAATACAAAGGACAAAAGTGGGCTCCCTAATCCCATTTTTCCTATATACAAACTTAGCTAGCCTTGGGAGAAAAGAGACCCCTTCTACTTTGCCCTAAAAAGGGGATTTGCAAATGATTGATTAAAGAGATGAATCCCATTTCAACTTGTATCCAATGTTGTTAGGATTTTAACTTATATCCAATGTTGTTATAAGATGTCCATGTTCATAAAAATATTAAAATCTTAATTTGATAGAAAAGAAATGTCAATGAAAAGTAGACATTTATTTAAAAATTAGTAAATAAGCATTTTATGATTAAACAAGCTAAAGAACACGTTTGCTGATTATTTGTTATGCTTCGTCAATTTTCTAAGGTATAATGAAACTATTGATGTTGTTATTGTGTCGATATCGAACATATTAAAAGTAAGAATATCGTGAATAAAAATTTAATAGAAATACTTATATATACATAGCAGAAATGGTGGAGCTAGCCATGAGTGCAAAATACTCTGGGGAAAAAGACACTGTACATTGTAGTATGGAATATATTCTATAAGTCATCATCATAATGCTTAATTTGTTGTCTTTATAGGACAAAGTATCTAAGCTCTACTGATATGTATGATAAGAAAGCTTTTCATTTACCAATTATATCAATATTGTCTTCTTTTTTCTTTTCCAAATAAATACTTTTTGTATCTCAATTTCAAAACATTGTACACATTTCTTTAAGGTTTAAGTTTTAGTTTTAATTTAATCATTAGATTTTAAAATATTACGTTTTTTTTTTAAATTTAGTCTTTAATCTTCCAACATATTTTACACTTTTAACCATACTTTCCATTAAATTTACACTTCTAATCCTGAATGCATTATTTAAATTTGTATGAAGTTAAATACAATTTTAATATCGTTGAAAAGTGATAAAAATTAAATCATTTCGATCTTTCCCCAGAAAAGGGATTATTTCACTCAAATTTTAATATCGTTGAATAGATATTATTACTAACGACAGAAAAGGGATGATTTGATGTTATAAAGTAGGAATTGAAATTAACAGTAAAATTGAAACAAAATTTAAATTTGAATAATGAAATTGTAACCTGTTGAAAGATATAATTAAATAAACTTATGAAGTAAAAATGTATAGTTTTAAAATTGATAGATGAAATAAAAATTAAATCTAAAACTGAATAAAAGTAATTACAATAATATCATTATCAGCCATCGTTATTGTTAATTTAGCTCTTGTTTACTCCTTGATGTATTGAAAAACACAGCAATAGATGGCAGAGATAAAAGAAGAAAACAACAAAATCATATACGTGTACCTAAAAAAACATAAAAGGAAAAAAGTCACTATAATCTTCTCCTTTTTTTTCTTGAAAATAATAAAATAATATTACCGACGAACACTGTAGCATGAATGAAATAGTAATAAATTATAAAACAATAAAGCCTTACCCAATTTTAAATCATATCATTAAATGATCAACAGTATGTAGTAAATTCCTTATATATTCATCTAAAAGTACAAAAATGAGAAATGAAAATAAATTTCTGGAAATTTAAAAATGATTATTGAGTTATATTAAGATGGTAATAAATGAGGAATTTGATCAACTTTTGCTTAAAAAAGAGTGATTTAATCATAAGATTCAGACATGTATTGATAAGACCAACCAGGTGTGAGTGTGAACAAATTTTAATAACTTTACTTAATCCTAAATTGAGCAGCTTTTTACCAAATTAATAAATGGTACCCAAAGAAAAAAAAACCATAAAGTGAAATAATGTGTGTGTTGTGTTAATAATCATCTTACCTTACTTTCAAAGAAACCAACTTAGGTTTAAAAAGAAATACATATAAACATCATATTTAGTACATTAATAAACATATATATGTTGTAGATTGGTAATTAAGCAAAGTAATTTTCTGCTTCATTTCTTAACTAACGTCAATGTCATGTGCATGGGATGCTCAATACTTCATTTATTGACCTTTTTTTCTTATGAAGAATATAAAAATATACTTTAGGACAGCCTTAAGTTTTAATCTCCAAACCATATGCTTTTCTTTTCTTCTTTGGTATAAATAAAGGGAAGTAAAATTGGATAAAAAGTAGAAAGCTAACTTTGTTAAAATTGAAATTTGTTTATAATATTTTTCAATATAGCAAAGTGTCACCTTTGTTTTATTAGAGGACTCAATCAGATATTGGTATAGAGAGAAATTTTGTTATATTAGTAAATAATTTTTTTTTATTTTACTATACTTACAAATAAACGTAAAACAGTATTGATACTAAGATTAATTCATAAGCTTTCGAATGATACGCTTAGGGACTTTGTTTTTTTTTTTTTTTTTGTTAGCTTTAGCTATTCGTTTCTATTAGAAGATTTTAGGGTTTTTTTTTTAATTTAACACATGCATCCTTATAAAAAAGAGTAGAAATGTTTTTTTAAGATGTTAAATTCTCTCTTTTAGAAATGTTGGATCAAATATATAATATAAAAGTTAATTCAATCTTATTCTTTCTCTTTCTAAATATTTCAATTTTAGTTTAAGTACATTTAATAAATTTCAAATCTAAATATTGGAGGAAAAATAACATTTTAGTTTCTATACATTTAAAAGTTAATTCAACCTTCTTCCTATTAATAAATTTCAAATTTAGTATTAACAATTAACTTTTATCGAAATTAATTAAATATTTTTTATTTTTATTTAAAGAAATATAATATATGAATTACTTTAACCTAATAAATAACAAAAGAAAAATGTTTTTGAAAAAAATCCAATCCTATAAGATTTATTAAAATAATAGAGATTAAAATTAAAAATTCAATGATTGAAATTAAGCAAACTTTAAAATTGAACAACTTTAGACCACGTTTCTCTCTTATGAATCCGCAATCAAAATTTGTGTAGTCTTAATATGATTTTAGTGGATCAATAGCAATGGTAACAAAATTCATTAGGAACTTCATTTGTCAAAAAACTTCAATTGATACACGCAGGAAATAGGCTAATCCGGTAGCTTTTTGTTCAATTTCTCGTGGTAGTGTATTTAAATCTTAATTGTAGTTGAACTGTTTGTTTATCGTATTTATATAAAATTATAATAATATTGTTGTATTTACCTTTGGCCTAACTATTTTTATTTGTTTACCTTTATTGTTACCATTTGATCCTAACAATTTATGCTTAGGTGTCTTAAATCATTACATACCTGTATGCTTAACCAAAGATGAAAATATATTTGGATTGATAGTTGAGTATTTCATGAAAATAGGTAAATAATGATGGAAATCCCAATAAAACATAAATATTTTTAGAAGTAATTAGTAAGTCAAATGTGTACACAAATCAAGTAAGTTTTCCTTATTAATATTATCAATTTTTTTAATCTTTCAAATACCATTTTGGTCCTATATCACCCATACACCATGCTGAATATAAATCAGGTATTTATTTAAATAAAAGGTGTTTTTAATTATAACTAACAAATCAAAATATTTGTAAAATATAGTAAACTTTCCAATTCTATCCATCATAAACTTAATATCACTATCAATTGGTATATTTAATAGACATATATAGACTTATATTCTATTATTGATAGAATATGTTACAATATCTCGTAAATATTTTGATGAGTCGGGTCATTTTATGTAAATATTTTGTAAATGACTATTTATAGATTTTAAAATTATAAAGAGAGTGAAGTCATTTTAAAAAAAAAAAACAATATTGAAGGGTGTGATTCCAAATAGAGAAAATGCACAAGTATATGTGAAGCACAATAGTTTTATTGTGATGCAGCAGTAATTGATTTAAAAAGAAAATAATAACAATAATAATTGTAAAACACAGGCAAACATTGGGAATAGATAAGTTTCATATGCATTTGTCACCCACTAGATCTAGCAATGTTTTATTCAAAGGGTTTTTTAATAGGTATATATATATATCTAATCCAATACTTTATTTATGTGTTGAAATTTAGAAGAATAAAGACTTTTGGAGGAATCTTTATTATTTATAATATACTAAGGTCTTGGTCTTACCTTTCCTTATTTAATATATGTACTTTATTTTAATTTGCTAGTTTATATAAAATATTATATTGTATTATGTGAGACATAACCAGCATCCACTTTGGGATGACTCATATTAACATTGCATTCAATTGGGATCTTCTTCCCAAAATAAATATATATATATATATATGTTTCCATTTCTAAACGTTTGAATATTTAGCTTTTATTTGAATCTTTGGTTACAAATGTCTCAGACTAGTTTTGAAATAGTTGAAATGGATTTGATCAAATTTTAAAACACTCAATGTTTTTGTCAACACACCCATAATTTACTTTTTGTAGGAAGATTAATAAAAATACATATTGGTTCATGATTCAATCTTTACATTAATAAAATATTTATCTACGCCAATATATTTTGTTGATCATGTAGAGTTAAATTTCAAACAGTAATATGTTTTGTTGATTATGTAGAGTTAGATTTCAAACAGTAGAGTGAAAGATCTGAAAATGTGCTATCTAATCCCTTTTAATTCGAGATTGTTCCATGATTTTACATTTTTATCTTGGGTAGAAGCAGATGATAATGGTGAAATTGAGCTAAACCAGGAGAGATCAGTGTCAAATAGCATCAACTAGTAAAGAGATGGCTTCTTTGCATGGCCTCTGCCTATAACAATGTTGTGGTGATGCTATGAGGTAAAATACCTTATTTTCATGAAAGGTGCACAATGTTATAACGTTTTCATAGTGCTATCTAATCATGCATATTTTTCAAAGATCTGAAAATGTGCTATCTAATCATGTATGTTTTTCATAGAGCGTCACAACACTATCTGTAGTGTTGCGACATTATAAAATCAAAATTCTCCCGCCTAGGTCTTTAGGACCTCCTAGACACTCTATCTATTTTCTCTTCTTTTCTTTGTTGCGATTTTGTTTATTTACTTTTAATTCTCTCCATCATTCGACATGAAGATGAGGGGCTAAGGTATTTGTTCTAGCTTTAGTTCTTATAATTTTCCTATTTTGATGTATCCGTAAGTTTCAAATTAGACTATTTTTGTAATTATGGATTCAATTCTAGTTTAATTGAAGATTTATCATATTGTTGAAAACTTGTGGGCTTTATAATTTATTCTTTTGATTTACGTGAGACTTTGATTGTGTTATGAAACTATGTTTTAAGACCATACGCGACAAGAAATGATTGCGTTAAGACCGCACACGACAAGAATTGGTTACACGATGACTACACGCAATGAGAACTGGCAGCGGGAAGTGCTGCGATGCAAGTTAAGTAAGTAGCATTGGCCATGCGATAAGAAAGAACTATGCATTGAGATGAGATGCGATGTGAGCTTCCTCACCATGAGGTAATTGTCGTTATCTTTGCGTATTAAGGTCGGCATTCTAATTTGACCTGGCTGCCCACTTCATTCAAATAAGGAGGTGCTAGTAGCATGTGGCGTGCATCTTGTTATTGGATGATTCCCATCGTCGGATAGATGTAATCATTCTGACATAAAAAACTTCATCGAAAAAGCTTATAAATAACAGAAGTCCGACAAGCTTAAGGGCTTACTTTACCTTGTGTTTACTCAAGAGAGTTGAAGAAGTTTGCAAAGAATTTTAGAGCCACCACGAGTTTAGATTCGAGATTTTTAGCTAAGAGCTCAACGAGGAGGTTTCCTAATTTTGAGTGATTTTCTTAAAATTGTTTGGAAATAAATGAATTTCCATTATGAATCATTCTATATATCTCTTTTGAATTCTTGAGTCCAACTATTTCTATCAAGTTGCTCAAATTCTT
Source organism: Cucumis sativus (assembly GCF_000004075.3). NCBI lineage: Eukaryota > Viridiplantae > Streptophyta > Magnoliopsida > Cucurbitales > Cucurbitaceae > Cucumis > Cucumis sativus. The sequence continues at coordinate 9,479,387 of NC_026656.2, forward strand.
AAAATGATTTGGCTTCAAATGAATCAGATTCGAAAATGAATTTGAATGATTGTTGCAAAATGATTTTTGGTACCCTATGCGATGAGGTACCTCACATTTGCTTTGTGATCTGGAGTGAGATGCCTTATTTTTGTTGTGTGATCTAGAATACAATGTTGTATTCTTGATTTGTGATCTGGAATAGGATGTCTCATGCTTGTTGTGTTATCTGGTATCAGGTATACTTTGTCTGCTGTGTGATCTGACAATCACGTTACGCGTAATGGAATTGATGGAAATTGTTGTATGCATTGAGATTTCTCCGCCCAGTTACAACTCAGAGATGAGAGTGTGTTGATACTTAAGCTGAGGAGGGTACAAAAGATGGAATTTCTTATGCGATATGTTTTACGCTAAAATGACTTTGCCACGTGTTTATGCTAAAATGTTTTCTTATGCTATATGATTTATGATGAAATGACTTTGCAACGCGTTATGCGGAATTGCTTTTTTATGCGATATAATTTATGATGAAATGGCTTTTGTCATGTGTTATGTGAAAATGCTTTCTTATACAATATGATTTATGATGAAATAAATTTTCAATGAAATAATTTCTATGATATTTATAAATACTTGTCAATGAGATTTGAATATGTAAATCACCTAACATACTGAAATGATCTTCTTATTTGAACTCATATTTTTACTAAAACGCATACTTATTTGTATCACGTAGTTTTAGTGACAAGACAATGCGTTATGGTAGAAATTTGTTGTTCAAGTGCATTTATGAAAAATCTCACTCACTAGACATTTTTTTTGTTTACATCTTTTATTCTCCCCCTCCCCTCCCCCAAGTAGCGAAGAACATCCAACGTTTAACTTGTCCTCTTGATCACCTGTTGTGCCATAAATGTGTTGCATCATCTTGTTAGTAATCAAAGTCGGCTCGCATACCATGTAAAGTTAGGCGAGAAGAGCAAAATGTTGTTTTTGAAACTTGTATATTTTAATTTGAGGAAACTCTCATTGTGCTTATCCAAAAATATAATCTTGATAAGTTCATAAAAGTTGTTTGTTATCCCAAAATAAGTTTTCATTTCGCATTTAGAATGATTGTTGTATTTACTTTGCTTACTAGGCATTCAGCGTGTTATCTCGTGGAGAGATATGCGTTGAGTGTTTAGGTGGTCACGCCTTCACATGGATGCATGGAGTAACCTTGAGGTAGGACATGAGTTTTAATTTACGTGTGATTTGCATTGCTAGGTTGTACATAAACTTAAAGAAACAGTAGGATATGATAGTTTGCTAGTTAATTTAAATTAGCATTGTTCTGTTCATCTTAAAATTGAATCTTATGATATTTTACTTAGTCGCTTGAAAATTAGATATCCAACTTGATTTTTCCTAGACCTTAATGCAATTGATATGAAATTGAGTTTGTATGTTTTTCATCAATTAAGTTTTGTATCGATTAGTTGATTAGGACAAGTTGATTGGATTTTACTATGAAATTGGTTAGGAGTAACAATTGTTTTAATTTAATAATGAGCAATGTATGATCTCATACATTAACCAGGGAATTCTGTAAATCCAAGCTAGGTTGTTATAAATATTAAATTCAATCCAATTTACTTTAGTTCGTTTCGTGATTTTACATTCTTGATTGGCTATTTTATAGGTGTTTAGCAATCTAAAGGTAAATTTGGTGCTAAGACCATTTTAGAGTTTAAATGGACAAATATGGAGGCAAATGCCGAAGAAAATAAGCCTTTTATCTTCTGTCTTGTAGCTCCGTTGCACCCCACGGTGCTAAGCGCAACATTGTATATGAGAAAGAATAGAAGTTATTGCACGAAGGCCATAACGTTGTGGCACTGTCCTAGAGTGTCGCAATGCTCTAAACTCTTATCACGTGCATTTACCCTTCAACAATGTGGCGCCCCAATGGAATTATAAAAGCACAATTCTGCCACCAAGTTTGACTTGTTACAATTTTTAGGTGTTTCTCTTCAACTTCCTCCCTAATTTCTTAATGTTTTTTTATGGTTTATGTTCTCAAACACTCCCTTATCATCTAATAACACGTGGATGAGAGGCTAAGGTACTCAATCTAGCTTGAATTTTCTTAGCTTGCAAATTTTACTGCAATCAAATTCATTTTCAAAACATGACCGACTGATGTGTCAAAACTATTGTGTTATCACAAGTGCACAGGTTAAGTTATAGTAAAATGGTCAAAAGACCAAGTATCATCAGCCTCTAGAGTTCAAATGGCTAGGTTGTATTTCGCTATTTAAAAATTGTGTTGGTTTTATCTAAAAATTGGTCTTTTTATGAGATTTTGATTTTTAAATAAAGGAAAGCAAATAAAGATAAATTCAAGACTCAAGAGGACAAATTTTCCAAGATATGTTCCTTGATTATTTCAAAGTAAGTCTTGTAAGAGAGGTTCTTATGGATTGTTATGTTAATGATATGCTTAAGTCTAAAAAATATTTTCGAGATTATTATCTCTCAATAACAATCTATTCTTATACTTGTTGAGAATGTGACCAAATTCTCACATCAATTAGATAATGGCTATATAAGTGAGGACAACTATCTTCACTGGTATATGAGATTTTTTGGGTAGTGTCAAAAGCAAAGCCATGAGAGTGTATGCTCAAAGTGGATAATATCATACCATCATGGAGATATTTGGAGAAAAATGGAGAGATAGGGGTTAGAGAAAAACGATCACGTCCCGTCCCAAAGGTCACTTTACACGCAACCTAGTGAAGGTGTGCTGCCTAGGCATTCAACGTGTATCTCTGCACGAGATAGCACGTTGAACGCCTAGTAAGCAAAATTTCTTCAACGACCAGAATTACGCAACTTAACTTTGATAAACACAACACAACGTAATACAACACATACATTTTTAATAACTTAATAACGTGCATTCTACAACAGTACATAAAACAAGATCTTAACACAAAACATAAATAAGAAATGTTAAACGCCTTCATAGTCTTCAACTTTCAATGATCACTTAGCTCTTCAGTTTGATCGTTTAGCTCCTTGACCAATCACTTAGCTCTGATCGCTTACATTTTAACCCAATTGCCTAGTTTCCCAACCTATCACTTAGCTCCATTTGCTTATCTTTTAACCAGATCGCTTAGGTCCCTAACAACCTAGAGTAGGGAAAGCTTAAAACGTAAGTCAAAGACCTAGTGAGTGAGAGTTTAAAAATACATTTTGGGGAATACAATTCAATCACATAAATCACCTTTCATTTTCATAAACACAAGCTCACAACGCCTCATTTCACAAAACATGTAAATTACACATTAGCCTTTACTTATTCCTTTCCACCAAGAACGTGAATCATTTCCCTAAATAGACCCAAGATTCATCTCACCAGCATCTCTTGGAGATTTTCCTGGTTCATTTCTCATTGCTTAGGTCGTTTCACTCAACGCCTTTACTCATTATGTGCATAACTGCATAAGAGTTAGCTCATTGATAGAAATAACAATATAACGTAGTTTTAAGATCGTATAAAACTCGCACATGCATTAAACTCACATGTTAATAAATGCAATAACAAAACATTTTCATTAAATTTAAGAAATGATTGGGAGCCAAATGTTTGTATAATTTGAATGGTCAAGGCATTATAAATCTCTTATTCCTCTTATTTGGGGTTCAAATTCTCGTACAAATATTAAAAGAAAAAAAAAACTTTGATAATAAGAGGAGAGATTTTCATTATTTCAAATGTAATACACTATCATTTTTTCAAGATTAATATAACTTATTTTTAATAATATAAAAAAAAAATTTAACCAATTAAAATGTAATTTAAAGAAAGTAAATCACTCTTTATATTATGCATGTGTAGGTCATGATTAAGAAGAATAAGATTCACAAGATAAATAAAATAATAATCATAATATTAAAAAACAAGATACATATGTATCAAGTTAATTTCTTGAAACAAAAGTTGATAAGTGCATCTATTCATTCTCATTTGCATAGAAACTGGCTTAAACCATCAAATTATGTTGATGTTTAAATAAACCAAGTAAATACAAAAAAAAAAACCAAATTATGAATATCTTTTAAAGTTTTGTCTAATTATATCAGCTTTAGCAATCAATTATTTATCACACGCATTGCCTAAAGGGTCGACCATCTTATAATTAGTCTTTGTGATTGTGATAAATTGAACTTAAACCATATGTGAACACACCCTCATTGAGGCCTTAGTATGGAGGCCTTAGTATCAAGGTTTGGAAAGCTATCAGGATATATCAAGTGACTCAGTTGAGTATTCACTTTAAAAGTATCGAAGAGTACTACTACATTTTTAGTGAAGACGATCTAATTAAGTGTTTTTTTTCATATATTTTGTTTTTCTTCACTATACAAACATATTTGGAGGAACGATAATTTATACTTAATTTAGACGTCTTCTCTCAATAAAAAGTATATATCAATTATTCTAGAGTTATGCTCATTTTTTTGTCAATTCATTAATTGTTAAGTTGATTCAAATATCATTGATTGAATTGATTAGAATAGTGAACATATATATAATTTTATAGAAAGAACTTCTCCGAATACTGAAAAAAAGTAATAATAAAATAAGGCTCTCCTTCAAATATAATGATCCATTATGTACACATACGTAAATTAAATTTCTTGACCCAAACATATTAATAGACGAGGCATGATTTATCCATTCATTCTCGTTAACCTGTAACATGTTAAATTCTTCAAGTTCCTATATATTATTAGGGTCTAAATAATCCAATAAAAGGATAAACCAATATAGAAGTTATGTCACGTTGACATTCCTATGTAATTTAAGAGAGAAAACTTAACCATAAAGTTTACATCCACATTAAATTATTTTTAACCAAACTTGCACTGACTTAATAATTTAAGACGGTACATTCATTTCATATTCTTATTCATGCATGCTTATTATAAATACTATATTACTCATTACTGGAGCATGAAGGCCCTACTAATTAAACTAACTTATTTATAATAAAATTTTAAAGTCTATCGAAATCTACCATCAATTTAAAAAAATAAAATGGTGTTATATTTGTAAATATTTTTAATAGTTTTAAATTATTTTAAAAAAATAGGGATTGAATTTATACATGTTAATTAAAGAAGCCTAAAATATTATTAAACCTCCTAATTATAACATAGAAAGTTACATATATACTAAATTTCTTGAAAAAAACAAATCCACTCATTCTCATTAACATCAAACACAAATCCTCCAAACTATTAACATTGTATTGCTCAAAAAGGGGGAAATAAAAAGAGAATTAGAGGTGGCAATCATGTGGGTTTTGAAAAAGAGATTATTTTTAAAAACAAACAAAAAAATATATTTATTAAAAAAAGAAAGACTTATGTTAAGGGGAAGAATCATTTGCTCTATATGGGCTACAATATTAAACAATATCAAAAGAAGAAAAAGCAAATGGCCAAAAAGAAAAATAAAATGTTTTGTTAATAAATTATGAGTAGTGGTGGGGGTTAACTTTGGACAACAAGAAGAACACATCCCAGATTTTGAGGCTAAGCACGTGACCAACAGAATCATCTTTTAACTAAATTTAATATTTCTATTTCTATTTCAAAAACACTTATCATAATTTAATATATATATATATATATGGGTTTGAAAGTTGATTATGAGACCATAATCTCTTTTATTCTTTATTGTTATTTTATGCACTCTTTATCTTATCTTTATGCTTATAATCTTCATTTTAATTTTATTCTTCTCAACACAAATTCAATCTTATGCCAAAATTATTATTTTATATTATGACTCGGTTCAAGAGATTTATTGTGTGATTGAATATATATTTTGTTTAAATTATGCAAATGGTTTAATAAGTAATCTTGTTTTCTTTTCTTTTTCTTTTCTTTCTTTTTCTAATAAGAAATAGGTAATGTTGTTTTCTTTTCTTTTTCTTTTTCTTTTTAAATAATTAACGTTGTTTTGTTTTAAAAAAATAAAGTAAGTGTTCGGGCAAAGCGTATACTTTCTAATTAGGATATATGTAATATTGTTGTTTGATTTATGTAACAATCGTTAGGTTGAAAGTATAAAGTTTCATCTCAAAATCAATTGACTTATTAAAAAGAAATAACTTATATATAAGAAACGTGAGTCACTTTGTTTGTTCAATGTGGCATTTTCAACACAGTTTGAATGCTTACCATTATGATTTTTATACTTTTTTTTCAATCATTTTTTTGTATTTTTTTCCTTACTCGCATACTTTCATTAAAAAAAATTCAAGAGACCACTCAACATCGATTGCTCTAAGCTAAATATCTTTAACTTTGGAATTTATATAAGATCGAGTCTCCAAAAAAGAATGTGGGTTATGTGTAATAATAGTAGCTATCAACTTTTTTAACCCTTTGATAACTATAATACTCTAGTATATCACAAAGCCTTTTCATTTGAATGTGATCAAGACTTATTCACGTATAACAATTGAATTTCAACTTTTTTATTATCGAAGAAAATAAGCTTTTTAAAAATGAAAAAAAATAGGAATGGACAAGAATAAAGTGTATTAAAAGTACACGAAGAAGAAGCATTAAATCCCACCTTATATATCTGTTGAGAAAAAAGAAGCAATAATTCTAAGCATTGAACATGGTTAGGAATAATTAATAATGTAATATAATGGTATAAATTGAGTGAGTATAAAAACAAAACACAAGACAGTGAGTGATTGGACAAGAGTTAGTGAGTTTAGTTGGTGGGGAAGAAAAACAATTCACCAATAAATATATGAATATATATATGATATTATATGATGATGTATGCTCATATATGTATATATGTCAATAAAATAACCCAAACCAAAAGAAAAAGACAATATATTAATCTAAATTGTTCATGTCCAAAATTATTTTTGAAAAAACAAATACATTTCTCGGCGTTTTTTTATTATTAATATATTAAGTGGAGATTAGTAATATTTGTCTTAGTATTTCTATTAAATAGTGACAAATGTTATATTATAATGTTAAAGAAGATACAATGTGTAGGCGAAAATATAAAATTCCTATCTTCTTAATAATGAAGGTTTTAAAAATGGACACGAGTGTTTGGGTTATTTATATTTAAACAAATTTTAATTAAGAGAATAAGAAGAATCCAAAAATCAAAACGATGAAGAAAAAAGGATTGTTTTTATATCAAAATCAAAAGGTCAAAACGGCGCAGTTTGGGACCCTCCCCCCAAAATTAAGGTTTTTCTCAGGCTTTTTATTTTTTTTCATTTTTCTTTTATTAAAGATATTAAAATAAATGTAAATATTTTTTAAATATATCAAAACTTTAAAGTTATCAATGGATAGATCTATAATAATCGATCGATTTCTATTTTTCATAAAATTTAAAATTTTATTATAACGTGTAACTATTTTAAACTATTTTGTTATGTAAAATAATTATTTATTTATTTTTCTAATTTAAATTTTAACTCATGACTTGTTGCCAACGCACGACAAGAAAAAATCTATTAGGATAGGCTGATTATTCTTTTAAAAAGTAGAAATAAATAGAAACCTAAAACAAGGTCTCCTTTCATATTCATTTTAATTTTTTAAAACTTTCTGTTTTCTAAATTATTTTTTCACATTTTGATTGTTGAAAGCCAAAACCATATTTGTGGTTGAAAATTGATTTTGTTTTCTATTTTCTAAAAAAAATGTATTTTCTTGAAATCTTTTTTTTTCAATTTCAATTTTGTTACGTAATTTTAAAAAACAAGTAAAAAAAAAGTGAATTAAACACATTTATTTTTAAAATTAAATATAAAAAACAAATAGATTACTATGATCTTAATTATCATCCATAAAATCCAAACAAATGATTATTTTTCTAAAATTAAAATGGATTATAAGAAAATAGGTTAATTTATATAAATGTAACAAAACTCCAAAATTTTACCTATAAGAAAATAAAAAAAAGTATATGAAACCCAATTTATTTTCTTCATAAATTTCATATATGTTTTTGTTGGTTTATTGTGAGACGAGTTGTGTTTTTCTTCACTTTTTTTTTTTTTTTTTTTTTTGCGATTTAACCATCTTTTCTTCTAGATTTTCTTTCTTGGAAATTTAGAGTATAAGATCTAATTGTTTAAATCTCCTATTTCATATTTATCATCTTCGATAAGAATTCTAAAAAAAACAAGAAATATGTATTTAGAAAGTATTGAAATATGATTTTTCTATTTCTGATATTACAAAAAGAGAAATCTAACAATGAAAAAATTAGTGAGACAATCAAATAAGTTTGATTATCGAAAAGCTATTGACGTTTATTAACTTTTAAATTTGTTACTTTACCAATTTTTTTTAAAAAAAATAAGGATATAAGTTTTGCACCGGTAATTACTTAAATTTATTTACATGCACATATCTAATAACTTAAATTTAATAAATGTAGATGGGAATGATTGAGGACATTTAGTACAAACGTCAAAGTCTACCTCTAAAATAAAAACATTAAAAATATAATTCCTTCACCAACTCTAAAAGAAATATAATTTTTATTAATATATAAGATCTAGATATATAGATATATAATTTTGTGTTACATAAAATTAAAGTTTATTGGGTTTATTAGTTTTAAAATTTGTATGTATTCAGGAATGTAATAAGTGATTATGTACAATTTGATTTATTTAATATATTATAGAAAATTATGAATTAAATTGAAGAGAAAAGATATGTAAAGTGAGCCTAACCCAATTGATTTAGAAAAAAACTAAACTTATTCTAACCATAAACGAATTTAACCCACACCAATCATACATTAAAATAAAAGAAAAAACACACTATTTCATAAAATAGATTCTAGTTTGTCCTTTTTTTTTATTTTTTTCCTTTTCTTGTTTAGATTTATTAAAGTCAATTAAATATTCAAATTAGAGAATAAAATAAAATGATACAGAGGATGAGCACTGTATTTTAATTTTAAGACTAGAATAATGAATCTTAATATATTTAAGCATGCATTTAATTTTTTTTTTAAAAAAAAATGAATGATTTAATACCTAAAACAATGACAATCATTTTAATTTTTATACCATATGGACCATCAATAATGGAGAGAATCAGATATACTGTATTTTTTAATTATTTTATTTCTAAAATATAATATTATCTGCAAAAGTTAAAATCTTCCTAACCCACCTTTCTTCTTCTAAATAATTATATAACACTATCCACATTATTAATCCTTTAATTATAGAATATTGTTTTCAATTTTCTATCTTTGAAGTAGCTTATAATCTAAATTTTAAGTTTAACTAAATATATATATATAATTTGAAATTCTATCCCACAAACAAAACATAGTTTACTTAATTATGGGTTATGAAACTAATTTTAACTAAGAATTTAATAATAATTAAGTTAGGTATTTTCAGAGTTATGTGAAAGAAAGAAGACTCAGGTTCTAGTGCCCGATCTCAATCGACATTTCGTCCGACTCCGATCCCAATGAACATTTGTGCGTTAGAAGATCTTTTTTCTATTTTTTCGTATATCTCTCCCAACAATTTTGTGCATCGAGAGATCCTCATTTCTAGTAGTGAATGAAAGTTGATGATTGATCTGAACTTTTCTATATTTACAAAGTGTATTACATTCTACCATATTTGTTAATCTTTTGGGGTTGATTGTTGCACTTGTCGTTGTCCTATGCTTGGGTATTTTTTATTTTATATCACACACACAATATATATATTATTGTCAAATCATTCACTTTTGTCTTGTGGGTGAATGAGGGTTGAATTTAAGAACAAGGTAATGGTAAAAAATAACAAAATGGATCAACTACTTAGACATTATGACAAAATACAAAATGAAGTGTAATAAATTTTTGTCAACTAGTGATTACAAAATAAATTACATATTGTAATTTTGAAATTTAAAGACTAAAACAATACATAAATTTAATATTAAAAATTTATGATTCTAAATTAAACTAATATATGAAAGTTAAGAAATATAATAAATAAGTCTTGCATAATAATAATAATAAATAAATAAAAACTTAATAAACTTTTTTTAAAAATGATATAAGAAAGGAAAGGTAAAATATAATTATGAAATATAATAAATAATAATCACATAAATGTAATATTAAAAAAGGATTTTTCAAAAAATATAATAAAACGATAAAATATTTACAATGTATAGAACAATTTCGAAAACGAAAAAACTCCACAGGCACACAATGCAAAATTGAAAAGATGTATCGGTCAACGTGGTTAATTGGTGACACGTGTGTGCATAATTCTTCTTCTAAACGATCATGATACATAATCGTGTAGACAATGACACGCGATCGTTTAGGCAATGGTAGACAATGTAGGTAGTATCAACACTGGTCACACGAGCGTGTGTCATTCTTCTTCTAAATAATCGTGAACCAATATCGTTTAGATATGGGTACACGATCGCGTACTAAAAGCTAAATGATCTTGCTTCATGATTGTGTGCCAAGATCTTTTATATTTTGTAGAAGATTTTGAACCAAGATCGTTTAGATATTGGTGCATGATTGTGAATTAAGAACTAAACAATCGTATTATAAAATCTAAACGATCTTGGTTTACGACCATGTACCAAAATCTTTTATACTTGGTACAAGATCTTGTATCATGATCGTTTAGATTTTGTATATTATCGTTTGCCAAGAGCTCAACGATTTTGTACCAAAAGCTAAACGATCGTATACCAAAATTTAAACAATTTTTGTTCAAGATCGTGTACCAATATCTTGTATATTTGATACATGATATTGAACCAAGATCGTTTAAATCTTGATATATGATCATTTAGATGTGAAAGAGGAAATAGATGAGAGATATGAAGTTTGTTTTCCAAGTGGGAATTTGAAGAAGTGAAAAAGTTTTGTAGTTGGTTATATTTATGAGAATTTTTCTATTAAAAAATATGAAATGTGATAAATAAAAAACAATAGTAAAAGAAAAGAAGGGCTCGAGATATAAAAGAAATTATATTTAAAAAAAGAAAAAACTCAAGGGTTGGAAATAAGTTTAGATGAGATGACCAAAGCATTATGAAGAGAGCTGGTGAAGTTTGTGTACAAAATGGAGCAAATGAATATAAATAAAAACAAGGGAAGAAAGTAATTTTGAAAGTTCTACAGATTTGGCCCTATTTCTAATAAAATTTCTTAACATTTAAAAACAAGAAACAGAAACCGAAATCGAAAAAACAAAAAAGAAAACAAAACAAGAAAACCAAACTTAAGTTATAAACTTAAATTAAAATTTTGGTTAGGAGTGGTTTTTAGTTTAAATATTTTTAAATTCAAAGCATCAACTAAATACTGATTATAAATGGTTTGTGTGGATGGTGTGGCCACACATCTTTATGAAAATCTTGAGCGTACTCTAGCCCAACCCAAAGACAATGGGCCCATAAGAAAATACTGCGGACTTTAAAATGGGCCGTGAATGTCAAACAATCTCTTCCATCCTCACTGGGCTTCCGTTTCCCTCTCTTCAATATCTTCTCTTCACTTCTTAACATATCTGCATGGGCCAGTAAACAAAATTTTAAAAAAGTAATGTATATTGTTATGATGCATCCACAAACTTATGGGATGAGGAAACGGTATGAATCAATAAAATGGCGCCAACTTGATTGTCTATCTTATTTGTTTCTTATAATTTTAAGTTTGTATTGAACCTTTGTTTTTTTCTTTTTCTTTTTCTTTTTTATTCTTAGTAATATCTAACATTATTTCATTTTTAATTGCTTTAGGAATGTATTCTTACGTTTTATCTTATTCTTTTTTATTATTTTAAATTCAAACTAAACCAATTTGATTGAAATTTATGTTATTTTATATATTTTTTAATATAATTTGAGGATATAATTAAGTGATGGGTCTAATCAAAGTTGAAGTGTCAACATATTTTCATCATGCAAGGATTCCTATAAATAGGCAACTTCAAATAAGGATTTCTCACAACTCATTTGAGAAAAATCTCTCAAATTGGTCTTAAATGCTCATAAATTTTATCTACTTTATGAGAGAGGATTGTTGTTTTAGATTCAAGAAGATTGGCGTTTGGATTAAGGTTAGACGAGAAGGCCATTTTCCAGAAGAATCTGAGCGAAGTGCATTCACTGAGGGCTATAGAACTCATTTCTTAGAATTTTGCATAAAAAATTGAAGGTAAGAAAGTTAATTAATTTTAAACAACTTTGTAGAAGAAAGTTTTGTCAAAATAGTTATGGATTGTAAGTTATGGTTTTTTTCAAAGTTGAGTCATGATTCTAGATGAAAAACAGTGTTATGGGGAGTGGCCGAGTGACTTGCATGTGTGGATGAGATGGCCGTAAACTTTTATTATATAGGTTATTTTGAGTCTTTTTAACGAACATGACGAGGCCACCGCATAGCCGAGCGGCAAGGGGATGCGCTCATACTGCACCCATAACCTTGCGTTAGGAGGTTAGTGTGTAAGGTGTGTGAAGAGCATAACGTGCACAAGGCACACGATGGGCACACTGGGTAGGCAACAAGGACGTGTGTGACATCCCCCACCCTTGAGGTTAGCACGTGCCGCACGATTCACCTCAGCGAGGTTAGCACGCAGTAAGACCCCAAGCCATGCGCGTGCGGCTAGCCCCATCCACCATGTCAGTGGGCACCCTTAGGCTGTTTTAAGTTGTGATATTTTTGGAAAATTTTAGGAGAAATTTTTAATACTTTCAAGTTCAAAGGTTTAAATAAGGAATAAATGTAAATTTTCATATCAAAGAAGCTTAAGAGGATTCTCACGACCAAGGCTCTATTCAAGTGTTGTGAGTAGGGGTGTAAGAATATGGGTTGAACCCGAATAACCCGAACTAACCAACCCATATTATAAGGGTTGGGTTGGGTTAAAAAAATGATTTTTTTAGGTTGGGTTTGGTCTCGAGTTGGAGGGTTGAAAAATCCAGTTCAACCCAACCTAACCCGAATTAATATAATATATTTATACTATTTATTTAATAAAATAAAATCTAAAAATTAGGTCTTCCTCCCTCCTCAATCTTCATCCCCTCACGCCCCACTCACCTTTCTTCACTATGTTTGATTCTTCTCTTCCATCTCACCTCAGTCTTCCGTCTTCTCCCTCTTCTATCTCTCCCTCACAATCACACCGCCCACCTCCGTATTCGTTAAAAAGTATATATATAAAAAAAAAACACAACCCGACAACCCAACCCAACTCAACCCATATTTTACGAGTTGAGTTGGGTTGAAAACTAAATTCGGGTTATTCAGGTTGTCAATCCATATAACCCGAAAATATGGGTTGGGTTGAAAATGTCTCCCAACCCAACCCAATTACACCCCTAGTTGTGAGTAACAAATTGTTTTAAACGTTATTTATTAAACTTGGTTTCAAGCTACACAGGCAATAGCTTGTGAGTAACAAAATGTTTAAATGCTATTTACTAAACATGATTTCAAGCTTTGAATGATTTATAAAGCATGATTTATGATAAATGTTTATGAATTGATGTTCAAGTTATATCATGTTTGAATGATTTCATGATCAAGTTCAAGGAAAATATTTCAATGTTTTCAAATGTTTTCTCTATGCCCACATATTTCATGAGACCTCTTGTATACATTATGGTTAACTTCATACTGATGATAGCGTTGACGAACCTATAGTTTATGGGCCATTAGGAGGGGTATATTTTTATGCCTTAAAGGAAGGGGATAGCTTCCCAACGACTGTTCCGTCTTCGGACGAAGGGGTAAATATTGCCCGTGGCTATGGAACATTGTCTTACAAAAGTTATGCAAATGATTCAAGTTTCATGTTATGTAATGATTTTTTATTGACAAATGTATTTAAGTTTCAATTTTATATTAAACTGTTTATGAAATTTTTTTTTCTAAATTCGTTGCTCACTAAGTTTTTCAACTTACTCTTTCAAAATATTTTCCCACTTTCTAGCTACAAACTATGAAATCTCCAAGTGCTGAACTTACTGTTGTCAAGTCAACTTAGTTTTTAATCATAAAACAAATTATTTTACTTAAAGTATTACTCTATTTACCGAAAAGTTTATACTCTCGTGTTTTATATATTTTGGTATTTATAAAAGGCAATTTAGATGGGTTACACTACGGTTTCAAAGTATTTTTAAGTTGAAAAAATTTTGTTAGCAATTTTTTTAATGTTTCATGTATTCATGTCAAGGGTCGATTGAAGTTAACTTCAGAGGTGAATGGCTTCAACTGACATCACACCACATATTGGGATGAGTAAGCAAGTGCTATGGGTGGGGTGTGACAGTTTATTAGATTCAAGACTATAATATTCAATTTTACTAATAAGTCCTTGATAACTACTTTATTGATTAAATATGATTTTAAATTACAAACTTCGAGTTTTATGACATAAAATCCAGAATAAAATATAGCAAAAAATTGAAACTATTTATAAAATATAGCCAAATTTTAAATGAGATAGATTTTTCTATATTTTGTAAATAGTTTTATTTTTGAAAAATTATATCAAATGACAAAAACATTTAGAAAAAAAATAGCCTATGACACCTATTTTTTACATATTGCGAACATGAAAAATATGATAAGTGATTAGTGATATTAGACCGCTATCAAACAACTATTAGAGGACTATTGAAGAGTTATTAGAGAATTATCGACGTTTAACTTTGCTACTTTTGCAATTTATAAAATGTAGTGACATTGGCTCTATTATCATAATTTTTTTTGCTATTTTTACAAGTGTCCCTTGATTTTTTATTTTTTTATTATTAGTTTTTTTCTTTTTGCTATCCATAAGAACTCCTCTAAAATAAATAATAAAATATGAAAATAAAGAAATTGTTCGAAAATCATCCACTTTCTCAAAAATTTATTAATTATATGTATCTCGCCAACGTGAGTTCAACTCAATTGGCATCTGTATGTTTTCGAGGACAAGAGATCTCGTATTCAATACTCCCTACCCCAAGTTGTACTTAATAAGACGTCTTCAAAAATAAAATTATGTGTATCTCGAACAAAATCTATCAAATATCATTATTTATAGATAATTTAGCAGGCATGAGTTGTATTAGATGAACATTAATTGGTTAATATCTTCAAGCCATATGGTAATGCAGATGGGATGTGGAGAGAGTGACATGTGGCATTTTGATACAAAATGTAATAGACATATTCTATTTAATAATATTTACAACAAAAATCTATATTTTCCGAAGATTTATTAGAACTTTTTTACAAAAAAAAAAAAAAATCTCATGTAAGATTTTGTTTCCTTTATAGAAATGAATAATAACAGGTAAGAAAATATTAATAAAATAAAAGTATAGAAATGTTAAATTACATCCACAAACTCATGGATGAGTATATATGCAATGGAATAAAATTATACTAACTTTATTATTGTGTAAATCAACCCCTTAAATGGATGTGCCAAAATCAACCAGTTGCTTTAAATTTTAAAAAATTGATATGCTACATCACATTTTTTGTGGTATATTAACAATAACATTACTTTTGTTCCTTTGACTTTTTCGTTTTTTTTAATATTAACTAGTTTGAATATTTATATTTATATTTTTTTATTTCCATAAATAACTAATTTTTGTATCAATGGTCATATTTTTTAAGTCATTTCTCACATTAATTAATAATGGAATTACAAATTATGGAACTAATTAAAAGTTGAAATGTGTTATAAATTGAAATTGAAAACATAAATATAAATGGTCCAATCTCGATGAATCTCCATAATATAAGATTATTACTATTCTACAAAGTGGTGTATTTGTTAATAAGAAAGTTTAAAATGAGAGAGTGATATCAAATTGTACAAGTCTAAAACACCTAGCATTATACATATTGATTACAGTTTCTTTTAGACAATAATTCACCCTCCTTAACTGTGGAGGAATATTAAAGCTTCTTCCAAGAGAAATGCAACTAAAAAAGAACCGATGAAGAAGATTTATATGTGAACTGTGAAGGAAATGGGAAATACTTTTATATATGTGAACTGTGAAGGAAATGGGAAATACAAAACTTGAGAAGGAAGCATGTCTCACGTGCCAAACCATTATCTTTTCATTACCAAACACATGACATTCTACTTCTTTCATTAAATCTATCTTCCCTTTTTGGTTGTTCATTTGGAATTCAAATTCAAAAACACTTTTCATTTTTTTTTAAATGACATCTATGATTTACATATATAACCTATCAAGCAAGTTTATTATCTACCACGCCTTAAGCAACATTTTGAATTATGAACTTAATTTTGGGGTTTCATAGCTTTAATCATTGCTTCTCCTTTTAACTAATCTTATTGGCAATAACTTTGATTGCATAATATGGGGGGGGATGAAGAAGAATGAAATTGGGGAATTGGGGAAAAGGGTTATAATGGGAAGTTGGGTAAGAAAGATAATAAATATGGCATATCCACACACATGAGAATTTAGGCCCCACAAAGCACATGGTATAATAAAAATGCTGGCAGATCACAAACAATTTGGGAGGCTATAATAATGAGTATATAAACATAACCAACTGTAACCAAAGCTTAAACATTACCCACTAAGTGAAAAAAAAAATAAAAAAAATCAAAAGGCCAATAAAACTGACAAAAACAATAACAAACAACATCACTACTTTCCTTTTTAACTTTTGTAATCTTCTTTAAGTTGTCTCTCTCATGGACTCGGAAGGGGAAAAAGAAAAAAGAAAATACAAAACCCAGAGTAAAAACATAGTGTAGTGACCAAACAATATTGCATCACAAAATGACTGTGGTAAGAGATGGAAAGATGAGTTAAACTTGATGGTAAAATAAACAGACCCAAAAATAAAAAGAGACAACGCTTCTGCACCTGCCCCTAAAATGGCATTTTCTTTTCAGCTGAAGCAGGCCGAGGTTGAGAGCAACCAACAGATGAACAACAATGGTGGAATGAAGGTTTTAAAAACAAGTTTGAAAAAAGAAAAAATATGTGTACTTGTTAAAATGGCTATTTGAATGAAGGGACAAAGGAGATGATGGATGAGAAATGATGGAAGTTTTTTGAAAATCAAACCGAAAGATGAGGAAAGGCTTTTTTTTGTCTATGGCTTTTTTAACATTTGGTGTTTGAAGTTAAAATGATGGAGGACACAAGTCCTAGCATGGATGGCCTCGGCGACAAGGGAGTGAACCTGCAGAAGAAGTGATGGAGCCAACCATGGAAGCAGATTTCGCTCCTAAGCTGGAAGCTCTGGCATAGCTTGCTGAAGCTCCAGCACCTGATGGAGTGAAATAGGCTCCATTCAGCAACATATCTCCTTCTGATCTCCAATTCCACCCCTTCCATTCGCTCTCTGGTGTTTCAACTCGCTTTGTCACCTGTATTGTATTGAATCGACATGATTTGTCAACTGCTATATCGAATATCAGAATCTAAATCTACGCTTGAGATGAGTTTGGGAAGAGTGTACCTCTTTGGCAAAACGGTTGGTTGGAGCAGCATATCTGTTTCCTTGACTATTGATGGTGGGATTTGCACTCCCACCAATGGCATACATCTCCCAGTGAGTGTAGTCATTGTTCACCACATGGAAATAGCCATGCCTACATCTATACATTATTGAAAATATGTGAGGTAAAATCTCAGTTAATAAACTCAAAACACAATTCAAACCATTGATACCTATTTATATTTACCTTGGCATTCTTTGAATGAGTCCTTCTCCAAAATGGTTATAAGCAATGGTGACTTGCATTTGCTTGTCCTTCGTGTAGGAATCACTGTGGCCTAGAAGCATCACCTGTTAAAGATGCAATTCCATCAGATAAATTTGTGTTTTCAATTTAATTCCATATAAGAAATGCCATAAAACGTGTACCTCATTATGATGAGTGAAGTGATTGTTGGAGATCGTGATTGCAGTTGAGCCCATAACAGCATCAACAAGTCCGTCAGCACAATTAGAGAGTGAATTGTGGTCAATCCATATATGGCTTGAACCAAAGATGGAAATGGCATCTCCATCAGCCATGGTTCTCCACCCAAAATGAGATGGAGAGCTTCTCACCATGGCATTCCCTGTGGGTTTGCAATCATGGATGTGTAGACCATGGATAATGATGTTAGTCACAAACTGGATTGTGATGCAAGCGCCATTAGCAATGTGTACATTTACCCCTCGAGCATCAATTGTCTTAAAACTGTTCATGATGAGTTCCTGTTTCAATCGAATCACCATATCCCTTTTGAACACGATCCAAAGAGGTTTCTCTTGAATAACAGCATGACGAAGAGTCCCTGGCTTCGGGTTCACCGGATCGTTGTCACTCGAATCAGTGACAACATAGAAACGGCCATCACGTCCACCAATAGCATTCCGCCCAAATCCAATGCCACATTCCGCAAGGCGTTTACGGTTACGGTGCCAATTGGAGTCACAACGCCAGCAGTCGTCAATGGGATTCCCTGTTCCACAGGAGAAGAATCCCAACTTCCTCCTTTCAGTGCTATTACGGATGCTCCTGCCATATAAAAAAGGGATCCTAATATGAACTCTCATTGAAATTGTAGTGAAACTTGATACAAGTACAAATCTCGAGGAAAAAATAGAAAGAAAAAACAGGATTTGTCGGGAACCTAATGACAGGGGAGACCGGTAGGGCTGATTTTTCATCCCAACGGCTACAAGAAAATGCCATACTACACGAACAGAACAAGACAAAACCATGCTGGCATTTTGACCATGAGGTCTCTTTCATTATAACGTCTAGAAATGCCCATCCTATGAATTTGTTATACAGACAAAAAACAAAGCCCACCATCCGCAATGTGTTCTATTTCATTACAACGAGCAAAAAATCCAATTCGACCCAAATTTCAATAAAAGTAATTTCTCTATAGTCTAATGATGACTTCCTTAAACAAGATTTGAGCATGTAATGATAACCCAGATTTGTAAAAAAAATCATAAATTCGAGTATGGAAGCAATAAAAGAAAAAGACCCACATCTCAACAGAAGCAGCAATCTCATCAGGATTATCCACAGCATGTTCATTGTTGAGTTCTTGCTCCACATCATAATTCTCCACCCTGAAAACAGAAACACCCAATAAAGTGACAAAGGCCATCTGTTAAAACACACTGAACAGATATGTGAGTGTAGAAGCGCGTGAATATCAGTGGGCGCGTGAGGAATGAAAATGAAATGAAGAAGTTAATGGCTCGACGCTCAAGGTGGGTGCGGAAGAGATCTCTTACGCCCCTTACCGTACTGTCGTTCTGTCAGGAAGAAGAAAACCGTTTGAAAAAGTGCTTTTGTTTAGAGAGAGAAATTAGAGGCGGAACGATTGGTCGGCACGAGATGGGGAAAATGAGAAACGACCGCCTAAAGAATTAAAAAGAAAAAAAGATAAAGAAAATTGTCCTTTTATTCCTAGGGGCAAGATGACTGAAATACCCCGGAATTTTATCGAACAATCTGGGGAAATTAAGACCCTCTTGGGGTAATTACGGAAATAAACTGTGGTATTTATTTCACTGGAGCAGAGGGAGTAACTGTTAACGGAACAAACGGTCCAGATCAAGGATCCCGATCTCAACGGTTGAGATCGTTACCTACAGTTGGATCATCACACCACACGGATCCGAGGAGAATCCAACGGTTCTGATTAGCATGATGGGTAAAACGCACGGCCGAGATCGTTTTGTTCGGTACAGAATTTCACCTCTTTTTATTTAGTTGAGTTTAGTGAAACGAACACTGACCTAGTCGCCATTGATGAGTTGCTGGAGCTCTGAAACTCCGCCGCTGACACAGTCCTGATTTTTAAAAAATAATAAGAGAGGAATAAAAAACATAATCACCGCAGTTCGCGTTTCGAATTTAGAGATTCTCGCGTTATTCCTCGTTTCTTTTCTTCCAAAATTGTTGAACTTAAGGACTCCATTAAAGGCTTTACTTCTTCTCTATAACGTTTCTATATTGCTACATTGATCCAAAATCATATGAAAAAACAGTAAATCATACACTCACAATTCCACATTGAACATTCAAGATTCTCCCAATCGAAAAGAAGTTCGGTACTATGCGAAGCTTGCATTTACTACTCGTAAGCAGAAATTAACATAGTGTGGCTAGAATTAATTACCATATAAAACACATCTAATTGATTTCTAAGAGAGAAAAAGAAAACGAACCTAATTTTGGAGGTCTCTTCTTTGCGAACGAGAGCGATTGTTAGGAAAAACAGCAATGCAAGGGCAAAGAGAGACAGAGAAGACCATTTAGTAAGTGCCGCCATAACTGCTATCTCTCTCTCTCTCGTCAAAGAAAAAACAGCACGAAATGTAGAGAGAGAGAGAGATTATAGGAAGCAGAAGAAATATAGAGAGAAAAAAGGAAAGGGAAGAAGAAGAAGAAGAAGAGAGGAAAACGAGAAGTGGTGATGTCAGTGAAAGCTTTGGACAAAACGGACCTTTTATAGAACAAACCACCAACGGAAAGAAAAAAGGTAAGATAAAAATTGAAGATAATAACAAATCCCAAACATTCGTTTCAACCGACGTTAACGCCGTCAACTAACTTCTACGTTACATATATTATATGTATGTAAAAACAATAATAAAAATGCTGAAAATACTTCTAAAATATATATATAAAAAACAAATACATTTTAATAATAATAATAAACATTTATAGCTACGTATACATTTCTGTATAGTTTATTATATTGTTGATAAATGTTTATGTTCGTTATTGATAAAATTTATATTTTGTAATTATTTTGATTCATATTTTTTATATTTAAAAAAATATCTAATAAATAGATTAATTTTTCATAAATACAACGAAACATCGAAATATTTACAGTTGTATAATAGATTTGTTCTTCCTTTCCCTCTACTTTTTTTTGTAATTTTTTTTCTTTTCATCGACTTTCTTTTTCTCTTCTGTAATTTTTTGGAGTGTTATTTGGTTCAAGATCGTGTACCAAATATAAAATATCTTGAAATATTTTGTTTAAATTAGTACACGATTGTTTAGATTTGCATTTAGGCGTTTTTAGATGTGCATTTAGGCATTTAGATTCTTTGGTGATCGTGTAGATTTTGGTAGCTAAACAATTATGCACAAAAAATCTTGAAAAAAATTGATCAAATCTAAACAATCGTGTAGCCAGATTTAAAACGATAATGTACCAAATATATTAGCACAGTGGTTCATTAATCATGTGTTGACTTGAAAATTTTTTGTATTATTCATTGTGAGTTTGTGAGTTTTTTTCTATTTTCAAAATTGTTCTATATTTTTTTCGATTTTTTATATTTAAAAAAGAAATAGTAAGAAGTACCATATTTTAGATTTTTTTCAAAATATAAATGAGATAAATTGCAAAAATTATACTAAAAGTATAGTGGTTGTTTAGTCACCAAAATTGTATTTTATTATTATTATTATTTTGTATATACAATTCCTTTTATCTATTTTTTAAAATGTTATATGCATTAAAAAACGTGTTTAATTTCAAGAAATACAAGTGAAAATTTGAAAAACTTTTTATAGAAATTATTATAGATAGCAGCAAGAATGAAATTGGGTGAATTTTTCTATATTTTATAATAATTATAATAATTTGTTATTTTTTAACCTCAATTATTTTTCTCTCAATAAAATTGGGTGAGAAATAGTTGCAATGAGAAATATCTAATTATAAATTCAGTCCGCACCATCTCCAATTAGCCTTTGCAGTTTTAAGAAAATAATAATTAGTCTTTCAACTTTTTCAAATTATGCTTAACCATATTTTTAATTTCACAAACTTTCTAATAAATTTTGTGTTCATAATAAACATCAAGGAGAAAAAGACTAATTTAACCCTCTGTTTACTTCAAATGTCGAATTTATGGGTGGAATAAATCAGTCTTTTTAGTTTTTTTTTTTTTTGTTTTCTCTATTCATTTTATTGCCATTCAACTTTTCAAGTTTGGATTAATCTACCTTAACCTATTCGTGTTTACTGTAATATACAAAGTTACCCTTCAACAATTTCATTTTATTTTTAATTTTGTACCGTATACATTAAATTTTATAAAAAAAAAAACTCCTTTTACTAATTGTTTCAATTTAGTAGTTGTGTTTTACAGTTATTTTCACTTGATTTCATTTAAATTTAATTTTAACTTGACGAAATTAAAGTATTCCCACCTTAAATTTCCACTAGAGCAGTAAAGAAAGAAATCTCATGTAATTATTTCTAGAAAAAAATGGAAAAAAAATTAACATATATGAATAACAATGGTATAAATTAAACAGTTATTTATTTGATTGTTCTAGTTTTCTTTTATTCCCATTTCTTTTATGTAGTATGTAAAACTTTTGCATTAATAGTTTCAAAACAAAAACAATATATATGGTAAAAAATCTAAATTGACTAACTAATAAAAACTTTAGAATTTAAATGGATGGAATTATAAATTTTAGATTTTAGTTTTATACCACCTATATTTATTTAGTATAAACCAATATTTAAAATGTCACCGTCAACATAAATTAATTTATATATTTTAATTTTATGGAAATATAGGTAAAGTGTGATATTTCCAGAAAAAAAAATTAGAAAACAATCAAATTCATGAGTAGATATTGTACTGCACTATTTAAATTACATATAAAATGTGTTTCTTTTCCAATTTTGTACTATAGTAATGAAATTGTCCTTGATTCGTTATCAAATATATGAATATGTGATAGTGTTGATGAAAAGTAAGGAGTGTTAATAAAAATTTAACATCACAATTAAAAGAATATAATTCTTTTTAATTTTGAAAGTAATATATTTTCCACCCCTAACTATATTTAGTTTTTTAAATACAAAAAATGTATGACTTTTTTTTTTACTTTTAGCTTAGAATTAATGTTGGATAGTTCGTTGTATTGTGAGTGTTTTATGAATTTCAAATGTAATTCGATTTTTTAACCATTTTTATTTTTATTTTTTTCGAGATTTTTTAAACTATTTTTAATGTTTGATAAATCTAATTATCAATTAATTTAATAGAACCATTTTTCAAATTCTAACCACCCATAAGTAGTAGTTTTTAGATTCTAACTTTTCTAGAAATATGTTAATTTCATTTTTGTTGAATTCAAATCATATAAAGTTTTACAAATCTATATTTACAATAAATTATAAATTAATTATCAATGTGTTTTTAGAAAAAAATAATTAAAATAGTATGTCTACTTACAGATGTAGTGGTAGTTTATCTAACTACACATTAACTAATTTTTCTAATTTTAAATTACAATTTATCAAACACAAATTTACTTTATTTCACAACTTAAAGAGAAAACTAACCTAAGTTATTTTAACGACAACAGCTTACAAACACAGAGTACAAGAGTTTTAAAATATAATGTATATAAAAGAATTTAAACTAAACTGATGGAAGATAATAACTTTAGAATATATATTAGTTCATATATAAATTAACATATTATTAAAATAATACAAAAAAAAAACACTAAGTCTTTAAATTATTAATTTTTGATTACCTACGCAATTTTAATCTTGAAACAAAGCCAAAGAAACTTTTTAAAACTTTTATAAATTGGTTATTTGACAATGCACTTAACTTAAAAATATAATAAATAAAAATATTTTTTAATTATTGAAAACGTTGGCATTAATTATTTAATTTTGTGAAAGATAGATAAGATAAGGTAGATTAGATAGCTTTAAGAAAAAGAATATTTTATATTAATATAATTAAAATAATATAATCAGAAATTAAAAAAGAAAAGAAAAAAAAAGAAATTGGTTTTGTCTTGAACGTAATATGAAGCGGAGAGAATATTAGATGGTGGTGCGACGTGAGAGGAGAAGGAAATGAAAGACGTGGAATGGAAGGTACGGAATAGGGAGGGGGGAAACCGATGTCACGGTTTTCAGCTGATTTTGCGGTCAGTAAATATATATATATATTGATATATTTATAATAAAGTAAATATTTTTATAATTAAAATTTTAAGGGGTTGGTTGCTTGGACGTGTAAATCACAGTCACAGCCACCAATCACGCCTCTTCATTGGCCACTCAACTTGGTGGGTCACCTCTCTTCTTAACTTATCCTTTTTTTTTTCTTTTTTCTATCTTCATTCTAAAATATTCAATTCCATTCTAAATTTCTTCTTCCTAAAATCTGCCTATGATAGTGCAAAAGCTGAGTGTTTTTTAAGCTTAATCATTCATCTAAATTACTCCAATTATTATAAGCCTCAATTTCAGAGCGAAATTCTTACGCCTATCCCCGCCCTCACTTTTATTCTTACCATTTTTCTATTTAACATAGGTCCAAATTCAACCGTCACGCATTGAAGTTACTATAAAAGTGCAATGGTTAGATATGATATAATCAAAATATTAGAAATCATACTTTTGTAAATGTTGAGTTATCAATCACAAACATACTTTCAAATAGGTCATCATTCATATCAAAACCTTTAAAACTATGGTAAATGTGAAAATATTTTAACATATAGAAAAAAAGTTAAATTTAAATTGAAGAAAAATTACAATAGCTTTCAATTTTATATTTCTTTGCCTTTTTAGCCTCCAAGTGAAGAAGGGGTGTGTGCGATAACCTATCTTTTTAGTCAATAAATTTGGTAGTATAGATATTCAATACGTATAACATTTTGAGTTAGAAAAATATTAGTTTGAAAAATAAGAGTATATGGTGAGAGAGAGTCTTTTAGAATAATTATTTCTAAGTTAAAATAATAAAAAACAAAAAAAATATTTGTCACGTTTTAAACTTTATTTAAAAAGGTATATATATATATTTAAAGGATTAATGGGAGACATGTTATTAGAAACAAAAAGTCTAAAAAGAATATATATTTTGAAAATTTGTGATAAGTACATATCTTTCAAAGTTTATGAAGTAAAATATAGTAATTTTTTCTAATTTATTTACTCTCTATGGATGGCCTCATTTGCAAGGTTGCAAATATTCTAAGATGTCAAATCTTACAAAAACATAAACGACTACGATATTAGTTCTTTTCATGAAACAAATCTATCAAAAGAGTTGAAACCTTTGAGACAAGGATGGATGAAAATGACATTCTTAGCTATTCTATTCTATTTTAGTCAATCTTTTGTTTATTAATTAGTTTATATTAAATTTAATCTTTCACTTTCAATTAAAACTATAAAGTTATGATCACATACCCTTTTCTAGTCGATGTGAAACAATTTTTTTCAATAAAGCACCCGAGTTCATTAAATATTATTGATTTTATTATTAGTTTTGTCTTAATAACCTAAATCCAATAAACTAACATCCTGAGATGTTTGATGGTTTTGAACAATATGTAGGTCTGCAGGGATTAATGTTCGAGATACAACTTAAAGGGTTTATAGTATAGGAATAAGGTTGGATATCTTATTTTCGTAACACTGTCGATACGACTCACTTTGTATTTGATACAAACACAATGATCCAACGTGTTCGTGTAGGTGACACGTGAGTGAGGGTATCCTATGTAATGAGTTTGCATAAGACTGGACCACAAAAGAGTAACTAGTATATGTAAATTTGTTAACTAGTTAGGTTTCTATTTCCTTAAGATGACCTAAATAACTTAACCTTAATCATGAGTGTATTATGAGCTCCTGTTCGCGAGAGATTATTCTTTGATTTGTACGGGTGAGAGTGGCCAGATTGCTGACTCAATATGCTTATTATTTTTGGGACAAGATTGAGTGAGGAACTAGGAACATAATCACACAAGATGGAATTCACTTCTTTTCAACTTTAAGGTAAGTAGATGAGTGTTTCCTTAAATTGTGTCTCTGGGAATTGAATAAAAGGATCCTACACTCTCTATAGCATGAGAGAAGTTTTTATTTATTGGTTGGACCATAAACAAGTTGTTCATTAGAGGAATATTGGTATTTAAGGGCTCGAAGTAACCCACGGGTAAAACGATAATTTGCCCAACTGGTGTTACGAACACTTGTGAATGACCAATTTATTGTTATTGGTCTATGTCCATGAACACATAAATATATCTATTGTGAGCAGAGTTCAAGTGTGAGTCTTTAGTGGAGTGTACACAGTTAATGAATATTGATTAATGTGGTTAATGAGTTTAGTCAATTGATTTCATATTGCTGTAACTTCTAATCTATAGGTTTATTAAGTCACCTTCCTAGCTCGTAAGGGTAATGAGATTTATTTGTATTGGTTGTAATTTGAAATGTTCAGATTTACTTTGAAAATTAATATAATATATGGTGATACATTATAGTATAAAGTTTACATTTTAATTAAATTTTATTATATATATTTAATTTTGGGTTATGAGAAATTTATATTTGAATATGATTCAAATTTGGATTAAATAAAATATAAGATATTTAATTTAGAAATTAAATATTTGAAGAATTAATTAAAAGTTTGGTTTAGTTAAAGGGAAATTTTTAAATATAGTAGATTTTACAACCTGAAGCAAATTTTATCATTGATAGTCTTTGGTATGCTATAATGATAGAACGTGATAGAATCGAAAATTTTGCTATAGCTTGTAAATATTTTAAATATTTTGCTAATTTTAAAAATGCTCCATAATTAAATTTGATTTAGTTAAATTAATTAAATTAAAATTATATGTTATGCTACAAATATTCACGTAAATGTGATTTAATTGAAATACTAATGAAATATGATTTATTTAATTATTAATTTAATTTAATTTAGTTTATTTATTTATTTTAAAATTAATAGTTTGAAAATAAGGGAGATATTAGTACGAATACATCATTATTTTGGGATTTATACGTAATAATAATTTTCTCAAATTTTCTCTTAGTAAAAAAAATTCATTCCAGTTTTTGGTTCCCACGAGCCAAAATCTATTATCGGATAATAGAGAAGTTTTCAAGTAGTAGTGCCTCAAGTTTGGTGATTAGCAGATCCAAAGTCATCAATCAAAGTATGTTTTTATTATCTGTATTTATATTTTTTTATAAAGCATGCTTAGCCATAGAATTTAATTATTTTTTCCAATGTATTTGGTATTTTTAAGATCCCAATTAAATTGAGTTCTCTCTAAAATTTTATAACCTCTCCAATATTGATTAAAATATGTGTCTTTGGTTTCTAAGTTTCTAAAATATAATTTTCTAGATCCATATTTCTAATAATAGATTTATAGGACCGAGAAGTTTATATATATATATATATATATATAAATAATTATATGACATATTAAATGAAAAATAAGTTAAATAAACAATTATATAGAGGATATTTAACCAAATGGTTTAAAAGGTAGATTAGAAAATCAAATGCCCATATTTTTTTTAAAGAAAACAAGACTAAAAGGCATATATTTTGAAAACTAAGGTATCAACTTAACATGTATCTTTCTAAACTCGAGGACTAAGTTGGTGAATTTTTCATCTCATATACAGATATATTTCTTAAATCACATATTGACCTAAAAGTTTAAATTGATGGATAAAAGTAAAATTATTTATATGTCGTAGCACATTTTTAGACCACCTTTTAGATATCATTTTAAATACTAACAGGGTCGGCATTTGCCACATTAGAAATATTTGAAGATGTCAAATCTTAAAAAACAAATTACTACACTTTTGTTCATGGAACAAATGGATGAAAAGCGTTGAAAGGTTTGAGAGAAAGGATTGATGAAAATGACATTCTTAATTATTCTATTTTTGTCATCATTTATTAATTAGTTTCTAAATATTCTCATCTTTCATATAGGGATTGACGTACATTTTTCTTTTACTATTATTTTTTAATGAAATTGCAGAATAATGATAATAGTTATAATATATTGGATTTCCAAAAGCTCAGTCTAATGTTTACTATAGTGATTTTTTTTTTTAAAAAAAGAAATACAAAAGTTCTAGCCATGTAAAAGAAATCATAGGTAGTAAAAAAAGGAACAAAGTTCATATTATGTTAACTTTTTACATATTAATTAAAGTAATTTACGTAAATGTAACGAAGTTAAAAGATATTTACGATCTATATAACAAAAAATAAAATTTTATAAAATCAGTATTTTTATAATTTTTAGATTTATTATTGAATATTACGTTCATCGTTTTTCTTTCTTCTTCTTCCTTACTTGTGATTTCTTTTCTTCCATATTTTTTCATCTCCTTTGGTGGATTTTCATATTTTTAAACGATTTATTTATTTTGTTTAAATCTCTGGTTTCTTCTTCGTTCTTCTTCATCTTTTTCATATTTGAAAATATCAAAATCATTTTATATCCTTTTAAATTATCAACACAATTGTTTACCATGTTCAACCCGATAGTTTAAATTTAAAGCTTTTTTTTCTCCATTGTTTAAAATGAACTACACGATCGTGTTGACATAATCTAAATGAACGCTAGCTTATCATAGTTAACACGATTGTTATATTTTTTAATAATTATTTGCATTGGACTGCACGATTGTTTATTGTAATCAACATGATCGTTTTTCATGACATAAACGATCGTAAATCATTTATTTAGACTGTAGTACACGATTGTTTCGAAGAATTTTACTTGTGTGCGTGTGACCGATTAATTGCATGTTGTTTGCGATATTTTTATATTTTTCATTGTAAGCCTGTTAGCTTTTTTTTTTTTTTTCGTTCT
The DNA here is from genome assembly GCF_000004075.3 of Cucumis sativus. Taxonomy (NCBI): domain Eukaryota; kingdom Viridiplantae; phylum Streptophyta; class Magnoliopsida; order Cucurbitales; family Cucurbitaceae; genus Cucumis; species Cucumis sativus. The sequence continues at coordinate 9,508,177 of NC_026656.2, forward strand.
TGAAATTGTTTTATATAGTATAATATTTTACCACAAAAAGCCTCTGTCAATTAAAATTTGAAAATAGATTAAAGTACTATTTCATTTATTTCATGTCGTGTATTTAAAAGATTTATTATATTTCATCCTTTAAACATTTAAATTCCAATAAACACTATATGTTAATATAATTTTCAAACTTTTACAATATGATCTCTTTTTTTCTAATTTTATTTTCTGAGAAAACCAATAACAATAAACGGCTTAATTTTAGGAATTTATGTTAGAATGTATATATATATGATAAGAAAAAGTTAAAATTTTGTTAGTCCTTATTTGTTTAGAATTTAATTAAATTATGAGAATACTTTCTCAACTTACAAAGACTAATTCTACCTTTTAAAATAAAGGTATCTATATTCTATTAGGAAATAATTAGAAACCCTAATAAATAATTGATTTGCAATAACATTGAAAATACTTCCTTTTATTTTTATTATAGATAATTTTAATCACAAAAATGATTTCTTTCACGACTAACTTCAAATAATAGAGATAAATTAGTTGAGTTCCATTATAAGTGTTTTGTCCAAAAGCTAACATTTTTCTTTAATTTTATTTTGGCAATTTGAAATGAATAGATTTTGAAAATTGCAAATAGTAATCATTGTCAATGTGTGATCAATGGCTAATTAATGGTTCGTATGTTTGATAAAACTTTGTAGTTGTTGATAAGATAAGATGAGAACAATTCTAATTTATTTTAAAATAAAGTTAAACCAAAATTATTTTAATTTGAAAAAATTTTAAAACTCATTACTATATATTTTGAATGTGTATTGGAACATGAAAATATTGAATTATTATCATTCTTTATAGAAATATTCTTTATAGAAATACAGTTGCAATAATTACACTCTCAAACTTTCAATCACAATAGTTTTGAGCCTCTAAACTTTTCAAAGTGTTAAAATTAGACTATCACGTAAATAATAATTGTAAAAATTAAACCTACAAATAATATAAATTGAAACTTCAAACATATATAATAAGTACAATTTATATAATTATGTATATTTGAAGGTTTAATTTGCGACTATTCTATCATCTTAACTTAAAAGTGATTTTTGTAATTTGTTCATTTTTTAACATATAAGTTAATTAGAATGAGACTAAACAATTTACACATATCTAAGGCCTTTATAAAAACCCTTTTAAGAGGCAAAAGGATTGGTTTTTTTAGTAGTGTTGTTAAGATTTAAGACAAATTTTGTAATGAAAATCATAAAATAAAGTAAAAATCTTAAAAATTCAATAATTATCAAATAAAGTTTTAATTTTGGTTTTGCCTACTCTCAAACGAAGCTTTATAGCTTTTTATTAAAAGTAGTATACATTAAAAAACAATAAAGACTAAGCTTAACTCAACTAGCATATATATGTATTTGAAGACACAAGATTTGATGTTCATCATTTTGATCGTAAGTTGTAGTAGAAAATAAAATAAAGGAGAGGAAATAAGGACAACAAATGGAAAGCAAATGCCATAATGGAAAATGCAAAGGAAAGCAAACAAGAGGGCAACAAAACATCCAAAGAAAGAACAACCCAAGATAAAAAAAGAAAAAGAAAAAACAAGAATTGATTGAAAAAGCATATAAGGAAGATGAGGGGATGCAACGGACAGTTACGCTTCTACTAGATAATTAAGTAGAGAGAAGCAGATCATAACTTACTCTTAACACTCTTACCCAACCCCAACCCAACAAAACTTGCTACAACTCAGCCATTCAATCGGCTATTCTATGAAATGCAAAACCACACCCCACAATCAATGACCAAGCTGAGCATCAATTAGCCTACTCAATCAACTCCCACTTTAATATACATATTTGCCATGTAATGCACAAGGTAAACAATAAATAAAAAATTTATTCTATCCCTAAAGAACTTGTATTTTGTATTTTTATTTTAAATTTGTTTGATTTTAGTTGGGCAGGATATATAATGTTGCCATGCAACAATGAAGTGGCTCCAATCATAACAACATTGTCACGCCTCCCTTATAAAATCCCATTTAACCACACCTTCATTTACAATTTTACCCTCATCATCCTCTACTAAAAGCTCCACACAAACATCATCATCCCCTACCTTCTCTCCGACCTTTTGATTTCTCTGGGTCCCTATGTGCCAACCCTTTTCAATCTCTCCGTTTTCATTGGCTCGGTTACTTCAAGGCGGCCCCACACTCATTCCATTTTCGTTATTATTTATTTTTGGTTTTTAAATGGCTTCACGCATAAGCAACGGGATATCCATTGGAGACCGTGGAGGACAAATATTGACAACCTCTATTTCTCTACCTCAAATGTGTTTTCACAAACTCATTTTATTCCACATCTTTCTCCATCTATTATTTATTTCTAACTCAATCAAACTATTTATAAAATTCATTCATTCATAATTAGAATTGCGCCTTTTTATAATTTACCCCTTTATATATACTATCCATTTCCATAACCAATCTTTAATGACAATAATCATTTTTTAAAACAGAGAATATAATAGTTATAGTGATGTACTTGTTTATAGTATTTATTTGGGTTTATAAGATTTTCAAATGTTGCTATTAGATTATAAAATAAACTAAGCAAGAATGTACTGTTTATCATAATTAAATTTAGAACTAAGAAACAATTTTAGTAACTTCCTTGTATTAATTTTTCCCCTTTATAAGACATTAATACTATGCTTAATGATCTCTTTTATTCACTTTTTGTCTATGTGCCTTACCATCTTTAAGTTATTCAAGTGAACAATGTGTCTTTTAAGTTATAAAGAAACAAAAGTGATAATTTCTTTCAAATGCATTATTATTTCAAGCCCACACACACACACAATTTAATTCATTACATCTACTACTCCATAAATATTATTCTAAAACTTACCCTAAAAACATGTAACATGGACGACTTAATCTCACCAAAAATTATAATCATTAGTTATTCAATTTGGTTCTTGCTCTTATTCAATACAATTAGAATTGAATTCTACCATCTCAAAACTTTCAACTTCTTCATATTACTAAAGTGAGAGTTAAACTGTATATTAGAGAGAATTTATCACTTCTTTTTCTTTCTAATATCTTTTTCTAATATATGTAAGACATACAAGTTAACGTTTAAAATTATTATAATCACACAATAATTCATCCCTACTCAAACTAAAAGAGTACTCTTTTAAAGCATTGCATCACTAACACAACTAAGCTTCAAGATTGGAATGATTAGAAATCAAAGATATAAACGTCATTTATAGTATTTAGAGCTCATCACTTTCTTGAATATTTTAGATGTCGGACAAATATTCTTCCTAAGAAAATAAGAAAAGGCAGGTAAACTATACGTGTGAGCTAAATGGAAAAGAAAAAAAAGAGAGAGTAAAAGATGCATTTTGTAGGGCAAAGTTTAGTATCCGAAAATTTTGGCGGGTGTGTAAGTCTAAATTTCCATCTCTTCATAAGTTTCTTTTGCCGGAAAAAAGTGGGGAGGAGAAGGAAAAAAAAACAGAAGAAAAAATTACTCACCATTACTTTTTTACTTCCCTTTGACCAAAAGCCAAACACCTTATGTCCTCAACAAGTTTCCCTTTAATTATTGGACCACCGTGGGCCACCGTTGGCCACCGTGAAACATCGCCGGATCACCTAATTATAAAGAAAAAAATTAATTAAGTTGGTTCCTGTCAATCAATTCTAATTCAAGTCAAAGTCATTTATATTCAACAATTTGATTGGAACATGGTTTCTTTAATTTCAAGCCAAAAAGGTAAGACTAAAGTTTTGGGTATCACATTTTGTTATAATGTTTCATTTTAGTAACCCTAAGTTTTGAATAAAATAAAGAAATTCAAACCCTTTCAAAAGATGTATTGAATTTTACTCCCTCCATATGATAATTGCGCCTTTTTTTTTCTCACCTCCCCAATTCAACTCTATCTTCAAATTTCATTTCTTCTTTCAACCTCTTCAATGTACTTTATGATCATTAGGGTTTACATTTTTATTTTTCCTCATATAAGCTTTTAAGTGTATTGTTGTCAATTTTAGTTTAGTTTAAACTATATATCTAAAATAAATTTTGATTTTGAAATTGTTAAAAATATATGTTTGTCATCTCTAACATCTCACTACAAAACACATCTTTCTAATAATTCAAAATCAATTTAATGTTTGGTTTTACACAACTTTTTTAGGTCAACAATGGTAGAATGTGTCAATCACCTCCAAAATATTTTTAGTACAACAAATGTATGTACATGTGTGAGAAACTTATAATGGGTGGGTGAGTGACATTTGTTTGAACATGTATAAGTCAGTCATAGTTGTTAGATATGAGATTTTTATTTTTGTGCAAGTATATAGAATTGTGTATGTGTGTTGTTATAGTTGTCTGTTTGATACAAAACATTTGGTAACATTAAGTGCAAGATTATATTTTAGTTATGTACTCATGGTTTGGTTAGAAAATTAAGTTAGGTATTAAAAATTATGGCATGTTTTGAATTGATTTTTTAAGCATGTTTGTCTCTCACTCCCTACCAAACACTTCTAAGACAAATAATGCCTTGTAAGTTGTACAAAAGGAAAATACAATAGGTATATATATATATATATATATATTTACTTTGTGTTCATATGTTCATAATACATTATAATTACTCATAAAATTATCCTAACCTAATCATATGATAATTTTTTTAATGATTTACTTTCCATGGATTTTAGATAAAATTATAATTACCTAACCTCTCTCTTCGAAGACATGAAAAAGCAATAACATGAAGAAATGATTATTACAGCAAACTAGACATAAGTACTCTTATCATATAAGAGATCGAAAGAAAAAACTAAAAAACTAAAAGAACGAGACAAAAGGGTTTTTCTTTTGTATAACTATTGAGAATTATTGTTTTTTTAATTAAAATTTCAAAATTCCAACTTTAAATACGTCATAAGTGTTTGAAAATGGTTCAGTATAAGTTTGTTTGAATATGATTTTTGAGTTAATGCTATTTCATTTGGCTCCAAATACACTTTTCAATCGAATTGGATAGATTTTGTTTAAGGTTTTACTACTTTTGACAATGTCCCATTTTAAAATCAATCTTTTAAAGTGAATGTGTTATCGTAATAGGATAATTAATAAAAGTTTTTTACAAAAAAATAAATAAAAATACATTAATTAGTCAACAACACCCTTCATCAATCAACATTTATCTATATCAACAATCAAGAGGCACCATGTTCAAAATTCTTATCATTCTATATACTTAGAATATAAAGTATTTTCAAAATTTAATGGTGTTGGTAATTAAGTGTTTGGACAGTTTGGGTAAATGAACTTTAAAAGACAAGCTTCAAAGAACATCCAACTTAAAATGATATCTTAACAAAATAAGTTTATTTATACCCAACTCAATTAGTTTTCTAGCAATTTTCATAAAAATCAGGAAGAAATGAGGTTTTTTTTTTTTTTTTGTACATTTGTTTTCTTTTGTAACCAGTTTACTTTTTTTTAAAAAAAAAATTACGAAGGTATTGAAAATGAAAAAAAAAAATGCTTTAAAAAAATACATTTTGATTTTAAAAATGAGAACAAAATCAGTTCCAAATCATATATGTTTTTTTGTTTTTAATAAAAAAATTTGAAAAAGAAAAATCAAAACAAAAATTGGAATGATGACCTAAGCTTTCTTTTTTCTCAAATTATTTTCTTTGGCAACTTAAATATCTGTAAGTGTGTTTGATTAAATTTTTCAAGTATAATTTATAACATAATATTATTAATATCATTTTGTTACTTAACTTTTATGTTTTAAACCGTTTTTCTAAAAAATAGAAATATCATTTTATTATCCGTATTGATATTAAACCATCACCATTAAAAGTATCCATAAAAACATCAACATGTTGACAAAAAAATATTATAGTAAATAATATCAATATTAAAAAAAAAAAAAACAAAAACAGAAACAAATAAATTATCAAACATACAATTTATACACCAATATTTAAAATTTATATTAACTCTTATTAGGGGTGTAATAAAGTTGTGAGACATTTTCAATCAAACCCATATTTTTGGATTATATGAGTTGGTAACTCGAAAAATCTGAATTTAGTTTACAACCCATTCCAAACCAATCTGTAAATATATGAGTTGAATTGTCGGGTTTTTTTCGTTTAGGATTTAGGAAAATGGAGGTGGACAACACGATTGTAAGGGAGAAGACCAACCGTCGAAAATGGGAGGTGGACGACACGATTGTGAGGGAGAAGATAGAAGAATGAGATGAGACAACAGAGAAGAATTGAAGATAGTGAAAAGGATGAGCGACGAGTGCGACCTGAGGAAGACCTAGTTTATAAATTTTAGTTTATTTAATAAATAATATATATATATATATATATATACTATATTAATTTGGGTTGGAACCCTCCCACCCAATTCAACAAAACAAAAAAAATCCAATTATTTTAACTCAACACAGCACGTTTAAGCTAATCCAACTTAATGCTATTATATGAATGGGATAATTTAGATTATTCGGATTTAACCCATATTTTTATCAACTTTTATAATAAAAGAATTATAGTTCGAAAAAATAATTATGGATAGTAGAGGTACATACTAAATACAGACTTCCGAGTAACGGAACGTTCACATGGTTGTCATAGCCGTTAACTAAAATCCAAACCATCGCGATTTCTTAGAGAGAGAATGACCACGTGGCATCAAGTGGGTCCCCACGGTAGGAACGGAATTAATCTAACGGAAAGAATATTCTTGTTTTCTTTTGTTTATAAACTAATTTGTTCTTTTAACAGTGTACACTAAAGATAAGAATGCATGTGATCAAAGTATATATTTTTGATTTGATCAACAACCTTATTTTAATTCATGCCCTATACTCTTTTCAACCATTTCAATTTATTAATTCATCTTCACTTTAACCTTCTTTTTTCTTTATATAATGTTTGAGGATGAGAAATCCAATATCATTCCATTGTACTCATATTCGCTTATTTTGAATTAACTAAGACGTAGAGATAAATTAATCTCTTTTTCTTTTTAGTACAATAATTGTTAAGATAAGAATGAAACTTTCAACTTCTAAACAATAAAGTCGTGATAATTATCATCGACCTAAACTTAACTTCACAAATTGGCCAATCTCTTGATCGGTAAAACATTTATAGGTAGATATTAATATTATTTTGAACCCCTTTATTTGAAAGTTCCATTCATTCTCTTCATATATTTTTTCAAGTTCATACTACAATAAATATATATACCGTTTCTTACCTTAACTGACATCAACATATATTATCAAATTTAAGGTTAATATGGTCCTGAGCATTATTTAAAAAAAAAACAAATGAAAAGGAAAAGAAATGTAGGTTTTGTAAAACTCATTTAAATTCATAGACTATAGATCAATCAATAGAGTTTGAACTCATTTCTTTAAAGGAATTTTAAGGCATATTTAATTCAGGGTTTGTTTTTGTTCTTATATTATACTAAAAAATAAAAACAATAAAAACATGTTTGATATATCCCTTTGCGGAAACTATAACTTTAGAAACAATTGATGAAATTATTTATTTTAAAAACAATAAGATGCTGTCCTTTTTGTTCTCTAATTTTAATTTTGAAATAGATACACTTTTTCTCAAAAAAAAAAAAAAAAAAACAAAACAAAACAAAACCATGAAATTTTTAAAAATAACAAAATGAATAAAAAAAATTAAAAATTTCAAATTCTATATAGATACTAATTTTTCTTTCTTTCTTTTTTTATTTAATTTAATAGTTACAGTGTAGAAAATAAAACCCTAAACCACTAAAGTTATAATACCTTATAGTTACTAGGTTATGTTGAAATTGATTTGAGTAAAAATTATTTAATAGGTAAGTTTGGGTTATGACTTGACAAGTATAAGGTTTTCTTTAACTTATATATTTATATATAAGAAGTTTGAGAAGCAAGTTTGAGTGTATAGTTTTATGAAAAAAAAAAAAACAAGTCAAAACTATTCCTTTTTTTACTTTACAACTCTTATCTTATACTAATTCCTTCCCATCCCCTCTCTCTAATTTCTTAATTATATATATATTAATGTTATTCTTTTATTTATCTTACTTTAAATATACCATTTTGATCTCATTCCTCACTCACTATTTAAATATATTCTTCTCTTAATTTTACCCTTCCTTCATTTGTTCTCATCACACCCACTTGTTATTAAAACCCCAATTTAATTACAAGAGAATTGTTAATTACAAATTATACATTTATACTTTTGAAATTAGTGTCACAAATACTTTTCTAATATGACCACTTTGCCAACCAATACATCCAAATTTACATATGGATCCATGCAGATTGTTTCAATTTTTTTTTCTTAATGAAATGCACTTAAGTTTGTAAACTTGGTTTTTAATTTATAGTTTTAACAAAGTTACAATTTAATCCATAAGATTTAATTTCGATTATTTTGAATAGCGTGATATTAAATGTAGCTTCAATTTGATTTTTATGATTTTGGCTAAACTTTACACTAATAGAAGGATAAATTTTTTTAAAAAAAATGAAAGAAAAAAACCATTTTGATGCCGATCTATTTGAGGTTTTGCTCACAACTTTTTTTCTTTATTTTGCTATGACCAAAGCAAAAGGTGAACAAAATTCAAGTCAATGGTGCATTAAAGTTCCTACATATTAAAGGTATTTTGCATCACATTTTACCCACTTAACTAACCCTCTTATTTTCCTTTATTTTCTGCCTACCATTCAAACTTTACAATACATGGCTAATATAATTACCCAAATATAAGTTGTAAAGCAAAAGAGAAAAAAAGAAAAAAGAATAACAATCAACCAATCTAATCAATACAGGGATGACTTGCAAAGTTTAACTAAATAACAACCATTAGAATCTAAATTGTAAAAAAACTTGAACTAAATTGAAACTAATCAAATGAATAAAAGGTTAAGAATCAATTTTAGCTGTTGAGATTAGACAACTTGAAATGTACTCAAATATAAAACCAAAGCCTACATTTTAACCTAAATTTAAATAAATATAATTAAGAAACTAAAATTTATAATCTAATACTAATTAAATAATATTATCTATATGTAAAATTTATCATTATTAAGTATTAGAGAGGGGAATGACTTTTGATCTGGAAATGAAGTCCACACTAACAACTAATTAACTTTAATTACTTGAAAATTAAGTTTTTAATTAAGTGCAATTATGAGGAAAAGGTGGTGTGTGTTCATTAAATTCATCTCAATAATGAAACTGCATGCAGCTGCAATTGAATACTTCTTCATTTTAGTCAATTTTCATAGTCAATGCTCAATAATAATGATGCACATGAAAATTACTGATGGAACAAACACATAAACCCTCTCTCATTATTCATTATCTTAATGACAATTATTCAAACATTACCTATTTTAACTTCTTTTCTTTTCTATATTTCTGTGACAAATGAGGTGTAATTTGACTGGATTAAATTCATATGGTTATAATATATATAGATAGCTTAGGCAATCATTTTGTTTATTAATTTGCATTATTTCATTAATTTGGTAATATATATTAGGTCCAGTAAAATAAATTTTGAACCCATGTCATTTTAGATATAATTTGTAGTTTCAGTTTACGTTCAAAATCTTAATTAAGAATTTTTATGTTTATATGTATATCATAAATATCAAAACTGCTAGGTAGTCTCTAGACTCAAATTCAAGTCTCACATTTTACCTATTTTTATATATATATTTTGGATCCACGGCACCACATTCTAACTATAATTCTTCCTAAATAAATAGAAAAAATAGAATTTGGACTACTGGAATGAATGAGAAGCCACTACTCCTCATTTGAAGTCAATATTTATCTCTATTATACATTGGTTCTTTGGTATAAAAAAGTTTTATACACATTTGAAAAACTTTAATAGAGAAATTTAATTAATTAATTGTGAAAATTTTATGATTTTGATTAATGCAATAGCTTGATATTTTTGGCGTAAAAGAAAGAAAAAAGAAAAGCAAAAATCCCAAGTCTCATTTTGAGAAGTCCAAGATTTCGAAACAGATTTTGGGCCGCACTTCAAGTGGGCCAGTTCAGTAAAGACGAAAGGCATGAAATGGTACAAAAGGCCATCAGTGAAGCTTGTTCCGTTTGAATTTCACGGCCCAATGAATTGACTCTGGAATCAACCTACCGACGGTCAGAAACAACCCGCGATGGTTCAACCAAAATAAAAAGTGATTTATTAATATTAAGGGGAAGAAAAGGGTGAAACATAAGGGGAGTAAGAAGAGACGTGGTGAAAGAAAAAGAAAAAAGAAAAAAGAAAAAAGAAAAAAGAAAAAAGAAGAAGAGATGTAAGATAATATAATTAGGTGAACGATGAGGTAATAAAAGCAGGAAAATCAGAAATGTGATAAGGTTGTTGTTTAGTAGGGGCCGGAGGAGAAAAAAGAAAAAAAGAAAAAAAGAAAAAAAAGAAAGTTTGGGAGTGGGGAGTGTAGGGGTATGGAAGTGCACGTGGGAGAGAGGGTATGGAAAGTGAGAGGTAGGAAGGGAATTGGCGTTATTGGCAGGTGTTGGAAGGGAATAACTGGGAAGCCTCATGACCCCCACCTGACGTTGGTGAAGTCAAAAGACGGGAAGTTAGGGCAGGATTTGGATTTGAAAATAGGGTCAAATGGCTGCCCTAACTTGACCTGCCCCGACCTGCTTACGTGTGTCCTATGTTGGACTCCACGTGGGCAGATAGTGAAGTAAAGGGTCCCACGTGGTTGTTTCCACACCCATTTCTCATTTTGCATGCCACTGTTTCGGGGGTTATTGAGAATTGAGACATCAAAATTCGGCGCTTTATGCTCTGCTTCTCTCATCACTTCTTTTAATGACGTTCGCAACCATATTCTTCTTTTTACTTTTCTTTATATTACAATTTTAACCTTTCAATTTTAATACTATCAATTACATCCTAACTTTCCTAACTATTCCTTTTTCCTTCCTTCCTTCTCAAAATTATGTTTTTTTTTTCTTTTTTTATTTCATGTAATAATAGGTATACATAATTTTAATTTGTTCGGTAGCATTGTACTTAATTTTAGAAAATGAAAGATTTGGCATTATTTGAAAAATAGAAGCAAAATAAAAGGAAAAGTAATATTTAATGAGAAATGAGATGTTTAGGAAATTAGTGTCAGAGGAACTGAGCCTCATTTTCCAAAGCTATGGCATTTCCCTCTTCCATTTTGAATGAGATATGCTACAAACTACAAAAAAGATGAAAAAATAAAATTAAAAAAAAAAACTAAAAAAAACAAAAACTTAATATGCGTTGTTGGTACTTGATCCTCTCTAGCTCTTTTGTTTTTTTTCTTCCCACAGCTTTCTTTTTGACTAAGAACAATGTTGATTCTTTTAACCTCAATTACCAACACTTACAAGTTGGAGGGTTTCTTATTCACTCATTTTAGTTTTTAGATACTTCCCCCTTCTCAACTATGCATACTTACTAACAGAGGAAAATAAAATTTTGATTTGTACTTTTCATCGTTCCAATCAATTCTTTGCATATCTGACCTTTCATGAAAACAAAACTTTGATTTGTCAATCACTTAGTTATGTAAATTCGTAAATTGTTACAAATATAAAAGTATAAGGATCTACTTGTCGCATACTAAAATTTGTAAACTTATCTATACAAAGTTTAAAATATAAATACTAAATCATATCAAACTAACGTTAGGAGACTAAATAAAGTTTATGGATCAATAATGTTTTTTAGCCTAAATGTTTATTTAGTGTTTTAAGTAAAAACTAAACCGTAATTTAGATAGTGTATTTATGTTGTTTTCTTTTTGTAAAAATTTAAGATATTAATTCATGAAATGAACATTCTGATTGCTTTGTTAATTTTGTCGTTATGTAAGATGTTCAAAATATTTGGAGATTGATGCATGTGTATTCCTCGTCCCTGGTCCCATGTTGCCAACGGAGAAAAAAATTTCCCACTCCCTCCCCCATTCCCTGTATATTCGAGGATTTCCCGCGAGCTCCGACCGCACGGGTTAAATGGACATCTCTAGGTGTAAACGACGAAGAAACCTTAGAAGGTCCAATCGAGGAAGTTACATGGGTGGAGGCATATGCAGCTTGAGGTTCTTCTTAAAGATTTGGGAATCTTGGTCAGGGATGAAACAATTTATTTCTAACATGGTTTTCTAGATCTCTTAAGTTTTTTTTTCCCCAGTATCTTGGCATTTAAGCATTGAATTTGATTTGATTGTCTACTACTTCATTAGTTATTTATCATTCTATGTGAGACCCGTACTAGAAAAGACAAAATTTAACCAAGTGTTTGGAAGAAAACGTTATGACTGAAGTTTGCGATAAGAAGTAGGCGTTTGAAAACTCCTTACGAGATAAAAGAAGGTGAGGAAGCTTTTATCGTGGACTAAGTTTTCACAAACTAAAGGTTAGGTGAGAAGGAGTAAGGAAACTTCTGAAAAATTTCCTAAGTTTACTTAATGGGCCACGTGTAGAAAGTCTAAGTTAAGCATAATTAAATTAAACCTTAAGTTTTCACGTATACCATTAAGAGTAAGAGCTGATAACTGACAAGAGTTTAAAGGTGATTAAGCTGATTTATGATTAGTATAAATAGAGGTCTTCAACCAAATTTATGAGTATTGTTACTCTGAAATTCCGAAGAGAAAATTAAACTATTAGGGTATTGCTGAAGTAGGCTATGCGATAAGAAGAAGAGAAGCAACTAAAGTTTAAGTAACCAAGTGTTGTGAGTGTTTTCTTCAAAAGTATTTCATATGTTTGGAAGGTTTTCATTGAAGTCTTTTATTGATTTGAAATGATGATTTTAATATGAATGTTTCTAAAGAGATTTATATGAAAAGCTTATGCTATGTTTCTAAACATGTTTTATATGATATAAATGATTACAAAATAGTGTTCAAATTAATATTAATGAGCCGACTATTGTGTGCACATAAGGAGTCAAAGCAATCATGTAGAAAAGGATTGCATGGTGAAGTGAAGCTGGCAAATGTAGTAAACTGTTGTATTGTATTTAGTGATCTGAGTAACAAGGAATGAATAAGAATATTTTCGGATGCTATTGACGAAAATGACATAATAATAATCTAAACACGGGATTACGAGTCTTGGCGTTGGGAATCATTCATGTTCTTGGCGAAAGGATTGTGTGAGACTAATGTGTATTAGGATGTTATGTACAATGTTGAACTACGCGAATTGATATATTTATGTGATTTAATATATTTTATGAAATGATGTTTATGAAGGTGTTTCGTAAAATGGTCTTCTTAAGACCTCACTAAGTCTTTTAACTTATGTTTTAAAGTTTTCATTTTCAGGCTTTAGGCGTTAAAGGAAAATGAGAAAAGAGTGAGAAGCTTGCCTAACGAGAAGAGGCTACCAAGGTATTTAGTTTAAGTTTAAGTGTTGTTTATGTATTTTTGCTAAGTGTTGTACCCATTTGACTTAAGTAATAAAAGTTTAAGTTTTAGATTACTTCTCTTGTGTTAAGTGCTTGTTGCCTAAAGTACATTTTCTAAACTAAGTTAAAGAAGCTAGGCGATTAAGCAAAGCTTAAAATCCTTAAGCCGAGTATTTCTAGCATTTAATGCGTCATGGATACTCAAAGTCATACTGCGTCCCACGTAGTGAGTAAGTACGTGTGCAAGGTAGGGCGTGACATTCTCTGATTTCCTTTGGATGCTTGTCTTCTTATACATTGTTTTGTTCAATGAAATACTTTTTTATGCAGAGATGCAGACTTAATGTCAAGTTATAGCTCCATTTGTAAATTAAATGTATTTTCTTCATTAAGTGATGTGAGTGTTCTCTCAGATGGTAGATAGATTGGACGATGGAGCCATAGAAGTAGCACTTGGTCCACTTGATTATAAAGGACTCTAAAAGGTATGGTGCTTCTACACCACATCTTTCATAAAATTGAATGTTATAGTTAATTATGAACTTTAAAGTTTCGGACGACTGTGATTTTGATTTTAAACTATTTTTCAGATTGCTTATAGGAGCAAAATTATGAGACCGTGCTTTAATATTTATGGTTAGAAATTTTATAGTCAGTGATAGTGAAGTATATACCCTTTTTTAACGTGATTTTGCATTTATATCACCGACTTTTCTTTAAGTTTCAACTAAATTGTTAAGGAAAGAAACAAGATGCTCATTCATATTCTGTAAATTGTTAAGCTTTCCTAAGTCTCAACTAAATTGTCTATTCATTTTCTGTACACTACTTTGAGTTTTAACCACACACATATATTCAATTTGTAGTATGAAAGCAATGCACCTTTTGTGAGGTGGTCATATGGTAGTTTGCAACTGTTAGTTGGTAATGAAGTGCACTATGCAAAGGATGATCAAGCACACTTGTTTCTCCAGCATGGGAGGGTGATGTCTCAAGACTAATTAAAGTTTAAATTTAGATATGGTGCTATTACTTTTTTTTTTTTTTGTTGGAGTGCTTGATGTGATCAAGGCTCTGTATCTGCTCATACCAATTTTTGGATTTGAGATCGAGCATTGTCCTCAAGTATATAGAATATTGCTGAAATTTGTATCTTTTTTATGCTTAAGTATAACAGTTTACTTTGGTAGTTTATGTTTGAACTGCTTTGTACTTTCACATATTTGAGCATAATTGGAGGAGCTAATATTCTTTGTACTTTGTAGAGATGTTTTGATCATTTTTATATTTGGAGCATAGTATTTTTTATATTTACCTTTTTGGACTTGGGATGTGGATATGAATTGTGATAATCCATTCTTATTGTGCTTCCACAATTAAAAAAAAGGAAAAAAAAAGGCAATTCATCCTTGTTGCAAAAAATGACTAAGAAAATCTTCTTGCATTGTTTAGGCATGCAACTCAGCTTGTTTTCCCTTTCTAAGGTGGCTCCACATTTTCCAAGGAACAAATAACATGTCTCTTTTTCTTTTCTATTGGTGGAAATATACCTAATGAGAGAACAAATCATCTGTTTTGTACGTGTAGGGAATTTTGCAATCTCAAGGTAGGCTTATGAGGAACATGAGGTTCATTTCGTCATCCCTGGCATCAAATTCTCACTGCTTATTAACTGCTTTGGTTGATTCACGACATAAAAAGGTGTATAAGGTTAAAAAGTGCATAACAGACATTTGGTTTTGCAAATTTGATAGTAATAAGTGCCTCATGATTTCTCTAGGTGTCCCCAAAGGAAATAATATCTTAAGTTAGAGGTAAAAAGATATCTTTCCTCTAATCTTGGATTTTAAGTTTTCATTTAATTGATTGATATATTTAACTTTGGCAAATTCCTCAATGCCCACAATTTAATTTTGTGTAGGAATATCTAAAGAAACACGTAAAGTTCTCAAGAAGTACTTGCCCACTGATTTGTTATATACTAAGAAATTTTCTTTGATGAGTGGTTGCCTTTTTATTTATCACATGTTTGATGAGTTTAAACGTTGTTCCTCTTTTGCTATTGTCAAATTCATAGTAGCTACTATTTACAAGTCTAACTACAAATTCAATTATCTAGTCTACTATTATCTTTTCTTTTGTAAATCTCTTTTCTTTTCTTTTGCCAAGTATCCAAAGGTTGATATGGTCGTCATAATTCAGGTCACGAACATTGTCAACAATACAAGAAAAAGGGATATCTCCCGACGCACAAAATCGTCGGAGATAAACGAAAAAGCATCGGGAAAGGATCTCTCGGTGCATTAACGCTCATTGGGATCAGAGTCAGACAAAATGTGTCGGGAGTGGATCTCCCAACGCACAAGATTACAGTGTCGGGAGATGTGTGTAGGATATCCTGACGCTTAATCTTGTGCGTCGAGAGATCCCATATATATATATATTTTAAAAAATACTTTCCATTTAATAATTGATGATATTATGTATCCAGGAACAACCTTACCCAAAAAAAGGAAAAAATTAGGAATTATTATAACTTTCAAAAAATTCATTCTAAGTTTAAAATTGTAAAAAACTGAACTAGCCGTACCATTTTTACCTTGTAAGCTGAAGACAAAGCATGAACCAAAATGCAGATTCATCATAAAATCATAAAATAAAGAACAACCAATACAAAGTTAACAAAAAACAAACAAACAAATAAATTTATACCACCTTGGTTTGCCGTCACATGTTGTTTGCCTTTCCACGATTGGTGTCCTCTATCTCTTCTTCTCATATCCGTGAAGAAAGAGAGATCAAAAGAGAAAAAAACAAGGATAAAAAGGGGAAGGAGAAGGAAGAAGAGAAAAAAAAGAAGAAGAAAAGAAAAGAGAAGGAGAAAGGAGAAGGAATAAGAGAAGAAAAAGAAAAGAAAAAGAAAAGAGAAGGGAGGCCAACATGAGCTTAGCTCAATTGACAATGGTAAGTACTTGTGGGACATGAAGTCCCAAGTTCAAATCTCCACTTCTGTATTTATTACAATAATTTTTTTGTAAACTTTTTCGACGAAACTAGCTTTTTATTCCGATGTCCGTATTGTGTGTCAAAAAATACATATTTTCTTGTAGTGCGATATGGGCGCATACATCTCCCTTATTGAATACAACAATATCAAGGGTACGATTCTTTTATCCGAGCTCTATTTTGATTGTAGTTGACCAAATCTTTAATTAACTCTTAAACTTTTTGGAACTGTATCTTAGATTCTTGCATTGTACAGCTGAATGAGAAATTTTGTTTGTCTTTATTTTTTTCCCCTTAAAGTTAGTGTTGTTTTTATTGATGTAGTAGTCGTTTGGAGATGGTTTTAGAGTAAAAGATAGCTTCGATAAATGTTTATATATTTGGATTCTCGTGTGTTTGTATTTATGATAAGTGAATTTTGTATTTATGACATTATATGTGATTTTTGTACTTTGCAAACCTTTTACAAAGGTCTCCAAAGTGGTTGTTTATCATTTGGCACTTGTGGAAAATGAGGTATTTTACTGTCTCATCGATCTAATGTTTTTCATTTTGGATTTCCAACTTTTACATCTGAAGCTTGTTTCTTCAAATTGGAGGTAATAACAATATCCTTTTTATAACTGCTTCAAAATGAAGATGCAACACAAAATTTATTTTGTTTAGATGTGGGGTTGGCCACGAGTTATATAATGTTAGGAATAAGCTTTGCTAGCATGATAAGAAATGATGTTTACCTACAGCTGTTGATTGAGGAATTTAAAAAGTTATGAACTTTTGGTGTGCTTACTTATGATTCACTTACCAATAAGTTCTTTCATTCGTATGCAGCCTTGTTGTGGACAATTAATGACTTTCCGATGTATGGTGACTTATCTGGTTGGAGTACAAAAGACTATTAGGCATATTCCATATGCATGAGAGACAAATTGTCATTTAGGATGAGAGAAAAAATATCTTTTCTAGAACATCGACATTATCTTCCAAAAAACCACGTTTGACAGAAGTGAGCTACATGATGGAAAGGCATAGCGTAGGCCTCCTCTAGTGGTAATAAACGAACATGATATTTTAGAACAACTAGATTTGTTGCATTTTGCAATTATGAGTAATAATCTCTCACTGAAAGATAAGAAAAGAAAGCGAATTCTCAATTGGACTAAGAGAAGTATCTTTTTCGAACTTGCTTATTGATCCATACTACTATTATGTCATAAATTGGATGTAATGCATATTGAAAAAAATGTTTGTGGCAACTTGGTTGGTGCAGTGTTGAATATTGAAGGAAAAATGAAAGATACCACGAATGCTCGATTTGATCTATGAGAATTGAAAATAAGAATGATTTTACACCAAATAGAAGTCGATAACAGACTTGTGAAGCCACATGCAACGTACACATTGACTAATAGCCAGCAAGTTGCATTTTTCAAGTTTTTAAAATTAGTTAAGTTTTCCGATGAAATCGTTTTTAATATTTCACGATGTGTGAATGATAAAAGACGTAAAAATATCAGGTCTTAAAACACACAACTTATTCATTTTGCTACATCAACTTCTCCCTACTGTTATTGAATTATGTGAATTTTTTGTGACTTGTGCGCAACATCAATCCCGAATATGTGATTTGGATTAATTGCAATCAGATATCATAATCATACTTTGTAAATTAGAAAGAATGTTCCTACCTGCCTTCTTCGACATAATGATACACCTTGTTGTTCACCTATCATATGAAATCATAGTGCTGGTCCGATTAGTTACGGTTGGATATATCTCATTAAAAGAAGTCTATGCACATTAAAAGAATTTGTTCGAAATAAAGCACGTTCTAAAGGGTCTATTGTAGAAACATAAGTGAAGAATGAATCAAAAACTTTTTGTTCAAGATATCTAAGTGTGATTGAAACTTGATTCACTAAAGATGAACGAAACGATGATAGTATTTCTTATGATGAGGTAATTGCTGAGTTTGTAGTGTTCGTGCAGAAAGTACAACCATTAAGAGTGTAGTTTACGAACTCTATCGCATAAAGAGAAATGACTCGCACATTGGTAATCCACAACAATGTAGATGAAAAGGCAGGCTACTGCAAGTACACCTTTTCAACTTTATACTTCATTAGCTGTTTTAATTCTTTGTTATTGTTGTTACACAAATTCAAAATTATCTACTTTAGAAAACACTTGAGGTTGATACATCGTCAAGCTCAAAGCACTTCTGACTTATATATAAGACATCAATGAGCGTTTTTTGATTGGTTAAGAGCTTAGGTATATATTGTACATGAATTTGAGAATTAATATATCTTATTTGAGAATTTATATATATTCATTTACATCAATTTCAGGTTCTAGAAATGCGTGAGAGAGAAAACCTTTCTCATGATTTCTTCTTACTTGGGATGAGACCTTCATATGAGATTCACTCTTACAATGGATGCATTTTGGTGGGGTATGATTTCACACTATAGAGCGTGATTTCTGATGCACTACACAAAATAGTGGAGTCACGGTAGTCGGTGAAAACACTGATAGTGGAAGTCAACAACAATTTCTACGGTGTTTTAAATAAAGTGTTGGACGTTCAATATCTGTTGGATTGATGTGTTTGACTTTTCAAGTGTAGAAGATTTGACACAGAAAATAATAAAAGTCATAGGACACGTGGAATTAGGCTACAAATCAATCAACACGTCGCATTTTTAGTTCACTATGGAATCAGTCACTCTCGCGATCCAGGCACATCAAGTCTTTTACCTTGAGGACCCAAAAAATGGTATCAATTGAAAGTTTTTTCAAGTTGTCCAAAATAAATATCTATAGGATGTGCTGAAAGTGGAATATGTTGAGTATGAATAATTGAATGTATTGAAAATTGTTGTCGAACATCATGTGGATGAGCACATTGAGGATGCCACTTTGTGCAAACCTGACATTGATTCTATAATGGAGGAAAGACCAATTGTGTGTCATGTCGTTGACGACTTCATAAACGATGATGATGAACAATTATCACCTCAAAGCGGATTAAGCGATGATGATTAATGACGATCACATACCCACATATTTCATTTTTTTAAAATTTAGTTTGAAATATTCTCATTTGTTTAACTAATTTTGGTTTTTATGTCCACATGTAGTATGTCATCATTCCCTAGTGGTTTCCACAAGACAGATGATCTATTTCTGAAGTTCAACGATGTTCTAAATACGAATAACGCGGATTGTCCATGATGGGCGACACTTCAGGTTAGTCCCATTACTTTGATAACAATTGCAAACATGGAGTTGTGTTTCTGATAGTGTTTTGTTTTCTTAGATGACTCTCAGTCCACTGCCACTCTTAGGAGACCTCAACACTCCCTAAACATGGAGTTAGAGAGATATGTCCATAAGAATAGGAAGATTTCAATCACAATTGCCCCAGAAGCGAAGAAGTCAATCTCTCCATATGTTGTTCAGTCCAGCAACACCATTGGTGTATGTGTAAGAGATACATTTCCAGTTCGCTACCTTAAATAGGCTGATATTCTGGTAAAGTACATCGAGGTTGTCAAGGGCACTCTATAGGTAAGTTTAGTAATTACTTTGCATTTATATTAAACGTACATATGTATAAACCTAATCCGTATGTTCTTTACTTTGTAGCGCTATTTCGTGCTTGATTTCACAAATCAAACACTTAATAGATATATTGAGCATCAAATGCTCAAATCTTTCAAAGAGTTCATGGGAGACTGTCATAGGCATTTTAAAAAGTACAAAGACCTTGAACAAGCACATGCTAACCCACCATACAGATTGGTGAATTGTTTTTGGAAGATTAGCACTTCCTATGCGACCACTACTTAAGTCGACAATTTCAGATGATTTACATATTGTAATGTTACTTCGCATTACTTCATTTTTGTTGTTTTCATGTATCATTTTTGTTGTTTGCATGCAGGAGTAATCAAGGACCAACAAGGCTGCTAGACATAAACAACCTTATATAATCATAGTAATGGGTCTAAGTCGTTCCTACAACAACAATATGAGTTCACTAAAGAACGAGGTCAGCTAGTGGGACGTGTGGAGCTGTTTGAAGAAACATGTCAATAGGAGTGGTCAACTTGTTTCACAGGTGGTCGCGGATGCACATGTAAGTTTATGGTTTATTGTCTTTTATTTTCTACTTTAATTTGTGAGTTCACAACTTAACACTTTGTGTGCAGAATCAATTGCTGGAACTCTAGCCCACACCCACCTTAGAAGGCACTCAACTACTGAGTGGGTACTCGACCAGGCTACTCAAGAGATCTTGGTTGAGTGGTAGTAGTTCTTCGACTTCATATTCGAAAGAAATGCACTATAGAGATGTTATCAAACTTATAAGAGCTACCCTTGAGTGCTCGCAATCCAAGATTGAAGAACAAATAAATGAGCTTGTAGAAGCTAAATGATTGATTGAAGAACAACGAAGAACGTCGAAGATGCATGCCTGACAAATGGAAGAAATGAAGAAGGTGATTGAGGAAATGACTCGGGCACACAGAGGACCTTGAACTTGCAGTATATATTTTTGAACTTTTAAGTTGTTTAATTTGTTATTGGTGATAGATAAATTTACTTTCATGTCATTGTAGGTGTGTACTTGTTCGAAGATGGTGTCTGGGGTGATGAAAGATGATGTATTTTTTTCTTTTTTATGTAATTGCTTCAAAAAATATGTAATTGTTCGAATAGTTGGATTTATTTTCTAATTATATAAATGACAATTTGACATTTTAATGATTATGTTAACTTTGTGTTTGAGAACCTTATTGAATTTAAATCGAATCATACTAAAAAAAGTACCTTACGATAAAAAAAAAAATTGAACATAATATTTGGAAAAAATAGTTAAAATTATCTCTCAACGCATAAAGGCGTCGAGAATGAGAACCCTTCCCCTGACGTTGTAAGCATATCGTCGAGGAAGTCGTTTCAAATGCCGCAGCGGGCATTCCTTCCCCTGACACTAACATGGACACGTCAAGAGTTACCTTTCACTAACGTGCTCCATTCGTTGAGAATAAGGAATTCTCGACACGTTTTTTGCGTGCGTCGGAGATTCCTTCCCTAACGCATTACTCTCAATTTTCTTTTTGACGGCTCTATATACATTGAGAGATCCTTTCCCGCCACCCTTTGGTATATATGCCAACATTTTGCAGCGTTGGAAGAGGCCCTATTTTTTGTAGTGTCTGTTTAAATACTGTAATATATAACTAGCTTATTTTCGATTAAAATCTAAAGTGAAAATTTATATTTATTCTAATTCTTCAGTAGATCATTCCATATTTAAAAGGAGTTTTTTTTCAAAAATATAATAAACCGATAAAATATTTACACTCTATAGCATAATATCGTAAACAGAAAAAAAAAAACCCACTGACCCATGATAGAAAATACAAAAATAATGCCTCAGTCAACACGACATCCACTTATGGGCATAATATATTTGACATGTCCAAGATCGTTTAGATTTGACTGTAGGATCATTTAGATTCAGACGTTTAGATTTAGCTACCTAAATCTAAAAGGTTTTTTTTTTTTAAAAAAATTCTTTGGTACATGATTGTTTAGATTTTTTTTCAAGATTCTTTGGTACATGATCGTTTAGATTTTTTTTTCAAGATTCTTTGTACACAATTGTTTAGATTAATCGGCTAAATGATCGTTTAGATTTGATTGCCCAAATCTAAATGGTTTTTTTTTTTTTCAAAATTCTCAAATCTAAACGATTTTTTTTTAAGATTCCCAAATATAAACGTATTTTTTAAGATTGTCAAATCCAAACAATTTTTTTTTTCAAGATTCTTTGGTACAAAAAATTGTGTACTAGAAAATCTAACGATTTTTTTCAAGGTCTTTTATATTTGGTACATAATCTTGAATCAAATAATATTTTAAAAAAAATACAATATTTACGAATTGATTGAAAACAAATATCATGATTTCAAAACAATATTAAAGAAAAATTGTTGAAGAAAAAGAAAACAAAGAAAATAGAAATAAAAAGAAAAATGGTAAAAGAAAAAGAGAAGAAAGAATATTGAAAGGAAAGACAAAGTTGAAATTAAAAAAAAAATGGTCGGCTTCATGAATTTTTTGATTTTGTTACAAGGTCCGTAAATATTTTATTGTTTTATTATATTTATGAAAAATTTCCTATTTAAAATAAAATTCACAAATTAATATCTTTCTCTCTCACAACTTTTTTTTTTACAAGTCGGATAATGTATAAATATTAATTTACTCAAACAAATACTATCAATCATATAATTGTCTACTTGTTTTGTCTTTTAAAACAAGTTCAAGTATGAAAATTAATATTAATGTCATTTCTTTTTAGAAAAATTTCAAAAAAAAAAAGGAAAAAGAAAAGAAAAAAAAAATTGTTTTTTAAAAAATGTAAATTAATATAAAGGGAGTTTATAAAAATTGTTAAGAGAATTTTTAAAAAACATAACGAAGGGTGTAAAATATTTACATTGTATAAAATAATTTTGGAAACGAAAAGAGCTCGCAAGCCTACAATGAAAAATAGCAAAAAAATGTTCCGTGATTAATTGACAGCCAATGCACTAATATATTTGGTAAACGATTGTTGATATTTGATTATTTTTTGCTACATGATCGTTTAGATTTGATTGTTTAAATTTGAGTAACCAAATGACCTAAACAATTTTTTTTTTCAAATTTTTTTGGTGCATGATCGTTTAAATTTGGTTATTCTTTGGTTTGGTTGTGTAACTTTGGGTAGTCAAATGTAAACGATTTTTTAAAGTTTTTTTGAGATTCTTGATCGTTTAGATTTGGACATGATCCTACCAAATATAAACAATTTTTTCAAGATTATTTGTACACGATTATTTACATTTGGCTATTTTTGGTACACGACCATTTTGATTTGACTACCCAATATCTCAATGATTTTTTTTTTCACGATCTCTTATATTTGACACACAATTTTGAACAACCAAATAACAGTTTGAAAAAAAAAAGTTATATTTGGTACATGACCATGAACCAAATAATAGTTTGAAAAAAAATTAAGTAGAGAAAAAAAACGATGAAAAGAAAAAGAAAAAGTGCAGAAGAAACTTGGAATATTTTAAATAATAGTCATCTTTTTGAGCTTTTTCATTTTGTTATAATGAGTGTAAATATTTTGGTATTTTATTATATTTATAAAATCAACTAATTATTAAAATGACTACTTTATATAAAATATAATTATATTGAACTAATATATAAATTATGTTAGAATAGAAGAGTAGTTGGAAAAATATCACTTTTTAAAAAAGTTACTTAAAAAAAATTATTCTTCTAGTTTTATTTTTGTATGGTAAAAAATGAAAACTTATGAAATAGATGTAATTATTATGTTTTATTTAAAGCTATTAGTGTATAACGTTTGGGTGGTAGACTAATGCTAGGCGCTACCACACATATGTTATACAATCCATATTATATAAATTTCTATTAATTTACTTTAGAGATAAATTTTATTTATTTATTTATTTTGTTTTATGTTTTATTTATTTATTTATTTTTAACACATTGCCTTCTAATTCTCTCTCCCCAATCTAATCATTTATTTTAGCTTTTTAAAAGTTAAATCTATTTTTCTCTGTTTGCTTACTCTTTTAAGCACATGTTTAGCCAAATTTTAAAAATAAAAATAAATTTCTATCAAATACTTTTTTTAGTTTCTATATTTTAATTTATTTTTAAAAATATTACTAAAAATCTATAACAAATAAACAAAATTTAGAGATGGATGAATGGTTTGTACTCTACAACCAATTAAATATAGTTACTAAAATTACAGCAACTTCTTTTCCTCTTTATTTAATTCTAAAGTGTTTCATAATTTTTTTTCAACTATTATTTATTTATTTTATTCTATTAGTGTATATTTTTTTCAACTAATTTAGTTCTTAAATATATAACAAAAACCTAATAATCTTATTAAGTTAAAGTAGCTAATGCCAATATATATTGAAATGTAGAATTATGTATCTGTGTAAGAACTCACTAAAACTTATTTGAAGTGAAGAATGAATAACTATGTTATATATCCATGTATTTAACTTGAAAATTCTTATTTACGTATAAATTAAATACGTTTTTCTTTATTCAATTACAAATAAATAGTTTAAGAAATAAAATTTTAAATTCAAGATGTTAAAAAATATTGATGAAAAATCTAACACTACTTAATAAATATTCCATAACATAAGTATAAGTAACCCCTTCATTGATCACATTGATGGCTTTTTAGATCTCAAAATAAAAGTCCATATGAAGTCTTCAAGAATTTCCATCATCCCATGATCGCACCCCCAACAACATTATCAAAACAAATAATAACAACAAATAAATCAACACTTTTATGACTGAAAATAAAACAATAGTTATAGAGAAAAAATATATAACATTTGTAGACGTAAAATGGTCCAATAAATTCAGTATTGGTCAATCAATTTTATTTATTTGAAAAAGTACTAATCGATCGATCAACTATTTTTAGTAAAATGATAAAATCGATATCAACGTGTATGATATCTCTATAAACAAACTTACTCATGTCGACTCAATTTAATTTCAATCAATATTGAGTCAATTTTCAACTTTCTATCGTGCACCTGAGAAACGACAAATAGATCATTCTACACCAAAAGAAGAAGACAAACTTTGTCACATTATATTTGATCACACGTTGGCAATTTTATTCTTAGACATGGAGTTCTAATGTGGTAACTATGTTTGTGATAAGTTAATGGGATTCATTTTCTAGGGATTACTAATGGAGTTTCTATTCAATTTCTAATCCCATTATACACATGTCCAAATTATATATTTTCGACCGAAGTTATTCTACTAATTTTTCAACCTCAAAATATATATGCCACTTTTGTATATAACCTTTAAATTTCTTGTGCCATAAAAAATTATCACAAAGTTCACTAATACAATTAAAGTGAAGATGGCAAATACTGGTGAAGATAATTTTAGAATATGAAAAAAAAAGTAGTAAAAAGACTTTCATTTTATCTTTCAACTCTTTGATCACAATTTATCTCATGAAATATTTTAGAATATACTTGTTTTTGTTGTGTATTATTAAAGTGGAATGAAAAAAGATAATGGTGGTAGAACTCAAGTTTAAAATATGAGCGTGGATGATGGTTTCGACCTAAATTCTTGAAAAAATAATAAAAATTGAAATAATATTTTTTAAAAAATAATTTTCTATTATTATATTAGTGATTTTTGAATATTTATGTATTTATAGATATTTATAGGATGCAATGGAAATATTTTGTATAGGTAAGTCGATATTAAATACATAAAACCTAAAAATATTAAAGAGAAATTAATAGTGTGGATACAACTCAAAATGGGAGGAGTGGCAAGTAGTGGTAAAAATATGGATTATTGCTTTATGTGCCCCAATTATGATCCCCATCTTCATCTCCCACGTGTCAATTCCTCCACGTGCCTCCTTCAAATATCCCCCCCCCATCCTAAAACTCCATTTTCATTTCTTATATAAATTCCAAATTCCATATCTTTCAACTCACCTTTTTCCCTCTTCTTCTTCATACAATTTTACAATTATAGTCATGCAAATCAGTTTACAATCGCCACCCCCGCCGCTGACACTTTGCCGGAGCTCCTCCACCATCGAAACCCCTCCAATTAGGAAGCTCAAAGTAATCACTCCGCCACGCCCACCACTGTCCCTCCCAAAAAAGGTGTCGCCGCCCCAGCGTCGGCTTAACCCATTACAGAAATTTGCGGCATCGCTACTGGACGCCGTCGAGTCCTCACTGTTCGTTGATAAATTGCCGAAAACGATTGACCCGGCGGTTCAAATTTCGGGTAATTTCTCTCCGGTTCCCGAATGCTCAGTCCGCCACGACCTTGAAATCATCGGAAATTTACCTGCATGCTTACGTGGCATTTATTTACGAAACGGCGCTAATCCCATGCATGCACCCACTGGTGGGCACCACTTGTTTGACGGTGACGGAATGATCCACGCCGTTACATTTCACAGTGGTAACAAAGCTAGCTACAGCTGTCGGTTCACTCGTACAAACCGGCTCCAGCAGGAAGCCGCTTTAGGCCGACTTGTTTTCCCTAAGCCGATCGGCGAGCTTCATGGTCACCAAGGACTGGCTCGCCTTGCAATCTTTTTGGCTCGAGCCGGGATCGGGTTAATCGACGGCTCGAAAG
Organism: Cucumis sativus; assembly: GCF_000004075.3. Lineage (NCBI taxonomy): Eukaryota > Viridiplantae > Streptophyta > Magnoliopsida > Cucurbitales > Cucurbitaceae > Cucumis > Cucumis sativus. The sequence goes on from NC_026656.2 coordinate 9,535,020, forward strand.
GGACAGGTGTTGCCAACGCCGGTCTGGTTTATTTCAATGGTCGATTGTTAGCTTTATCTGAAGATGATCTTCCGTATCACGTACAAATCAAGGACGACGGAGATCTTGAAACGATCGGACGGTTCAACTTCAACGGACAGATTAACTGTCCCATGATTGCTCATCCTAAAGTGGACCCTATTTCGGGAGATCTTCACGGGTTGAGTTACAACATGATTAAAAAACCTTATTTGAAATACTTAAGGTTCGACCGGTTCGGGAAGAAATCTCGTGACGTGGACATCACCCTTCGTGAACCCACGATGATACACGATTTCGCAATAACGGAAAACCACGTCGTGATACCGGACCACCAAGTGGTTTTCAAGCTATTAGAAATGGTTCGGGGTGGATCACCCGTGGTGTTCGACCCGAAGAAAACTTCTCGGTTCGGTATATTACCGAAATCCGGAGTTGACGAGAAAGGAATTGTTTGGATTGAGGTGCCGAATTGCTTTTGCTTCCACTTGTGGAATGCATGGGAGGAAACAGGTGGTAATGACGAGAAAAGTATCGTTGTGGTCGGGTCGTGTATGAACCCGCCTGATTCCATTTTCAACGACCGGGACCAACCATTAAGAATCGAGCTGACGGAAATCCGGATGGATGTGAAGAGCCGGAAAGTGACCCGGCGGGTGTTCGGTTCAGGGATGAATTTGGAAGCGGGTCAAATGAACCGAGGGTTGGTTGGGCGGAAAACTCGGTTCGTTTATATGGCCATAGCGGACCCTTGGCCCAAATGTTCCGGCATTGCGAAGGTGGATTTGGAAACTGGGAAGGTGAAGAAGTTTCTATACGGTGAGGGCCGATATGGCGGGGAGCCGTTTTACGTGCCGGAAAATGGGAATTGGGGGGGAGATAATGAGAAGGAGGACGGAGGGTATATTGTAGGGTTTGTGAGGGATGAGAAGCGGGAGAGGTCGGAAGTGGTGGTGGTGAAGGCGGCGGAGATGGAGGAAGTGGCGGCAGTGAGGTTGCCAGTGAGGGTTCCGTACGGATTTCACGGCACATTTGTTAGTGAAGAAGAGTTGAATGGGCAAGCTCGTAATTAAAAATTATTTTGGGGCTTTATGTGGTTGTTTTTTGTGTAAATTAATGGCTTTGTAGATTATTTTGATTTTATTTATTTTCTATGGTGGTGGTTAGGTTTGTGATAATTAGTGGTTTTTAAAGATGTAATTAATGTAGATATAACTTATGTAATATCTAATTAAGGAATAAAATTGAGCAAACATATATTTGACGTATACAAACAAATTGGAAGCAAAATCTCTCTTTATTCACTTATAAAATATATGTTACATTTTGGTCCACCTACATTCCTTCAATAAATTAATATTCTTTTTTTACCAGAATTTTATGATATTTTCCTGACTATTAAATACAATATCTTTTTTTTATTTCTTATTTTTTTTAAGGATTAGTTTAGGCTATTAATGTTGGTGTTTTCTTCTAAATTTTTTCATAGCTTTTCAAAACTTGTGTTACTTACAATTTGTGTTACTTACAATTTGTGCCTAATATGTTTGATACTACTTCACATGTTTAATTGACAATTCTTTTGATATCATTTTTGTTAGAAGGAGAAGGTTTGATCCTACAACTAAATTTATGTTAATAAGTCAATACTTCCACATTTTTACACACCATGAATGAATAATTTGGTTGTATTGTATAAAAGATGGATAAAACATTACAAGCAAATAATATTTTTAAAATTTTTATCATGGATATCGATGTTAAAGTTTAATAATCTTTCGTCATGGATATCAACATTAAAGTTTAATAATATTGCAAAAGATTTTTATAAAAAATTTAATAAAATCTATATAAATTAAACAAATATAAAATAATTAAAAAATCTTTTATACTATTTTTTTTAGAACTTTGATTTCAAATACTAATCGGTTTTACTTGAGATAAGAAAAATTTAAGAAAAAGAAATTTTAATACGTAAAAAAATATTAAAAAATAATAAAATATCTATTTGAAATCAAAGAGAGGATTAAAATATCTATTTGAAATCAAATAGAGGATTTAATCTTTAGAATTAAAACAAAATTATCTCATATGTCTCTATAATAATTAAATAAAAGAGAACATCTTTGATTAATCTTTATAATTAAAATAATAAAATGATTTCCTATATTAAAGAAAAGAGAAAATATATGATTAAATCAAAATCATTAGATAAAATGAGATATTTTTATTTAAAATTTCTTATCATTTCCAATGAATTAAATTTAGTGTGAAAAAGTAAAAAGGAAAAAAAGGAAAAAGTAAAAGTCTCCCCCATAACCTTCTTAGATAGTATAGATTTATATAAGAAAATAAACATTGCATGGGTGAAACCTTTTACATAAGGAAATCTTAAATGCTTCAAAGTAAGTTTATAATCTATTTGGTTTTCAAGATATAGTTTGGAGTTTGTTTACCGAATGAGACACTATTCTAATAATTCCATATAGTCCAAAAAACTAGCAATAATACTCGGTTTCTCTAATTTTGTACAAGTTGAGAACATCATCTATCTATCACCAATACAACTATTAAAATATTTATATTTTTTTCTACAACAAAATAAACATTATAATATGATAAAAGAGTAGTAAGGAGAAAAACAAAAACAAAAATGATTACATTTCTAAAGGTGACTTAACTTTGTAAAATTTTTAGATACAAAAAAAAGTAATGCTTATAAATAGGTTAGGGAGGTATAAGCTTTTACAACAAAATGAAATTTTAGCATTTTTTAAGCAAATAAAATAAAACTACATTTGAAACAAAATTAATTTTGTGTGTTCTGTTGACAACCCATCAACTTTTATTTCAAATATATTTTTGAAAAATATGCAAAAGTTGTGATATTTGATGTCAATGAAAAGAATATTTTTAAAAATAATAAAGAAAAGAAAAAAGATTAGATGTCAGAGGTCAAATGTTTGATAAAATATAGTAATTTCATAGGTTGTAAAATTAGATATCAAAGGTGGAGGAAGTTGTGTGGAATGAACCACAAAAAAGGTGGTGTGTGTTAAAATCAATGTGCTTTTATACTATAAATAGTACTAAAGTAAGTCATGACTCACGATACACTTTTTTATTCTTTTTGTTTATAAATATTGTAAAAATATATAATTAGGTAGTATTTAATTATCATGTTCTAACAATATATTCAATTTATGTCAACTACACCATAGTTCAAATTGATTAGATTGTTCTATCAATCTAATTCATTTGGTTACAAATTTGTGTTCTTCTTGCTTTTTACTTGTTATGTGCAATTGAAATGATAGAAAAATATTTGAAATAATTCGATAAATGTAATGGAAAAGTACTTGATAGTTCTCTAACATGGGTTATAGAAAAGTCTTTTGAGTTTGTTTTATTTTTTTTATCGTTTTGTTTTAAAAATTGATTGTAAAACACATATAATTTAAATGAAGTTGTTTTGAGAACCGTTTATTTGGCTAACTTTTTATTTAATCCTATCTTCTTTTAGTATTTTGGATGAAAAAGAGATAAACATATTTTCATTGTTCAAACCTAATATAGTATGTCATAAAGCATATATGTAGTTAGTAATTCTATCGTCAATAATTAGACCTCGTTGTTTGCAACATTATTGTCTAAGCTAAATGGAAAACATTTGATATAAACTACGTCAGTACAATAGCTGTTGGATATAAATAAAAAAAAAGTTGCATAAGCCCTAATAATATCGGTATATATATTTGAAAGTACTTTTGTGGTATGAAGTAGGTGTTTGACTTGAAACAATGGGTTGCTCCACATCGAATGTGTGAAACAAAAGAAAGGGATGTTTAGACAAGAAAAAGCAAAGGCATTTTGGAAAAGAATAGACATTATAAACAGATGAGAATGAAAGAAGTGTGTGTGTTGTGGGACTTTCACTTGGAGATGAATGGGGAAAAAGAAAAAGATAACACAAAAACCACCAATAATGGTGAGATAATATTAATATATATTCCCTTTTCCTTTTTGTACATTTTGGGAATGGGGGGGAGGGGGACATGATGGGAATTTCTGACATCATATTGTACAAAAACATGGGACAATTCGACCTTTATTTTTCTTTTCCTTTGTTCTTGTATTATTTTACCTCAATTTTTTTTCATTTTGGTATGTTGTGGTGGGCAAATAAGGTTAAGTGTCCTTCATTACTTTGCCTTTTTTCATGTGAGTTTCTATTTGGCTTTCAACAAGTGTTGATAAATGCTTGAGTGATTGAAGACGACAACTGGATGGACAGATCCAAAACGACGGAAAAGTATTGTGTTAAATTATATGTTTGTGTTCTCATTTTGTGTATCATATTCATTTTCATTTTGAATCTTTATCACTTAAGTCAAAAATGACAAATTTACACTTAGGTTTCTCAAACATACATCGTCATCCGTTTTAATCTTGTATAATTAACCTTTCGTTTTTCGATCCACAACTTTTATTTAACTTGGTTATGATGTTTGGGTTGTATATGGATACGTTCATCTAGGATTCTTTATACATTTCGTTGAGTTTTTCTTATCACGTCATTACCTTCGATGAAGACTTGTTGTAGGAACTATATTTTAGGATATGATGAATACTTGTTCCTTTGGGTTTTGCAGATTTCTTGTAAAAGCTTTCTATTTTTTATGGCTTTTTTTTCTTTTTAAATTTCTTTTTCTTTCCCTTATGTATTCGGTTTGTATGCATTTTTTAGGGTTAATGCTTTTTAAAGATACATTGCTATTATAATAAGAGAGAAAAAAAAAAAAAAGAAAGAGGTGCATGTGCGCTCTTAGTTGCAAGGGTTTACCTAACTTTTTATTTCAATTGTTTGAGAGTTTTCTTCCTTAGGGTTACTTAGTGCAAAAATGAATGAATGGTTACGTTATTTACGATTACTCTATTGTATGATATAGAAGTTAGTGAAGAAAAGTACCAACACTTAGGAAGAGCCCAGGTAAACTTGTTTAATCATCAATTTATCAAACATGAGAGATGATGAAAAGAATAGTGAAGCTTTACGAGGAGTGTCAAGTTTAGGGGGAGCTTCAATGTGAAGGTGCTATGAAGAGAGAAGAAGAGTCTCCAGTATTTCATGGTAATCGTTTAGCTCTATTAGTGATTCTTTTTTCATCAACGCACTGCCTCTAGAAGTAGGTGTGATTACACTGAAAAATAAGGTTATCGATTTCAGTGTGTTGATTCTTCAGTGGTTTTCTATTATCTTTCTATCTCACATATTGTTTGTTATATTACGTTTGCATATGTATTGAAATATACCTATATACCCCTCAATTTATTTTAACATACCTCAACATATTTATTTGTTTAAGTTAGGTTAATTAATCAAAGTTTTAGTGCAACTTATCTAAAGACCGTAAATACAAAAACTCATGTAGCATCATTGGTATCATTTAGTCTTACGAGAGCATTTTTTTTTCCTTTTATAACATACGGATAAAAGATCTATACATTTTATACTTTTTGAATCAATTAACTAGCATCAAAGAGTGACTTAAATAGTAGTATGATGTCAAATCATGCAAAGACTACAATAACTCTCCATTGATATATATATGGATATGTTAATAATTTAAACTTCTATATAGTTCGATTTTTTTACTCATATTATACTTAAAGACGAAAAATTTTCGTTCATCTTTTACCCATATATATAAATATATAAGCTTAAATGGTTTTTAAAATCCAAATTATTTAGAGTACTGAAAGTGCAAAAGAATCTTTTTGGGCTTTCTAAAATATCTATGGATAACAAAACAAAGTTTTTGATGGAAAAAAAAGTTGGGAAAGTTTGAAAAATTGTTTTATATATCAAACTTTTTTGAGTGTGGTATCTTATTTATATAATTTATCCAAGCAACCATAGTAGAAAGTCCACTTAATAAAGTCAAATAATATAAATTTAAGAGTGGTCTAATAAACTGACACATATAAGCTTTATAATCATAGTGGCAGAAAGGCTTCTAGAATTGGTTCAAACACATACAACATAAAATATCTCATCTAATTAACTTTTTTTTTCTTTCAATTTAATGCCATTTTGATCACCTAACATTATTACAGGATATTATTCATGTAATCATATTCCAAAATGACTCGATGAAATTAAGATATTATAATTATTTGGCATTGCTAGTGGAAAATATTATCATTTTTATCTTTCTATTTCGATAGGAATGAAATTAACTTGTATGTAATGTAATTCAAAATCTATGATTGGATTAAACGTTTTCAAATCTGATTTGTAATAAAAAACGTATTATATTCCCAAATTTTCAATTAACCCTCTTTTTGATCCATTACATGTTAAGTGTAATAGAGTAAAATAGTTTCTAACAATGAGTATTGTCCTGAAAGATCAAATGTTATACTTTTCCTTAGGTATTTTAGAATTTTTTCAATTTATCTCAAGATTGAAAGCCAACTTTGAATTGTAATTTTGAAAATAATCATTGAAAATAAAGACAGGTGTTAAAATTCAATAGATAAAACGTTTGAGGGTGTCAAATCCATTAAATACTTTGTTAAGTCACATTTGGATCTTTCAAGGAATCTTGTATATGTATAAACAATAATTCTTTTGTCTAGAATATAATGTCCTGATTATTTTCTATAAAAAACAATATTTCTCATCAACTTAAATCATTATTAATTTCTTAAAATCAACTTAAGAACTATAATTAACGACCTTAAGCAAAGGCGTGAACAACTTTCAACGTTAACCCTAACTATTTTTCATGAGAAAGTTAACAACGATTCGCCGCCGCTATGATTCTAGTTAAACATAAAGAACTATACAAAACCTAACTATTTTTATTTTTAACAATGACTGGTTCCTGATTCAGGATAAAGTAACTGGTCGAACTCTCTATACTAGTGAAAGTATCAATGTTCTCTATCCTATTCACAGTACTTCTACTCTATCCACATCTACTATGCATTCCAAATCTTTTATTTTTCATACAAAACAGGAGGATTCATCGATCATTATGACATTTTTGTTTTAGTCATCATGCTCCAAAAATTCTTAGTTCTATTTTATTTCGCATTGGTCTATCTATGTCTTCTTCTATTTCTACTTGCAATTGCATTAGTTGTTTAAAAGCAAAAAAAAGACAAAATTACCTTTTCCTACCACTTGAACTTATTCACAACCATGTATGAGAACCCTCTCCAATAATTTCTTCTAATAGAATTTAATATTATGTTAGTTTTATAGACAATTTTAGCAAATTTACTTGGCTCTTTCCTATTGCTTACAAATATGATGTTCCATCTATTATTAAAAAAATTGCTTCCTTTATTGAAAATCAAATATCTTAAAAAAAAAAAAAAATCCAATTAGATGGTGGTGGTGAATTTACAACACCACCTTACGACCATTTTTTTTTATTCCAAAGGTATTTCTCACAAAAAACCATGCCCTTATAGTGAACAAAACGATGTCGCTAAACGTAAACATTGTCATATAGTTGAAACTGCAATGCCTCTAATTTTTCATTTTACTGTTTCTCTTGAACTTTGACCTTACGCTTTCTCCACTGCAATTTTTCTTATTATTTGAATGTCCAATGTTATCACAATTTGAAATGACTTTTGGTTATACTTGATTTGCATCATTTAAAAGTTTTTGGATGTGCATGTTATCCCTTTCTCAAGCCTTGAACCAAACACAAACTTGAACAAAAAACCACACAATAAGTATTTTTAGGCTATCCTCATAATTTCAAAGGCTATATTTATTACAATTCATTAACTAAAGAAACATAGTTTCACAACGTGTTATTTTTCACAAAACAATATTTTCCTATGCATATTTCACCACCTCTTCTCAATCTCAATCTCTATCCCAATTTTGATCTAAGCATACTACTCACCTTACTAAACATTCCACATCATACACCCTCAAATTCTGCCTCCATTCCCAACATCCAATCCTCACCTCCTCACCCTCCCTTGTTGACATTACTTGTTCATCTTTTAGGGATACTAATGCCACTTGCCAATCTTTGAATGTTTCATCTACAGTCAATACAGAAAATAAGATAAATGTTGCCACAACCAACTTACCTATTCCACCTCCTCCTCAGAACACTCATGCTATGCAAACTCGAGCAAAATCAGGTATTTCAAGCCAAAGGCCTTCTATATCACAATTGCTCTCCTGACTCCCACATCATACTCAGAAGCCTCTAGCATTATGAATGGAGAATTGCAATGTGTGAGGAATTCAATGCTTTACAAGCACAAGGTACTTGGTTCTTAGTACCTTGACTTCCATCTATGAATGTTGTTGGTTGTAAATGGGTTTTTCGAACAAAATGTAATCCCGATGACTCTGTTGATTGTCAGAAAGCGCAACTTGTTGCTAAATGTTATTATATGCAAGTACAAGATTTTGATTTTGATGAAACATTTAGTCTTGTTGTTAAGAAACCCACAATAAGCATCATTCTTGCACTTGATGCTCGATACAATTGGTCCTTAACCCAGTTAGATGTCAAAAATAGTATTCTGTAGGAAACAATGTACATGTCTCAACCTACTGGCTTCTAGGACAAAACATGTCCACATCTTGTGTGTCTCTTACACAAGAGTCTTTATGGTCTCAAATAGGTCCCCCACGCTTGGTTTGAACGTTTTACATCTTATTTATTTACTCTAGGTTTTGTTGCTTCTACCGTTGATCCCTCATTATTCATTCAATTACTCGAATCTTATCTCACTTACTTGAATCTTATCTCACTTACTTACTTTTGTATGTAGATGACATCATTCTCACTAGTTCTGATTCTTCATACATCTCTCTTCTAAAAAACCAATTGGCTTTTGAATTCCAAATATTCGACCTTGGTCCTTTAAAGTACTTTCTTGGTCTTGAAATCCATTCCTCCATTGATGACATATTTGTTAACTAGGCCAAATATCTCAATGACCTTCTTCACACATTAGGAATAACCTTTGCAAAATCTTGTACCACACCTATTTCTACTTCTCTTGATCTTTATACAAATGCATGTAAAAATTTAAATTTCGTCAAGTAGGAGGTGTAAGCTCAATATTAAGAGGAAACAGGTGATGAGATTACTTGATTTAAGGTATCACAAAAAATGGTTATGTAGAGGGTTCTCTAAAAGGGGGAAGTTAAGGGTGTAAATTTTATAAATTGTTCATACCTTTTGAAAAGATTATTCTCAGAAATTTCAGTTTAAGGTGTTAAGCTACTGGAGAAAGAAAGAGTTCAAGCTAGGGGTGGAAACTTCAAGTGTTATGAGTGATTTTATTGTTTTAAAGCTTTCCTTCTAAAGTTCATATTACTTGTAATGCCATTTTAAAGAGTACACGTAAATGTTTATGAACTTGGTGATTTCTAAAGAAAGCTTTATTGTTATGTTTCAAGTTAAAATTCGTGTTATTGATTGTATGCTATGATTGAGAGTAAACCATTAGTATATATTCTTATAAATGAGCTAGCTATTATGTGTACATAAGAAGTAAAGATAATTAAGCATGTAGAAAAGGACTGTATGGTGGTGTGAAGTTGGTGAATGCATAAAAGAAGTGTATTGCGCTTAGTGGCCTGAGGAACAAGAAATGAACCAGGAAATTCTTAGGAATGATAATGATGAAAAAGACATCACGGTAGTCTATGCATGGAAATGGTTCATGTTCTTGATGAAAGAAATAATGACGCGTTGAGCCTAGATTCATGAATTGTATTCCCCAAAAGGTTTAAAAAAATATCACTCACTAAGTCTTCGACTTATGTTTTATGTTTCCCCTTCCCCAGAAACTCAAGCGTTGAAGCCAAGTTTAGGTTAAGAAAGTTAAGCGGCTTCACATTGAAGTAAGCAAGCTAGACAGTTAAGTTGGAAGCTGGACTGGACATTCTAAAGTTATTACAACTTATGTACTTAAGAAATTCTATCTTATGATTGTAGAACAAATGTGTTTAAGTTAATAAAGAGTAAGAACTTGTGTTTTATTTTTTCTGCTGCATTATGGTTGTGTTCTTTATCACTTAGTAGTTTTAAAGGACTTAAGCGAGCGTTCTGATGTTTCACATTGAGGCGCTATGACTGCTAAAAGTCGCACCGCGTACCGCATAGCAAGGTTAAGGATGTGTCCATGTCAAGGCGTGACATCATTGATCCTGATATGGATTTTCTATTGGAATTTATGTCCTAAAACTCGTAGTTTGTAGTTTAAAATGATATTCTATTCAATAAAGTGATTATTGAGGACTTATTAGTGAAAATCAAATACTATAGTCTTGAATTCAATAAACTAAGGTCTCGAGGTTATCTAATGTAGACTTGAACTTTATGTGGAGAGATAAATGTGGATCAAGTTTTAGTATATAGACCAAATAATGGTGTATAGTGTATGAATAAGGTTGGGTGCCTTATTTTGAGGACATGATAAATGCAACCAGCTTTGTAGTTAGTATAAATGATGTGATCCTAAATTGTTCATGTAGAGACATAAAAGTAGGAGGATCCTAGGTAAAGAGTTTACATAAGGCTGGAACTATGAAATAGTCACTTATAAGCTATTGCATCGTTTGCTATATAAAACTAACTATTTCACATATGATGACCTTGGTAACTTAATTTTAATCTTGAGCTAACTATGAACTTATGTTCAAACAGAATTATCCTTAGATTTACGTAGGTGAGGGAACTCAACAACACTGGCCTAATAAGCCTCCTATTTTAGGGGTAAGTTCAGATAGATGGCTAGGGACATAGGGTGCAAGATGAAATTCACTTCTATCCACTTTAGGGTTAGTAGATAGGTTGTTCCCTTAAAGATTGAATCCAAGTCTTGAACAAGGACACTAAATAAGTTTTAGTTTATACCGAGAAGTTTTGATTTGATAGAACCCCTATGGAGGAGATGAAAACGTGCAAAAATGATCGTTATTATTGCCCATTTTATTAGAATAATGAGGTTAAAATGCATAAGGATATGATAAGAACGCATGACTTATGTAAACACATAAGTATTTAGAAATACAACTTACATAAATGTCATTCCTGTTTTACGCAGTTATCATGTTTAAACGCAAGACAAGTGGAAAAAAACAAGAAAGGAGCATATCATACATGACATCTCGCTTGCTGATTAATAACCCCAGACGAAGAACCAAGACATCAAGCAAGTAAAACTCACAAGAAGACAAGGATGGTAGTTGGAATGATATGACCTCACAAGGTTAGATGACAGAGCTGACATACTAAAAAGAATAGAAGTTTTCTGCCGAAAGCAGCCTATACAAGCACTTCGTCTCCACCTAGAAGAGATACGCCTGAATGGTCGCAGGAGGTCCGGATAGGCTGAAGAAAGTTTGAATAGACCTTGAGAGAGCTCGAGTGAGCTGCTTAGAGAGTGAAGTTGTGACGAAGAAGAAGATTATCTATGTTGATTCCCTAAATTGTAATCACGATTCATTTATGTATGCTTTCCATTTTATTGTTTCATTTCGGTTTCATACTTCATATTGTACATATTTTTTTTATAGGTATATGACCTACATTCATTGATACAATCCATTATCTCTTCCTTTCTGCAAGTCAACGTGTTATCAATAGTTTAAGTAGGTGATATTTCATGATAAAAAGAGTTGCTTATACATTTAACGTGTTATTTGTTCACTACAAGAAAAGTGGTCTACGATGACAATTATTTTCTGTCGCGAATAAAATCCGTGACAGTTATTTACCGTCATAGAAGCAGGAGTCATAGAAAGTTATTCCATGATAGTTTTCGAAAACTGTCGCAATAAAGTTTTTCATGATAGAAAATAAATGTCGTTAATTACTACTTTATGACAACAAATAACTGTCATATTTTATATTATGACAACAAATAACTGTCATCATTTGCGTATTAACGACAGTTTTAAAAATGTCACAAATTCGTTTATTATGACATTTTTTAAATGTCAAGGATATGTCAATCGTGACAGTTTTATTAAAAGTTAAATGTCATTGTTTTGCTATTGACGACATTTTTTTCCTATCAAATATAGAGCAATCGTGACAATTTTTCTAATAAAAAAATGTCATTGTTTTAATATTTACGACAATTATGGAGTGTAACGAATTCATAAATTATGACATTTATTTTCTGTTGCAAATTCTTCAATTACTACAGTTTTTCCTTGTTCTCCTTGTCGCTCCGCCATTACACGAACCAGTTGAACGATAATAATGTTATAATAAATAACACCCATATAGAAACAAATGGTGAACACTTTAATATATATACACTATAATACACTTTGTAATATTCGTATATTTCTAATCAAGTTTAAACAATTTACAAGTATGAAATTATAGCCCTTAATCAAAACTAGTGTAAATACCATCATAATACATATAACATGATTTTCTGTACAAGCATAAACAACCAACCGATAATCCTTCACCTTTGAAAATATTCTTTGTTTCTTGAACCATGGTCGAATCCTTCATTTCTAAAAAAACCAAAAAGTGTTATATCAATCAATTGCTCCAAGTTGGATTCATTGCTCGAATAGATTCTTCCAAACCTAGGAAGAAAACAAAATCTCATTTTAATTAGAGTATAACTAAATAACATCTCAACCCTTCATTTCAGCCCCCCTCCCAACACAATAAAAAACAATGAAAATGACACACACATAACATATGTCTTTAGCCAATAGGTCATAAGTTAATACTCCCATTGATTTAAGATTGAAAAATAAAAAACAATAGTGAGATTATAGGAAAATAACTAGCGTGCCCAAACTTTTGTGATAACATCCCCCTCTCCCCCTCTCCCACCTCCCCCAAACCCTTAATTCCAACCCCCTCCACAAAATAAAGAACAATGAAAATGACACATATAAAACATATATCCTTAGCCAATAGGAAAATTAAAAAAAAACTACCATAACTGCAAGATAGTCATAACACTTCAACATGTATTTAGACTCAAGAACTACCAGAACACCCCCAAAAAAGTAAACTCACACCCACACACTAAGAGAGAGAACCTAAAATTCTTTGAAGATGAGGATATGTTAACAAGTCTTTTTATTAGTTAACAATCATACGCCATAATTAGATAAAACTTACAAGTCCCCAAATACGAAGAAGAAAAATATATCATATGAATGAAACAAAATAGTAAAAGATGTTATAATGAATTGCTCTTGTGAAATTCCAAATAATGATAAGAAAATAATGGTTATAGTTGTCTTGTCCAATTGGAACTCTGTGGTTACAACAACACAACTGAATGAATAACAAGGAAGCACATTTTTTTTTAACTTAGCAATCACTTAAAGAAAAATATATCTCAAATGGTTTAATTGAAAAAGAAGTGTGGAGGATAGAAGGAAAGGAAAAAGCATACATTGTGACCATCTCCTATATAAGCAAATCTAACTAAGAGCATGCAATTACTTATAGTAAAAATCAGTTTTTAAAATTGAAAATGTTGCTAGCTGCATCTCAACAAATCAGAGTGCAAGATTATTCAATAACAAAGCACATAAGACAACATAGCAATAGATTGTCAAACAAAAACTACAGAATATGTTCAAGTGCAACTGCATTTACTAAACCTTCACATAAACCAAACACGAAAATGACTAGAAACAAAAAGATATATCAACTTCAAAGTAGAACCATGGAACAAAGTCCAATGTGAAAATGTACAAAACTATTCAAAATCAGAGATAATAATTAGGGTTAAGAAGAAACAAAGAGCAAAGGAGAAAGAAAGAACCCGTACTTCCCCCTGCGGCTACTGCAACTGCACAAGGCGGATGAAAACATGGTGGGATTTGGAAACCGTTGGTCAATTGAGTGCAATACTCTGTAAATAACTTGTTCCTAAATGATAAATTACAAACATACATAATACATATATATTTCAAAAGAAAGATGTGATTAAAGTACATACCAAAAGATAGACAATGACTAATTGGTCTAAAGTTTAACAATGGGGGTCTCAAACATCAAAATCAATAGCTTAACAATTACAATACTATTATACAATCAATATGAACTATAAGTAGATAAAAAAACAGAAGAAGACAAGAAACATTATTACAAGTTGCAACATGAAGACACTAAAGTCGCATGTCTAACAACATCTAATTTCTCAAAAGAATGAAGATTAATCAAACCAGAGGTCACCCATTCAATCATGTGAAGAATCATTAACCCAATAGAAAGAGTATCATTAGGGTCATTTACCTTACTCCAAATTTCTAACAAAGAATGTAACAATCTAACAACATGAGCATTTATTGATGAGAAAATGGTGCACAAGTCTACCATAGAAATTACCATTACCATGAAAACAACTGTCAACAACACCACAATATGCTATTAATACAACCTTAAGTACTTTTAAATTGAAGCACGATTTCATATTTCTATATTAGTACTGAAGGTAAAGACAACAGTTGAAGAGAGGAGAAAAAAGAATGAAAGAAGGTGAAAAATAAGTATGCAACAAGAAATTCTATTTATTCTTTTCTTTTTTCTTTAAAAATATAAAAGTAAAGAAAAGGTGTAGTTAAACCTTTGCTTTAGTCTAAGTCCATTTTATTGTGTTATTAATTATTTCATATCACAACTTGTTTGAGAATTGAGATGCTTTTAATTGAAACGTTTATAATGACGAATGTTGTTGGAGAGTAACATTACAATTTCTTACAAGTAATGGCAAAACTGAACAAGGTTAAAGTAAGTAAACTTGAAATCCCATACTTATTAAAGTACTTGAAGTTTGGTGTTAATTTGCGTCCTCTTAGAAACACTACCAAGTAAGAATCAGATAGATTGAAGAAAAATTGAAATGGATACGTCTTGTTTTCTTCACTTCATTCTCTCTTAATCTTAATCTTAATCTTAATCACTACCAAAATTACTCCAAATAAGAATTGACTTTTGTAAAACGAAGAACAAAGAATTATGACCCACAAATTTATAATAATTCTATAAATTCAACCCTTAAATTATAAAAGTTAATCTCTTCAAACAACAATATATGAATTCGAATGTCAAATTTTAACTCTTAAATATTGGCTCGATAGTCTCTTGGGCTTATCTCGAGCCCTTCTTTTTTTTACTTCACTACGTGGTTCTTCATTCTTATTGAATATATTTTGAAGTAGGGATGATAAGACAATTGTTAAGAGGGATTTGGTGGATGAAAACATCGTGGGATTTGAAAACAGTTGCCCAATTGAGTACAATACTCCATAAATATAATGTATAGTGTGGACTGGTTTTAGTTAAGAAATAAATAACTTGTGCCTAAATGATAAAATTATAAACATATAGAATACATATATATTTCAAAAGAAAGATGTGATAAAGTACATACCAAAAGATAGACAATGACCAATTGGTCTAAAGTTTTACTAAAGAGGCTTTAGTGAACTATGCATTGAGGATAAACCCAATGCAAAATGAATCAAAGTATATGGAAAATCCCAACAGAAAATAAACAAATGATAAAAGAAAATGTATATGTTTTATCCTAGCAGTAAGAACAATAAAATCATGAAATAATTGGCATGTAATTTGGCAATTTGGAGGTCATAATGTAATATTTTACCTAGATCAATTAAACATGAGTCATATATTTGAAATTTGTATAATATTGGCAACTGATCTTAGAGATTGAGAACTAGCAAGGTCACCTCAATGATTGTCACTAAACCCAAATTGTGCTATCAACATCAAAGCATACTGCATTTCCAGTTCTCCACCGTTCCAACACCTTCGATATTTTAAGAGTAAAGTTTAACATCACTAACCAAAAAAGAGATGTGAAAGAATATTTACCAACATTGGGTTAATGAACTCAATGACAATCTAAGAAAAGATATCAACCAAATACTTAACAAGTGGAAGAGAGAAAGATAAGATAACTACATTGTTGCAATGAAGATATGCTACAAAAAGGGTCATATAGAAAGAGATATGCAGTCATTGATGGAGATTTAGGAGAAAATTTACATGATATACTGCTTATAAATAGAAATGTTATATGCTTAAAAACCTGTTTGCTACAACAATGGCTCTTGCTCAAAATTTATCATTTGTGCATAGTAAGATGGTACTATTACAAAATATATCACAACAACTTCAAGTCATTTCCAGTATGTACACTTTAGGATGAAAATATAAAGTGCAAGTCTCATACATAAATATATTCCAAATACTAGTTTCCTCACCTCCTCAAAGTTTTTTTCTTCTATATATATCTAGGATCGAATAATATGCAAACTAGCTCAAATTTTCTATTATATACTTCTTATAAAATAGATATTCATAAAAAGGATAAACAAGGGACATTTCAATATATTAAACAGTCAAAAGAAACCTATCTAAACAAGGGCTCTATGAATATAAACAGTAAAAATAAACCTATCTAAACCAGGGCTCCATAAACTTTTATACTGTCAAATGATATTAAACAAATTGGTTAGACTTATGCCTTAATAGTTATGCAAAAAGAAGATGAACATTTTAGTGTTACTAAGTCTTTGTGAGTTGGACATTAGAAATGTATTGAAGAACATTTTGGTAAGCTAATAAACGATAGACACACACATATTTGAGACAAATACAAGAACTTTGGAGAGTGAAGAACATTTTGGTAAGCTAATAAACAATAGACACATACATATCTGAGACAAATACAAGAACTTTGGAGAGTGAAGTACATTCAACTCATTTCTCAAGGTATGAGCTCATTTGACTTTTCTAGTATTAAGTTTTGTATATCACTATTATTGTTATTATTGTTGTTTCATTTTGTTTGATAATTTGCTAGGCTCCAAAAATCAATGACTTCATCACCTTCAACAAATAAAGGTTCACAAAGTCCATGTATAAGTACCAACTCCAATTGTAAGCCCAATTTCAAGTCCAACCCCACACTCAACTCCACTTTAAAACCCAATTTCAACTCCGTGCTCGTCAATTGATGACAATTTGATTGTTGATTATTATGTGGTTCTTGGTGAAAGTATTGGAAGGATCTTTAAAGAAGATATTGACATTGGTTGTTTTGAGATCACCCCCAAGTTGTAAACTCGGGGTAAAGTTCCTTAGAGACCGAAGCAACTTTTTTTATGAGTTTCAAAATTAGGGTGATACATTTAGGTTTAATAGCAAATGTCTTACCTCACAAATATTAGGCAATTACGATACAACTCAATAGCAACCATAAACAAAAGATCAATAGAAAAATCAAAAGCTTCAAAGTTTAAAATCTCACACCATCAAAGTTTAAAATCTCACATTTCATTTTTCATTCTCTTTTTCTCAAAGCTTCAGCTCATAGCCATAAAATTTCCCTTGGCCTTGATTTTCTAATTCGAACGAACAAAAATCAATTAAAAATCAACCAAATGCTTCATTGAGGCATTTCATCAAACACATTGTAAGCTACCAAATGCTTCATCACATAGCCAACCATAAAGAAAAAATATAGATTCAAATTGGAAAAATGATCGTAAACAACAATATTGAATAGGATGGTAGAAAAAACAAACACATATCTCTTATAAAAGCAAAACTATGAGAGATGTTTTTCATAAAAAGAACCATCAATATATCACATTGAGGAGGAGAGGGTTTTGGAGATGTTTTATTTTAATAAATAAATTATTTAATATTTTGAAATTAAGAAAAAAAATATGATTTTAATAAATTAAATAAATTATTTTTTTGTATCTTTTATGACACCAAATAATTGTGGCGAAAAGTGAAATCCGAAAAATTCCATCTTTTTCCACCAAAAACTCGATTTTTTAGCTTTTGTGACAGTTTTTTCTTTCCTCCTTTCAATTTGGGATGTATACAACTGTCATAATAGGTAGCTTTTCTTGTAGTGGTGCTTTTGTGAATGCTTGGCTAACATAAGTTGCTAACTGCCTGAAAGAAAAAGTAGCTAGAACCTAATTAGCACGCGCAAAGAGGAACCTTTGCCTCTCAGCGAGAGTATTTCTAACATTTGGATCCTAAAAGGAGGGCAAATGTGGACAGTGGTTACCGAGAGGTAGCGGTCGTTAACCACGAAATACTATGAGATGCATAAGTGATTTCTTCTGGATATAACTCACCTAGCCATATTTGGTCATATGGATCTCTGAAAAGTAGTCATGTATGGCATATATGCATTCAAGAGAAGCATGCCTTAATCACAAGTATGTCTTAGCAAGTTAGATCGTGTCAAGGTTATCTCTCTACTTATTCAAACGATATCATGCATACATTCGTGCCTTTTTATTTCTAATGCAAGTTAGACACGTTATTGTATCTTTCTCTTCACGTCGCCTTACAGACTCTTGTTTTGTAATTAACGAAATCTTACATTTTTTATTCTTTAATTCTTTCAATTTTCTTAGATGAAGAATGAACCCAAGAACTAAAGTCTGAAACAATTTCCTGTGTTCGACCTTGGATTACTCATGTAAACCTACTTTTTCGCTTGCACGTTGGCAAGCAATAGGAAAACTTGTACTCAATGAGGACTTAGGAATTGCACGATGAAGAGAAATATTGTGATCGTTTCACATGCAACTTTGATCATGCCCTATGACTCATCAATTAGAATGGAAACATGTGATATAAAGAGTTACAATGAACGCATTACGCGTGATGACTTGACTCTGTGACGTATTGTAATTGTATTAAACATAATTGAAACTATTAAGTCTAAGCATAAAATAGACAACCAGAAGATTATCTGTGTACAAAGGTCGTGTGATGAGGTTATCCAGTAGATGCCTAGAGCTTCCATCACATAGACTAGGTAAGAGATAGGAGTCTCCACAGATGCCTAGATTATTCCATCGCATGCATGATAGCTATAACGTGTCAAGGTGCTAGTGATGCCTAGAGTTACTTCTCGTATGTATTGTATCAAGGGGCATTGCTTTGCTAAGATTATATATTTATTTTCTCAAGGTTTTATTAACATGTTTTGTATTAAAAGCGATCACTAATTGAGCTTTATATCTCAACCTTTATTGTTTTATTTTCCTTACAGGTAGAGATCGGGGTTCCGGTGCCTGCTAGAGATCAACCTACTATGTTAGAAGTTTGATTAGATTTTTGTACGGCTCATTCCATTCATACATTTTAGATTGTAATTAACTAGTGAAGGATTCAGTGGTTTGTCTGTAATAGATTAGTAAGTCCTTTGAATTATGTTTTTTTATTGGGTAAGTGGTTGAGACTCTAAACTTAGTTATGTCTATATAAGACTTGTTTCAACAGGTTATCCATTGGTTGGATGGGCCTAAAGATCTTGTTTGAATTTTCACAATTTCAAAGTTTGAGGAATTTTCCTTTCCACAATTTCTAAGCATTAAAAAGAGATAAGTAAGAGTTATAGGTTAAACAGAGTCAACATGTATCGTTAGAAGAAGAATGATGTTGGTTTGCTTCGTGCCACATTTCGAACCTAGTGAAGAGGTGCTCTAGGGTGGAGTGTAACAAGTATAGTTTGAAGAAGCATAAAGCATAGATATGTACTATTGCTGGCTCTACCATAGAGGTGGAGTATATGCAGCAACTTGTGAAGTTGCAAAGAAGGCTGTTTCACTTAGGAAATTGCAAGATGAAGTAATTCTTTCTATAAACTTGGTTAGAATTGTCTTAACTAATTTACTTCCAAAGTTTAGCTTCAAATTCATAGTGATGCGTTCTATAGTCTTAAAGAATCCTAATTGCTCAAAATCCTTTGAAAATTGACTTTTCCTTCTTCCTTGAACTTGAAGAACACCTTCGACGTGTCCCCTTTGTTCGAAAGCCTCTTGCCTACTAGACTCCTTTATTGAGCTTTTACAATTGGTTTGAGAGAAAATGCACGATGAAATAGAGAACACCTTTAATCTAAAAATGTCTTATTTATAGAGGTCTCTGAATGGTAAACATTGCCATCTCTTACTTGCGGAAATGTTGGAGTCTTGCATACTGTGGACATTTATTTGTTATCCACTTAACCAACCACCTCTTGAACGCCCAACATCCAACAAAATTCCTAGCCACCTATCACATAAAACCTCTCAACAAGTCTTACAACCAGCATAATTCTTAACTAACCTCTCTAGCCTTGTCTGCAAAGCTCTTCTTGCGTACGTTTGCTTGCCATGATGCCTAACTAACCTCTTTGGAGGATTTTCTTGCCTAGCATGCTTGGCCTTTACTGCCTAGTTCCTTTTGGCCGTCTAGGGATAACTTGTAGAAATACAAGTTATTTTAGCCTTTTTGGAAGAATAATGAGACTAAAACACATAATAAAAGTGTCAAAATGTGTAACTTATGTTGTAAATGCATAAATATTTAAAAATACACTTTACATAAGCTTTCATGCCTGTTTTACCCTATTTTTAGTGTCTTAACGCAAGCTAAAGAATAAAATAATAAATTGGCGAATCGCAGAGGAACTCACGCGAAGACTAAGTGAGAAGACCAAATCAGAACATGAGAAGAGGTTCATTAAAAGACAAGAGTGGTAGATGGAGTTGATGTGACTTGATGACATAGGCTACTTTCGACGTTGACACATCTGGAAGAATAGTTTTCTGCCCAAAAGCTACCTCTAAAAAGTCTCCTTCTACACCATTCACATCATCTGGCCTGAATGGGACAAACCAAAAGAGCGGTGAAAAGGATTAACCTTTCCACCACCTTTAAAGAGTTTTCCTTCTTCTTCTTTGTTATGTATGTAAGTGAGAGCTTAAAGTCCGAGTAGAGAAGAGACCACGTTCCACTTCTCTCTAACCTGTAATCTTCCATTCTCTTTTCTTTCCATTTTTGCATTTCTATGTAATATATGTTGTTCATATTATATAGTAGCCGAAAGCCTACATTATTTAATATATACTACATGTTTTTATACATTTTCAATCTATCACATCTTTAATTTTCATCTGTTAATGTGTTATTCATAGTTTAGGTTTGTGTAATTTATTGATAAGGAGATTAGCTTATAGTTCTTATCGCATTAGCTGAGCTATTTCAATCACTTGTCCAGTGTATACCGCCAGCTACTTGTGAGGGCAAATAGCAAGGATATGGCTAACGTGTATAAGGAGGAGTTTGGAGACAAACTCCACCTTGTTGAGATAAATTCTATCATTTGTGTCTGAAAAGGAGAACAAGTGTCGGTATTAGGCACTAAGAGGTTTTCACCCTTAAACGCGAAGATCTATAAGTCTTATAAGTGAACACTTCTAGATATACCTGATTTATTTAGGCTTAGTTATTCGGATCCCGAAAGGTGAGCAAGTGTGGCGTTTAAAGACACTGGCCAAAAGGTGCACGTCTTAATAATAAACTAGTTAAGTAAGTTATATCTATATCAAAGCTATTGTGCAACTTAATCGCCTAATAGTGCAAAGACCTTCCTTCAACCCTTCTTACATGCAAGTTAGTTCATGCTTTTAACTCATCGAACCGAGACCTCATTTACAGATTCTCTAGTGTAAATGAGTAGATATAATTCAAGTTTATACTTTGTTACACTGTATAGAATTCTTTTATACCGCTTAATTGAAGTGCAAACCCTAGAAATAAACTTTGATATCAATTTTCTATGTTCGACTCTAGATCATCTAGGAAAACCTACTGCTTCACTTATACTTGGACAAGCAAGAGAAAAACTTTTATTCAACGGGGACTTAGTTATTATGTGATAAAAAGGTACATAGTGAGTACTTTGTATACAATGATCATGACCAATGACTTACCACATAGAATCAATTATGCACATATACAACCCAAGTCCAAATCCACCACTTAGTACATGTCTTAAGGGGCTCTCACTCAACACACATACCTTGTCTTGACACCTTGATATGCTCTTCGAGGTTCTCAACACTCTTCTTTGTTGCCTAGTAATATCCAAAACGCCTAGCTTTTCTACACTTAGCCAAAATTCTCATCAAACCCCTTTATTTCCTTATCTTGGCCAATTTTCACAAAGCCTTCAACATTTAGCTAATTTCTTTAACTCTTATTCAAGCAACCACTACAACATCAACACTTAATTCTTAATTAACCTATGCGTTTAACTTACACACATGATTACAATGATTTCTAAAATGTTTTTAAAGCTTATACGTTCAAAGCTAAGCCTTTAGCATAACTTTTTAGAAAAGCATGTTCTAGACAACAATCCCTCACTGGGTATTTTTAGCTCATTCTTTCGAAATGTTTTCTCACTTTTCAAGTAATGATCATGTTTCTCTGAGCTGAGCTTATTACTGCCATGTCGTCCAATCTAATAGGAGAGTTTGTAAAGTGATCATGTTTGAGGTAGGATATTAGAACATAGTCAGTTGTGTTGTGGGTACAGAGAACTGATTAGAGTCTTTGTAAGCATCATCTAAAAATTTGTAAATAAAAGGCGACCTTTGATCTGCCTGAGTGAAAGTGACCAATGTGAGCGACTCAATATACCTATTATTTTGAGGATCCATCTAATTGGTAGTTAAGAAATTGCTTTCTTAAAGGTTAATTTTAGGCTTGAATAATGTGACGCTACACCCTCTCCTGGGCCAAGAGAGGTTTAATTATAGTGGGACCATAACTTATTGTATATTAAAAAGATTAGTGTGGTAGTTAAGAAGTTAGATACATGGGATAACAATAATTTTGTCCTAGCTATATTTATGAGCATTTTGTGGAGAGTCATTGTATCGTTAATTTGTTATATTCACTGGACACAAAAAAATATATATAGTGCAAATAATGTAGTTGTTGGTCTTGAGTGTAGTGTGTAGTGATCAACAGTTAATGAAGGTTTATTAATTTAATTAATATATCAACAAGTACCCATAAGGTTTTCTTGTTATCTCAATAATGATTAATGAGAATCAAATTTATTTTGAACTAAATTTGAATTCTTCGAATTGATTAAAGAAAATTAATTGTTATACAATTAATATAATGTATGTGATACATTATAATCTAAAATTCAACGAAAAGAAAATTTGAATATGATTCAAATATTAATTATATGAATGAAATTCAGGTATTAATTATATGTTAAAATTAACATGTATATGGTCCATATTAAAACTACAGGTCATATTAGAGAATTAAATTATCAATTATATTATATGTGATATATAAACTATAGGGTATATAAGATATAATATATAGTTCAAAGTTAATGATACTACGTAAGTTAATATAATATAAATATAAATTTTGTTTCTAGTAACTCCCTTGGAAGTTACTCACGTTAATGTGACATTATTCCATATGAGTGGCGAGTTATTTCATGTTAGTGGTGAGTTATTCAATAACTCCTTCACGGCTCTCATATTAAGGTGGAAAGGAGTTGGAAATGTGAAGTAGACACAAGAATAAGTTGTAGGGATAATAGAAATTCGATCTAGACAAGTCTAGAAACTGCCAATTCTAAAATGTATTTCATTTCCAAGGTATCCAAAACCTACCATCCAATTTTTTGCCCAAGGACATGTAAACTAGGACAAAATATGTTCTAGGAACATAGGTTAAGAAAGCAAAATAAGTCCAACAAAATAAACAACTAAACAAATGACTAAAAGCCCAACAACATATATAACATAAATAAAAGTAACAATCTATAAGTAAAAGTACCAACCCTAGATCTTATCTTACATCTTCATTAGATTCTCTCCCACTATAGACAAGAACCTATCCTCACATTGACAACTGTTGTAGGTAAATGATCTTCTCTGATCAACATGGCTACTGGGAGCAACTCAGTGTGATTGGCATCCTTTGTCAAGATGTTCCCCATTGACGAGTTTGCGCAGTCCGATTTCGTGTCAAACTTCTCATTTTCAAATTTTTTAATCGTCGGTGCAACATCTCGTGGGTGGTACATAGTCAAATTTAAGACATTAAAGGTAGAGGACGTGTAGATTGATGATGGTAAGTCCAAAACATAAGCATTACCACCAATTTTTCTCAAGATACCAAGTCTTTGAGGTTTTAACTTGGACTACGAACCAACAAATGTCTCTCTAGTCGAAGGCAAGCCATAACGAGATCTCCAACCTGAAAATTTTCATCTCGTCATTTTTGGTCAGCATGCTTTTTATATTCTGTGTTGGCTTGTTGAAGATGTTGCTTTACTCTATCACTGATATTGACAATTGCTTTTGACATTGTGTTAGCTTTTTTGCACATTCCATTTTAACTGAAAATTAAATCAACTGTGCTGTTAGGCACTTTGGTATAAACTATTTGAAACAGACTGAATCCAGTAGATCTAGATCTATTAGACATGTTATTATATGCAAATTCTGCTTGTGGCAAAAATAAATCCCACTGTTTAGGATTTTCTTCAACCTAACTACGAAGCATATGTTCCGCAGTTTTATTGACTATTTTTGTCTGTTCATCAGTTTATGGGTGGTAAGCACTACTAAACTTTAGAGATGTGTTAAGATGCCCACAAGATCCTCGAAAAATAACTAACAAATTTCACATCTCGATCTGAAGTGATAGATTTTGGAATGCCATATAACCGCCCGACCTCACGAAAAACAATTTCGCCACAACACTAACATCAAAATACTTCTTGCATGGCAAAAATTGTGCCATTTTAAAGAATCGATCAACAACCACAAAAATAGACTCAACCCCGCTTTGTGTTCTTGGATAAAATCCATTGATATGTCTTCCCAAATGTCATGAGGTTGTAGGCAAAGGAGTATATATTTCTATGTTTTGGGAGTGTCCTTTAGCTGATTGACAAACTCCACACCGTTGAACAAATTTTCCAACATCTCTTTTCAAATATGGCCAAAAGAAACTAGTCGCCACTAGTTGTACCGTTTTGTCCCTCCCTGTATGGGCTGCTAAGCCATTAGCATGCAATTCATGAATTAGTTAGACTTGCAAAGATGTGTTAGGGATGCACAACAAATTTTCCTTAAACAAAAATCCTTGCTAAAGAAAAAAATCCTCCACACCATTCGTTTCTTAAACAAGAAGCCCATATCTCGATCATTAACAATCAAATCCCACGATCTATGTGTTCAACATCACAAGAGTATGAGCTCTCCGACTCAAAGCATCAGCAACTACATTTTGTTTACTTGGTTTGTGTCGAAAAACAAACTGAAATTTCTATAAATACATAACCTATAGAGCATACATTCCTTTCAAATGTTTTTTAGAGTTGAGGAACTTTAAAGCATGATGATCACTATGTAAAATAAACTCTCTTTGTACCAAATAGTGCTCCCAATTTTGGAAAGTGTAAATAATAGCAAACAGCTCTTGCTCATAGGTAGATCGCTTTTGCTTAGCTTCATTCGATTTCTCATGAAAAATTTAATTGGTCAGCATTTGTGCATTAAAATAGCTCCAGTACCGGTTAAACAAGCACCAGTTTCCACCTCAAAGACTTTCTCAAAGTTTGGTAAAATCAGAATAGGTGTTGAAACTATTTTAGACTAAAACTATCTTCTTCCTCACTATCCCATTTAAATCTATCATTCTTCATGCAATTTGTAAGTGGGGTCACAATGCTACTAAAATTACGAATGAATCGTCTATAGAAAGTTATTAAACCATTCAAACTACGTACCTCTGCAACATGGTAGGGAATGACCATTTCACGATAGCTTGAACTTTAGCTGGGTCCATTTGAATGCCATTCTTACCGATAATAATACCAATTCTTACAAATATTTGACAATTGTGTGATTCCAAGTTCTCTGCTTGTACTTCATATTCATTCTCTAGACTCTTCTCTAACAAATACAACTCTTTCTGCCTTTTTACAAAATTAACAAATGAAGCCAGACCCACAACTCTTTTTGATTCTCATCCTTAAGAATAACAAGGAAGAGACTCTTAATTGTGGTGGTGTTTGAAAATTCATTGCTTCATTTTGTGTGTTTGGATTTTTGGAGGAAGAACAAAGTGTTCGTGATGGAGAGGGTTTGTGAAGAATTTTTAGTCGTCAAGGGTAAGTATTTGTTATGTAAAATTGTGCAGAAAGGCTTGCTTAATTAAGGGTGTATGCTTATCAATGTTTTAGTCTTCTCTGTTTAATTTAATTTTACAAACAAAATTGTGACACAAGGCGATTGTACACTTCTGCTGTAGGAATTCCAATTCGATGATCAGTAAGTTTATCGTTTTGGGACTTGACATGTGACATCTTGAATTTTGGATAATTTAAAATTTTTACCTTAAAATATATGGGTTAAATTTGCTTTTAATTCTTCTTCTTCTTCCAGTTTATGGGTTGATGAGATTCCCATCTGGCTGCAGCATGTTGTGGACAAGGATTGGAATGGTGTGTTATTTCTACTTAATGGTTATGATTATTCGATAGTTATATATATATGATAACACCTCTATTAGTTGGAAGATTAAAATAATATTTTGTTTGCCCTAAGTTCCGCACAACTTTAGTTGTTTTCCATCTCACTCTCTTCCTCTTCTCTCTTCCTCATCTCGCCCTTACCATATATTCATCCTTTACTATATATTGATTGTAGCAATTTTCATATTTGGGAAGATATTATTACCATTTCTAACCAGAGATATTATTACCATTTCTAGCCCTTTGGTTTTCCATATCATAAAGTTTTTCACAATTAGTATTTCTGCTTCCAATATTGTATACCGTTTATCATAAACATTGTACAAATTTGACATTTTCATGCTTGTATTTTTTGTTTTTAGTAACATATTGAAAATATCAAATATCTTAGGTCAGTATGTAATTCATGGAAATGTAAAAGTATCAAGAAAAAACGTACACATCGTCAACATCTTAGAAATACCGACATATTATTAATATCAGACTCAATCTTTTCAATTATTCATGGATATGTCCATTTTTTATACTCATTACGACCACGTATAGCATATATCATATGCATTAGTTTTATAGTCGAACATACAAAGACCTTGTTCACCCACAATCCACAAACATAGAGTATCGTTACACTTTGCTCTATCTCTTAAATCCTGGTAAATATTGAAGTAATGTGAAGATCCAGTCCAATCGAAGGCACAATAAAACAAGGTTGAGCCCCAGAAGTTTGGTCGAAAATTGAAGGCGTAACTAGCCAAATGTGACAGTTGGTGGACTCCCAAGTCATCATCACCAGATTTGCAGTGGATAGTGAGTTGATTATTCACGTCTTTTAGGGCATTTGTTATGTTGACCGTAACCGGTGGAGATTGGAAGGGTTTTCCTTCAATAGTGAAAATGGTAGCAAACAACAAGGATATAAACAGAGATAGTCCAAACGTTGAAAATGAACTCATTTTTTTCGAAATTAGAAGAGAGAAAGAGAGACTATAAACCTTATTTGTGAATGGTTGTGCTTGGTTTGTTTCACTTTTATACCCACATACATGGAGCGTAATTATGGAGCGTAATTGTAACATAATATTTCAAATTGATAAACAAACAATGATAGGGTGTCAATTGTGCATATTTGGTAACATGCATTCATCATTCATCTATTATTTATTGTTTGCCTTTTTTAGTACGTAAAACAATTTGGTAGTAATGAGATTGGAACTTCTAATCTTATGTTTAAAGCCATATATGTTTTGTACAATTTATGAATTGAACTATGTTTATGTATGTTTTGTATACAGTTGATGGATGGATTGAGTTATGCTGATCGATATAAATGAAAAGAAACAAAATTAAAGTAATAAAATATGAAGAAAGAGAATCATGGATTAAATAGAGAAGGAAGAGGGCATGCACGAGAAGAATTTTCTCTCCCTAGAATAAACGGGGATTAGGATGGAGAATACTTTTACTTGCACCTCTCTCCACCCTAACCACACACAACACAACCCACAGATCTATTAGTTATTAGATATATATAGAGGGTGCAATCTCTAAATTTCTCACATTGGTTATTGTATTAAGAAACAAATATTTAAAGTTATCTTTCAATATAAAGTTTAGTTTCAAAAAAACTTAAATAATCACAATTCACATTGTAACCTTACTTCAAATCCATTTTCTTCTGAAAATATAGTGTGTATATATGTAAAGAAAGTTTAGTACCAACCTATGGTATAACTTATTATTGAGAACGCTTTGCAATTTTGTCATTTATGGTAAGATAATAATTTAAATATCTTTATTTAGAAATATCATATAAGAGAAGAGGAGAGTGGGAATGTACCATATAAAAGGCATTTCACTATTTATTATTTGTGGTAAGATAGCAAATTAAAGGTTCATCATTCTTAAAACAATAAAACAAATAATTAAAGGTTTAATATGAGCCAGGTTGATTACCTGTTTCTTGTTTTCACTTCTAATTAAAACAAAAACCATGTTTAAGTCCACTTAGTAACATTATATTAATTACCATGTATAATATAATGTTAAAGGCCTTTATATGGTATATTTTCATTTAAAACAATACTTCAGAAAGTTGTTTTTGTTCAAAAGGATTAATTATTTAAAATAACATTTATACGGTATGTTTGTACTTTCCTTCTATAACATTTTTCAAGTAAAAATATTTAAATAATTATTATTATTGCACCGTATCTACGACCGAGAATTAAATAAGAACAAGAGAATTAAGCCTCAATTGTCGAAGCATGCGTAACTCAACTTCCATAAAACATGTGTACCAAAAAAGTAATTAGGGCACTTGTAAAAAGCGCAAAACAAATTATAATAATAAAGTTCATAACACAAAATTTTATTGTTTATAAAAATGATAAAAACAAAGCCTAACTCTAGATGTAAAATGTCACAAATTTCCTTGTTACTAATATAAATTTAATACACTTGAACCTGATATACTTGATGCACACTTGATACACCCCATGATACTCTTATACACTTGATGCTGTTGGGATTTATGTCCTAAAATTCGTAGATTGTAAATATAATTCATTGACAGTTGTTAATAAAATGTCATTATTGTAATAATTTTTATTGATTATATTATTAGTTTTATCTTAATAACCCAAATCCAGTAACTCTGTTAACTAGTTAGATTTCTATTTCATTAGAATGAGCTAGGTAACTTAGTCTTAATCTTGAGTGTATTATGAAGTCCTTTGGACTCAATAAGCTTATCATTTTGGGGACAAGACTGAGTAGAAAGCTGAAAACTTC
Source organism: Cucumis sativus (assembly GCF_000004075.3). NCBI lineage: Eukaryota > Viridiplantae > Streptophyta > Magnoliopsida > Cucurbitales > Cucurbitaceae > Cucumis > Cucumis sativus. Next base: position 9,564,234 of record NC_026656.2, read on the forward strand.
TTGAGTGTTCCCTTAAATGGTGTTTCAAATACTTGAACAAAGGGCTCTACACTCTCTATGCTCGTGAAGGACTAACTTACTGTTATTGGTCTATATTCATACAGGTGCCAGTTGAACTAAGCTCATGTTGGCAATTAAATTGTTTAGGTGATATTATTATGTAGATATTATTCTGATATTATTTTCTTAAGTGTATTTCTCTTTGGTTATATATAGATTTGTACCTCTACTAAATTATCAATGAAATAGAGATTCACTCCATAAAAAACAACAATAATGATTCACTTTACTGATATGGTGATATGCTTTAATAATATTGTTGATATACTTGATAATGATATACTGAGATATATCATTCATATTCTTAATAATACTATATATAATGAACTGCATAAAATTTAAAATAATGAAAATCATGTAGTACATCACAATATTATTAAAAATGAAAATCATGTAGTACTTCAACCACCTAATACATACAGTATGAGTACATCACAATACTGATATACAAAACTAGTACAAAGTAAAACCAAAACAGAACCAATGTAAAGAAATTAAACAAAATAAATTTGAAATGAGGTTCAACTCAAAATACACATCGAAAAAAGTAGAAAAAAATCACAAACGAAGTTAGATTATTCCGGTTAACAACTATTATATTTCATATTGCAACCAATGTACAATCAATGTCTTAAAATCAAGATTAAGACAAGGATAACAAATCATTTTTCCGTATAAGAAATGATGACTAGGACTTTAAAAAGTAGGAGAAGAAATAAGGGATGATTAGGGCATGAAAATAAGGAGAAAAATAAGTTATTGAAGTGTTGTTTGAAAATAATTACAAATTTATGATGAATAGTATTTTAAAAAGTGATAATTTTGTCATATTTTCAAAATTCTAAAACAATGTGTCATACTTGCTATATCATATTATCAAAAGACTACCCACTACAATTTTCCAAAGTAATTTATATAACAATTATTTTAATTATGTTTTGTTTTTCATTTTTAAAATTCTTGTTTATTTTCACTCTTTCCAATCTTGGCAGTTAAAAAATGATTTTTTTAAAAAAAATATAACAAACCGACAAAATATTTACACTGTATAGAACAATTTCAAAAGCGAAAAAAGCTCATAGGACCACAATGAAAAATATAAAAAATGCCCCAATCAACACGTGAATAATTGATCACACGTGCATATAATTCTTTTTCTAAACGATCATGATATGAGATCATGTAAAAAATGATAAACGACCGTGTACCAAATCTTAACGATCACGGTTTAAAATCGTGTATCAAGATCTTTTATATTTGGTCCACGATTTTGTACCAATATCGTTTAGATTTGGGTACACAATCTTGTAGTTAAATCTAAACGATCGTGTACCAGATATAAAAGAATCTACAAGATCATGTACTAATATCCCAACGATCTTGTAGATTCACTATATTTGGTACACGATCGTTTAGATTTGGCTACACAATCGTGTCCGAAATCTAAATGAATCGTGTATCAATTTTTCAAAAGTTTTTTTCGAGAACTTTTATATTTGGTTCACTATCTTGTACATAGTGATTTTTTATTGTGCTCTATAACAATTTTATGGATAATTGGTTTATTGTTTAATTATTTAATAAAAGTTATTATATTTCTCATTATTATTCAATTGTATGTTATTGTATAATAGTATCCATGAATATGTTATTATATTCTAAATGTCCCTAATCGATTATTATAGTGGAAACAACAATAAATTAAGATTAGTATGAGTTATAATTTATAATCATATGATGATTATATATGTAGAGACATAAACTATAATCATAATTTATTATTAGAGAATAAGAATTAGACTGATCATTTTTTGAGATTACAACATAGACACGTGTCGTAAATAATCTCAAACAAGTGATTATTTTGATCATTAAACCTGAGATTATCATAGTGTCAAACATAATAATTAATTGATTTTGATGCAGTCAAACATTATCTTTAACTAGATAATTATAAAGGTTGTATTCGAATGCATTGTGGATTATGTAGTGGACAATGATTAATTAAGTTGAAATTTATTCATATTATTATGAAGAGATATTTATGGGCCCCTTGATTACTGTGACGGTATAAATGTATGGTCGTGTTGTAAATGCATTAATCAGGGTATTAACGTCATTTATTATTTTAGTATGTTTATTGATCGAGAAAGAAATTGAATTAGATAAGGTGGTTTTGTCCATGTTTTATATTCAATTATAAATATACATCATGTGATAAAAGGTTTAAAACAATAATTATATTAGGTTATGTTGGATCACCAACTTAATTTAATATGTGGAGCCATAATGTCTTGCTGGAGACAAATTATGACTTATGGTCCCATTGCCATATAACACGAAAGAATTGGGTTGTATTTCTTTTTCGACTTGGTAATTAATAAGCCTAATTGGAGAATTGGAATCTTACTAGAAAATCGTAGGAAACCTATACACATGCAAAAGGACATAAATTTGTTCGACACATAGAGAGAAAGGCGAGAGTCAAAATTCGCACTCTATGAGGTTGTAGCAAACTCGAATTCGAGGAGTCAAATTCCTAGTTCGTGTGTGGATACTGTCAGAGAACGCTTGTGATTTCGCAATGTTTTGGTGATACGAATTTGGAGAATCGTTCTTATCAGAATAAGGATAATTCGAATTTGGAGAGTTACTCACATCGGCACAGAGGTATATTTATTCATGATTTAATTGTTTATGCATGGTTTGTTTACATTATAAGGGTAAAGAAAGTTTTTTTATGCTAATTCCTCCTTGTCTAGCCCAAGCTCATTTTCCAATAGTACCAATAACGTTTAGATTTGGCTACATGATTGCGTAACTAAATCTAAACAATCATGTATTAATGTTCCAATGATTTTTGTTCAAGATCGTGTACGTATATTTTTTATATTTGGTACACAATCTTGAACTAAATAACACTTAAAAAAAATACAAGACCTATGATCGATTGAAAACAAAGATCATGATTTTTTAAAAAATAAAAAAAATTGGAGAATAAGAAGAAAATAAAGAAGATGAAAAGGAAGACAGAACAAATCACACCTGTCCAAAATTCATAGGAGACAAAAAAAAGTGCTTAAAAAATTAATCCGTTGGCCATTTTAATTTTTGTTACTGTATTTATGATAATTAATCTCAAGAGAAATACTCTAAATTCAAAAAAAAAAGAAATAGTTGTTGAAAGTATGATAACAAAATATGGAGTTTTATAGCCATCAAACAAGGCCTAAGTTTCTGGTTGAGAATGACTTTTTTATCTAATCAAAACACCACTAAATTGTAAAATTTTATAGTAATTATCTAAAAGGAAATATTTGATATTTAATTTAATGATTTTTTTTCTAAAAAAGTTGAATGAATTAACTTATATATAAATATAGAAACTTTTTATGTTAATTTGTGAATATAAATATAGACATTTTTTACATTTAATAGATGACCACATGAATTCAAATAAATATTTATTACCAAATAGATAGACACACATAAATATTTATCTAAATCTATTCGAAACTATCTCAAAAATAAAAATTTATTATGTATTTTAAATATTTTAAGATTTATAACATTTAAATCATTTTTTAAAAATTTAATTAATAACAAAAAAACAAAAACAAAAACGATAAATAAATTACCATAAAAATGTCAATATTCAATGGCCCTAAGTCGATATATTCACCAAATTAGAAATCTAAATCTCTATACTTCAAACTATCATACTAAAAGTAATAAATAAATAAATAAATAAAAAGATCAAGAATGAGAAGAAGTTATAACAAACCCATAATTAGGCTCATTTATGGCAAGAATACAAAACATTGAATCATCATCCCCATCTATCAGCGTTACATTTAACACTCAATAGCAAGTATAAAAGTAAAACAATAAACCAAGCACAAAGTCTTATACAAACCATTGCCTCTCTTTCTCTCATCTTATTATTATCAAAACAAGATGGGTTCATTTTCAACATTTATATTATCTTTGTTGATATTGTTGTTTTTCTCTGATTTAATCATTATTGAAGGATCAATCTTCCAAAACGCACGAGTAACAGTCAACATAACAAATACGCTAAAAGGTATAAATAATAAACTCACTATTCACAGAAGATCTGACGATGATGACTTGGGAGTCCACCAATTACCGCACTTGGCTAGTTATGCCTTCTCTTTTCAACCAAACTTTTGGGGCACAACCTTGTTCTATTGTTCCTATGAGTGGCTTGGTTTTTCTCATCGATTCGATACCTATAAGGATGGGAGAGATAGAGTTTATTGCAATAGAACTCTGTGTTTGTGGATTGTGTCGGAAGAAGGCATCTGTATGTTCAACTATAAAAAAAAAGCATATGATATTTGCTATAGGTGGTTGGCTAAATGAATATAAAAATCCAGATATATACATGTATTGGAAACTTTGACGACTTTTGTATTAATAATAAAGGAATGTTTTTGATAATTTATTTGTGTTGTTTACATGGGTAACATTTTCATCTATGTATATTTTTTCGTATTTTTAAAGGCTTGACCTTCTTTTTTTTGACCCTGACAAAAGAGAGAATAAAAGAAGATAAACCAACTATGGATGATGCAATTTCTCACCTCAATTTGAAAGATAAACTGACATCTATTATATCATAAAAAATTTCTAAAACATAAAAGTTAGGGGAATATAATATAAGTAATAAACAAGTTAACTTATTTTACCCAAACACACCTATGTTTTTACTTCTGGTATGAATGTAGCAGAATTGCATGAAAGTTGTAAAATTTAGAGCAATTAAAAAAAAACTTTGATCTAGAGAATGTGTACCAAGTACATGTTAGCAATGGCAAATATCTTCCCATATATATAAGCTCCTACCTACGACCATATTATTCTTAAAGTTGATCCAAAATATGACTACCCTAAATTGAATGTAGATCTTTGGAAATTTCGATTTTGTGGAACAAAGAGCTTCACAAGTAATATTCTAATTGGCTTTAAACAAAGATCGAGAATTTTGTAATGCTTAGAGGATATAAATACCAACGAGTGCATGTTTGAATTTGAAAGTTGCATTGACCTTAGAGAGCAACTGACATCATGATCGCGTACCAAAGATTATTGGCCTCATTTAGCTCACACTCTTCAAAATATTTTTCCACTTTTTCAGGCAGAGATCATGTCCTCTTAGCTTAAATCAATGTTATCTGCCTGCTAAAGTATTTTGTTTTACTATTGTATGTGTCCTATTATTTTGAACTTATGCTTAGTTGGTCTTTTAAATTATGTTGGACTTCGGGTTAAAATTTATGTGTTTTAGCTTCTGCCTGTATTTCATTTAAAGATTAAAATTTAAGGATTAGCTTGTGTGGTTCAGAAGGGGAGCTGTGAGGCCCTGAACCAAAAAGGAGTCTTATTGACAAAAATTATGATGGTTTAAGAGAAGATAGGAGTCGTTGTACAAATTATTGTGTACAAAAGAATAGCCAAATTTCAAGCACACACTTCAGTCAGGCTATGATGACACAGTCTCTACTTGAAAAAGTGGTAAAACATTTTGAAAAGTGTGAGCTAAACGAGCGAAGTGAGTGATATGTTTTCTAAATAACTTTTCATAAACTTTTTTAAACAATATTTCATAAACCTTTTAAAGAGTAACATAAACAATAACATTAATACTTAAACTTAATTAATAAAACATTTAGGAAACAATAACATTAATAAAACAGCTCGAATATATATATTCGTATTTTTTCTGCTCAAATTTTAAATATCTACGTCTGGAAGAAGGTAGAGAGGTTACTCAATACCCACTCAAGATTTAAGAGATGTGCATCCTCAATCTCTGTTCCTGGGAGGTAGGCATCTTGAGCTTCGATCCTGAAGATAAGTGTCTTTACCTCAAATTCCTTGCCGCCCCTTATCCCGCCTTATTAAGGGTTGTTGAAGACATCCTGGATCAGAGAAAATATTTATAAAATCACATGCTTCAAATCCTTTAAGAATCTTTTTGCTTAAAGCAACCCTTGAACACCATAATACCTTGATAAACTCATTTTGAAATAAGCCTTAAACATTTCTCAGTAAACAAACATGCTCGAATAAATAAGGATCGTGTACCAAAAAATCTTTAAAAAAATCGTTCAGATTTGGATAGCCAAATTTGAACGATCATATAGTCAAATAAAAACATTCTTACTATACGATCGTGAAACAGATATATTACGCGTGCGAGTGGCCAATTAATCACGTGTTGATAGGGGTATTTTTTGTATTTTTCATTTTGGATCTATGGAGTTTTTTTTTTTTTTTGTTTCCTAAATTGTTCTATATAATGTAAATATTTTGTCATTTTGTTATATTTTTAAAAAAAATCTCTAATATAAATATTATTATATTATTATTATTATCGTATTATATTTTTTTCCTATCCATATTTGGGTGTGCATCATTGTGCTCTACTCTTTTCACAACAATATTTATATTTACATTCTCAATAAAACAATTTCATGCAATCAAAATGAATAAAACAACTTCATGCAATCAAAATGTAGAGAAAAGTACTAAAGCGAGTTACTGAATATTTAATCAAACTAAAACTAGACTTACTAAAGTTGAAAAAGAATGAAACAATCAATAGAAGTCTTCAATCAACCACACATAATTGAAGAAATAACTGAAATAATTAACAACAAGCACAAGTAACAATTGGAACACCAAACATTGTTAACCTATTTCGATGACACAACATCTACGTCTGAAAGTTCTTGATCCACTATAAGAGACTATATATTATATTGGCTTGTGATATAATTTATGATTACAAATTTATTAACATATTTTCATCCTTCTGTACTTAGTGACACTTTCTTACCGACACAAGAAATAAAGCTTAGGAACACCTCCCCGTAATCAGATATCAAATCAAGCAACACTTGATCTTGGACAATCTCGAATCTCATTTCAAGATCTTGATCAAAAAAACCTTTGGGAAACAAGGAGTCCACACGTTGTTCCCGCTTTTCTCCAGTTCAATTATTGTCACAGATCTATTGCTTTTTTTCCCAACCCTCATACACATAAAATGAGAAAGGAAAGATACGCCATAAAATCAAACAAACCACAAAGCCAGGAACAAATCTCAACAACACAACCAAAACAATAATATTTTTCCTGAAATAAAATCATGAATAAATAAATGGAAGTGGGAGCACCATCTCAACAACTCCCCTTGGGACCAGCTTCCTTTATTTGTTTAGACAAGCACACCAACTACCAGCCACCAGCCAACAACCATAGCCACAAACCAGAATAAATCAAGAGAGACAACAAGAGCACAAAACAAAAACATCACACAACCATTAGAAGCACTCAAGAACACAACCAAATCTCTGCAAAATATTTCACACAATTTCATTCCAAAAACCAGAAACAACAAAATGGAATATGGTCAATACAAGAAAAGTGGGAGAAGAGATACCTTGGAGGGTACTTTGAGAATAAGAACAAATTTAAGATGGAAAATATTTCAAGAACGAAAATTCTTCCATATTTGCAAAATTCTAAAACTGTGTGTCATATTTGCTATATACTATTCTAAAAACACTGTCTAATACAATTTTCTTTTAAAAAGTAGGAGAAGAAATACATTTATTAATGGTAGTTTGAAAAGAACAACAAATTTAAAATGAAATACGTTACTTGCAAAATTATAAAGGAAATCAGGTATCATATTTAGTTTATACTAATCTTAAAAAACTGACCACTGGGATGGCCTAAACTAAAAGCCTAAAAGTATACGCTAACTCCACCTTAAACTTTTTATATATCCAAGACCAGGAAAAATAAAAAGAAACAGAAAAAATATAGCGATATTAAACCATAAGGAAAAAGAAAATAATGCAAAAACAATATATAAGAAAAAGTATTCAACTTTGCCTCAAATCTAAAATATTCTTAATCCACAACACAAACAAAAAACGCAAACACATTCACAATAGAAAAAACCTCACGGCGGTAGATTCATGTGTTCATCCACAATATATAAAATATTGCTCAAGGAAATGGCACAAGGCCACCACCTATGCCACCAACACCTCCAACTCCGCCTCCGAAGCCACCGTGACCAACTCCAAAGCCACCACCAATTCCACCGTACTTGCCGATTACCCCAACCCCACCAAGATGTGGAAACAACCCTCCAATGTAGCCACCCATTCCTGCAAAAGCCCCAACTCCACCAAATATGTTCTTTTGGTCGTCAACGCCGCCTCTGGATGGTGGTTCCGCCACGGGTGCTGCTGCCCGTTCTAGGGTTCGGTACTTCTCCTGCCGACGACCACCAGCTCCTATGTGAAGAATACGTTAGCAAAACAACATTTGATTTGATTTTAGCTGTTGTTTAATATAATTATATCAAATTAAAGTAGGATAGAGAGACCATGCATGTGTATATTCCTTGCTCTTCTTATATAAAGTAATTGAAGTATTCGATTTTATCTTGAGAATCCAAAGCATAGCTCATTGATTAAAGCATGAGTTATACTATTTTAAAGGTTGATGGTTTAATTTATAACTTTGACTTTCATGCTTTGAACTAGAAAAATTTGTCCATGCCCTTTCCATGGCGTCGATTTAATATAATTCCTTTCTGTTTCTTTTTTTGGGGAACCCAAGTTCATATAATTTTCTCTCTTTTATTATTTGATAATCAATGTGCATTATGCTAATTTTTAATCGCATAAGTTAGTGATTTAAGTACTTTTACTTACTTTTATTAAAAAAAAAACAATGACTTAAATCTCTATTGCACATTTGTACGTGATAATTTGATATTATTGTAAAAAGAACAAATGTTAATAGTTTCAGAGTCCTTTTACAATTTATTTTGTTTTTTATTTTATAATTTTAAAATTGAGTTTATAAGCACTGATTACAGTCCATAAATTATTTCCTCGTGTTCCTTTTGTCTATTCTTTTTTTTATAATTTTCTTTTTTAGAAAAAGAGTAGTTTCTACAAGCTTACTTTTTCTTTTTAGAATAATTGAACTGAAAATTCAATTATTTCTTAAAAAAAACCCATGAAATCCATTAAAAAAAAAAAGTAGTAAAAGTACAAACACAAAATTTAAGAACAAAAGCGTAAAAACAAATGATGTTAGTTATGAAAAACATATCTGAATATATTGTAATTGATAAGATTAAGTATTTAAGTTTAGGTATGGTTTAACGATATTTACCCGGAACGTTGCGGCCATCCACATTCATGATTAAGAAAACAAATGTAATCAGAATGACAAAATATTTTGCCATTTTCGTCTCTTTCAACTCTCTAGATTTATTGAAGTCACCTGAAGTTTGGATGCATGAGGATGGGGGCTTTATAGAGAGCAAGTTGAGAGGGAGGAGACAGTTGAGCGTAATAAATTAAAGGAACCTGTAGTAAATGCTTTATTTTGTAGCATATTTATTTTTCTAACACAACAAAACCTCGAAGAGAGAAATTTCTTTAAATTTGGATTTTCAGAGTTGGTTGAAAACAGTGAGAAAGAGAATTTAAACAAGAGACATAACTGATGTACAAATTGTTAAGGCCATATGCAATGTGTTGCAATGCATGCAGTTCTGTGAACTCTTATTTTTTATGGGGATTAGCAAGGACACGTGAGCCTCACGCGAGCTTCGTCATCTTTTTGTTATCAATTCAATTGAAGGTTGGCAAAATAAAATTAAGAAGGCTTCATCATTGAATGCTTACATACACACAAGACAACATTGAATATATGTAATGAAGATATCAGCTTACCATTCTCAAGCGTTTATGTGAATGCATTTGGCCTTTCTACACACAAACTCCAGAGGCAAGAAGTAAAAAATATTATAGAAATTAAACAAGCAATGCAACCAGTTTATTGTTATTGGAAAAATGCTATTAAAGAACAATTATAAGCATTAAAATTATGCTAAAAAGTCTTTGATAGTGTTTAAGAAAATGTTATATAGTGTTGAGAACTTTCAAGAACATGCACCATAACAAACTCTATAAATAATAATCTTATATAGTATTTTCTTACCTCTATAGAAAATTCAACAAAATGTTTTTTCATATAGTTTTTTTTTTTTTTTTTTACAAATATAAACAACACTATCAAAGATCTCTTTTCCAACGTTTTTCTCTAATACTATGAAAAGTTTCCATAACACTAAATTTATGCAATTGAAAATTGAATTTTTGTACCATTTCTTATAGTGCTAAAAAACACTCTAGAAAGTTGCAAAAACATGATGTATGAGAGCATTTTTAGAATGAAATGTAAAGTATATGATAGTCTATTGTTAATGCTAGCTATTATATGTAATATTTGTTGTAGATGCATGAAATTTAATATACCAGTTAATTAAATATTAAATTTTATAAATATAACAAACGGTCAAAATATTCAAAGTCTGTGTAACAAAATGAAAAAGCACATAAAATTAATCATTTTTTTTAAAAATATTTCAGGTTTGTTCTTCGATTTCATCGTCTTTCTTCTCTACCTCTTCTGGGATTTTTTTTCTTTTCATCGTCTTTTTCTTTTCTTCTTCTGCAATGTTTCTTTATTCTTTTTCAAGCTGTTATTTGGTTTAAAATCATGTACCAAATATAAAATATCTATCTTTTTTTAAAAAAAACTAAACTATTATTTGGTTGTTCCAAATATAAAAGATCGTGAAAAAAACCGTTGGGATATTGGATAGTCAAATCTAAACGATCGTGTACAAATAATCTTTAAAAAGTCGTTTAGATCTGGGTAACCAAATTTAAACGATCGTTTTCCAAATATAAACGATCATTTTCCAAATATAAATAATCATTTTCCAAATATCAACAAACGTGTACCAAACAATATTGAAAAAAAATCATTTAGATTTAGCTTCAAATATAAACGATCGTGTAAGAAAGAATGACCAAATCTAAACGATCGTTTTCCAAATATATTACGCGCGCTGGATGTCATTTTTTGTATTTACCGTTGTGGGCTTATGGACTTTTTTCGTTTTTGAAATTGTTCTATATTGTGTAAATATTTTGCCGATTTGTTATATTTTTAAAAAGACCCTTTAATTAAATTAGACTTAATTAATAGAATATTGATCTTATTTAATTACACAACTCCCCTACAATTGCAGATGAGTGGGTGAAGTGGGATTTAACTCAAGAAATTAACAAAACTAGCACAATTTTGGTTTTATATTTAAAAAATTGCATGGTTTTGAAAAACTCGTAATTTTGTTTTTCTTTGTCAATTTTGGTCGTGATCGACCCCGAGATTCTTTCTAAACTTTAAAAAATTATTTCAATAGAATTTTTCAGCCTCTCTCGACCAAGATTATCACCGAGATTGTGATATAGCAAATGGCTGAAATACCCTTGAAATTTCAATTGTTTGATATTCTCACAAAATGCACTGAACTCTTCGAACTTTCCATGCTACTTCAAAGAACTAAGTGAGAACTCTCTACAAATCTTTCCAATTTCCTTTATTCTTGCTTCCTCAAATTCAAATAAGTAGTTACTTTGTTGTTAGTTTCTTAGTTTTTTAGTTTTTTATTTTACGTACTTAGTTGTTTAGTTTATGTTTTTAGATTTTTAGGTTCAAATCTGAGGTGGATGGAAAATCTGATATAGTTATTATTGAGATGCTGAGTCATGAATTTTTCCTATGATTCGTTGAATAAGTTTTGAGATCAGATGAGTTTTACATGCATTTTGTTTGGTTTTCACAAGTTGATATCACCCGAAATGGGGACTGAGATTACCACACAAAATGCATGCAAAACCATAATCTTGTGACATTGTGGTGCAATGTTGCTCGAGTTTTATTGTTTATTCATGTAATCTCAACAAAAAAATGGATCGAGATGGCCTTGAGATTAATATCGTTATTGCAATGCATTTTCGTACATAAACTCAGTTCTCATATGTAAATTTGGTGCTCATTTTGAAGAGATTAAAGTCCCTAGCAACAAAATATTTTACAGAGACCTTAGATTAATTTAATTGAGAACTTAATAATATCGTACATTGGCAATAATTACAAAACAGTTTTCTAATTGAGGCTAAGCATGATTTAAAAATATAAATTAGAGAAAGAAAAACTCACGTAGTTTGACGCCTCTAAATTTATTAAAACTTCAAATTTGGGACACCACCGAAACTACTCTACTTCACTATCTAAAAAATGAGATCTTGCCCAATAAAAAGAGAAGAGAATATTCAATTTGGGGAGGATTTTTTGCTAGGAAGATTATTTGATAGAGAAAAGGGAAACATAAAAGAAATTTTGTTAGGAAGGGTTGAAGAGGATAACACATAACATTTTGCATTTAAGGCATACCTGTAAGTTTTTGTTTATTCATGCTTGATGATACTGCCTTAATTATTTGGCACCCATTTAGGTTTTGTCTTAATTATTCATTTAAATCACTAATTAACTAGCTGTTGTGTTAATCATTTGCATTTGGCACCCATTTGACATCTTTAAATTATTTGCATCATTTTAATCATTTGGCATCAATTTGACCTCTTTTAATTATTTGCATCCTTTTAATTATTTGACACCCATCTCACATTCATTGTGTGTAAATTACTTACACCTATTTCTGCACATCCATTTGGCTTGACTATTTTGATTGTTGAGTTTTGCATCTGGTTAATTAATTTGGCACCCATTTGACTATTTGATTGCTGCTCTAATTAATTATTGTTTTGCATCTGCTTAATTATTTGACATCCATTTGACTATTGGGTTAATTAATTAGTGTGTTCTTGATTAATTATTTGACACTGATTTAAGTGTTATGTTAACTATTTCATTTGGTTAATTAATTAAATGATTGTTAATTATTTGGTTGTTGTTTTAATTAAAGGATGTGTTAATTATTTGGTTGCTATCTTAATTAAATGATGTGTTAATTATTTGGTTGCTGTCTTAATTATTTAACACTCATTTGGCATGCTGATTTAATTATTTGCTATCTTTTTAATTATTTAGGCACCCATTTTACACTGTGTTAATTGCTTGTATCTTGTATCCATGTGTTTTAATTCTTGGCACTCACTCATTCTAATTATTTGCATCAGAATGCATCATGCTATAATTATTTGACATTCATTTGGCTACTGTGATTATTTATTTGCATGTTGCGTCAAACCACTTTGACATTCTACGCTTAATTATTATTTGATACTCATTTGACATCCTCTTTTAATTATTCATTACTCTGGTCTGACCTGATTAATTATTTTGCATCTTTCTGCATTAATTACATATTTTGCATCTTTTTGCATTAATTAATTATTTTGCATCTTTCTGCATTAATTAATTATTTTGCATCTTTCGACATTAATCAATTATTTTGCCTATTTTGGCATTAATCAATTATTTTGCCTCTTTTGACATTAATCAATTATTTCGCATTCTCCATCAATCAATTATTTTACATTCTGCATTAACTAATTATTTCGCATTCTGCATTAGTTAATTATTTTGCATCATTTTGAATTAATTAATTATTTTGCATCCTTCTGTATTAATTAATTATTTTGCATGTGTTGTATTAATTAGTTATCTTGCATCCTACGTTAATTATTTTGCATGTGTTGTATTAATTAATTATCTTGCATCCTACGTTAATTATTTTGCATGTGTTGTATTAATTAATTATCTTGCATCCTACGTTAATTAATCATTTTGACATTTTGCATATTGCTTACATTATCCTGTATTTGTTTTATGTATTTATTTTATCTCAACATATTACTCTTCAAGCAATATTTTTCAAATTTCATAATGTTTTGTCATTGTTATTATTCATTTTGCAATTGAAATATAAAAATGTAAATTGGACTAAAAATATTGTTTTTTATGGATTTTATAATTTAAATTCCATGAATACATGAAATTTTTCCGTTTGAAATTTAATTAATAGATTGTTTTTAAATAAACACATTTAATATTTTAAATGAAACTGGGTAATGTTTTCTATGAATTTATTAATTCTAGATACATGAAATTTCTCATTAAACACCTATGATAGAAATTAAAATATCAAGTTTTGGTATCTTAATATTCTTAAGGTGAATAAAATTATTTTAAAACAAAAATAAACTTTATTTTTTTTAATGGCTCCTATGCCACCCATAATTATCAATTCATGCTTAGGTTTTACTTTCTTCGATATGAATTGATAAACATGGGACATTTAAACAAAACCTAAATAAAAAACTTTGTTTTGTGAACCCTATATTTAATTTAAAAGATAAAATTGACTAGCCATTTTGTGAGTTTTGTAGGGTGCTAACACCTTTCCTACACACAACTGACTTTCGAACTTAAATCTCTGAATTTACGTAGACCATTTTTTTTTCTTCTTTTTTGGGTGACCAATCACACCTTAATATGATTGGTGACGACTCCAAAACTATTTATTTATTAAATTTAAATAAGTGGGGAGGTCGGCCGCTCCGCGTAGCGAGCACATCGTGACAGTATGTCAGTGATAGATTTCAATTGTCGATAGAATTAGGAGATAAAAACAAAAGTTAGTGAAACAAAATAAATAGTTATTTGATTAAATTAAAAGGTTAGTCTCCAAAAAAGAAACAGAAAAAAAGCCCTCTTTAGCGACTTTTTTTATTTAAAATAACTTTTTTCATTTTTCTAATGTTTCAAATTAATACAATTAGCTATATGATTACATTGCATTTGCAGTATTTGAATACAAATTTAGGCTAAGAATTGTTGGCTGTTTGATATGTATTTGATAGCTTTTGTAAAAGCCTCTTCTTTACCTTACTTCTTGTATTTGTTTCTTGGGATACAACTAATGAATGAATGAATAGATTCACATCAATAATCGGATGGGACCTAAGGTCTACATTTATTTCCATTTGAAAATATCTCAAAAAAATGTTAGGTTTTTTTATGTTTCTTTCCTTCTTTTAATATTTTTTATTTATAAAGAATGATATTACCAATTTGTTGTAAATGAATTATTTAATAAGTATGAACGAATGCTAAATGTATGGAATTTAAAAGATACATTGGAATGTAAAAGGAAAGGGATCTTTGAAACAACACGAAGTGGCTAATACAAATTTGTAGATTTGGTTTTTAGGTCATATCATCTTTTGATTTAGGTGGTCATTTTGGACACACGACCACTCCTATTTATTTTTTTGTTCTTTACCAATCTACAACATTAGTTTCTAATACTTTCATCTTATCTTTGTAATCAAGTAAACAAATGTGAGTTTCTATCTTTTCACCATATGGCAAGGTAAAATCTTTGTTCTTTCTTGTTTTGAACATTTTTGGAGGAACCCATTGTATTTTTTGGAGTATTTTAATAGCATGATTTATTGATATTGATATTGAGATGGTTGAAAATGAACTCACTATTCACTATTCAACACATTAGTATTTTCATCGTGAATATTGATATTGTTGTTTTTTGCTTCACTATTCACTAATGAAGGAAAAATCGACTTCAAATCTCCACCACTTACAGTTAATATAACAAATGCTTTAAGCGACGTAAATAATCAACTCATTGTTCACTGCAGATCTGGCGATGATGACTTGAGAGTCCACCAACTCCCACATTTGATAAGCTACACCTTCACTTTTCGACAAAACTCATGGGGTTCGATCTTGTTTTATTTTAAATTTCAATGTTCTAGTTGGTTACATTACTTCAATATTTATAAAGATTCAAGAGAGAATGCGTTGCGGTGAAACATTGTGTTTGTGGATTGTCGGTGAAAAAGGTCTTTGTATGTTCGACCATCTCACCAAAAAGTATGATTATTGTTATGTGTGTCCATTGACTAAATGAATATCAACATTGATACATCCATGAACCTAAAAGATCGATTTTGATATTAATAATACATCAATATTTTTAATGTGTTCTTAATATTACTATATCTTTTCTTTTTTTCTTTTCTTACATGTTGACATTTTCATCTATATTTCTTTTAGATATCTATGATTTTGATGATTTTGACATTGACATGACAATGAATTGTTCGTCTCTCATAGTTATTTTAAAAAAAATCACAAAACATAAAAGACTAAAACGTACATATTAAAAAGGGACATTCTTAAAATTAGCAAAATGAATTAAAATATTTACAAGTTATAGTAAAATTTTGGATTCTATTAATAATAGTCTTCTCTTACTATAACATATCAATGACTATTAGTGATAGAATTTGTTATATGTTGTAAGTATTTTGTCAAATTTGCTACTTTTAAAATTTTCTTATTAAAAAAATCATTATAATATAATAATAATAAATATTTTTACAAGTTTAAGAACAGTAAATTTTTATTCAACATTTTTATTTCTTTATTTTAAAAGAAATATCAATGGATATAGAAATTTATACAAAATTAAGACCCTACCATTTTGGTATATATGAAAACAATCCATTCAAGAGTCTCATTTATTAATTTTTCGAAATAATGAAAAGATATTAAATGAAGTGTTGTTCGAAGACAAAAATATTTGTTGTATATAAGGTGGCAAAGTTGGGGATCTCAACATTCATCTTTTGGGTCAGATAATTATAATGGATGACCATTTGATGAATAATAATTAAGGATATAACAACATTTAAAAAAAATTGCAAATATAGCAAAACTATCGTTGATAGACTTGTATCACTGATAGACTCGTATAATCTATCAGTGCTAGACCAATTTTCACAACATGATCTATCAGTGCTAGACACTATTATTGATAGAATTTGACAGATTTTGCTATATTTTTAATTTTTTTTAAAATGTTGCTATATACTTAATTATTTTGAATTTAATTGTTAAATTTGCAACTATCCATGTTTTATATACGTGTGACTTTTTCAAGAATAAAAAAATAAATACAAACTATCTATTTTTTATAGCAAAAAAACTAATAAAAATTCATCAAAAGATTTTACCATAAAATGAGTGTTTGGCTTCTTAAATTGAAATCAGAGGGTTTAGCATTTGAAGTGAAACTCAAGTTTGTCCGTTAGAATAAAATTTCTAGAACTAAAATAGGTTTGGAATATGTTTTTTTTTTTATTATTGTCATTAGAAAATTAAATCCTCTATTTTCATTAATTCTCGAACCAAATATCTCTTTTCATACAATAATTATCTCTTTACCAAAATAATTATCCCTTCTATAAATAATTATATTTTCCTACCATATAAGTATATTTCTTTTTCTCTAATAATTGTCCTTTCCCAAATAAATTACCTTTATCTCCTTTTCAAAATCTAATTTTTTCCTTAAATAATTATATTTCAGTGAATATAATTATCTTTTTCTTTTTTTATTCTTCATTATATATATAACTACATAATAATTTCCAATAAAAATTTTAATAATCAATTTAATTAAATAACATCCAAATTATTTAATTAAATTTTAATTTTCATAAAAATAAATAATTTACACAACTTTACTTGAACCACAAGACATACAATTCAATCAAAACATACAATTCAATCAAAATTGAGCACCACGTATTCAAATCCTCTGATTAATAAAATGTCATCAATAAATATCTAATTAATTTCAATGTTCACGAAATCAAATAAGTTTCATTACGTAAAAAATAACACCCAACAAATTAAATCTAGCTAAATTAAACTAAGATAATTTTTTTTTGTTACATATTGACAATTAATTGTCTATCAATAATAGATTTGATAATAGATCTAGATGTATTTGTAATATAATTAAGAGGCAGTTATTTTAGTTTGTTAAAAGCAAAAGTTAGTGAATTATAATAAATAATTAGTTTATTAAATTATAAAGTTGATGTTCAAACAAAGAAATTATATATAGCTAGCAAAATGACAGAAAAAAGTATTCATTTTACCCTTTGCTTATTTTGTTATGTCTTAAAATATTTACAAGGATTTCTAGTTCTATTAATTGATATTATTAGCTAAATGAGATGTGACATGTGCAGTATTGAAACAATGGGTGTGTTGAGAATATACGTGAAACAAAATTGACATATGGCAGAAAAATTGAACAATCTAATGATAAAAAGTGGGAGGTGCAATAAATAAATCCACTTCATGGAACATGATATGTTTATGTTATAGTTGAAAGTTTTTGATGTTTATTGACCTAAAATGCTAAGAAAGAGAAAGTATAGGTTTTCAAATCAAACTCCACAAAAGTAACACAAACCAGAATAGGCAATGGGAATATTAAAGAATGATAGAGAAAGAGAAAAGATAGGAAAAAGTGGAGAGGAAAAAAAAAACAAAAACGCTTCTCGAAGAATAACACACATTGTTTGATGGTTTTATATGGTATGTGGGCTCATCTATCTTTGCCACATCTCAAGTTTCAACCAATCAATGTGGTGGTGCGTGTTCACTACTACTTCGGGCTGCTTTGCCTTTTATTATCAAAACCAACTATTCAATATATTAACATATTGACATGTTTGTATTTATAAATAAGAAGTTTTGTATTTTTTCTTTTTTTTTTTCTTTTGTAAAGGTATTGGATTGCCTTAAACAAAACTGACTTCACAAGTCAATTGTGTTTTATGATAGTATATTTTGGGGAAATTGAAATGTTTGATGAGATAATTAAATTTCAAATGCAATTGGAAGAAAGTGATATATTTTAGACTATATGTGCTCATTTTAATAATCACTCTTCTTCTTCAAATTGGTTGATTAAAAAAAACATTTATTCATAAAACAATGCACCTTTATACACAATCAGAAATTGTCTAAAGAATATTTCTAATTTTCATTTTGAAATATTTAATTACATATTTCAATATAATTTTGAGAAATTTAATTAAGAATCTTCTAAACCTAAACTAATTAATGTTGTTATTTAGTTTAACAATGACCGCATATCATATCCAAAGGTGAAATATAATCTTGGTCAAGCTCGGAAGATTTTAAAAGGCAAAGATACAACTTCATGGATGGATGAAGTAGAGACAGACTAGTGCATATTAAAGCAATTTTTAGGAGTGTCTAACATATGATTGACTGTGGCTTGATCTTGAAGAATAGCCTAACTAATGAACATTAATGGGTATAAAGAATATTCCAAGCATTTCAATCCTTTCCCTTTAAATTAATGTATATCATAATTAGCATTACCTATTGACACATAGACTAGTTAGAATGAAGAATGAAAATTTATATCCTCCACCTTCAAATATTTTCAAAAAGGAAAGGAAAACATATTTTACACAAAATGCCTAATTTGACTCATTTGTAACTGAACACTATACTAAAGCTTCTTTTTCATCATCACTAGAGACCCTTTATTGAATAAATCTACCAGATTTGATTACCAAAACAGAGGGCTACAGATTATTATATCAATCATGTGCAAACTATACAAAGAAGACTTTATTAAATCCTATATAACAAATGCAAAATCTAAGCAATAGTTGGGTAACATAATCGTTACCCCATATACTATATACTCTGCAAATACTACATGCTATATATATTACATATAATATATATTTTCTATCGGATAAATATACATATTACCACTTTTTATGTTAAAAAAATGCATGAACTATTCAGTTATCTGAAAACGAAGACTGCCAACCTGAAATTTCATGAGGCTGCAACGTCATTTGGAGCTAGATTATATGTTAAAGCTGGAATATGATCTTCGTCTGGCTCGGTAGATTCTAAAAGCAAAGATACAACTTCCCGCATCGATGGACGATGAAATGGGGACAAACTTGTGCACATTAAAGCAATTTTTAGGACTGTCAGCATGTGATTCACCGTGGCTTGATCTTGAAGATTCAACCGCTGATCTAGCATTCCGGACGACATCGAATGGTCTCGCATATAGTTCTTGACCCATGTGACGAGATCACCTCCCTGATCAATTGGCTGTACTGGTGTTTTTCCAGTTAGAAGTTCAAGTAAAACCACCCCATAGCTGTAAATGTCACACTTTTCTGTGACCTTCATCGTGTATGCATATTCTGCAAGAAATTGTGTGAGGGGAGATGTGAACTTTGTGTAAAACCAAAAGAATTTTCCTTGGAAGATCATATTGGAATGATAAAAACAGATATAATATTGGCATTTAGAACATAGTAAACTTTGTATTTTATCAAAAGTCTATAACCGAAATGAACAGAACTACATAAAGATCACAACTCAATTTTCCTTGGACAGGTTTTTCTAATGAAACGAAAAATGGACAGCTCAAATATGGAAAAGACTTCAACAAAAGAAACATTTAATTCCCAAAGAAATTATTGTTTAAACAGTTATCAATGGCTTTGAAATGAAAAACTAAGATGCTTAATAAGAGTTGGAATTACCAGGAGCGATGTATCCATACGATCCTGCGACTGCCGACATTGATTTAGATTGAGGCATGTCCATTACTTTTGCTAAACCAAAATCTCCAACATGGGCCTCAAATTTATAATCGAGGAGAATGTTATTTGATTTGATATCACGGTGTATGATCCTTGGTTTGCAGCCGTGGTGTAGATAATCAAGTCCCTCTGCAGCTCCAATGGCAATTGTAAATCGAGTAGGCCATTCCAAGTTACACTCAGTCCCATGAAGCAACTCGCCCAGACTACCCCTTTCCATGTACTCATAGAGAAGTAGATTCGAACCTTGGTGATAGCAAAAGCCATATAGTTTAACAATATTGCGATGTCTGATCTTTCCTAATGTCGAAATCTCAGCTCGAAAACTATTATCAATGTTGCTTCCTTCCCTGTTTGATGCTAACTTCTTGACAGCAATGACCTGTCCAGAACGCATCACTGCCTTGTATACAGTTCCACAAGCACCTTTTCCCACCACACAGCTCTCATGAAAACTATTTGTGGCTTCAATTAGATCTTGGAAAGTAAAACCTTCCTTAGGCGGGAAATAGACGTCTGAATCCAGAGACTGTGTTTCCTTGTTTTGCATCATTTTGGATGGACGTTTCATGCAATATAAGATTATTCCAATTAGAACAATAGAAACTCCACCTATAGCAGCAGCAATCCCAGTTATGATTCTACCTCGAGGCCCATTCATACTATTGAAAGATGGAATAGATGGAGATAATGAATCTCCATTGCAGTCGCCAAGAGGTCCGCCGCAGAGCCCCTTATTGCCAACGAAGCTACTAAGAGGCATGTTCTGAAACAAAGGTATTGAAGGGATTGGCCCCCGAAGATCATTGTATGAGAAATTGCAGCCCATTAAACTCGAAAGATTAGCAAACGAGCTAGGTATTTCACCAGTCAAACTATTGTTATTAAGCAGGAGATATTCCAGTAGATTCAAATTTCCAAGCTCTAGTGGTATTGTCCCAGTTAGCATATTGAAACTGAGATTCAGAGAGATTTGCAAGCTTTTTAGGGACCCTAATTCCGAAGGAATGCTACCAGAGAATGAATTGCCACCCATTTGCAATTCTGTCAAATGGGAGAGGTTTTTGAGTTCTCTGGGTATACTTCCCGAAAATTTATTATCTGAAACTCTAAGGATTTCCAATTGTAAGAGAGATCCAATCTCTTTTGGCAAAGTATTTTCAAAGAAGTTGTTACTGAGATCAAGCCGTTGGAGAATCTTGCAGTTGACTATTTCAGGTGGAATCGGCCCGGTAAAAAGATTTGACGAAACGTTGAAAGTTGCCAACTGTACAAGGTTTCCTATCTCCTTTGGCAAATGAGACGTAAAGTAATTGTTTGCAATATGCAACCTTTGCAACTTCTGGCAATTTCGAATTTCCGGAGGAAGCGGACCACTGAATCTATTCTGGTCCAAGTCAATGGCAGTTAGGTTCACCAATTTACAAAATGCTGATGGAAAGCCGCCAGTAAACCTGTTTCCAACTAAACGAACTTGCAACAATGATTTGCAGTTCAGGATCCCCGTAGGTATATTTCCATAAAGTTTATTGGACTCCAAGTTCAAGATGATCAGATTAGAATGACGACATAGATGGGGGGGTATTCGTCCCGTCAAGAGGTTGTCTGAAAAGTCGACAACCCAAAGGGGGCTATTACGTCCAAGTCCTTGTGGAATGCTACCACTCAAACTGTTGTCGAAAAGCTGCAATTGACTCAATGAAGGCATATACTGAAACCCAAAAGGAACAGGGCCTGTGAGGTTGTTAATCGAAAGATCAAGTTTAGTCAAGCTACTCAGGCTACTAAGTTCATTGGGTATAATCCCAGTCAGCTGATTTTGAAATAGGTAGAGTAATTGGAGACCTTCTATCTTACTTAACTCTTTAGGTATCTCACCAGTCAAATAGTTCTCCGAGAAGTCTACCTCTATCGCCAGAGAAAGGTTCCCGAGCTCTGCTGGAATGGTTCCATTCAATGCATTTCTGTATATATACAACTTCATCAAAGAGATTAGGTTCCCAAATTCCTTAGGTATGGGTCCACCAAGATTGTTCTGATACAAAGCCAAAACAGTTAGACTTGTACAATTCCCAAGCTCTTTTGGTAGAATGCCAGAAATTTGGTTCTCCCAAAGAATCAATTCAGTCAAGTTTTTAAGCATGCCAAGCTCCTTTGGTAAATCCCCTTCTAACTGGTTTTGAGCAAGGCCAAGTGTTTCCAAGTTCTCACACTGACCTATTTCAGCCGGTAAGCTTCCTGAAATCGCATTTTGTCCTGCTCTAAATATTGTCAGGCTCTTTAGTTTCCCAAAAGAACGAGGCAACGGACCCGTGATATTGTTGGTATATGCAACTAATTCAACCAAGGATTTCAAGTTCCCAATTTCTTCAGGAAAAGAACCATGGATTCCATTATTACATATATTCAACTTCACCAAAGAGGTCAGCCTTCCCAGTTCAGATGGAAGTTGCCCATTAAACTTATTGTTGTTCAGAATTAGATATTCCAACCTGATACAATCGCCGATCTCTTTCGGTATAATTCCGGTGAGTTCATTGAAGGAAACATTGAGATAAGTCAGGTGGATCAACTTACCAATGCTTGAGCTTAAGGAACCTGAAAGATTCTTTGAGCTCAAGTAAAGAGAATAGACGACTGGTTCCTCACTAGAAGTACAGTTGACACCAGTCCATCCACACGGTGTCTCATCACTTGAATCCCAATTTCTCAAAGAACCAAATGGATCAGAAATATTATTTTTCAACTCCAACAGAAAATGCCCTTCTTGATTCAACCCATGTGAAATATTAAACAGACAAGCCAGTAGTAGCAAAACCACAACAAGTTTTGCACTCGAAACCGACCCGGATTCGAAGTAATACAACATCTTAACAATCAACCATCTGTTCAACAAGAGCTACAACATGATTGGATAATACCAACAGTTCACTACCTGCAAAGGATTAAGATAAGAAACAATAGTACAATGTCGACAAAGGAAAGCATCCAAATCAAAGTTCTTCAAATAACACTAGATTCTAGAAAGAGAATGGAATTTGATGAAAAAGGACAAATAAATTCAAAGACAGCATAAAAACAGAAAAAAACTAAAATCTGTATGTGACCCAGAGAATTAGAAAGCCCTTCAAACCAAGTTAAAATCCAATAAGAGAATGGAACTTAAAGAAAAAAGAACAAACAGAGAATCCCCCAGTTTGTATGTCTTAGAGAATGAAAAAGAATCCAAATATAGATTCCCAAGAAACAAACAAACAAACATCAAGTGTCTTATTCATCAGGACCCATTAATTTTTTTTGTCAATATCTAGAGAATAAACTGCAGCTACCACCAAAAATACATTAACATCAATAAAAAAAAAAAAAAAACTCAAAAAACCATAGAAAAACAAAATAAAAAGTACCTCTCAAAAATCATCATCAGTGGCCATAAATGAAGAAATAAAAGCATCTAGTCCACCACTTCCTCTGTTATAATCTGAAGAAGAAAAGGTCAAAAGAAAGAAGCCCATGATCAGAGGCAAAAACTTTCAGCTGATCTTACGTTAATGGAGGGATTCTCGAATGGAGAGCAAGATTGGAAAGAGAGTAATTGATTTTTTTCAATTCAAACGCCTTTATTTGCGGCTTTTCTTGAACACCAAAAGCTCAAAAAATCAATACAATACGGAGAATCACTGAAAAAGAAAAACCCATGGAAGATTTTTAATGGGAATGTAAAAAGAAGAAGAAGGGTATGATTTAAAGAGCTTATTTAGACTGAATTTTGAAGAAATGGTGCTTCCGTTTCATAAATCTCCGTGGAGTATGATGGAGGCCTCATTCTGCGGTGTCATTCATTAGCAAGCAAACTATGTGACTTTTTTTTTCTCTAATAAATAGTCACCAACCCAACTTGCATTACTAAATTCAACCCCCCTTTATCAAATTAAATATTACTAATAGTAATCTCTATATTTTTGTAATTATACCTTATCATCACTTTGGTTTTATTAAGATATTTAATTATGTTTTTATAAAATGGTTTATGGATTAGATTTTAAATTAAATTTCTATATTTCATTCAAATCCTTACTTTTTTTTTTTTTTTAAATTCTAGTCTTCTAAATAACCTCTCAATTTTATTACTTATAAAATTGGTCAATAATCTATTTTGACCAAGCATTTAACATTTATAGAAACATATTGCTGTTGTCTAAATTCATCTTTAACGAAAGCACTTAGACCCTTACCCGTGATACAAAATTTGTTTTAAGAAAGAAAAATATGACTGACAAAAAAGAAAACTTCCAAAGTTTAAAACGTGAAAAAGTTAGAACGAAACTTACAAAGTTTAAAACGTGAAAAAGTTAGAACGTTGAATTATAGTAATGTACTTATAGAAAATGTTTACCTAGGTCTTCTCCTCCCCCTAAATTAAGTTATCTAATAACCTAATCAAATTTTACGTGAAATTCTTAAGCTCGAAGGCATGTCTATGCAAAAACAAGGTCAAGGAGGCGAAGTCAGCTTTAGCCTCTATATCCGAGGCCAACAAAAAATTGTGCCAAATCTCCAATTTTCCACCATTAACTCGCCAAAACTCTTATCTTGGTTATGATCTCATTTTTGTTCGTCGTCATTGATTGGATTTATCATTTTGGTCCAAAATCATCCAAAAACATAAAATAAACATTAGACTTGGACATAAATATTTGAAATTTTAAGATTAAGTCCTTATAAGCTTAAGACATGAAATGAAAAGTCAATTATTAGGTGTGAAATAAAAAGGAAAAAGAGTCAATGATCAAAGTTATACATACATAACAATATGAGGATGAAGATTGTAATTTTACCTAATTTTAAAATTTATGTAATCATTTAGGGTTTGTTAAGCCCCTTTTCAAATCATAAGTTTCTATCGTAGAACAAAAGCACAAGTTTGTATGGTTTTTTTATCTGAATCAATTAAGTTTTGGAAAACTCTAAACACTAATTTTTAAAATCTTGTTTTCCTTCTAATTAGATGATAAATTCAAATGTCATTCTATTACCATACATGAAAATTCTCACAAACAAAGGGCGTGAAAATTACACAAAAATAAAAATAAATTTTATTATAAAAAAAAGAGAAAAAAAAACTCAAATTGTAAACATTTAAGTACAAAATTTTGATGAAACAATTTCTATCCGGTTGAATATCAAATTTAATCTCTTGCATTATTAACTAAATTTAGAAGGTAAAATATACATAATTTTTTTTTGCTAAAACACATACATATATATTAAACAACAACAAAATGATAGAAAACACCCAAAGTAACAATCTATTTTATGCTAAGTAGCATCCCGAGCTATATATATATATATATATATGCTATATTGTAATTAATTTTAAAATGTGGTTACATATATTAATATTCTTAATCTAATATTTGTATACATATATTAATTTTCCTTTTTGTATTTGGTAAAGGAGAAAAAGAAATATATATTTTAGTTATATAATTGGACATCATATAATATTGCGCGCCAGCTTTGCAGCTCCTAATGGCATTTCCAATTTATTACCAAAAATCTATTGCTCACTCTATAATATCATGGTTTTATATTATTAGAATCCTAAATTTATAGCACAAGTTGAAACTTTTTAATTTTTAAATAACAAATTTTGACACCATAAATGTTACTATTCAACTAAACTATACATATTTCCAATTACATTTCTAACTACATTTATTATTTAAGATATTTTTTAAAAAAATTAACAAACCATTTTACGTTCTAGTAATACCACGCCTAAAAACAAAATTGATAAGTTTTTCATTATCCAATGTAGATATTTTATAAAAGGTTATATTTTTAACAATTTTCCATTTTTCATTATTTTATTAAAACAAATTATACAATTTTATATCTTAACATAAATACTAATAAATAACATACCACCTTTTTCTTTTTAGAAAAATTATAAAAAATAAAATATTATATTTTATAAAAAAATTAGTTTTCTAGTGGTTTTGTTCCGTAAATATTTTATCAATTTCTTTTTTAAAAAACCTTTCTTTTATTATTTTTTACCATAACACATAGTTTATTCTCATTTAACTAAAGCTCACTTGACCCAAAAATCCAAGATACAAGATTTTGATAGTATAATTAAATCTAAAATATTTTAATAAATTTTGACCAAAACAAATATTATTTAATTATTAATACTTTAAAAATATTTAATCTCCAAACATTTAATAGATGTGTTTGAGGTAAATTTAGATAAATATAGTTAGTTTACAAAATATTGTAATTTCAAAAATATTTATTGAAATATTGTAGATTTGTATCCTCTCCTATGTCATAGAAGAGAGAATAAGAATATTATCTTCATCCAAATGCTTCTTGATGTCTCCTTCTTATTTTTTCTCTTCAAGATCGGGTTTCCAACCCAAGACTTTGCTTCTACTTTTTTATTTATGTAAATTTAAATAATTACATAAGGAGCAATTTTTGCTTTTTAAATCAAACCATTTCGAAATTTCAATTCTATTATATATCATGCATTTTATCTTTCATTAATTTGTCACGAATTTTATAAAATTTTATAATTGTATTTTTTAATCATTAAAAATATGATTGTTAAACCGTTTTTTTAATAAGGACCCTTAATTGGACAAATTAAATGTAAATTAAAATATCTTTTAATAACCAAACTACATTTATTTAAAAAGTAAAATAAAATAAACTTGTTCCACACGACCTAGACATTATCGATTTTGAGTAGTTGTCATTTTTTACTCTGAACTCTTGTGTTGTCTTGGCTCATCTTGATTCTCTGGTTCTCTGGTTCTCGTTGATACTCTTGTCGATATGAAACCTCAGGTGCTTCATAGTACAAATATTTGGATCCCTGAATCATAATATCACTACAATGATAGACAGACTCATTGACCGAGATCCATGTATGAAGACGATAGACAAACCCCTCAATCATAATATCACTATGATGATAATGAGTATTGCCGACGTAGTAGTGCATCAGAAAAAATGGAAAAAATGTTGACAAAAGTTCTTTTGACGTCAAAAATAACCCCATCAACCAAAACGTCGAGAGAACTTTGGCCGACGCGCTAAAGGAACGACGTCGAGCATGTCTTATCTCCAACGTTGTTGATGCCGACGTGAAGATTACGTGGGCAATGGGATAAGCTCGACATCACCTCTTCACGTCAGATAATGATGTCCCGACGCGACGTCAAGAAAATGTTTCTCCGATGTCATGGAAAGAACGTCGAGAGAAAACCCTTATGTCGACGTATTATATGCTTCCAAATAATTATTTTTATTTTTTGCTAGCGTGAGCAATACATTTTCAGTCCGCTTCAAAATTCAACAATTAAAATTTATAATAAAAAATTTACAATCTATATTATAAAAATTACAATTACGAAATTCAATTGCGTAAGTTGATGATCTAGGTAGTAGATGATTGTTTGCATGTCTAAGTTGAGGAGCTATTGTGAGAAATCGTTTCCAAAGCACATGTTTAAAGAAGTATCAACAAATGAGCAATTTTACGAACATCCCGATTCGATACTTTGCATAAAAATTCAATTTATCTTCAATTTTAAAAATCACATCTTTAGGATTTTTTTATAGTTATATATATCTAATTTTTAAACTTGACTTAATATCAAGGTCTCCTTCTAACATTTATATATGTTTTTTAATATATGTACCCAAAATATGATAGATTTAATAGTATAACTCTTATAACTTAATATCATAACAATAAAATCATTCATCAACTACTAACATGTAAAACTAGTAATATGCATTTAACATAATTTTGATATCAAAATGAAATTATAAATCTACTAATAATATGCTTCTAGTTAATAATTTTCTTATCATAACATTATAGATCAATATTAAACGAAAAGAAACTTACAAATTGAATAACAATTATACTTTTTCTCAAATTAACCACGATTCTTTTTCTTTTTTATATTAATCCAACAACTAATATATATATAGAATTATTTTTCTTAACATATTTATTATTTTTTCTTTATTTTATTTTTCAATCTCCTTTTAATCTTTACCGGAATAGAAATTAAATTAGAATATTAAAACAAATTTATTATTTTAATTTTTATGAAAAGTGAAAGTCTTCAAACTTATTTCTGAAATTTCTTTAAACATATTTATTATTTTATTCTTCATTTTTCATCTTAAATATGCATGTAAAAGAAAAATGAAGGACTAATTTAATTTATTTTCAGGTACATTTTTTTTTATTATTTTATTATTCAGAAAATAGAGAGATCAGACGAGAAGGAAGAAGATATTATTATTTGTTGGGACCTATATTAGGTTTTGAACATGAGACATTCAATATTAAACTAAATATTTTTTCAACTACAATAAATCCCTGACTACAATATTTAAATAACTAAATATTTCTTTTATCTCTTAAATTAATGTAATTTAGTTATTAAAAAATATTTTAATTCACATTTAATTTTTTTATTACATGTCATTATTAATAATTAAAAAAATACATTATATTTTTAATAATTAAAAAATACAATTACAAATTTTCATAAAATGAGTGATAAATGAATAAAAGGTAAAATACATCACCTATCAAAGAATTGAAATTTGAGTATGGTTTGATTTAAAGGACAAAAAATTTATAATTATTTAATTATTTAAAAATATGGATGCAAATTTCTTATATTAGAAGGAGGAAGATAATAACAAAATTGAAATTTTAAGAAAATATTTAAAAGGAAAAGTGTTTGAGAGAGAGAAAATAACAAAATTTAGTTAAATTTTTTACAAAACAACCAAATTAGAGAGAAGACAATGTCAACCCAAGAAAAAGGAAAAAGAAAGACAAATTACTTTTAAAATTATTAAAAACTACAATATTATAATAAATATTTGAAAAACTACAATAAATCTCTAAATATTTATTTCATTTACAACATTTAAATTAAGCCTCCTGTTTTTGAGCTCTAACAATTATGGGAAAGATGGAATCATCGACTCTCTTTCCAAAGACAAGTTTTGTTTTATCTATTTTGGTGTATAACTCTAAACTTAACATTAAACAAATGGTGTACTGTCAATTTTATTTATAAAAAGATAATTGAGAGGTTTTCATTCGAGTATAAACTGGGGAGACACTTTTTTCGTTAATTATATTGAAGCTTCTTCAATATAATGTCTCTCTCTCATCTATGATGATCCTGATTTCTTCCTCTTCTTTTTCATTCCAATAACGTATTGGTTAAATTACGGATTGAACTCAAAATTGAAGTTGATAGATTACGATAGATTTAACATAATACCAATATCGTAAAAGCTTTCCAATTTGTCTTCTTTAAATTAAATATCTTTAAAATAGTTGAGCACCACATTGAAAAGACCAAAAAACAGTGATCTAAGAAATTCATATCTTCCTCTCAAGCATCATAATAATAATAAATAAATAACTAAATGGATATATAAAGTCAAATTGGAGAGAATTAAGAACCCTCAATGTGTTTATACATTGAATTCAATAAAGCAAAAAAGACAAGAAGAATATCAAATTATTAATCAAATCCCCAACCCAATTTTAATAAAATATATCAACCATGACATAACTCAACCATTTAAGATATATATTTGATTGGAGTAAATTATATAGATGTGTGTGTGGGTAATGTGGGTAGTGTGGGTGCATGTGAGGGTGGTGGGGGAAGAGAAATGTTATTGAGTTGAGCAACATGAATGAATGAGAGTAGTGAGAGGGAGAATGGAAGTGACAAGAAATTGGACCAACAATGTGGGTCCAAGAGGATCACAATATATGGACCCACACAATTGGTGGTGGACCCCCACCCCAAAACCCACTAACAATAAACATATATATATATATATTAATTTGTTCCAAAAGGAAAAAGAAACATCACACGGCTGATATTTGCTTACAGTCTAACAACTAATCATTCGCCATTGGAACGAATATGATAGTCTTCCATGGACCCACTATTCATTATTGCTTTCTAGTTATACCTAAATATATTCCTATACATAACCTCCTAATATTCAAGGTGTCAAATAACAAATACAACTTACAATACATATATCATACCTAATCTAGTTTTTCTAAATTTAATTCCTTCGACATAATATTTATCTCAATCCAAGTATAATATTTGAATGAGATTCGTTAAAACGAATTTAGGTTCAATCACTTATCTCACTATTATTATACGTAAATAAAAGAAAATACATAATGATCTGGTTGGGTGCAAATTTTAAGGCAATGCAAATATGTTATAAAATATTTATAGTAAAATGGTAGCAAATAAAACTCCAAGTTCCTTGGATTTACCGTGGTAACAGTTTGAAAGATAGTACCATAATAAATAGTTATTAACTATTAATTAATAATTGATTATACTTTTTAAACTAATTATTTAAATATTATTCATATTAACGACTTTTCGTTACTTATGTTTACATTCCTTATTTTTGGATGATATTATAAAAATGTTAGTTAATTTACACGTTAATATTAAACTAGTAAAAAATGAAAGTATAAAGGTATTTATGAAAATGCTAAATACAAATTAATATCGTATCAAACTTAACAACAATCTCACGAAAAATATATAGACTTTGATATTGAGGGAGGATAATACTAATAACACAAGTACAAAATGTATGTTAGGGTTAGAATCTAAATTTTAGAGTGTATTTTGTAAATATTTTTATAAATTTGGTGATTTATATTATTATTTTTTTTAAGAAGAAAAAAATGAGAAAGGATAATATTTATTTATAAAAAGCTATTGGAGAGCATGTAAGGGCAAGATGAGGGTCTCTAAAAAACAAATAAAAGAAGAAACAAAGGTGAGACTTTAGTCTGAACGCAAGAATTTTCGTTTCTAAATAATTTAATTTGACTTTTTCAACCCACTTACAATATTTTCCTTCTATTTTTTTTTATTTCTTTTTATTTTTTGTTAATTCAATATTTTCTTAGTTGGAATTTGAGGGAGATTTTCTTCTTCTTTTCACAAACAATAAAAGGGGCGGGATTCACAAATCCAGCATAATAGGATAAGTTTATGATTTCTTTATTTGAAGGAGTTCATATTGACATAAATGAAATCTTTTAGCAGTAGATATTGTGTAAACCCTATATGCTAACTTCATTTTACTATTTTGTTGTTGTTATTATTGTTTAAGAAAATTGTGGATGTTACACCCTCACACCTTCTCTATCATTATTTCTTGGAGTTGTGCCAAGTACATGAAGGTACAGTCATCCGACTTCCAGCCACCGAGGGAGACCAACTCTACCAAGCACTTGACTAGTTTGGATTCTTTCTCTTTCGTTCAGATGCATTTAGGGGCTCGAGAAGAACTTATCATATTAATAAATATAGATAAACATGTTAATGGAGTGAGTAACATAAGGCAGAAAGTATGCAACATACTAAATTGTACTTCAAATGATTTGTTAGTTATTGATTGAGCATCATAATATACACATAAATTCACAAAAAACGTAAAACGAAAAAGAAAAAAAAAACAAGTAAAGTGTCTATCATTATCTACTATTGATGCATGAATTCAAAAATATCATACTCATTTACAGAAGGCAAACAACCGTAAGGGTACTACTGATTACGTAACTCTCAATCACTAAACATTTCTTCAGCCAGATCATCCCTCAATTGACTCCATTCGTTGGAGGTCTCAATGTAGTGAATGTCGTCACTTGCAGTCATTGTGTACGTTGAATCATCCTCATCTTAATCCTCTGCCATATTAGCATTAGTCATCTCTCTATTGATGAGGTTGTGTAGTACACAACAATCCATATCGTGCGACATTGGACTTGGATTGGGTAGTGTGACTTTCCTCGAAGGATTGTCCAATGACCCTTCAACGAACTGAACGCTCTTTTAATCACATTTTGTGCACAATAATAATGTTTCATGTTAAAGAACTCTCATGCTGTTCTAGGTGCATTACTCGCACCACACAACTCTTGCAGATGGTATCTTTGTCTTCTGTATAGAGTCAGAAAACCCTCAGCGTTGGGGTACCCAACATTGCATAGGTAGTAATACCATGTTGATATATTGAATGTTTCAAAGGCCTAATTGTGGAAATAGAACATAAATTTGCAAAAAAGGATGTGTACATAATTACCCTTAAGAACTTTTAATCTATTAGGTATTAAAATAGCATCTCTACGGATGCGGGAATCGGTTGCGGATCCTTCCCAATCAGCTAAGACAAACACAAAATTACCTTTTGTATCACATACACCTAGGTTGTTTGTGGTAACCTTGCCCTTTCATGTCCTATATCTTGCACGAGTTGCGATCACGTTTACCTTTATGTATGTGTCATCTAATGCACAAAGGCAATTTTGCATTGTAGGAAAACTGTAAATATGCAGACCGTAAATGGGACATATCCAACTATAGACCATAGATAAAGTAGCCTACCTCAAACCACTTTCATTGAGGATCTGTGCATGTATTCATTACTGGCTGTAGTTTTTTCAACAACATAACTCGTCATGCAAGCGTAGAACTACTAATAAGATTATGTTGAAATGCCACAAAATTGTCTCACCAGACTGCACAAGCTCCATTTGAATTATTTGATTCTACACGTCTTGTGCTAGTATGTGGAGGAACATGACAACCATCTCCTCGACATCCATGACTTTCGTTGACATTAATCCACCAGGCGTCCTAAGTAGATGGCATAGAATGGTAAAACATTTCCTGTTTATTCTAGTTCTTTGACAACATTTTAGGTCGGACTTATGGATTAGGCATAAGTACGCTAATTGCCTAATTCTATGCCTAGCATCGAAGGGTATATGCCATATCCTCTTGTGGTAGTTCATTAATAACTCCAACGTCATTAGTAACTAACGTTGGGAGGTTATGAGCACAATTGGTATTCAAGCAATTTCTTCTTGATCCATTGTAAGATGCCGACTAATAACTTGTTAAATTATATGTTTTGTTAAGTGATTACTTTCAGTAATTAGTTTTAAAAAAATATAACTTCATTGATTTTGTAAACATAAAAAATTGATGGCTATACGCCTAACTTAAACATGAGCAATTTGAAAACGTTATATCATTTATATATATATATATATAAAAGACAGTTTTCTTACAAAGAAAAAGCTTCAGACCTAATAACCAAACCTAATATGACATATTTTAAACAATTTAATTGATTAATTGATAGTCTAAAGTAACAATTTTTTAACAAAAAAAAAAATATAGAACTATATGCCCAACCGAATATGACGAACTTCAAAAACAAAATTAATAAAATTTGCCAACAAAGAGTTATAAAGAAGTGTATATTTTGTGGTTAAATACGTTTCTCTCTGTCTTTCATTTTGAAAATAAAAAATACTTATTATGTCACATATTTAACTCAACTGGCAATTATACGTTCTTGTTGCTTCTGTTTTGAAAAAAAAAAATTGGTTCGAATATCTCTTCTATTTTTCACTCTCATATTCATTCTCTTTTGGTAATTTGTTATTTGTTTTCAAGTTAAAAATAAAACTTATATGACAGTTTTTCATATGTTCAAATTTGGAATCAAATTAAATTGAAACTGCAATTTACATTGGAATTTTTCACACTTAACTGCCTTAGATATCTTGTAAAATTCATTTTTCTTAATTTTTTTCCTAACCAACCATATTCCTAATTCACTTTTTGCAACCTACATTATATCTCATTTATTATTCCTAACTTATTATTATATGTGGAGATTTTGCAACACTATCATATGTATGTTTGAATGTGTTTTAATTCCTAACTTAACTATGCATAGTTGTTCCTAACAAACACTTTTAAAGATTGAATGCAAAGAAACAAGTACCTAAAACATGGATCATCAAATTTTTTGTTTGAAGATCGAATTCATCGAAAGTAGTAACAAACAACATAGGTAGGAAGTTTTTTTTTTAAAGATGCATTGAAATGGAAGTATTAACAAACAGATTAGAAGACAACAACAAACAACATGAACACCATCAAATTTTCTTTTGTGAAGATAAAATTCACCGAAAGTAGCAACAAACATGGAGAGAAATATTTTGTTTTAAAGATGCATTGAAATGGAAACACTAACAAACACATCAAAGGACAACAACAAACAATATGGACAACGTCAAATTTTCTCTTATGAAGATCAAATTCATCGAAAGAAATAACAAATAACATGGACAACATCAAAATTTCTCTTTAAGATGCATTGAAATGGAAGCAATAACAAAAAAATTAGACGACAACAAGAAACATATCAGTGAATGAAGTGAAAGTATGATGTATGTTGAAAAACGAGCAAGGATGAAATGAAATGAGAAATGGTAGACCATATTTATAACAGAGGGATGAGAGTAATTAATGATGCACAACAATTGAAGATTATGAGCAGCAAAGAATAAAAAAATCTCAAGAAATAAGGGATATGACATCCACAACTGACAACCCATATCGAAAGCAAAGAAGAAAATGACAGTTAATATCATGTCAGAAGCAAAGAGAGAAATAACGGTCAAAAGTGGTACATCAGACCTATTACCATAAGAAAAGAATAGGTATTAACAAAAAGGTTTTAAAATTCTAGTTACAAAATGGATTTAAAAAATGGACAAAATGCTTTTGAACATACAAATATGTATATGCATATATGTAAGCAAATAGAATATTGAATATAGAAATGAAAATTTGTGAGAATAAAAGTTGTTCTCAAAGTTTAGTAAGTGTAGGTTTTGGTTGAACCAAGTAGTGTTCTTTGGACACATTATATCCTCAGAGGGATTAAGAGTTGATTTGCAAAAAGTTGAGGCAATTGAGAGTTGGGAACGCCTCAAAATAGTTTCTAAGGTCCAAAGCTTTCTTGGTTTGGTGGGCTATTACAGGCGTTCAGTTGAAGGATTTTCCAAGCTAGCCATTCCTTTGACAACACTGATGAAGAAAGCGTTGAGGTTGAGTGGATGCATGAATGCGAGAAAAGTTTTCAAGAGTTAAAACACATACTTATTATTGCACCTATTCTTGCATTGCCTACAATAGGAAATGAATATGAAGTCTTTTGTGACGCGTCCCACCAAGGTCTAGGACGCGTTCTAATGCAAGGAGAAAAAGTGATAGCCTACGCGTCTACACAACTGAAATTACATGAATGCAATTATCCAATACATGATTTGGAATTGGTGGCCATTGTCCATGCGTTGACGATCTGGCAACACTACCTATTTGGAGAGAAGTGTAACATTTTCACTGACCACAAGAGCTTGAAGTACATATTTGTTTAAAAGGAGTTGAATTTGAGATAGAGGCGTTGGATATAGCTTATTAAAGATGATTGCACTATCGTTTATCACCCTGAAAAAGCTAATGTTGTAGTTGATGTGTTTAGTAGAAAGAGCTCAAGTAAGACAAATAAAGAGAGAATAGCCTTACTATGGGAATTGAGAGGCTGCAAGGCAACCTTAAACACAGAGTCAGTTGGAAACTTAATAACATGTTTTCATGTTGAGCCTACACTTGAAGATGAAATTGTTAAATCACAACTTGAAGATTCTGTATTAAGAAAATTAGCCGAGAAAGTGAAATGCGAAAGAAGATCAGACTACGCGTTTAGAAGTGATGGCACGTTGTTAAAAGACAAAAGATTATGTGTTTCAAATAATAAGGCATTGAAAGAAAGTATCTTAGAGAAAACTCATAGCTCAGCCTACATCATGCACCCTGGCAGTACAAGGATGTTTAGAACTTTGAGAGCCTATTATTGGTGGTCAAGTATGCGGCGAAAAATAGTTAAATTTGTGGCTAAGTATTTGATATGTCAACAAGTCAAACAGTAACGCCAAAAGGTTGGAGGACTATTGTGCCCTTTGCCAAGTCCTGAATGGAAATGGGAACATATAACTATGAACTTCTTATTTGGGTTATCTAAACACCAAATGATTTTCATGGAATTTGAGTGATTATAGACAGATTCACCAAAACTGCACGTTTTATTTCTATTAAGCAAACATTTTCATTGGACAAATTGTCTAAGTTGTTGTTGGGATTTATGTCCTAAAACTCGTAGATTGTAAATATAATCCATTGACCATTTTAATAGTGTTATTATTGTAATAATTGTTATTGATTATATTATAGAAGGAAAACTTAACCTATAAAAAAAGACCTTTGGGTGTGTTAGACAAAAAAGAACAAGCATTGAGAACAAAGGTAATCCCTATTGTCAAAATTTTGTGGAACAACAATGGCGTTGAGGAAGCCACTTGAGAAAGTGAAGACCTAGTAAAATCTAAGTACCCACAACTTTGTGCATAAGACTTACTGAATTTCTTGGACGAAATTCCAATAAGAAGGTAGTAGTTGTAAGACCCTGATTGTGTTCTGCATCAAGTGACTAGATTTCATGCGGCAAGATTGGCCTATGCGATGAGACTGTTATGTGACGAGAAATGTCTACACGATGAACTATTATGTGTTTTCAACTTCCTTCACTAGGAAATAGTGACATCACCCTTGTGTAAGGAAATGACGATTGATTTGACCTTGTTACCCAATCAAAACTCAAGATAAGGAAGTGGCAGGGACACATGACGTTTTGACATTGGACCAATTCTCACCGCTAAATAGAAGTAATCATTTCGACATGGTAGACTTCATCGGAGAGGCTTATAAATAGAGGA
Organism: Cucumis sativus; assembly: GCF_000004075.3. Lineage (NCBI taxonomy): Eukaryota > Viridiplantae > Streptophyta > Magnoliopsida > Cucurbitales > Cucurbitaceae > Cucumis > Cucumis sativus. The sequence goes on from NC_026656.2 coordinate 9,601,476, forward strand.
AATCCAGTCATTTTGAAGTTGCTTTTACCCTGAGCTTACTTAAGAGAGAATTGAGAAAATTTCCAAGGTCTTCAGAGATCTAAAACAAGCTTGAATCCAACAAGAATTGCAATAAAGTACAAGAAAACTCATGGCTAAGGAGCTAGGTGGAGAAGCTAGGCTGATTGTGATTGTGATTGTGAGTGGTTCTTTTTATAAAAAATGTTTTCTAAAACCGAAAATGGGTACCCATGTGTTTAAAACCTTAAAGATATTTTCAGTTGAAACCTCGAGCTATATGATTTTCATTATGCTTTTCAAAAGCACGTGATTTATAAATGCATAAGATATGATATGACTTTTAAATGTTTTAGAGCTAATATGAATTACCATGATGAAATAAGATCTTTTGTACCCTAAATCTACGGAAACGTCATAGGAAAAGAGAATTATTATTTAATTATTTTCTTTCTTCCGGCGCCGTAAATGTTCATGCCAGGCATAACGGACACATTCCCAACGATGTATGCATGACATTGAGGAAAAGGAAATTATTAATGTAATAATTTCATTTTCCCCAAAGTGTTAAATGTTAACGTTGGGAATAGCTGCACCGTCCCGACGTGTGTATGCATGGCATCGGGGAAAATGAAATTATTATTTCATTATTTTCTTTTTATTGACATGTACATGTACAACGTCGGGGATTGACTGGCATTCCCGATGTCAGGAATCCAACATCGATAAAGATTCAATTTGCCGACACACCCCTTACGATGTTGACGTATGTGCTATTTTCCGACGTTTATTATCCCAACGCAATTTTTTGCATTGGAAGAACCCCAATTTCTTGTAGTTTTTTTTTTTTTTTTTTTTGCTATGTTATGTTATTCTTATCATTTAATAGCAGAGGGAGTTAAGTTGAAACGTTCTGGCATTCATGTTGTAGCATTAGGACTGCTCAAGTCGCTTTGTGTACCACATAGTGAGGTTGAGACACGTCCAGGGCAGGGCGTGACAGTTAAGGTCTAATTAGTTGTTCAAGCCATAAATTCAGCACTTAAGGAAATAACCTATCTACTTTTCCTAGAAGTGGAAAGGAGCGAATTCCTTCTTGTGATGTTATGTTACCAATTCCCCACTCGAAATTATATTTTCAAGATGGTAAGCCTATTAAATTGACAACCAGGGTCACTGTCACCTATATAAATCAAAAGCAATCCTCATGAGTAGGAGTTCATAACTCACTCAAGATTTAAATCGAGTTATAGTTTTTGAAATGTAAATTTCTTTAGTTAATTAGTTAATAGCATTCTAACGAGAGATTATTAATTTCTCAGTCCAGTCTTGTACAATCTCATTGTATAAGATATTGTCACTTGTATGTCTCCACATGAACGATTTGGATCAAATCATTTGTAACACTTACAACTCTTGTACCATTTACAAAGTAGGGATCATGTCCACCACAGTGTTACTAGAATAAGTCACCTAAGTTTTAGATTATTACTTGAACCGAAAGAAATTGAATCGAGTCAAAAGTGTATGATCGCTTTCTTTTATTCTTGTAACAATTCAAAATACAAACAAGGAAGAAAATGGTTAAACATCATACTATATGGTCGATCTATGTACAATAGCAGTAAGAATTGAATCATCCATGGTTATCAATTTTAATCAATCCCTCTATAATGAGTGATGTTTGAATTTATGCATGTCAATGAAAAGTGATAATTGTATAACTTCGTTAAAAATTATAAAGTAGAAAATAAACTCAAGAATGTTAGGTGTAGACGTGTTTATTGTGTGTATTTTATTTTAATTGTGGCCATGAGAACGGAAGAAATGTTTGAGTATTTAAAGATATAATTCAAATTTTTTATAAATGAAAATTTTAATGTTTGCTAATTATATATATAAAAGTCAAAATTTGACTTAAAAAGAGATGAAAAGTTGTAGATTAAGTAAATGCAATAATATTGGGTGTAATTGAATATTGTTCTTAAAAAATGTTTTCTTCTTAAAATTTATTATTTCCAGTTTGAAAACATAAACAATTGATTAGATCAGAACCCAATAATAAAATATGGTATTTAAAAATAGATTAAAATAGGATTCCAATCCCCATCCCTACGTTGATATTCTTCAACTTTTTGTAATTTAACGTTCTAAATTTAGTTTATATTATTTTTATAAAAAATTAATTAATTAATCATTATTACTAGCTTAAAATTAAACTTTTCTTTTCAAAAACAAAATGGTATAAAATGAAAAACATAATTTTAAGTAAAAAAACAGGATTATTAAATTTACACATAACTAAATTTAAACTTTTAAAAATATAAAAACTAAATTTACAATGGCCACGTTTAGTGCCTTTGCAGCTGGTTCTTTATCACTTACGAATGATCTTTTGCTTTATCATCATATTATTTTTTTCAAAATTTGATAATAATTTTACATCATCAACAATAATTAAATAAATAATAGGATCTTTTACAAAATATAACAAATGTTCGTTATAAAACAATTTCAAAAACACAAAAAGCTCGCGGGTCTATAATAGAAAATACAAAAAGTGTCTTATGATTAATTAGCGTAATATATTTTAGAAACGATCGTTTAGATGTGACTATACTTTCCTACACAATCGTTTAAATTTAAATGATTTTTTTTTCAATATTCTTTGGTCAGGATGGATTTTCTTTGGTACACTATCATTTAAATTTGGATAGCCAAATATAAACCATTTTTTCAAATAATTTTGTACATAATAGATTTGATCGTTTAAATTTGATTTTTTTTATAAACAAATTAAAAAAATTTGGGTAAACTCTCGTTTAAATTTGATAGTCTAAACTTGGATAGTCAAATCTTAACGATTTTTTTTCTAAGATTTTTTTGGTACAAATCGTTTAGAGTTGGCCCAAATCTAAACAATTTTTTAAAGATTTTTCAGTACAGGATGATTTAGATTTGACGATGTAATATTCCAACAACTTTTTTTCACGATTTATATTTGACACACGGTTTGAAAAAATAATAGATTTTTTATATTTGATATATGATATTGAACCAAATAAAAGTTTAAAAAAATATAAAAAAGTTACAAAAGAAGAGAAAAAGACTATGGAAAGAAATGACAAATAGAAATATTTTAAAAAATTGCAGAAGAAGAGAAAATGACAAACAAAAATTACAGAAAAGGAAGAGAAGAAGACAATGAAAAAGCATGACAAACCCGAAATATTTAGAAAAATGGTAGTTTTATAAAAATTTTCATTTTGTTACTGAAACTGTAAATATCTTACTTTTTTTTATTATATTTATAAAAATTAACCTAAATAATACAATATTTCATTTGATATTTTACTCAAATATCAATTTATATTTAACTTTAAGTTCGTATCAATTAAAATCTAGAACTAATAATTATATTAATTTTAAATCGAGATAGTTTTTATCTTATTTTAAAGAAATATAATGTGAAACTTATAGTTTCATTAATTAATTCTTTAACGTGCATCATATATTGGTAAGATTGTCTAATGTTTGGAAAGACTTTCAAATGTGTTCCCTTGGTTGTTAGTATAATATTGTTTCAATACAATTTTTAAAATAATTGATAGCAATTTTAGGAATAATAACCACGTGTATAACAACATTTTAAAAAAATTGTAAATATAACAAAATCTATTAATGGTAGAAGTATATCAATTGATAGACCATGTTGCAGTGATAGACTTTGGCACATTTTTGCTATATTTACAAATTTTGTAAAATATTGTTATATACTTAATTATTTTGAATTTAATTGTTAAATTTGCAACTATCTGTATATTTTTTTTAGATTCAAAATAATTAAACTTTAAAATAATGAATGAAAATGAGAGTGGGAATGACATGTCTCTAGAAGCAATGCAAACCATATCACCAAGTAAAAAGATGAATAATTAGTTGAAATAAAAAAGGAAAGAAAAGTTAGGTTCATCCAAGTAAACCACTTTTTTTTTCATCTACACTAAAAAAATATAATATCAAATTAGAAAAAAAAAGTAAATTATAACTAAAATTAACTTTCATTTTGTTCTAAAACAGCACTTTTCTTTTGGCAAAATTTGGAGTAATATTCTTCAACTTTTTTTAAAAATTTTAAAATTTTGATAGAAAATTCAACCATGAAATGATACGATAGTTATCTAAGACTAAAATTTAGTTTCTACATCAATCTAACATCCAAAGTCTTTTTTTTATAGATAACTTGAACGATTTCCACTTCAACAACAGTAATTCTTAAATGTTTATGAAAATTTATCATTAGAAAATAATTTTCAAGATATTTAAAAAGAAAAAAAAAAGTTGAATGATACCTTTATTCAAAAAGTTTAAAGCACAAACTTTAGTGAATGTTTTTCTTTTTTCTTTTTTAAAAGTTTCTAAATAAAAGTGAGATGAACTATGATAAAGAGCAAGAACCAAATTTGAATTGAATTTATTCTCGTGGCATTTCTAGTCAAACTATAATAATGAGGTTTTAAGATAACTAGCCTTTATTTAGGCCTAGAAGCTTAGCATTTGTGGTAATGGAGGTGATTTTATATACATTAATAATATGCATATGCTTTCTCTAAATAAAAATAAATAAAGCATACGGAACTTATGTTTATTAAAAGTAATAGTTTGGTATATGCTTCTTTACTTTATTGAATGCAAATTATGATGCTTGGAATTAAGGGTAGTTCTTTTGGTTTCTTCAAAATTAAAGTATAATAAATAACTATTCTTTTACTATTAAATTATAAATTTGGTATCTAAATTTTTGTTGTAATACTTCTTCTCTCCCTTAACCTTCAAAAGGTTCTCATTGCATCTTTAAATTATGATTTTCACACCATCTTCAAGGTTAACAATAATCTTAATTAGTTAAACTTCATTTAGCTTCGTTTTTCTATCTCCAATAAACATCTCTTTTACGCTTCTTATTTACTTTTTAATCGTAATTTCAAAATTCAATTCAGAGTATAGTTTTTAAAAATTTATTTTTATTTTTTAAATTATACAATGAATTCAACTCTTTTACTTACAAAAGATGCAAACTATATCGTGACAAGAGATTGAAAAGAAATAAGTTTAATTTAAAAAATTGAGGTTTGGTAGGATAACCAATTGATATTTGGTTTTTAGAGTTTAAAAATTTATTAGCCTACAAACATGTATTCCACTTGCTACTTTCTTATCTACTTTTCACTCATGTTTTCAAAAACCAAATCAAAATTTGAAAACTAAAGTCATGTTTGACAACCATTTTGTTTTTCATTTTTTTTTGCTTTTAAAAGTTAAATCTCTAAATATTACCTTCATCTCTAACTTTTTTTTTTTTTTTTGTTAACCACGTACTACAAATCAAATCAAAATTTAAAAACAAAAAAATAGCTTTAAAAAGGTTGTTTTATTTTTTAAATTTTGACTAAAAATTTAACTAATGCATTCAAGAAAGGTGCAAATGATATGGAAGATGTGAAAAAAGAAATCAGCTTGATTTTTAAAAAGAAAAAAAAATGAAACGGTAACTAAACAGATCCAAGAAAATTTGTTTCTATTTATGGAATTTGATATAGCCTTTAATTTAAAAAAAAAATTAAAAACAAAATAATTACCACCTAAATTAAATGATTATCAAATGGCAAGTGACGTATTCATTCATAAAAAAAACAAACATTTTGTTTATATAGACTTTGCATGGGTAAAAAATTCACAAATGGCATTGAAAAAAAGAACAATTTAACAAAAAAAAAGAAGTGGTGCAACAAATAATCCACTTCTTGAAATATGATATCTAATCACTTTAATGAATCATGGTATGACTTTGTTCCGATCCATTCCATTGACGCCTCAACAGTGTACGCTATGGTTGAAAGTTTTTTATGTTTATTGACCTAAAATGCTAAGAAAGAAAGTATAGGTTTTCAAATCAAACTCCACAAAAGTAACACAAACCACAATAGGCAATGGGAATATTAAAGAATGAAAAAGAAAGAAAAAAGATGGCAAAAAGTGAAGAGGAAAAATGAAAAGGCATCTCGAAGAATAACACACATTAGTTGATGATATTTGATGGTATGTGGGCTCATTTATCTTTTGGATTCACAGTGGAAAGGCCACAGAAAAGAATGAAAAAAAAGACAAACAAAAATCATAAGCCTTATCTCAAGTTTGCACCAATGAATGTTGTGTGGATTGAGCAATTGTATCTAACTAACTATATATTCAAACACATTCAAAAGGTATATTTCTTAGACTTAAAATTTTATTAGTTCTATTGATAATTTATTTTTTATTTTTTATTTTGTTTACTTACTGGAAATCCAGCATTTGAACGAGAATGGACTGAATTGAGAGTAGAATGATGAAAACACCACAATAATAATTGAAAGTTTGAGCTAGGGAAAGAGTAGAGGTCAAAGTTGATGCAAAGTAAGGAAGAAGGGAAAAAGGAGAAATGAAAACCGTGTGGGTGGCATTGTCTTGCTAGTTTAAAGTTCATGTAGTTCATAACTTTGTCATAACCTTTGATTCGGAGACTCGTTTTAGGTAAATGAGCACTTTCTTTTCTTCGTTGATTTGTTATCTGTCCATCTATGACATTAACTTTGAATTTATTTAATCTACTTTTGATAATCATATCAAGTCAACTAGTTACATTATTTATCTTTTACTTATCATATTTTAGGAATCTAAATTTTACGTAATTTTGGAAAGTGCCTGCCTATATAAAGGATGCTTTGCAACATTTCTCATCATCGAGTTTTGAAGGATTTAAGGTCTGACCAAAGGACAAAGGTTCCTTGGTGTCAAAATCTAATGTAGGACACTTATGTAACCTTTTAATGTCGCTTGTAAATGACCAATTAAATAAAATTTATATTGTACCAATCAATGCTACCTATACTACTAAGTGGTACAAGTGGCAAGACGAAGTCTATCATTAAAGGTATGTCATGATTATTGGAAATGTAACACCCCAAGATTTTTAAGGTAATATTTTATTTTAATTTTTATATCAAATTACTTTTATTTAAAGATTTTTAGTTTAGAGGGTGGTATTGCATTTTAGGATTTGTTTGGAAAGGAAAGAAAACAAGGAAACAATTATATATAGCAAATAATAATAATAGTTTGAATATAATATTAATAATTATTATTATAATTGTTTATAAAAAAAAGAGAAGAAAAATTAAATTATTTTCCCCCTTTCTTCTTCCTCGCGCGCGCAACCCCCCCCCCCCCCCCCCTCATTTTCCCGTTTTTCTCCTTCTCCTTGCCCTAGCCGCCGGCCGCCTCTCCATCCGCAAGCTGCGTTCGTGACGCCTAGCCGCTGCCGCCGGTCGTTTGCGAAGTAGTGGACCGCAAAATCGTCCGCACGTCGTCTCTCCGTCTATCCCGTTTCTAAGCCTCATCGTCCACCGTTCGCAAGGCCGCCGACCGTTCACGCCGTCTCACCATCACGAACGACTCTGTTCGTGAAGTTGTCAGCCGTTCGGGAAGTGGTGCGTCGTGAAGCTGCCTCTGCCTCCGTTCGCAAATCTGAAGTCGCGCGCGTCCGTGTCTTCCAATCGCACGTGTAACGCAACTTCACTTCTCCAACCAGGATGGGTCACATCCAAATCTTCCTTTCGCATGGGTCGATTTCGCCTGTGCTAAGTTGCAATTTCTACCCTACCACAGGAAGTATTGGGTTTTAGTGTAATTTTGTAATTGTGAATTTGATGGTCTCCTTATGATTGATTCGTTGAGATGAAATGTTAAATTTAAACAATTGGTTAATAATGTTCAAATTGAGGCGGAGTTAGACCTCATGTAATCGCGACAAGTTTGTTTGGTGTTAAATTCTCTATTTAAATTAGGATTGGTGCGTTGGACTTTGTTATCAAGAAACTTAGGAAATCTTAAGATAATGGACTTTCTACTAGACTCAATAACAAAAATTAAGATGTATTGGTTGTATGAACCGTAATTTTATATATGAACTGAGTAGGGATGACGGTTATGATGTATGTTTGGATGTGGATTTAATGTTTAATGTTTACTGGGTTTGACTGGGAGAAATTTATATATATGTGCATGGATTGATGTGGACTTGTGGTTGAATGTATGTTGTGACTCTCTGGTTATGTATATGTACAAACATAAGGATGTGGAAATGACTGAATCTCGTACATGTTGCTTATAGACTGAGGAGGAGGTTATGATTATTTAGTTTGTTAACTGATGGATTGATATGTTTTTGACTGACCTTGGGCTAAATTAGAGTAATACGACTGTTTGGGGTTAAATGAGGAGTTTATGTGATGAAAAAGTTTAACTAAACTGTGAACGACTATTAAGATGTTTAGAATGGACTGAGGGAAAAATTATTAGTTTTCCTATTGGGTAGTTACCTTGCCGGTGTCCTACGGGATCACCACCCTTTTGTGCATCATTCGAGAGCACTCGATTGATATGTGCATCCTTCGGGAGCACTAGACTAATATGTGTTTCTGCAGAACACTAGACTGATATGTACGTCCCTCGGGGCGTTAGACTGATTATATGTATTCTACGGGATCACAAGACTGTGACTGTACAGGTATACCCAATAGGAAGTTAAGAGTTTATTTTTCCCTAACAGGACCAGTAGTGGGTCTCTTACTGAGTATAATTATACTCACTCTTTTATGTTTAACTTTTTCAGGCAAAGGTTGAGGGTGGCAAACCGGCGAGGGTAGGAAGGAAGCGTGATTGTCATAGGGAATATGTTATTTTTGCTTCCGCTTTATGTTTTTTTTTTTTTTTTTATGTTTAAAACATTGTGATGGAACTGAGCTTACGAACTATTATTTTGGTAAAAAGTACTTTTGAAGTTTTAGAATATTTGAAACCGGACCCGACTTAAATTTTTTTTCCTCGATTGTATATTTTCAAAAGTCTTATATTTTATTTTGTATCAATCAAGGTCTTTTGTCAAAAATTAACGACTTCGACTTAGTTAGAAAAGTTGGTTCGTTACCGGAAAAGAGGAAGTTTGGTCAAGTGTAAAAGAATTAAAGACTAAGCGATCGAGTTAAAAGTAAAAGATCAGTCAGGAAGGTAAGCGATCGGGTTATCAACTAAGCCATTGATTAATTAAGGCAAGCTAAGCGATTGAGTTGTAAGCTAAACGATCATTTGAAGGTTCAAGCTAAGTGGTCGTGTTAGAAAACTAAACGATCGTGTAAGATGGTAAACGATCGTATAGAAGCTAAACAATCATAGGAGGTTGAACAATCGTATAGAAAGTTCAACGATTGTGTAAGAAGTTAAATAGATGTTTTAAGTTAAATTTCGACAAGTTGGAGGTGTTAAGTATGCAAAGAATTAAATTTCGATTGAAGAGAGATGTCAAAAGGGTTAAGCATGCTGAAAACAAATTAATTAGGTGAACTTAAAAGAGATGTACTTCCATTTCTCTATCGCAAATTAGTTCAAACTTATTGAAAAAGTTTTATCAAGGAGTTTGGTTATCACAAAGAAGTTGTTAGGCAAAAAGCAGCGCAAGAGGAAAAAGCTTGAGCAAGAGGAAGAAGAAAAGGTTAAAGTTTGAAGGTGGTTGAGTTGTCTCGGGTGTTTTCTTTGAAATTTTAAAGTAAGATTTTGGTTTATTTCTTGATCAAAGAGGAAGTAAATGGATTTATTTTCCCCTATTCAGATCAAAAGGAGATTGGAAAAGTCGATCAATCGAGGGTCTGAGCTTCTATTGCTGTAAGTGACAAAATGATTTTTTTCTAAACATGATTTGTTATCAAATGTTTAAAGCATCATTTGATAATTGAAAGTTTGAGTATACTGATTTGACAAAACAATTTTTTTTCTAAACATGATTTGTTATCAAATGTTTAACGCATCATTTGATAATTGAATGTTTGAGTATACTGATTTATTAAGTTTAATTTTTAAAGCATGAGTATAAACTAAAGCAAGTTCTTGAATTGTTTTGATACATATGTTTAACATCAAAGTTGATTTATCAAGTTATGTTTATGCAAAGAAATGTTAAAGTGTGTTACTTGAGTTTGTGTTTACGGTTTCACAGCATGTGATTTACAAGCAAGCATATTCAAGTTAAGTTTCAAAAGTATTTGAAATAAAGAATGATTTAAGCATGTTTTACTATTTATTCTAAGAGGTTCACTTATTATTGTTGTTGAGATTTACAAGTATGTTTTAAGTTTCTTAAAATAGAATTGTTTACTCTTTTAGAAAGATATTTTCACAAGCATGAGTTTGATGAGAAAAGGTTTAAGAAAGAAAACCATGTAGTTCTATATACCAAGTTCTCGATGATCAATGTACAAAGGCAAGGATGTGGGGCTTTTTGACCACTTAGCCAACTACTACTGAGTTTAGGCAGGATAATATGAACAAAGCTCTTCTATCTTGACCAAGATTATTAGGTCAGGCACGGTAGGTCGAGCTAGTACTATGGTGACCAAGTTTCCAGGATTTAATGCTAACAAATATTAAAAAAAAAAAAAAACTAAAGATTTGTTTTAGAAAGCAAATGAATTAGTTAAGATGGAAAGAGTTATTTAAAAGTAGAAATAGTTTATCGAGAAATAAGAATTTTGTATTTCATGAATTATTTATGCAAAAGATTGTATTTAAATTAGTTAATTTATTTTAAAAGTATGTTTTATAAAAATCATCACTCATTGGGCTTTTAGCTCACCTTTTCTAAATTTTCACTTTCCAGGAAGAGATCGTGATCCAGAAGCCTAATTGTTGTCTCTAGTTTTCTGTGCAAAGTTGTCTATAGTTTTTGCTATTGTCGGTCAGGATTTAGGTTCATCCATGTCATGTACATAAGTTTAGGGTTAAGTTAGTCAAGATGCATGTTAAACTTTTGTTTGGTTTAAAAAGTGTTATTTATGATCAATGCATTTAGCCTTTAACCTGTTGGAAAATTATATAAAGAAGCTTGTTTAATCTATATTTATTGTTTTTGTTCGCTACTTAAGTTTTAAATTGTTTAAGTTGTTTAGCTTTTCAAGCGGTTCATTAGTCAGGGTTAGCTGGTGTCGTTTAGAAGGAGAGCGATATCGGTTGACTTCACGTCGTCTCTTGGATCGAGAGTAGGTGATTTGGGAGGGGGTGTGATAGAGTTGATCTATAGAGAAGCACGAAGAGCGGTTTCTCAAAGTCAATTATTTAATTAAAGTGATAAATGAGGGGATTTGTGTGATTTGAGATTCGAATGTGCATAAAAAGTAAAGACATGAAAGTAATTTATAGAAGTGCAATCAACCGAATGTTCTAACTTAGAGGAATGGAATCGCCAAATGTAAATTGATCATCAAATTATGAAGGTATGATTTTTAACTTATGTATCTATGCATAGCCCAATTAGTTAAAAAAACTAACCATTGTTCTAAATATGAGATTAACCAATTAGTTAGAAAAACTAACCATGGTTCTAAATATCAAATTAATCAATTTAATAAGATAAGAAGTGTAAGATTCATAGTTAAGACCCATAGTTAAGATCCATAGTTAAAACTCATAGCTAAGATCTGTAGTTAAGACTCGTAGTTAAGATAAGAAGTAAAATTTGACTAAGTGTCCTGAAAAAGGCGTTTTGGTTCTTCCATAAGAAAGGTTATGCAACAATTTTTTTTTTTAAAGTTGTGTTTTTATTCGAATAAGATGTTTCGCGAGATAAAGGACTAGGCGAGAAAAAGTAAGAAAACTTCCCAAAAATTTCCTAAGTATGCTTAATGGGTCATGTGTAGAGTTGAAGTTAAGCATGAGTAAGTCAAACTTTAAGCTTACAAGTGCACCACAAAGAGTAGAGGTTGGCAAGCTGATAAGAGATTAAAGGTGACCATGAAGTAGTATAAATAAAGGATGAGATCATAATGTTAAGCATGATTATTTTGAAAATTTGAAGTGAAAAGTTTAAATGTTGAGGTGCTGTCAATTTGTCTACACGAGAAGAAGAAGAGAAATCTTTGAAGTTTATTTCTCAAGTGTTGCGAGTATTTTCTTTAAATGTTTTATGTTAAAAACTTTCTTATAAAGTCTTTATTGATTTGAGTTAAATGGTTTCAATTCAAAATTAATGTATTAAAAAGGTTTATATGTAAAGCTTATATTATGTTTTAAAAGCACGATTTGTTTATGAGATAGTGTTTTAAACCATTAGTCCACTTTCTATTATAAGTTAATTGTTATGTGCTTATAAGGGTAAAGGCAATCATGTAGATAAGGATTGCATGGTGGAGTAAAGCACATTACAAGAAGCATAAGGTATGTCAGCTTTGTGTCGCAAAAACTCCATTGTGCATTGACGAAAGCTACGTCGACGCAGAAGGGTATGTCGACGTGGGCATCATGATTGGCGCGTCGTAAGAGGTAATGGCAACGTCGGAATGAGATGACGTCAGCATAGGGTTATGGCCAACACGTGATTCACCAACAAGATCAACATGTTGACAATATGCTAATGCCAATGTTAGGTCAGAGCGACAACAAAAGAGTTTTGTCGACGTTGGATCAATACATCGGCAATAAGAAAGTTTCAACGTCGTCGTGTTATGTCGATGAAGTTTTGACTGATGCAGCGTCGACATAACTTGGAACGGTAGTTCGCGACGTGGCTTTTGCATCGGAAAAACCCTTTTATCAATTTTTTTTTATTCTATATTATTTAATTTTTTGTTGTTACTATTAAGATTAAATTCAATTTCAATTGATTGAAATTCTAAAATAGGTAACGTAAAATTAATAAAATATTAAATGAAATATATATTAAAATTAATTCAAATATAAAAAAATACACACGTTTGTAGATAGAAAAATTAAATGAATAACCTCAACTAAAAACTAAAAACTAAAAATCTTATCTAAGCGATACAGATGCAGTCCCCTCATGCCTTCAAACCTACAATGACACGAAATTAAAGTTTAAATATATATCACCGCAATAAGAAATGAAAGAACGTAAAAATTCAAAATTATGTGCATTAAAGGAAGAAATCAAGGTCTTCTGACTGCCTGAGTGAGTTCTTCAATCATCGTCCTTATTTCTTCCATCTTCTGATCACTTTCCTCGTGCCTCCGTTTACTTTCTTCTTCTACTTCTTGAAGACGAGTCTTTAGCTTGTTAACCTCTCTAGCTCATGGGATGTAAATGAAGAACTATCAGCAGTGTGTTGAGACTTTTGCTTGGGCCCTAACCAAGACCTTTTGAGTAGTCTGATCGTCTACCCAAAATTGTCTCGCATATCTTGTCCTCAAAGAATGGTTGAGAACCCTTTGGGGTGGGGGGAGACTGGATGGCCAGCATTTGACTAAGCAATAAAATTTTATTGATTAAGTAAAATGTGTGTAAATGAAATGTACATACAAAATAAGACAAAAGCATAACAGTAACTTATATGAGCATTTGCAACCGTTGGCGAAATGAACTAGCCATCTCAAGCGTGTCTTTCCTTGAATGATCCCACTTGGCCATTTTTCAATGAGCGTGTGCACTCATTGTATGATCTTGTTTGGTCGATTGGATGATCCCGTTTTTCAATGAGCTTGTGCACTCATTGTATAAACGACTTGACATTCCTACTGTAGTTGTAGGGCTACTTCGCTCTAGCCGTCTTATTCATCAATGATTGCTCCTACATGAAAACAATATCAAAATGTTACATAAAAAAATGAACTACAGTTTGAGAACATTAAAAGTTCTAAATCACCTGAAATTGTCGAGTAATGTAATGGTCGAATAGAAAATGTCAACCTTCTACACGATTCTTCCCTTTGGGGGGTGGGTAAGCACATGTCTGTTCAGGATCACTGATTTCTTGAAATGACGATGGCTCTGCCCCTTGAACTTTAGTTGGTTTGGACTTAATAGTTTCACATGTGTATAGTGCAACTACAATACGTCATTAAGTAGGTTCATTGCGTGCAATGTGCTCATAATATCTTTCTACATTGCATGCTTAATTCTAAGCGATATGTCACGCGCCATGATCATAACATGCGAAATGCTCACTATGTGCATTCCACAATACATAAGTCCTCATTGAGTACAAGTTTTCCTACTACTTGTCCAAGTGCAATCGAAACAGTAGGTTTACTTGAGTGATCTAGGGTCGAACACAGGAAATTATTTCAAGACATCAGTCCTAGAGAATCACTCATCAATTAGGCGAATTGAAAGAATTAAAGAATAACAAATGTAAGAATTGCTAACTACATAGCGGGAGTCTATAAAGCGAGGTTAAGAAAAAGGTATGGTAATGCAAACTAACTTGTATAAAGAGAATGAAGGCAGGAATGCCGACATATTATCACGCGAATAAGTAAGGGGATAACCTTGATGCGATTTAACTTGCTAAAACATACTTATGCTTCTCTCAAAGTCATTATATGCCACACATGGTTGCTTTTTAGAGATCCATATGACCAAATATGACTTGACAAGTTATATCTAGAATGGACTACATATGAACCATATAGTATTTCGCGATTAAGGACTGCTACCTTTCGGTATCCACTGTCCACACTTGTTCTCCTTTTGGAATACAAATATTAAAAATGATTTCGCAAAGAAATGAAACTCCTCCTCGTGCGCGTTAATTAGGTTCTAGCTACTTTCCCTTTTAGGTAGTTAGCAATTTATGCTGGCCAAGCGATAACAATAGCTCAAATAATGCGATAAAATTTACAAGCAACTCTTCTTATCAAGATCTATCATCTACCTAAGTTATGAATAACACGTTGACTGGTGAAAAGTAGCTCAAATAATGCGATAAAATTTACAAGCAACTCTTCTTATCAAGATCTATCATCTACCTAAGTTATGAATAACACGTTGACTGGTGAAAAGTATAGAAGTTTTGGATTGAAAAGTTATACGTGTGAAAAAATACAAAGAAGATAGGTCGTAGGCCAATATACAATATTTACAAAATAAAGTATAAAGAATACAAAATAAATGGAAGACAGAAGAATGGATCAATGTTACAAGTTAGGGGACAAGAGGAAATAATCTTCTTCTCTACCTCAATTATAAGCTCTCTTAACATGTATGTATGTGTGATTTAAAAACTTACCTGTAAAGATCCCTTCACAAGCTTAATATAATTTGTCGTGAACCCAAAATATATATGAATCTCATACCTCATCTTTGGGTTCATAAAAAATTATAGGGTTTGTTTGCCTCTTTTTCTCACCATCATCTACGTCTCCCTCTCAACATTGTCCGTCTGCCTCTCCCTCTCTCTGTCAATCGATCGCCTCTCCCTCTCTCTGTCAATCGATCGCCTCTCCTTCCGCCAATCGTCTGCTGCCTGCTCTCCCTTGATTGATAAACAATATTTGCTATTTTTAGTTGGTTTATAATGATTTGAAAGTGGAATTTTTTTTGTTTTAATTGTGAGGCATTTTCAAAAATAACAAAACGTTGAACCTATTTAAAAATATGGCAAAATTCGTTGAAACTATTTAAAAATATAGCAAAATTTCTGTAGTCTGACTTCTTTTAAGTTTTTCTTTTTTTGCTACATTTTGTAAATTGTTTTTTTTTTTTTTGTGCTATCCATGACAATACCCCTTTATTTTTCTTAAAGAAATTTTATGCACATGAATCATTTTGAAATAAATTGTTTTCAATGGTGTTTTTGGGTATTTTAAATAAGTTAGTTTCAATATGTCGCTTTGGATTTGTTTACTTTGGTGGATAACTTGTCAAAATTATAGTATATTTATGTGTTGATTAACTTTTAAAACCAAGCATTAGGTGTTCTTAATTTACATTGTGAATGGGCTTTATATGCTTTGGTGGATTTGTATGCTTGAATTATATTAATGTGAATGTGCTGTCTTGGATGTATGCTTTCATGGATTTATATGCTTGAATTAGTATGCTTTGACTGATGATATTACTTGAATTTGCATTTGCATGTTTATTAATTTGTTTTTAAGACCCAAGGCCAAGAAGGCATAATGGTTTGTTAGTTTCATTTAGAAAGAAAAAATCAATGAATTTACTTTGATTGACATTGATTTGAATGGTTGAGATAAATTGAATTTGATATAAATGGTGTTAAATGAGGGTTTGCTAAATTGAGATAAAATGTATCCAACGTCTGTTGCATTAAATTTGTATGCTTTGGTGGATAATTTTGCCTATGTCTTTGGTGTATAATTTTTCGTATCTCTTTTATTCATATAGCCTAAATTGCTATATGACATTAGTTGAACGATCCAAATTACTAATAAATGTTTTAAAAGTTCTAAATGGGTCGATACATTATACAAATATATGGTTTAAATTATTTTAATACTCATTTTTATTATTTAATTGATTTATAACAAATATCTAAATGAAAAAAATCGTGGGATATACTTTTGGAAAGGACCCCAAATTAATTTAATACAAATTTCTATTATTTAATTGATTTATAACAAGTATCTAAATGAAAAAAATCATGGGATACGGTTTTGGAAAAAAGTGAGAAAACCTTTCATGCTTTCCTTTTATGAAAACGATCATCTACTCCTTCCAACGTGAATTACGGTTTTACTTTGAAATTTTAGAGAATTCAGAGGTGAAGAAGAAGACATTCGACGGCCGACAAATACAAAACTTCTCGAACATAATCTAGTTAGAAATTTCGATGTTATAATTGTATATATATTCAACACATGAAACATTAGGTATATTAGGTATATTTTAGACACTCAATTAAATAGGAAATCAAATGAAAATATAGTTTTGAATGTGATACATTTTCGGGTTTATTGAGATTTCGACGGTGAAGAAAAAAACTTTCGACGGTCGGCAAATACAAAACTTATCAAACAAAATCTGACTAGAAATTTCGAGCTTAGTATTGTATATATTTAAAACATATGAAACATTTGGTATATTAGGTATATTTTAGATATTCTATTAATAGGCAAACAAACGAAAATCTAGTTTTGAATGTGATACATTCTAGAGTTTATTGAGAATTCAATGATGAAGAAGAACTACATTTTGGCCATCCTATCAAAAAACAATAGAACTATGTGTCAGTATATAGTATTATTATATATAATATAGGGTATATATATACTAAAACACAGAACATAACTATTATAGATTGCGGATATATTAAAGTATAATGTAACCAAATACATTTATAAAGGAAAAATATGTATATATGATCATGTCGTTTACTACTGTTTTAGTAATATTTACTATATAAACAAATAATTTAAACACAAGTTCGATAGGAATTATGTATAAGATATTATTGTATATGATATGAGGTATATATACTAAATAACATATATAAATTTGGACTTCTTATTGTACATAATTATATATGTCGTATTGTATATATGTTTGAGGGCTGCCGGCGACGGATGAAATTGTACACGTAATGGAGATGAAAGATTGTTAACGGTTATAATTAACTAACATAAAATTTCATATTAGAAAAGATTTTGTGTTATACTTCGTTAAAACAATATTTTCAATTTATTACCATAACAAAGATACAAATTTATATAAGAAAGTTACGAAAATGATAATAAATTGAAAGTACTGTGAACAAAGAAATAATTTAAATATAATTACGAATATAATATATAATTAAAATGTTAGTATTGTCCAAAAACTATACGAATTCCTAATTAAGAAAATAAACTATACTTTACGACATTCGTAAAAAATCCAAATTAATTTAGATGGTTCGGGTAGATGTTTGTTTGTTATTTTTGTTTTAGGACCAAAGCATACATTATTACATTAAATAGAGATTAAAGTGTATCCAATGTTGAATGATTATGTTTGTTTTAACGTTGATTTTATATTAAATCTTCCTATTTTGTGTTTTTGGATACAGTAAGGCAGCCAATTCATGGAGATATTTCTCACATGGGATCTTCGGTAGGTGACATCTCATGTTAGTATTTGAACACATTCTATTTAGTAGCTTTTCTGAGTTTTTTATTTGCTTGTTTGGTAACTTGTTTGAGTTTTTATTGTGGGTTTTGCTCAACTTAGTATGTTGCTTGTTTTCTAGGCTTCATTGAATTAGTTTGCATGTTTGAGTGAACCAAAGGATGTTTGAGTGTTGTAGGGATGGGATTGTGTAGCTTGTAAGGAGTGGGGTTGAACTTAGAGTTGCTTGTTTTTGGCAACTTGTTTGAGTTTTTGTTTTTGGAGTGGGGTTTTTGCTTGTTTGTTTGGTAATCAGTTTTGCTTATTTGTATGTTGCGAAGAATGGATTGAATTTGTGTTTTTGCATCAGACTTTAGTTGAAGTTACGTGGGGTGGATTGAGCCTAGTGTTTTTTGTTTCTTTTAGGCTCGAATAAAGTTATTGTTCGTTTGGTTCGGTCGTATGTTTTTTTAAAAGAAAGTTAATTATACTAACATCCTTTATTTAATGTGATTGTATGTAAACTATTGTTTGGAGATGATGTTTGGACGTGTTTTTTCTAGATTAAATTTTCTTTTATGTTTCCCAGAAAATAAACCGTTTGTAGAACCTTTTAATTTGTAAACTTTTCTATAATTTTCATAAAAAATAATACTATGTATAATACATTGTTAATGATTTTCGTTATTGGTATGAAATTGTTTCATTTGATTCATTAATATTGTTCTCAATTTTGGGTCGTTGAAGTGATAATATAAAAAATTAATAAAATAAAATAAAATACTTCAAAACAATTTGAATAACTTCTCTCGATGACGACGTCAGGAGTTCCACAATCTCATGATAGCTACTACATCGTCGGGACATTTGTTGTGCAAATGGTTTGCAAGTAACTCTCCACTGGCGAAACATCTCCCATCGAGAGATATAATTAACTCCCAATACCTTGTAATACAACATCAGAAGATTGTTACATTTCTTGACGACATGTATACGACGTCGAGAAATGTAACAATCTCCTGACATCGTCCATGTAGGCGTCGAGAAATCTTTTCTGACGGGTTTCTCTCGGCCAAACTTCCGACGATGATATTGTCATTAAGAGTTGATCTCCCAACAATTCATGGGGTATTTTTCGACGATTTGGAGTGTCGAGAGATCCTCTTTTTCTTGTAGTACTGTATGTTGATGACATTATTCTCACAAGTAATTATGTAGAAAGTTTGGTTGAGAACAAACTAGGAGGTGAGTTTCAAATCAAAGACTTGGGAGTTTTAAAATATCTTTTAGGAATAGAGTTTACAAGATCCAGGAAATGTATTTTTGTTAGTAAATAGAAATACATTATTACTCTTGGAGACAGGTGCGCTTGGTTGTCTAATAGTAAAATCTCTTATCGAACCAAATCTAAAGTTACAAGATGCAAATCGTGATGATGTAAAGGACAAAGACCAATACCAAAGACTAGTAGGTACACGATCTATTTATCTGATACACATCTAGATATAGCATTTTTCTTAGTACGCCATGTAACTAAAATTTCAATTGATGTCGATTGTGTTGGAAGTACTACTGATAGAAGATCTACTTCAAGCTTTTGTTTGTTTGTTGGTCAAATTTTAGTTACAGGACGTAGTAAGAAAAATGTAGTAGCTACCTTTCTCTAAATCATATTGCATATCTTCAAATGCATCATGTAATTCATCATAAGAAGGGATTTTATGGTTTATCTAATTTTTATCACTTTCATCTTCAGAATCGTTATTGGAATGAGCCATTATAATAAGAAGGAACCATCACATTTTTCTTTTTATACTTTATGGACTTTAACTTGACTCCTTCCATGGCTTAGAGTCGAACCATACAATGTTCCTTTTTCCAGGTGCAAGAACAAACTCAATCATTTCCACCGTTGAGGATCAAACTATTTCAAACCACTCTTTTGGTGGGATCAAGAGCAACCCTTATAAAAGTTTGAAAATGATGAACAAAATTAATATGTATATATTTATCATTTGTGTTTGTAATAGTTTATTCCTTTTTTTTTTGTTGGTTTTTTTTCAATATAAGAACTTGTATTTCTTTTATAGGTTTGAAGACTATTGATAGACTATTTTTCTCTCAGTGAATGTTGTTAATGAATCAACATGAACTCAACTAAATTGGCATATGTGAGTACTTGAGAATGGAAGTTGTACTAAAAAATGGTCATTATTGATTCAAGTTAGGTCTAAGAACCCAATAAACTTGAGCTTTCTGCTTGAGAATGGGTACAAGGAAGAGCAATCTATTTTTATTATCTTCCAATGCTCAATTCTTATCGGTTCATTAACAACAAAAAACAATGGACTATTCTAGAAGGGATACACAAATTGGGCCATTCTCAAATGGGCCGGGCTCAGCATTTCAATGAATCACTTGGTTCCCAAAACGTAAATAAAAGAAAATTTTAACTCAATAACAATTATTATCGGTCTTTTTGTTTCCAAAATCCATGTGACCATTTATTAAATAATAAATTATTGTTATTAATAATTATGAATAGATAAATAAATAAAATAATTTGATGACTCAGGTCACATGAAATTGAAAAGCAAAAGGAGGTTTTCCTTTTATATAAATCTTGACTCTGACAGATTTGATCAAATTAAAATGGGCTATCATTATTTAATTACATTAGTATACATATATAAATAAAATAAATCACATTTTGATTTCATATTCCAATACCCATAGCCAAATAATGAAAAAAAAAATCATCCTGTTCTTCAATTTCTTTTCACTCAAATTTCCCGCCTCCCAAACATAAAATTGATTGGCAGACACTTCTGAATTTTCTTGGGAAAAACAAAACCCAGAAAAGTTCAAATTTTTACATACAAGCAAAAAAAGGAAAACAAATATTGTAAGGATTAAAAAAAACCCCACAAACCCTATTTAGAATCTCTGAAAATTATGAACAAAAAAACCCTAATTTCTATATATATGCATAACTTGGAGAGGTCAAAAAAGAAAAAAGTGTAACACAATCAAACACACTAAAATGACAAAATTCTCCTACTGAATTTTTGGCATCAAACAGAAAATTTCCACTAATTTTAAATCTCTATCCCACATAACAAACAAATACCTAAAAAACTAAACTAAAAAGAAGAAAGAAGAAGAAGATTAATGGCGGATGAAAAAGAAGGAAATCAATGGCTCATCAAACTCAACCAAAAAATACCCCCAAAATTCAAACTCACCCTTTATCCATTGGATTCACCACCATACCTAACTGCTTCTGTCTTCTCATTTCCATCACTTTCCTGTGAGAATTCGAATGCAGCTCCGCCGAGAACGTCGGACTACTCGCTGGTCGGTACTCCGGCACCAACCTCCCTGATTTGAATCTCACTCCACAAGCATTACACAACGTTTTCGGCCCAAATGGACCGGCTCGCCATTGCGGCGTTTTCTCTGCTCCACAATGTAGGCATTTTCTCCCGATCCCTGCCGTCCCCGTCGTCGCCGCTACCACCGCCGCTGTTGCCGTGGTTGGTACCACTTGTTTTAGATTCTTCGAACTGGGTTGCTGCTTGAACAAGAGATGGTGACCAGAAATATGCCGTCCACGGCGGCGCTTGCTTCGGGCTTTGCTGGGAACTTTCAGACTGCCACAACAGCTCATCAGAATGCTACTACTATGAACGCTAGTTTTATTACCACCGTTGGTGGTTTCACCATGGCTACTGATTGAAGTGCTTTCCAGAACCGAAACCGGACTGTTCTGTTTCGAAACGCTCGGTAACGGCGGAGGCTGCGGCGCGTGGTGGTGGTGATGGTCGGAGAGAATGTCGACAAATGTCTCGACGGCCGGAAATGCATCTTCGTTTGATAACCACTCGAGTTCTTCCTCCGCATATTCCTCCTAAAGGCTCAAAAAAAAAAAAAAAAATTCCTTTAAGCAACTCGGCCTAAACAAACCGAGTCAACTCGGTTGCATCCATGTTTTTTGTCCACCAATAATTATAATAACAATAATAAATAAATAATTAAATTAAATTATCGCCATTATTATTTAAAATTAGGATGAGAAAAGGCGTGACTGCTGGGGGGGTACGGGAAAGTGAAAAGGAAAAGGAAAAGACGAATAAGCTTAGTCGTATTCGTTGGAGGAATGTTGGGTTGTAGGGGCAAAAGAGTCATTTCACTTGAAAAATGAGAGTGGCAGTATCAATATTAAAGATTTGATTGATATTTTCCACTCCTCTCTCTCGGATATTATTATTACAAAGCATACAATTCTAAACCTAACGGACGACAGCTCAGAACCACATAAAAAAGACCCCATTTCACGGAATACCTAAAATGCCCTCCATAACTTTCCCAATTCATGCGCTGCATTCGGGGACATTAATGTCTTTTCAACTGATCCCCACCCACCCTCCACCCACTCAACTCGGACGAGTCAACTCAGTAGCGCAATCTGTGTCCACTCATTTTCACGCCTAAAATAAACCCGTCCGCCGGGGAAAAGCCAAAAATAAAAAAGACTTACAGGCAAAACACGGCAAGAAGAAGAATCATCAGGGTGCATAGCGGCGGCGTTCAAGTCGGACGAGTCCGGCGCCGTGGTAGAAGAAGATTTGGGCTTTACGGAAAAGGGTGGAACGGCGTCGTCTTCTTCATCTTCCTCACCTATATCCGAAGAGAAATCGAGAAGGTCATCCATGAAAGCCAAAGAAGACTCCATTTTTGTGTGTGTGTGTGTTTTTTTGTTTTGCTTCTTTTTTTTTTTTTGGAAGAGAGAGAAAAGCCCGTTTTTTCTAGAGAGAGAAAGAGGGTTTTGTTGTTGTGACTGTGAGTTTATTATTATCGTCAACACGATGGCTTCGTGAGGGTCTTTGGTGTGTAGTGGGGTGGGGAACGAACGAAGGGATGTAAATTTTTTTCCAATAACAATAAATATCTTTTATTTTTTTAAAATAACGTACAGAAAGAGAAACAATCGGGTGTGTATGTGCGTAGAGTGAAGGAAACACAAGGATATGAGTTTGACTGAGAAGTGAAGGGTAGAAGTGGGATCCAGTGTGAGTTGGCAAATAGTTAGAGGAAGTACACCGTACTTAGCGTGGATCTGAATGTGGGGATAGAAAAGAAAGGGTACAACGGTAATTAGGGGAGATAGGGAGGGGTAAATTAGGGAGAAGGGGGGAAAAGAGGGGTATATATGTAGAATGTATGAGATGGATGGTGTGTCGAGGTCTGGGGACTGGGACGACGTTCACGATGTCGTCGTTTTACTACATCCAATAAGATTCGTCCACGTAGAATAACCAATGGGAGAGAGACACGTGTGGGTTTTCATTTTATTATTTGGAGAAAAAGATGTCGGGGGGGCCCATTGAGACAAACCCGCATGTGGCGGCGATGATAGTGTTTTGACTCCACGCGCTGAGTGATCAATTTTCAGTAGTAGGAGCGTGGGGTCCACGCGAGGGTAAATGTGTAAATTAATGATATAGGGATAGTACTTAGTAGATAGTAGTAGTGTTTGCATGTGATGAAGGCGGGGGGGAGTGGGAGCCCTCAAAACCCCACTACAAAAATTTTTAAAAAGGAATTACTTTTTTTTTAGATACATGGATGGCGGAATGCATACTCATACATGTCAAATCATATATTTAAATTCCTCTACTCTTTATTATTATTATCCTACAAATACAACTCTATATTCACTCAAACTCCCCATATTATTCTAATACACTTCTCCAAATCGTTCTCCCTATTACTCTTTTCCTAACTGTCTCCAAATTTTTAGTTAGGTTTATGCCCATCTACCATGCAAAGAGGTGGAAAATTTATGATTGATTCTTTTTTATCTATATCATATAAGTCCTTTTCAAAAGGTATTGTAGTATAATTTGGACACCACATATTTGAATATGAAATTTTTGTCCTTCCACAAACCTAGATGTCATTTAAATGAACTAGTTTCTAAATTATTTTTGTTATTACGTTATAGTTCTTAATATTGCAATGTATATTAAATAGTTAGGAGGACATTTGTTGACTTAACTTAAGCATCATTGTTTTTACTAAAGTAGGGCATTAGGTAGAAATGTAGAGTAAAGACCAAAATTATTGGGTTTAGGGATTAAATTATAGAAACTAAAATAAATATTTTTGAACTTTTTTTTAAGTATCTAATATCACTAAAATTGAAAAGTCAGACAAATTAAATTAATGTATATGCAATGGAAAAAGGTAGATATTTTTATTAATATTTTGTTTTTAAGAAATAGGTCCACAAATTTAGGATTTGAAACCAGATTCCTTACCTACTTTAGGTGAATCTCATTCTCTCATTCTTGATTTGGGTTGGGCCTACAAACAACAAATTAATAAATATATATATATACATATCAAAGTATCAAAAATCAATTATAACTGTCATTTAAAAGCGTAGACGTTCGATCGTAGTTCAAATCACTCGCCCTTAATTTATATTGTAAATTAATAAATCTATGTGTATGAATTGAATTTTCCTTATCTTAATCATCTTATATCGTTAAAGAATTAATATAAGAATACAAATTTTAGATGAGAGTTAGAGAAGATAAGATAAGATTTATTTACTCGTACATAAGTGAAGTAAGGAAGGGTTTCAACAAGTTTAATTGAGAGAGAAATGTTTGTTTTTTTTTTTTTTAATTGAAATGTCAATAAAAAAGAGCATACACAATTTTCATCTAATTGTCAATCTTTTTAGATCAAACATGAATGAAGCAAGGAAAGGAATGGTTGCAATGTGGCTATGTACTCCTTTATAATTTTTTTGTATGTATGGGTTTAGGTTAACTAAATCACCAAACGAAACTGATCAGTTTTATAATTAAGAAACCAAACTGAAGTTCAATGAACAACAAAAACCAATGATTTGTTTTTATTTGGTTAGATTTAACATTATCGATTTAGTTATGGATTTCTTTTCCCTTTTTATCGATTTTTTTATTGACTTTTTTACTCTCCTCAAATTTAAATTAGGCATGTTTCTTTTTTATGTATTGAAATTGGACTTTTTAATTTTTAATTTTTTACTTTTTTTTCTAAATAACAAACATATATGGATCATAATAATTAAAATACTAAAAAAGATTCAGATTTAAAGTTTAATTTTAAAAGTAAATGGATTCAAACCAATAATATTCTTTCTCCAAATAAAAATCAACATTTCCAATTTCATACTAAAACATTGAACATATTAAACAAATGATGGACTGATTAGGTTTGATTTATTATTAATTTTTGGTATGTATGTGTATTTAGCACTTTTAGATTTGTATTCACTCTGTATGTAGGACCTGGTTGTTATAGTGAATTAAATATATTGGTTTTTATAGTTGCTCAAAAAATAATCTTAGCTTAATCAATCTAAATTATCTAAGTGAAATTATAGGGATTGAATTAGATTGAAATTTAAAATCTTAAAGTATATATTTCAGGTCGGATATTGAGTCATAGGATTTAATAACCAGTCAACCTGATTCAATTCAGTTATTTATTATTATTATATAACTAAAGTAGGAAATCAAGTTTTAGTAGAAAAGGAAGGCATACTAGACTGATAAGGTTCATTTTTTTCTAACAAGAAGATATCGGGTTGATCCATTATATATTTACCTTCAAGGTTTCCTCTTGAAGTGTTAAAAAAGAAAAACTAGAGACAAAGCAAATATAAAATAATAGAAAATATTTATATTTGTGTGTGAGTGAATATAGTTTCTCCACCAAATTCTTTAAAATTAATAGGTTTGAAAGGGAATAACATCTATTTGAGTACCTCAATCAAATGTTATAGGCTAGAAGAGGAAATAAAAACATTTTTGAAGTAATCAATTTCTTAATGTAACTAAAAGATGAAGGGTCACACATCATTCGAGGTTTAGGTATGTTGTATGTCTTAATCACGTGTGATTTCATTGTTTGCTTAAAATCAAATTTGTCATGTATATATTTTTAATATATAGATTATAGTTTAAGTTTATATTAGTAATTGTCAGAGAAGTTAAGAGTCCCACGTTGGAAAAATAAAAAAGACTCATACTTGGTATATGATAGATGAGCTACTATTTTTTTTTATTGTCAATTGGTTTTGAGATGGAATCTCATACTATTAAATTTAATATGGTATTAAAACGGAATGAAACATGGGAGAAAAAAATATATTTTTGATTTTATTACGTAAAGATTTTGATATTTTTTTATTTATGAAAATTAACCTACATTATATCTCAATAAATAATTAGCTTAATTTGTTTTCTTGTCATGATGGTATTTATGAAAGAAATACAACTATAATGTAGAAAGTTAAATGTTTTTCCGCTACAATACACAAAGTTAAATTGTTTTATATAGAGTAAAATGATCATTTCTATTATTGTTTCCATTATTATGGTTTTATTTGTATGGAAGATAATACACCCTATACCTTACCTTGATGTTGATCCTATCCCTACCCTACATTGTGTACTTTCTCTATCTATAACCATTAGAATTTTCTTTAATATTTTCTTTTTAAAAAATGAGTTTTAGTAAAGATGGACCATTGCCACACTTTTGATAAATATTTTAAGGAAAAAAAACTAATAAAACTGTGAAGCATCGCTAACGGATTCAGAAATTTTACATAGAAGTACCAGACACTATATAATAAACACACTAAAATAATATTTAAAAAATATCTTAACATTTCGTTGATGCTCCAATAACATTCACTACATTTTGTAGCAATAAAGAAAAGACTAGTCATCTTCTTATAATTTTTTGTAATGTAAATTTGAATTTAAAGATTGCATCAAAAGAAGAAAAGAAAAAAACAAAATAATACATTTATTATGGATTATTGGTGAGGAAGTGAAAATTTAGATAACTGATTTTGTTGCATTTTTTCTAAATATTTGTTAGATAACAAACAATGGCTAGAAAAATATAAGTTAAGGTTTTATCATAGTTAGGTTTTGTTCTTCTTTTAAGAAAATTATTTTTATGACATTATTGAAATTTGTCAATAAAATTGACGTTTGGAGTCTTTGAAAAAATAAAATTATTGAAATGTTGCAAAATTATCTCGTAGTGTTTGAATCTAAAATAAAAGAAAATAAATATATACATAAATAATGTAAATATGTGAATTTAAAAATTGCATTAAAAAAAGAAATAAAAGAAGAAAAATACAATTTTCATTGAATATTGTTGAGATAATAAAAGTTTGGATCATCAACTTTGTTGTATTTATTTTTTTAATATTTGTTAGATAACAAATGAGAGCTAGAAAATAAGGTACATTTTACTTTAAAGGAAAAATAAGAAAAATCAAATTATCTTCATTTTAGGAAATCATTGGGGAAGAAAATTATTGAGTTAAAATAATTGTAACAGGCAAGAATCAAACACAACCTCAAGATTTTGTAGGAGCACATCCACTACACACGAACTAGAATTTAGTAAAAATAAAGCATTATTTAATATAATATTGTAATATAACACTTCAAAATTAATATTAAAATCGAGAATGTGAGGAGCACATGCCCCCAACCCCTTAATAAATTCGACCCTAAGCAGCATGATATCGTTGTCCAAATGAGTTAGTTCAATGTTGATCATCCTAAAGTTGGGAGGTTCGATCTTCTAGTTCTACCATAGCTATATTCAAAGAAGAAAAAACAAAATAATTGTAAGAGTTTTGATGAGAAAAGCAAAATAAAATTTACCATTACTGTCTCTTGATTAGTTCCACAATTTGTAGGGTTGTAAAAGAGAAACCAACTCAATTATATGTTCGAGTTGGTATAAGATTTGATTGCTTACACAATAATTGTATCGTGTATTGTTTAAAAGTAATTTGAGAAAGCAAACAAACATCTACAAATAAATTGGCTTATTACTTCCATGTTTCCTATTATTCACTCGAACTTTTAAGTAAATAAGATGTACAATTATTGAATAAAAGAAGTGTGAATTGATCTTTTCAATAAATAATGATTGGTTTGGCATTTAAATCTTTCCATTGTTTCTTTTTACCTCCCAATTAATTATTTTGTTATGCTTAGCTGTTTCACTAATTATCATATTGAACTTCTTAAAATAAAACAATTATCATATAGAATGATTAATAATTCAGAAAATGAAGAGAGAACTACAAGAAATTAATCATTTCCAGAGTAATGAAGTCGTCTGAAGATGCACCAAAAAAATGCATAAGAAAGTGAACTCTCGATGTCATTTTGTTTGTCGAAAATATTGTTGAGAAAACCACGTCAGAAAATGTCATTCCTACCGGCGTTTCCAATGGCGTGTCGTTGCGCATCAGGAGTACCTTCGAATGTTCAACGGGCATGGTAAACCAGTGGACAATATTAACTCTCGAGGACATATTGCCGCGACGTGATCGCTACGTGGAGTGGCCGACCTCTCCGTTTATTTAATTTTAGTAAATAAATAGTTTTTGAATCGCCACCAACCATATTAGGGTATGATTGATCACCAAGAAAAGGAAAAAAAATGGTTTGCGTAAATTCATAAGATTTAAGTTCGGAAGTCAATTGTGTGTAGGGAAGGTGTTAGCACCCTACGACACCGTTAAAATGGTTACCCAATTTTATCTTTTAAACTAAATTATAAAGCTTACGTAACAAAATTTTTATTTAGGTTTTATTTAAATGTCTCAAGTTTATCAATTCCCATCAAAGAAAATAAAACCCAACCATGAATCGATAATTATGGGTGGCATAGGAGTCATTAGAAAAATGAAGTTTGTTTTTGTTTTAAAAGATTTTTATTCACCTTAAGAATATTAAGATACCAAAACTTGATATTTTAATCTCCATCATATGTGTTTAATGAGAAATTTCATGTATCTAGAATTAATAAATTCATAAAAAATACTACTCAGTCTCATTTAAAATATGAAATGTGTTTATTTAAAAACAATCTATTAATTAAATTTCAAACGGAAAAATTTGATGTATTCATAGAATTTAAATTATAAAATCCATAAAAAACAATACATTATTTCTTCAAATTACATTTTTATATTTCAATTGGAAATTGAATAATAACAATGACAAAACATTATGAAATTTGAAAAATACTTGAAGTGTAATATGCTGAGATAAAATAAATACATAAAACAAATACATGATAATGTAAGCAATATGCAAAATGTATAAGATGATTAATTAACGTAGATGCAAGATAATTAATTAATGCACCACATGCAAGATAATGAATTAATGCAGAATGATGCAAAATAATTAATTAATTCAAAAGATGTAAAATAATTAATTAATGCATAAGGGTGCAAAATAATTAATTAATGCAGAAACATAAATAAGCAAAATAATTAATTAATTCAGAAATAGGCAGAATAATTAATTAATTCAGAAGTATGTAAAATAATTAATTAATTCAAAAATATGCAAAATAATTAATCAGCCAGACCAGAGTAATGAATAATTAAACGAGGATGTCAAATGGGTAAAATAATAATTAACTGCAAGTGTCAAAGTAGGTTTAATGGTGCAAATAATTACCCTCCAAAAATTAAAACTGTCAAATACATTGTGCTAATTAATTAACAATGTATAATTAAGAGAGTATGTCAAATGAATAATTATTAACGCAAGATACCAAATGGATAAACACAATTAAAACAGAATGTAAAATAGGTGCCTAGATAATTAAAAAGATAGCAAATAATTAAATCAATTAACACATAATGTAAAATGGGTGCCTAGATAATTAAAAAGATAACAAATAATTAAATGAGTATGCCAAATAGGTGTCAAATGAGTGCTAAATAATTAAGACAACAATCAAATAATTAACACATCATTTAATTAATTAACCAAATGAAATAATTAAAATAGCACTCAAATAGATGCCAAATAATTAATCCAGAACACACTATTAATCAAGTGTGTAGCCAAATGGATGCCAAATAATTAAACACATGCAAAACAACTGATTAATCAGTCCACCAATCAAATAGTCCAATGGGTGTCAAATTAATTTAAAAAATTAAAAACGTCAAATATGACAGGTGCTAATTAATTATAGGCCAAATGGAAAATGGATATTGCCAAATACAGGATGCTAATTAATTAATCATGAAGTAATTTATACAAAAGAATGAATGTGAGATGAGTGTCAAATAATTAAAAGAGATCAAATGGGTGCCAAAAGATTAAAATTATGCAAATAATTAAAAGATGTCATATGCGTGCCAAATGATTAACACAGCAGCTAATTAATGACTAAATTAAATGAATAATTAAGACAGTATCATCAAGCATGAATAAAAAAGAACTTACAGGTATGCCTTAAATGAAAAATGTTCTGTGTTATCCTCTTCAATCCTTCCCAACAAAATTTCTTTTACTTTTCCCTTTTCTCTATCAAATAATCTTCCTAGCAAAAAATCCTCCCCTAAATTGAATCTTCTTTTTCTCTTTTTATAGGGCAAGATCTGAAGTAGAGTAGTTTTTAGTAGTGAAGTGGAGTGGATGAGAGAAGGGGAAGAAGGTGGAAGAGTGGGAGAATGTGAGAGGTTGGGAGAAAGTGAAACCTCGTGACCAAGAATGTGAGAGAATAGGAAGAAGGGGATGGTTGAGAAAAATAAGGAGAAGGGAAAAAATCTTTACTTCTAATTTTAATTTTAAATATGTTTTTATTTTTATTTTGTTTTAAAACATAAATTTAAAAATTAAGATTTGAAATTTAAAATTTAAATTCAAATTCAAATTCTTTTAAAAAAATAAAAATAAAAAAGCAGGACAAAATATGGTATCTACACATATAAACCCCATCAGGATGTCTGAGTTTCCAATGATTTTGTCACGAGTAGTTTCTTTAGCTCATTTTGTAAATATTATTTTTTTTATTATTTTTTTATAGTTGCATAAGTAGTTTTTTTCAAAATTTTATCTGAAATTTAAAAGAATAATATCAAACCAAACAATATATATTAAATAACGAAATTTGGAACATAGTAGTCAATGTCTACAAAATTAGAATGTATTTTGGAACCGAAATTATAACAAGGTTTACGTAATGATCTATAAAATGCTTTTGAATTAATAAATACATAGAAAAAAGATGTCATCTTCAAAACCCATCTCCATATGTCATCTTCGAACAACTCCTTACCGACAATCACATCAAGTAAAATACATTGTTTCACAATTCAAAAAATCCAAAATTCTAATAAAAAAGTTCCATAGAATTAACCATATTCTAACTTTTCAAAATAAGTTAAAGTTAAGCAATAAGTAGTTAAGCAAAACAATTCACTCCTAAAAAAACAAGTTAAGCAAACACATTTCACCCTTTAACAAATAAAATCAAGCATAAAATAAACAACTCACCTCATCAACGCAACTTGTAAAACAAAATCATTCATCTATAAACAATCCACGTCTCATCACAATAAGTTAAGCAAAGAGTTCACCCACTCTTCAACAGAATAAAGTAAGGAAAAAAGTTCACTCACCCCCTCAACATAACAATGTTAAGAAAAGTTCAATCATCCCTCAACACAACAATGTTAAAAAAAATTCACCCACCTATAAACAAAAACATATTAATCATACAACTCACCCTCAACACAACAATTAAGAAAGGTTCACTCACCCCTAAACAACAACACATTAAGCAATTAAACAATTCACCTCTCAGCACACCCCTCAACAAAACATATTAATCATACAACCCATCCTTCAACACAACATATTAAGCAAAATCATTCATCCAACTAAAAGCTACCATACGACAAGAATGGTAGTTGGAGTTAATGTGACTTGACAAAGCTGCAAACGACGCTAACATGTTCAGAAAAATAGAAGTTTTCCACCAAAAGCTGCCTATCAAAGGACTCCGTCCCTACAAAGTAAAGAGGCCAGCTTTGGGAGAAGTTAGATGTCTGAATGGATCGACCAAGGGCCTGAATGGGCCAAACCCTAAAGAATGGTAGAAAGGAGTAACATTTATGTTGTCTGTAAAAGTTATTATTCTTTTTCTTCTATCAGTCTGTAAATGAGAGCTTGGGTTTAGGGTCGGAATAAAGAATAATTCATCTCCCATTTTCTCATAACTTGTAATGTTCATTTGTTTACTCTCCATTTTTAATATTCTTTGTAATGTATATGTTCATATTGTATAGCGACCTAAGGCCGACATTCTTTAATATATTACATGTTTATACTTTTGTAATCAATCATTCCTTTATTGTTCACCTATCAATGTGTTATTTATCGTTTAGGTCTATGATAAGTTTCTGATAAAAAGATAAGCTTATAAAGCTTATGGTGTTAGTTGAGTTATAGTATCACTTGGTCAGTGTATATCGATAACTACTCGAGAGAGCAAGTAGCAACGATATGACTAACGGACGCAAGGAAGAGTTTGGAAACAAACTCCACCTTAGCTATAGTTTGTGGCAAGCATCATACCAGTGTTTATTTTTCATTGTTTTGCATGAGACTGTGTCCTTTTATTATGTTGCATGTAACCATGTCCTCAAATTATAAATTTACCATTAGTGGCATGTAAAGGTTAAGTGAGTACATATATACACATTCATATATTTGTATACGTGAGACATATATATATGTATATACACGAGACATACATATAATGTCTTTTTTAAGTTTTAAACCTATACTATTCATATTCATTTTTTCTTCTTTCGAGTTCAATTACTACACAGAAGATCAAAGGTGAAGAGGGTTTTTGGTTCTTATTTATTGAGCTATAAAAAAATTAACATAATTATTTTATACTTAGAAAGTATCAAATTAAATAAGTAATGGTAAAGAAAATTATATAGTTTTTCACTATTTAAAACAACTTTTAAAATTACATAATAGTTGGTGTTGTTATTATTGTTTATATAAAGTTGACGTTTTACCCGTTGCACTCTAAACTTTTACAAGTATTGCAATTTAGTCTTAAACTTACAATTAAGTTAGACTTTCAACAGAAAAAATTGTATTACAGTTTTAATGAATATACAACATACATAGTGTAGAATTAATTAAAATTGAAAGCATTACAATTCGATGAATTTAAGGCCAATTGTTACAAAAAATGATAAGCATCGAGTAAACTTCAAGTGTAAATTTTGAGTGCTAAGCCAACATGAGCTTAACTCAACTGACACTTGTATGTTCACGTGGACAAGAGGTCTCGGGTTTAAATCCCCACCTCAGTATTTATTACAATACCTTTGCAAAAAAAAAAAAAAAAAAAATGAATGCTAACAAGAAGAATATAAAATTAGTAAATTTCATTTTGAAAAATGGCAAAACGATTTTTAAATTAGATGAAGGAAATTTTACACTAGGTAGCTATAAGACCTGTGCCTAAATAGAAGGTTCTAAAAAAACATTTTTGTTAAACAATTGTATAACAAAGTAAACGATCTTGTAGGAAGTTAAACGATCGTGTAAAAAAGTTAGATGATTGTATAAGAAGAAAACGACCATTTTAAAAGGATAAATGATCATGTAAGAGAATTGAACGATCATGTAAAAGGTTAAACGATCTTGTAGAATACTAAACGATTGTGTAGGAGGCTTAAAGAATCCTTTAGGGTTATATTGGTCAAAAGCATTTATTAATTATCAAATCAGTGGAGTTGGATTCCAGGTGTCATGGCATGCAAAGACTCAAAATTAATTTAATTAAGCAGGACTTGGCAAGATTATAGGAGTTCATTAAATGACTAATCCAACTTAGGGTTAGTATTAATAAGCAAGTAAGATTGAAGGAAAGGACTATTATTCTAAGATTTTACAAGAAGAGAAAAGCTTGGGATCAATAAAGTGAGAAGAAGATCGTGGGTTACACATAACTTATAGAAATACAAGTTATTATAGCCTCTCTTCTAGAATAATGAGGCCAAAATGTCAAAGAAGTATATCAAAACGTGTATTTTATGTTTAAAATACATAAGTATTTAGAAATATACCCTTGCATAAGCTCTCATGCCTATTTTACCGTGTTTTTAGTTCTTTGACGCAAGTTTGCAAACAAAAAGAAGAAGCTAGTGAATTGCAAAGGATCTCGCAAGATAAAACACAGAGAGAAGGCCATATCAGGAAGCGATAAGCAATTCACTAGAAGACAAAGTAGTAGTTGGAGTGATGTGATCTGTTTACAGAGATTACTTTTGGTACACGCAATCGAAAGGATAATTTCCTGTCCAAAAGTATCCATAAAAAGTCTCCTTCTAGACCATTTAAAGTGTGACCAAATGTCTGAACAAATCAACCAAACGACCTGTAGGAGCCAAACCCTAGAGAAAGGTGGAAAGGAATAGTCTTTCCACCATCTGCAAGGAGCTTATCTTCTTCTTTTCTGATTAGATTGTAAAGTGAGAGCTTAGAATCTAAGTAGGGAAGAATCCATCTTCCATTTTTCTCTTAACTTGTACTATATTCCCTTCTTTGTTCTTTTCATTTTTGTATTCTTTGTGTAATATATATTCCTCATATTGTACAATGGCCAAAGGCCTACATTCTTTGATATATTACATGTTTATATCATTTTCAATATATATCCCTTCTTTACTTTCCATATGTTAATGTGTTGTTTATAATTTAAGTTTGTAGTAAGTTCCTAATAAGAAGTCTAGCTTATAATTCTTATCGTGTTAGCTGAGTTGTATTCAACACTTGGCTAATGTATGTCACCAAATGCCCAAGAGGTTATGTAGCAAGGACGTGGCTAACACTCACAAAAGTGTTTTCTCAATCTTGTGACATAACTTCCTTTATTCGTATCCCAAAATGAGAACAAGTATGGACATTGGGTGTCAAGAAGTTGTTGTCCTTAAATTTGAAGCTCTATAAGTCTTATAAATGAATACTTCTAGTATATTTCACTTAACCAAGATTAGTCATATGGATCCCGACAGGTGACCATGTGTGACGTTCAATGACTCTGAGAGGAGCACGTCTTAATCATAATATGTTAAGGGCAATATGTCGCATTAAGGCACTCACATTACTTAATCACCTTACAATTCGTAGATTTTCCATCACTTGCTCTTTTATGCAAGTTAGTTCACATTCCACCATCATTTAATCCTCTTTGCATAAAACCTCTAGATGTAAATAAGTAGCTATATTTTAACATTCTTTAAATTTGTTTATTCTTTCATACCGTTTGATTGACAAGTAGACCCTAGAACTAAGCTTTGATATTAATTTCCTATGTTTCACCCTAGATCATCTAGGAAACCTACTATTTCGCTTATACTTGGGCAAGTAGTACAAAAATTTGTACTCAACAAAGACTTAGCTAATACGCGATAAAGATACACATAGTGAGTATTTCGCATTAAATTATCTTAGCCAATGACTTATAACAGAATTAATCATTCACATGTACAACTGTAAGTCCCACTTTAAGCCAGGTTACTAAGCCTTCTGATAAAAAAAAAAGAACTTAGTAAAATGAGTGATTTTATAAATGATTATAGATTTCAAAAGTTTTTCTTTATAAGTTTTATGTTTCATGTATCATGAAATGCACGTTTATGTTACAAAAAACATGATTTATGAAGATAACTTTAATGTTATGTTTTAAATTTAAAGTTCATGTTTACTGATGTTGCATTTTATGGTTGATTGAAAGTAAACCATTAGTCATGTTCCTATCAATGAGCTAACTATTATGTGCATATAATGAGAAAATGCAGTCATGTAGTGTAGAAAAGACCTACATGGTGGATTGAGGCGGGACAATGCATAAAAGAAGTATATTGCGCCAGAAAGCCAAAGCAACAAGAAATGAACCAGAGGTTATTCCCAGATGTTGTTGATGAAAAAGACATCACAGTAGTCTAAATGTGAGATGTTGAGTCTTGGCGTAGGAAATGGTTCATGTTTTTGGTGGAAATGAATGTGGATGACTAATGTGTGTTTTATTGATTGTGATTTATGAAAATGAAGCATTGAGCATGTGTTATGAAATGAAAATGTTTTATGAATTGTATTCCCAAAGGGTTTTCAAAAATATCACTCACTAAGTCTTTTGACTTATTATTTAAGTTTTTCCTTTCCACGTTGTAAGAAGCTAAGCGATCAGGTTGAAAGGTAAGTTAACGATGCTAAGCAATCGTGTTAAAAGGTAAGAGATCGTTAAAGGCAAAAGACTACGAAGGCTTTCAACATTTCTTTGTTAAGCTCTTGTTTTGGGAATTTGTATCTTGTTTTGTACTGTTTACTGAGGTATTTTATGTTGTGTGGTATTTATTTAAGTTTAAGTTAAGATGTGTCAAACGATTGATGCAGGGCGTGACAATTTGGTATCAGAGTATTACGTTCGTTGGGAGCTAAGTATATATTTAAGTTCTTTTTTAGAAAGGAATATAGAAAATATGCGACCAAGAAGAGGAAGGGAGCAGGAATAGATCAAGGTTGAAAATGGAACCTACCATAGATTCAGAGGCTCATGCATTAAATCCAAACGCAAGGAGAGAAGAAGAAGAAGCGTTGTATGATAGATTTGCGCAAAGATTAATTAACGCCTTGGCACAACAACTGAAGAAAAACTTTGGTATAGAAAGGGTTAAGGCATTAGGTGCTACGGAATTCAATGGGATAGAGAATCATGAGGAAGCAGAGAAATGGATCCGAACACTGGAGAAGTGTTTTCGAGTAATGCAATGCCCAAAGGAAAGAAGAGTTAATTTGGCGGTGTTCCTACTTCTGGAAAGGGCAGAAGATTGGTGGATACTTGAAGAAAATAGGAGAGGAATAGTTAGCTAAAAAGAGTTCAGAGAAATATTTAATAGTAAGTTTTTCTCTAAGACTTGCAGAGATGAAAGGCGAGATAAGTTCCTTCATTTGAAATAAGGGGAACTTTTGATTGCAGATTACGAAAAGAAGTTTACATAATTAATTAGGTATGTGATGGAAATACTCGATACTGAGAGAGAAGGATGCAAGTGATTTGAGAATAAATTAAGAGGGTTGGATTCTAATGTCCTCTGTTCACATGTTCTTATACTCCACCTTGATGACTTTAGAGATGGGCTCAAATCCTTCATCTGCAACTTCTTAAGCATCAAAATATGAAATCGGTGACTTTTAATTTTTTGTATATTTATTTTCCCAAAACATTTACCGCGGATTCTTCATTGACTTAATTTTTTTTAAGATCACCATTGTTGTTAGCAAATAAATTGGTTATATTTCATGTATGCAAATTAGGGTTGATGAGTTTAAAATTTCTATAAAAGTATTTGTTAATAGATTTACAATTAAAAAATCAATTGGAAAAATATAAATACAAAGTTATAAAAAAAATGAATAATAAAGATTTTTAGATTTAAATTTAGAAAAATGAGATTTAATTACATTATTGTAATTGGGTAGTTAGAGATTTTCTTGAGCATTTTGTGAATAAAATATTCTACACATAAAAAACAAGTGGTTTGCCACAATTCTTAATAATTTTTTATTTTAGCTATAATGTACAAATGCAACTTCAAAATTTGGTTTCCAAAATTCCAAAAATGATTTAAGGAACATTAAGTTTGTGAGATGGCTTTTCATAGAAAAGGCCCACTAATGAGAGTTGGGCTTTACCCATCAACTTTTTAGATTAGCCCATCCCAACAGAATTCATATTTCTCCTCTTGAAGTATGTCTTCTATGTTCAAGTTGGAAACACAAATTCAAAATTCAGATGCCTATACAATTTTCTCTTCCCATACGTCTTTTAACCTTTCTTTTCTATGTGGCAAATACTTTGTCATATAAAATTTAGCTCACTTCAAAACACTGCCTAATAGCTCACTGCAAAACACTACCTAACTCCCACACTCCGACAACAAAACTTTAACTCTAAGAACATTTAGGTGTTTCATGAAAGTTCACACGATCAACCAAGAGAATTAGATGGTCAAGTATGTACGTATCGAACTACATCGCATCAAATCAGTATAAGCACAAGTTCAACTCCACGAAACACGTCTTTTTATTTAAATCTTTTGCAAACAACCATAATTTGAAGACATGTTTTCTTTCTTTTGACACTAGCTCTTGTTCATCAACAAGTCAATCCATAATAATTGAGTTATAATTTGTAGAAACAAAAATTAATTTGACCACAAACCTATTAGACTGCATCAATTTGAAACTTAAAATTGCAATTTCATCAAATTGGAACACATATTGTTACCTTCATTTTCCATTTTTGTGAATTCACCCGCTAATTTAATTGAGTAGTAAAACAATAAGAAAAATCTTAATAAACTCATTAATTTCTATAAAATAAAATTCAAGGCAAAAATAAGTTTAGCAAACGTTAATTTTCATAAATATAACAAAATACCAAAATATTTACAGATGGTGTAACAAAATCAAAAAACAAAAGAAGTCGACCATTTTTTTAAAATATTATAGGTTTGCTCTTCCTTTCTATCTTTTTTCTATTCTTCAATTTTTGAAATCATCATTTTTGTTTTCAATCAACCATAAATCTTGTATTATTTATTTTTTGTTCAAGATCATGTACCAAATATAAAAGATATTGGTATACGATCTTGAATAAAAATCGTTGGAATAAAAATATATATATATATATAAATAGTTGAGATATATATTGGTACACGATCGTGTACCAAATTGGTAGTTTAGATTTGGATACATGATCATATAATCAAAACTAAATGATCATATAACCAAATCTAAATGATCGTGTACAAAAGCTAAAAGATTTATTTGGTAGACGATCTTGAAAAAAAAAAATCGCTGGTGTCGCGACGTGATCTCTACGCGGAGCGACCGACCTCCCCGTTTATTTAATTTCAATAAATAAATAGTTTTGGAGTCGTCACCAACCATATTAGGGTATGATTGGTCACCCAAAAAAAGAAAGTTTGGGAGTCAGTTGTGTGTAGAGAAGGTGTTAGCACCCTACAACACCCTTAAAATGGTTATCCAATTTTATCTTTTAAACTAAATTATAGAGGTTCACAAAACAAAGTTTTTATTTGGGTTTTATTTACATGTTCCAAGTTTATCAATTCACATCAAAGAAAATAAAATTCAAGCATGAATTGATAATTATGGGTGGCATAGGAGCCATTAAAAAATGAAGTTTATTTTTGTTTTAAAAGATTTTTTTTATTCACCTTAAGAATATTAAGATACCAAAATTTGATATTTTAATGAGAAATTTCATGTATCTAAGAATTAATAAATTCATGGAAAACACTACTCAGTCTCAATTAAAATATGAAATGTATTGATTTAAAAATAATCTATTAATTAAATTTCCAACGGAAAAATTTTATGTATTAATGGAATTTAAATTATAATATCCATAAAAAAATAATATTTTTTCTCCAATTTACATTTTTATATTTAAATTGAAAAATGAATAATAACAATGACAAAACATTATGAAATTTAAAAAATACTTAAAAGATAATATGCTGAGATAAAATAAATACATGGATAATATAAACAATATGCAAAATATACAAGATGATTAATTAACGTATGATGCAAAATAATTAATTAATACAACTCGTGCAAGATAATTAATTAATGCTGGAGGATGCAAAATAATTAATTAATTCTAAATGACACAAAATAATTAATTAATGCAGAATGTGAAATAATTAATTAATGTAGAATGCGAAATAATTAATTAATGCATCAATATGCAAAATAATTAATTAATGCATAAAAAGTAAAATAATTAATTAAGGTAGAAAGAGCAAATTAATTAATTAATGCAGAAAGAGCAAATTAATTAATCAGGTCAGAGTAACGAATAATTAAAATAGGATGCCAAATAGGTATCAGATAATAATTAACAGTAGAATGCCAAAGTAAGTTTAACACAATAGGCAAATAAATAATCACAGTAGTCAAATGAATGTCAAATAAATTATAGCAAGATGCATACTAATTATTAATTAATACATCATGCAAATAATTAGAATGAATGAGTGCCAAAATAATTAACAATATGCACATAATTAGTTCAGAATTGAGAGTGCCAAAAATTAAAACTGTGAAATACGCCAAATAGATAATTATTTAACGCAAGATAACATATGGATACAAGCAATTAACACAGAATGTAAAATGAGTGCCTAAATAATTAAAAAAGATAGCAAATAATTAAATCAGCATGTCAAATGGGTGCCTAAATAATTAAAAAAGATAGCAAATAATTAAATCAGCATGTCAAATGGGTGTTAAGTGAGTGCTAAATAATTAAGACAGCAACTAAATAATTAACACAACAACCAAATAATTAACACATCATTTAATGAATTAATAAAATGAAATAATTAACATAACACCCAAAGGTGTGTCAAATAATTAATGCACAACACACTAATTAATTAACCCTAGTCAAATGGATGCCAAATAATTAACCAGATGCAAAACACTAATTAATTAGCGCAACAATCAAATAGTCAAATGTGTGTCAAATTAATTAACCAGATGCAGAACTCAACAATCAAAATAGTCAAATGGCCAAATGGATGTGCAGAAATAAGTGTAAGTAATTTACATACAATGAATGTGAGATGGTTGTCAAATAATTAAAATGATACAAATAATTAAAAGAGGTCAAATGGGTACCAAATGATTAAAATGATGCAAATAGTTAAAAGATGTCAAATGGGTGCCAAATGATTAACACAACAGCTAATTAATGAGTGATTTAAATGAATAATTAAGACAGCACCCAAATGGGTGCCAAATAATTAAGTCAGTATCATCAAGCATGAATAAAAAAAGAACTTACAGGTCTGCCTTAAATGCAAAATGTTCTGTGTTGATCCTCTTCACCTCTTCCCAAAAAAATTTCTTTTATGTGTCCCCCTTCTCTATCAAATAATCTTCCTAGCAAAAAATCTTCCCTCCAATTGAATCTTCTCCTTCTCTTTTTATAGGACAGTGTCTCAGTTTTTTAGATAATGAAGTGGAGTAGTTTTAGATAGTGAAGTGGAGTAGTTTTAGATAGTGAAGTGGAGTGCAGAGAAAGGAGAAGAATGTGGAAGAGTGGGAGAATGTCAGAGATTGGGAGAAAGTGGGAGAGTTATAGGAATATTGTAACATCTTGTAGGTTATGGATATTTACATAATTATATTTACAATACATCCCCTTAGATATCCATATTATATAAAATAAATGTCTTGTTAAAACCTTACTAGGGAAAAACCTGATGGAAAAAAAATCCTAGTGAAGGAAAAATAGTACATCATTTTATATATTAATAACTATCTCATTAAAAATCTTGCTAGGAAAATCCAATGGGAAAAACCATAGTAAAGGGAAAAAGAGTGCAGTATTTCTATTCCTTGAAGGCAATATTTCTACTCCCCTTATGAATACATCACTTGAGTTCTTTGAGTCGTCGCATTCCAATGTTATGCACTAACTTTTCAAATGTTGATGTGGGTAATGTCTTTGTAAATAAGTTCGTCAAGTTGTTCTTTGAAGAAATTTGTTGAACACTGATGTCACCATTTTCTTCAAGGTCATGTATATAGAAGAGTTTTGGTGAGATATGTTTTGTTCTATCTCCTTTTATATACCCTCCTTTAATTTGTGTTATACATGCAATATTGTCCTCAAATAATAATGTTGGTAGATTTTTATTGAAAAACAAACCACATGTTTCTTGAATATGATGAGTCATTGACCTCAACCATACACATTCTCTACTAGCTTCATGAATTGCTAGAATTTTTGCATGATTCGATGAAGTGGCCGTAATGGTTTGCTTTACAGATCGCCAAGATGTAGCAGTTCCTCCACATGTAAACAGATAACCTGTTTGAGATATTGCTTTATGTGGGTCAGATAAATATCCAGAATCTGCATAACCAACTAAATCAAAGTTTGATTTGTTTGAATAAAACAAATCCATATCAATCGTCCCTCGAAGATAATGAAGTACATGCTTAACTTCATTTCAATGTCTTTTCGTTGGAGAAAAATTATATCTTGCTAATAAATTTACTGAAAATGTTATATCTGGTCTCGTGTAATTATCAAGATACATTAATGCATCTATTGCACTAAGGTATGGTACTTTAGGACCAAGTAATTCTTCATTATCTTCTCAAAGTCGAAAGATGTTCTTTTTCACATCTAGTGATCGAACCAACATTGGAAATTTCAATGGGTGTGCTTTGTCCATGCAGAATCTTTTTAAAATCTTTTTTGTATATGTTGATTGATGAATAAAAATTCCATCGGCCAAATGATCGATTTGCAAGCCAAAGCAAAATTTTGTTTTGTCAAGATCTTTCATCTCAAATTCTTTTTTAAGATATTCTATTGACTTTGAAAGCTCTTCACGAGTTCCAATTATATTTACATCATCAACATATACAGCTATAATAGTAAATTCTGACTGTGATTTCTTAATAAAAACACATGGACAAATTGGGTTATTTTGATGACTTTCTTTCAATAAATATTCACTTAAGCGATTGTACCACATTCATCCTGATTGTTTCAATCCATATAATGATCTTTGTAATTTGATTGAATATAATTTTTTAGATTTTGAATTATATGATTCAGACATCTTAAATCCTTTAGGGATTTTCATATAGATTTCATTTTCCAAGGATCCATACAGAGATGTTGTAACTACATCCATAAGATGCATATAAGGCTTTTCACATACAGTCAGACTAATTAAATATCTTCATGTAATAGCATCCACTACAGGAGAATATGTCTCCTCATAATCAATGCCCGGTCTTTGAGAAAATCCTTGTGCAACAAGTCATGCTTTATATCTAGTGACCTCATTATTTTCATTTCTTTTACACACAAATACTCATTTGAATCCCAGAGGTTTTACACCTTTAGGTGTATTTACTACAAGTCCAAAAACTTCATGTTTCGAAAATGAGTTCAATTCTACTTGGAAGGCTTCTTTCCACTTGGGCCAATCCTTTCTATTACAACATTCGTCAATAGATTTAGGTTCATAATGCTCATTTTCATGAATGATATTATATGCAACATTATACGCAAAAATGTTGTGAACAACTATATCAGTTCTATTTCATCTTTTTTCTGTCATGATATAATTTATCAAGCTCTCATTGTTATCTACTTGAGTCTCTTCAATATTTTTATCATTAATTATATCCCAAACTTCTTCTGGAATGTTTTTATTGTGAATTAAGTCATTTTGACTATTGATCACTTTTATTTTTCAAGGATTTTTATCCTTTGAACCTATTGGTCTACCACGCTTTTGTCGCAACACAGATTTAACAACTTGTTGAATTGGGATTTCAATTTTAGATTGAGCATTTGCAGCTGGAATATATGACTTGATAACTTTTTTAGTATCTGTAAATGTATGTAGCATTTGGTTTGCTACACTTTGTAAATAAATTATCTTTTGAACTTCTAGTTCACATTGCCTTGTACGAGGATCTAAATGAGACAATAACGATATATTTCAGGCAATTTCATTTTCCAACTTCTTAATTCATCCCCTAATGTTGAAAAAGTTATCTCCTTAAAATGACAATCAGTAAATCGTGTAGTAAATATATCACCCGGCAGGGGTTCAAGATATTGAATAATTGATGGGAATTCAAATCCAACATATATTCCTAACCTTCTTTGAGGTTCCATTTTAATATGTTGTTGTGGAAAAATTGGAACATATACTCTACAACCAAAAATTCGCAAATGAGAAATATTTGGCTCATGACCATAAGCCAATTGTATCGGGGAGTACTTAGGATAAGATGTTGGTCTTATGCGTATAAGTGACATTGCATGCAGAATAGCATGACCCCATATAGATAATGGAAGCTTTGCTCTTATAAGTAATGATCTGGCAATCAATTGTAAATGTTTGATAAATGATTCTACTAAACCATTTTGTGTTTGAATATGAACTACATGATGTTCAATATTTATCCCAACTGACATGCAATAATTATTAAATGCTTGGGATGTAAATTCACTAGCATTATCAAGTCAAATGTTTTTTATTGTATAATCAGAAAATTGTGCTCTTAG
This sequence comes from Cucumis sativus, assembly GCF_000004075.3. Lineage (NCBI taxonomy): Eukaryota > Viridiplantae > Streptophyta > Magnoliopsida > Cucurbitales > Cucurbitaceae > Cucumis > Cucumis sativus. The sequence continues at coordinate 9,645,490 of NC_026656.2, forward strand.
TTTGATTATTTGAGCAAGTAATCTTGCAAACGCAAGGTTTCGACTTGATAATAAACACACATATGACCATGTACTGAATGCGTCAATTAAAACCATGAAGTATCTAAATGGTCCACTTGCTGGATTAATGAGTCCACATATGCCACCATGAATTCGTTCTAAAAATGTAGGTGACTCAACTCCCACTTTGGTTGGTGATGGCCTAATAATCAATTTTTCTTGAGAGCAAGCAACACATGATAATTCATTGGATTGAAAAATCTTTTGGTTCTTCAGTGGATGTCCATGAGAATTTTCAATAATTCTTCACACCATTATTGACCTCGAATGACCCAATTGATCATGTCAAACAATAAACATATTTAAATTGACGAACTTCAAATTCATGGTTACATATGTTTCAATTACTCGTATATGAGTATAATATAATCCTGAAGAAAAATCAGACAGTGTTTCCAATATACGCTTTTCATGTGAAACAATAAATGTAATATAAAGATATTCTATATTATTTTTATTGTTATTTTCAACATGATAACCATTTTGACGTATATCTTTGAAACTCAATAAGTTTCTTTTTTACTTACTAGAGAACAAAACATTATTAATTGTGAATTTTGATCCTCTAGGCAAAATAAGGTTTGTTTTACCAAAACCTTCAATCAAGTTTGTAGAACCTGATATTGTATTGACATTTGCTTCAAGCATTGTCAATGTAGAAAAATATTTTTTACTTTTAAGTATTGCGTGCGTAGTTGCACTATCTGCCAAACATAAGTCTTCATAATTCACAATTGAGGCAATCAAAATATGAGAAATGTCCATAACGCTTCATTAAAAAAAAAGTTATAATAAATCTCATGGTAAAAAGAAAAACTAATGTTGAAATATTAATAATTTAAATAAATTGAAAAACGTTGAATAAAGAAAACACCAAAACATAATGTAAATATCAATTTTGGACATTATCATTATTAAAGGAAGTATTTGCTACTCCTTAATTAACATCAGTTTTCTCTTGAGGAGACTGAAAATAATCAGCAACATCCAAATGTGTCATATTCGAAAGGTCATAGACATCATCTTGATAGGCAAAATTTACTTCCACATTCTTCCCTCTTTCCTTCAATGAGGCTTGATAGAGGTCGACTAAGTGCTTGGATGCATGACAAGTACGAGTCAAATGACCATTCATACCACAGCGAAAGCATTAATTTTCACAACTTTTTAATTTCTTATTTTGCGGAGTTTTTCCTCTATGATCATCATTTGTGGTTTTCTTGAAATCTGAATGATTATTACCACGGAAGGTATAATTACTTCTTCCTTTACCACAATTATGACTTCGACCACGACCTCGACCTCGACTATTATTGTTTGAAAATACAGCATTTGCTTCAAGGAATGTTGTTGTTCCAGTTGGTCGAGAGTCATGATTTTTCATTAATAACTCGTCATTTTGTTCAGTCACAAGAAGACATGATATGGGTTCAGAATATTTTTTAAACCCATTTTTCGGTATTGCTGCTGTAGGAGCATATTTGAGACATGAAATGTAGAAAATATTTTCTCTAACATATCTTCATCAACAATTTTTTCTCCGCATAACAATTATTTTGAACAAATTTTAAATAATACGGAATTATGATCACTTACTGATTTAAAATCTTGCAACCTTAAGTGCATCCAATCATATCGAGCTTTAGGAAGAATCACATTTTTTTTATGATCATACCTTTCTTTTAAACTTTGTCATAATTTATAAAGATCTTTTACCATAAGCTATTCAATTTTTAGTCCCTCGTGAAGATGATGTCGAAGGAAAATTATGGCTTTCGCATTTTCTTGACTTAAAGTCGTGTTTCTTTCTTTAATTGTTTCTCCAAGATTCATGGCATCCAAATAAATTTTAGCATCAAACACCCATGACAAATAATTATTACCAGTATACTTCGACATGGTAAAACTATAACAAATAAATTTATTTGTATTAGAAATTTAATAAACATGTTAAACATGCATTATAAAACAACTTAGATAAATATGATATTATGGAAAATTGTGACAACAATACACACAAAAAATGTTAACTTTACAACATACTTATACATAATATATTAAAACAACATGTCTAGGTAAATTGATAAAAACATTTAGATCATAAAAATAGTTACAAAACTTATACTAATAGAAAGTAGACAATTAAACTATAGACACAAACCATTAAGAACCCATAAACTATACATATATCTTAAAATAAGAATCAAATATAAACAATCACATAAATCATAAATAAATTAAGATGAATCAAACAACAATCTTATTCATCTAACAATATTTTTAACAAACAATAATTTTGTAAACATAATATGTAAAATTACAACCTGCAATAGGTTCAAAGATTACATTCTCAAACATTTAAACTATGCATGAAGTATATATGAAATAGTTCATGCAATGTTTACAAGTACAAAACAAGAAAACAAACTAATACTTTATAACCTACCGTTTGCAAATGATAAAATTGTAGAGACTTATGCTGATAACGTGTTATAAAACAAGCACAAATAAGCTAAATAAGGAGAATGAAACAACCAAAGAGAAGAAATAGGAAATTGAGAAAGTAGAGAACAATTGAACTCAACTGTTGTATGTCTTACAAAGGCACCACATACCTCTATTTAAGGGACATGTCATGATATGAGTTACACTATGGAATTCAATGGGATGAAAGTTACAACATGGATTAAAGAGAGAGTTATAAAAATATTGGTAACATCTTGTATGTTGTTGTATTATGTTTTTAATAGTTTATGCATCGCTAAGAAACCAACAAAGATGACGTGTTCAACTGCTTGTTGTTCCACGTGTTATACATAAATAAAAGTTATTGTGAATGATAGTACATTTTGTTGTCTATGGTTGGAGCTGAAGACCAATAAAAGCCCCCCTCCACTTCTCTTCTCAACACACATACCAAACACTACTCCTTTTTCCTTCTCCAAATAATCTCTTCCTTTTTTTATTGAGCAATATCAAATTATTTTTTATTTGAGGATTCTAAATTGAGATGCAATTAGATGAAAATTTAATATGATCATGTTTATAACTTTTTCCAACCAACTTTTTGAATTTAGAAAAATCTACCTTGTTTGAATGACACATTTGAACCACATGAACATATTTCCCACTATATTAAAAGGTACAGCTTTCTATGTACCTTCATTCAAACCTACCTTATTACGTGTGAACACTCTAAAGTCTCACAAAGATACCTTCACCCATTGACTTCACCACATCAACATCACACCCATAAATTTAACTTCTTCTCCTAATTTCCAAAAAACTTCCAAGTCTAAATGTCATATTGCTCAAATCTTTCAATATTTTTTAAATATATTTTTATTTTCCTCTAACATGCTGAAAAAAAAACCTTTGTTTTATTCTAAGTTAATGAATTTACGTCGAAAAGTTTAGAAATTTCGATGAAGTTTTCACACATAGCTTTTTATATAGTTCATTGGCTTCCTTCGGTTAAGGGTTAAGACTTTTTATTTGTTTTTTTATATCACACAACTAAATGTCAAAAATCATCCTAAGATTGAAAGAACAATTCTCAGTAATTAAAGGTGTGTTCAAGAGTTATAGTTTGAGTATTGATTTTAGAAAAAGTGATGTAGGAATAGTTTATTTCTTAAGATTGGTTTTTAAACCATCAAATTTAAGTTTGGTATAAAACTCTTAAAAGTGATTTTCATGTCTTTAGAATTGATTTTCAATCATTAGGCTTATTTTCAAAAAAGTTAGTTTAGAGTTATCCAATACGAACTTGTATTTTCTAATTGATAAATATTTTTTAAATTAAATAATTACCGTAAGGATCTATTTCTATTTATTTTATTGTTAAATTTTTATATACGTTATAGATATTGAAAGAAGTTCAAAACCTATATGATTGTTTGTTTTATTAATAATTTAATGAAAAAAAATGTTTGTCTTCTTTTGTTTCAATATTTAACTTCTTTTAGAAAAAAAATTGAATTAGATAATTATTTTGAAAGTGATTGATAGGATTCATCTATCACCCAATTCCTCTAAAATCAATTTGAAAAAAAAATGATATTTTTCTATAATCAATTTTAGTTCCTACCGAGCACCATTATTTGAAAAAAAAAGTACTTTAACAAATAAAAAAAACGGTCATTATCCATATCTAACACATAGACTAACAAAAAATTCAATGACTATAATTGGTTTTGTAGCTGATAAATTTTGAATCATAATTTAGATATAAAATATTTTCAGTTAAATCACAAATGTAGTAAATTTTGAGAATTTTAAAAGCTTGTAGTGAATTTTGTTTAATAGATTTTGATGTTTTCAATTTTGTATTTGATAAGAGGTTCACTTCCCTAATATTGTCTTTAAAAAATGATGAACCCATATTTTACTAATTACTTTTTAAATTTTTTGACAAAACCATTTATTACACATAAATATGAAGGTTCATAATTATGTTATCTTTCAAAATGAAATTAGAGACTAAATAGACATAAATTTGAATTTGATGATGTTTTCAAATATATCAAGTTCATAAACTAATATATTTATAAATATAGCAAAGTTTTATTGTCTATCAACATGTAAAACAATGATAGACATTAAAAAACTACTATCGTCTAATATTGATAAAGATATACAAATAATATACACAATACTTTACTGTATTTATAAATATTTCAACTCATGTTAGACATCTAAAACGAAACTATCGCTTATTTTAAATTTTATTATTTCAATTGAAAGGAGGCAAAGACTCGTAAATCTATGGTCCTATATGTTTATCCTTTATGGTAATTTATTTTTTATACTTGGATGAAACATTCAAATAGGGTTTTGACCGTCCACTCAATTAAAATTTCACAATATTTTTTTAAAAGGTGTAAATATTATTTTAATAAATAATGACAAAAAACCATGAAAATAGAAAAAAAATGACAAAAATAGGTATCGAAATCATAAACATTTACAATTTTCACACATATGGTGTCACGTCTCATCCGTTTACCACATGTATAAATTTTGTTGCCAAATATCTTTTAAAGAATTAATTGGACCAGTGATTTTTATCATCAATATAACAAATGTGATCTCTTATACACTCGATTCAATTATACCAAATATTAAAAATAATTGTCACTTTGTCATATGTTTGTCATTTGTTTATATTTTCACGTTATTTTCAAAATAAGTTTGTTGGTGAACTTGTTTTTGTCACGCATGTCTTTAAACAACTAGATTATGTGTAGAATTAGCCCAAAATTCACAATCGTTTTGTTTATCAATTTTAAATTTCATTTAACCCCTAAATAACATGTCAATTGTTTTAGAAAGAAAAATATACATATATTTTGCCAGAGTTTTCAATCTACGAAAGGTAGAAAAATATGTGAGTTATGAAACAAACTTGAAATAATCTTAGTCAATCCTACATTTTTCATCTACGTAAAAGTATTATAAATTTGACCAAAAAAAAGTAGATATTCAAATATCCACCTTACCTAGCTTTGAATTCAATATTAAAAAATAAAATAATGAATGAAGAAAGAAAAAAAAACTAGAGTCAATCATGAACAGAAGTAAAAATAAGTGTACCACCGTATTAAAGTTCACACCATAAACAGATGAAAGTAAACCCAAGCCTAAGAGTCAAAGAAAGTGTTTACACTTAGCGAGTTATTATAGTCTTGTATTATTATAATTGATTTATGTTGGCTCATATTTTGAGTAAAATCTACAACCGAGAATAAAAAAAACTATGAATATAAAATAGTAAAAATGATAGCAAATATGAATTTTGAAATAATGTTTACTATAACTGATTTAAGACTTTTAAATATTACTTAATTGTAACAAGAGGTGGTTTTTATAGTTTTAGATAGACATGGTCTCAAACGTTTCCTTTTAACTTTTTTTTTTATTTTGGAAAAAGAAAACTAAATTAAAGCATAAGGTAAAAGGATTGAATAGATAATTAATATGCATAAAAAATAGTCTATTATTTTAGCTATACAACAATAATTACTACAACCTAGATCAACGTATATAAGAGGGGTGATAATTCATCATTTTTTAAATTATAAAGTATGCTCCTAACTAGCCACAAAGTTTTTTCAAAAAATCTATTCAATAGGTTAATCTCACCACTCATGCAAGTGTAGGGTTTAATTTAGAACATATATATAAATATTCTAATAATGATATAACATTTAACAAAACAAAACTAGGGGTGAGCATTTAAAACCCATCAAAATAGCTTTATAATGTCTCGATCAAATCTAGAATTTTGATTTCTCAAAAAATATAAAAATAAAATGGGTTGACCTTATTGCTTATTGAGTGAAAAGACATTCTTTTCTAATTTAAGTTATAATTTTTTAAATATTTCCAAATATAAGTAAATTATACTTCATTTTATTATATTTAAAAATAATTCTTTTTTTTTCATTTTTTAATTATGACTACCATATTTCATTTTTTAAATTGAACTCCTAGAAAAAGAAATTGAAAAACAATTTTTGTTAATTATTTAATATTTGGTATAAATATTTTTGGATAGGTTTTAGTTATGATTTTCGTATTTGTGTCAAAAATGAATACCAATTAACATAATTTGTAGGTGAAAATGATACTTATAAAATTGATGTGTATAAACTAAAAAACAATTAGGTTAACGATTTTGTCTTAATTAAGTTGAGTTTTTAATTGAATATTTAATCCGGGTTCTTTAAAAAGACAAAATTAAAATAAATCATCAAAAACAAAATTGGTTGTGCAAATATTTTGTCCATTTTTGTAATTTTTAATTTTTTGACTGTGTTCTTGAGAGTAAAAAGTGGGAGATTTTCAAATATGACATTTTAGAGAGAGAAATTTAGATGTGGAATTTGAAATTTAGCAAAATTAGCCAAATAGTCAAATAACATTTATTGAAAATAATTGGAAGAAAAGAAGCATCGCCCTCTATAAATGAATGGCACACCCACATGGCAATAATCCCACACTCTATTTCTCTTAAACAGAGAGACTTTATTGCTCTCTTTTCAGTTTTCAACAATGGCGGCTACAGATTGCTCTCTCACTCTCGCCCAACTCCTCGGTCCAAATGTCACCAACTCCGGTGCCGCCGCCTCCTTCATTTGCGACCAATTCACCACCTCCACCAACAACTTCTCCGACACCAAATTCGCCGTCGACACCGTCTACCTCCTCTTCTCCGCCTACCTCGTCTTCTCCATGCAGCTCGGCTTCGCCATGCTCTGTGCCGGCTCCGTCCGCGCCAAAAACACCATGAACATCATGCTCACCAACGTCCTTGACGCCGCTGCCGGTGGCCTTTTCTACTACCTCTTCGGTTTCGCCTTTGCTTTTGGCACTCCCTCCAACCCCTTCATCGGCCGTCATTTCTTTGGCCTCAAGTCAATCCCGTCCACAGCCGCCGATTACAGCTTCTTTCTCTATCAGTGGGCTTTCGCCATCGCCGCCGCCGGTATCACCAGCGGCTCAATTGCCGAGCGAACCCAATTCGTTGCCTATTTGATCTACTCCTCTGTTTTGACCGGTTTTGTTTACCCGGTTGTGTCCCATTGGTTCTGGTCTCCAGACGGTTGGGCCAGCCCGTCACGGACTGATGGTGATCTCTTATTTGGAACCGGAGTCATAGATTTCGCCGGTTCAGGCGTGGTTCACATGGTTGGTGGAATCGCTGGACTTTGGGGTGCTTTAATAGAAGGTCCACGAATTGGCCGATTCGACAAAACCGGTAGATCCGTTGCTTTACGAGGCCATAGTGCTACGTTAGTCGTTCTCGGTACGTTCATGCTTTGGTTCGGTTGGTACGGGTTCAACCCCGGTTCCTTCACTAAGATCTTAGTTCCTTATGGTTCAAATAATTTCTACGGACAATGGAGCGCTGTCGGTCGGACCGCCGTGACAACAACTCTAGCTGGTTGCACAGCAGCACTAACGACCCTTTTCGGAAAACGAATTTTATCCGGCCATTGGAATGTCACCGATGTCTGCAACGGCTTACTTGGTGGGTTCGCCGCCATAACCTCCGGCTGCTCGGTGGTGGAGCCGTGGGCGGCTGTGATATGTGGGTTTGTGGCAGCGGTGGTTTTAATCAGCTGCAATAAACTAGCAGAGAAGGTGAAATTCGACGACCCATTAGAGGCGGCACAATTGCACGGCGGTTGCGGGGCGTGGGGGATAATATTCACCGCTTTGTTCGCGTCAAAGAAGTATGTAAACGAGGTGTACGGTGGGGATGCGGGGCGGCCACACGGGTTATTTATGGGTGGGGGAGGGAAGTTGCTGGGTGCACATTTGATACAAATTTTGGTGATTATTGGTTGGGTTAGTGCTACAATGGGGCCATTGTTTTATGGGTTACATAAGCTGAAACTATTAAGAATCTCGTCGGAGGATGAGATGGCCGGAATGGATATGACTAGACATGGTGGATTTGCTTATGTCTACCACGATGAAGATGAATCTCCGACCAATGGGATCCAAATTAGTAGGATTAAGCCAAGGGAAACAAGTCCAATTGAAAATTAAGAAAGTGGGAGGAATTTGACTTGTTGGGCTAAATTGTATTTTCCTTTCAAAGATACTTTGTGAACCATAGAGGGCTTGTTTGGCACATGGAGTTGAGAAGTAAAAATATGGGAGTAGGAGCTGGATGAACTTCACTTTTGTTCGATGCAAAAGAGTACAAATCCACAACTTCCTACATTTTATAACATATATTTCACTTTTACCCCCAAAAAGTTTATTGTTGAAGAGTAAGTGAGAAAGTGTTTTTGTTTATGAACCTAGTTTGTGGGTGTATGTGAGGAGGTGACAATATTGATTGTCTGATGATCTTTTTATCCATGTGACAAATGTGTTACATAAATAGTCTAGTTATTCAATATTGTTTGTATAGGGTTTTTAAATATTGTTTTAGAATGTTAAAGCAATAGTTACATTATCAATACCTTATCTATTACTATATCAAACGTTATTAGTTCAAATCTTCAACCTAAATAAATATTAGAACCAAAATCAAATATAATTTTTCTTGGTTAAAAAGAAAAAATAGTTAATATTTATTGATTTGAGATGGGATAAATTGTTTTGGAAGGGTAATACTAAGCAAAAGTTCACTCAAAAGCTTGAGAATAGGAATGATATTGATTAATAAAGTTTTGGCGTTGAAGCTAATGTTTGAAAGAACAGTTCAACAGAAATGTCTACGGGATTCATTAAGAAGGTTAAAAAAAATGTTAGAGAGATGGACAAAAGCTAATTTAATTAAATTGGAGTAAATCCGCCATGGTTGAAATGATTAATTCTTAATTGATCGAGTTAAGTCTCATTTTGTTATTTGGTTACTTGAACCACATGCATGTTATACCAATTATGATAGTTGTATTATCATAGGTATTAATTAATGTACCTATGTGCGTATATAATGATGTGAAGAGCTTAAAACATCTTGCAACCAAAAAGTATACCGTTGTTTTAACTTTTTTTGTTACGTGCTCTAGATAAGAATGTATATTTATAAATTTATAAGTTTATAAGTTTATAAATAAAATGAACCATCATGCTGTCATCCTAAAAGGAAATCTTTGAGATAAGAAGTAGATGGAGGGAGATTGTTTAGACTTGATGATAATGTAGTCTATTAGAAATCACTAGTCAATACATTTTTTTAATATTAAAAAAGATATCGTTTTCAAAGAATATTTTATAGAATAAAAAATAAATTTTTAAATTGAATAATCTCTTTTCAAAACTCTATGATCACGCAAGCATAGTCTTCTTTATTAAATAAATAAGAGAAGCTGATATTAAGATTATAATAAAAGTGTTAGAAATATTTATAAAATATAGAAAATTTTGGTAGATCTAAAATTTTATTATACTTTCAAAATAATTTATTTTTATCATTCTATTATATTTGAAAATTTTTCTTCTAAAATAACATTTATTTAAAAAATGGGATATTGATTTGTTTTAGAGAAACTAAAAAAGCCAACTTATTTTTAATTTGATTGATCATTCCAAAACTTACAAAACTTACAATTATACCATAAAATTCTCACCCTATATTGTATTAACTATTAAATAAATTTAGATTTTTGAGTTGATAAATAAATTTTTTATTTTTTATCTTTTGAAAAAATAAAATTAATAAGTAAGAGAGAGTTGAATATTCTACAAAGTTTATTGTTGGGAGTTTGGTTTTTGAAAATATAATAAAATTCAAGGGTTTGTGATAGTGAGGTGTGAACATATAGCTCTAAATTTTCCACACCCTGATAGTGTCTTCTTGTTTACTCATTAAATTTTAAGAAAGTTGAGTGTTCTAAAAGCAAAATCAAAGCAGCTGCATTTCTTTTACCCTTCTGCCCTTCTCTCCCCCACCTTTTTTGACTAATTCTATTTATACGTAAAATCACTTCTTTTTCTCCTTCAAAATAATATGTTTCTACATCTGTTTTTTTTTCTTTCTTGAGGTAAATAAGGGTAAAAACTCATTGTAAATTACATCCTCTGGCTTTCAAATTTACTATAATTCTGACCATTAGACGATTTGGGTTGATAGAAAATTTGAGAGTTTAATTTTAACACTTATATAATTTTTTTAATACGTCTAAGAGACAATTAGATGGATATTCTACAAATTTTCAAATTTTTCCATTGTTTTTTTTATTTTTCCAAAAAAATTATTCAAACCTCCACAAATCTTGGCTACTTTTGCCAATTTTCTCAACCATTTCTTGTAAATTACCATTTTGGAGAATTGACAAAATAATTAGAAAATTATACTATTCTCAATGGGTGGGAATATGATACAAAAAAACTCATCTTTCAATTCGCCATCAGTGAAATCAGTGACATGCCAAACGCAGGATTTATCATTTCCACCGTGTTTCTGAACCGTTATTGATAAAACTCAATTGCATGCACATAACTCTAAAGAGTAATTTTAGATGGGAAAATTGGAGTTAAAATTTAGAAAGGTTTGAATAAATTTTTTTTAAAGATAAAAAAGAGAATTAATAAGATTTGGGATGGTTTGAAAATTGGTAGAATCTAACTCTAATTGTCTAAGATGTTTCGGAAAAACCCAAAACAATAAATTGAAATTTTTTAAAATTTTAAAAAATATCGGTAGTAAATCTCACTCGAGATTGAAAAATTGAATTTTGAGAAGTTTACTACTTTTAAAAATGGAAATCAAAATTATACTATTTTTTTAAAAATCAAATTTCCGGTAATGTTCCTATCTTTCAATGAATAGGAATGTATTTTAAATGAATACAACCCTATTTTTATAATTCAGTTAATCAATCTAAATGATTAAAATATTATACAAAATTTCCATAAATTCTACATATATTTCAATTATGCACTTTTAAAACTTTTAATTTATAACTTTTTTAAAAGAAAATGGTTAAAAATAGCACATTTTCGTTCTTTTTATTATTTCTAGAAAAACCCTTAGTTGAATTCGTGGACTCCAACTTCTTCCAAAAACTCATTGGAACAAATTTTCTTATAAGTTGACGTAATCGGTGATGTGTGAAAATTAAAATGCTTCCATTACATTATTTACAAACGCCACTCATTAAAATATTAACATAATAAGTACTAAATTGATTCATGTCAACTAATTTTGAGTTAATGTCCACCAATAACATCACCAATAAAGTTTAAGAATTATTTTAATACTCTAAGGATGCAATTAAAACATATTCGAAAATTATGAATTTTCTTTATCTAATTTAATCCTTTAATCTAAGAATAGTTTATCAACTTTAAAAGTTGTTTGTGATATTTATTCTAACAAAATATAAGAAATTTGTTTTAAGAAATAAAATAAAATATAAAAAATATTTACAAATATATAGTTATACATACTTTGATTTGTTTTGTAGATTAGAGTTTGATTAAGTCCAAAAGAAAAATTAATTTAGATTTAAAATTTTAAATGCAAAGCTTTAACGGACAGAATATTCAAAATTTGACATAAAAGTTGGTGAAATTAATAAAAGGTGTTAAATAATTATTTAAAAAAAGAGGTTTAAATATATATTTGGGATTCGTTGAAAGCAGTTCAAGTTTCATAATAGTTTAAAGGGAAACCACTAATGAAATTTAATTATGTTTATAATAAATTAATATAAATTTTAGAATTGGCATGTCTTTCCCACGTGCCACAGAGAACTGAGTCTTAGAAAGTGGAAAACTAGTTATGATTTCTTATTTATCATATCATATTATAGTCATGCCACCTTAAAAAGTGTTTTAACAAAAGAATCATTACTTTACCTTTTAACAAATATTAAATTTATAACTTTATCCTATGTTTTGAGATAAATCTTAATTGCTTTCTTAAATTTATGAAAGAAATATTAGATAAATAAATCACCCACGTGAAGGGTTTTTAAATTTTATTGATTTATGTTTATTATTATTTACTTAATATAAAAAAAAATCATCCACGTATTTTATGGACGGTTTAAAAATGATTGATTGTTATTTATTTTTAAAATTAATTTGTGTTTATTATTATTTAATTAATAAAATATATAAAATTAATTTTTTTTCATATAAATCTAACAAACCCTCCTACTGTTACGAGGCACGTAATAGAATGAAAAATCACACAAAACTTATTTCTTTAAATTACAGCTTTGCCCTCTTTTCTTATTGTCTTTCTTCACTTTTTTTATTGTTATTTTTTCTTTTCCTTTCCTGCCATTTTTTTTACATCAATTTTTTTTTCTTTTCATCCTCTTTTTCTTTCATTTTGCATTTTTTTCCGTTGAAAATGTTATTCGGTTGTATTTCTTTTTCTTTCCATATCTTTTCCTCTCCATAATATTTTAATACTTCTTTTAATTACTTTTCTTTCTACGCTATTTTTTCTCATATGATATTTTTTTTATATTTTCTCAATTATTTGGTTATTTAAGATAGAGAATCAAATATAAAAAATAATTAGGATATTGGATTAAGTTAACACTGTACCAAAAAATAGTTAAATTAAACAATTGTTTTCCAAATCTAAAGGATCGTTTCTAAAATATAAATAAAAAAAATCTTTAAAAAATAGTTGAGATAACAATCATCCTGTGCCAAATATTTATTTACAAATATTTGAAATTCTCTTCTACTTAATTTTTGTTTTTCTTCTTTTTACTCATTGTACACATTTTGATTTTAGAATTTTTATTATACTAATTAACCTTACTTTAATATTTGAGTCGAGTTTTGCGTGGTAAATAGGTTAATATTTTGAAATTTAAAAGAAAGCAAACTTATACATGAGAATGGATGGGAGATTAATAAATCAAATCCAAAAATTCTTTTGAGTATTTTTTTATCCCTGTTATTATTAATATATAGCAAAAGTGCTTTCAATGTTTTTTTTAGGATGAAGGTTTTAGGTTAAGTGTATTTTCTTATGAATTTAAATTCTTTTAAATAATAAATTATATATATAAAAAATAAAACGGATTAATAAAAGAATTAATTAAATTGTACAATTTAAAGAAAAAACAATTGGTAGTACATTATCATTTTATTACAAGTTTTTCTTTCAAGAATTTTTATATAGTTTTTACAAATATATATATAATTAAAAAAGAGAACATTTCAAAAATATCAAAATTTTGCTATAGTTAGTAAATATTTTAATTTATTTTATTATTTTTTAAAAATATCCTATTAAAAATGTAAAATATATTTTTTAACATATTCTTGAACTAAAAGAAGAAATGGTAAAAAATAGTAAATTTGACAAAATATTTATAACATATATCATAATTTTTAAATTCTATCAATAATTGACATTGATAGTCATTGATAGATTTCTATATCAATTACTTTTATAACAGTGATAAAAGTCTATCACTATTATTAATAGAATCTAAAATTTTGCTATATTTTGTAAATATTTTAATTTATTTTGTTATTTTAAAAAATGTTTGAAACAAAAAAACATAAATAATTCATTTTCTAGAATAATAATAAATAAATATTCCATTACAACATATATTTTAGCTATTTAATGCCAAAAAAAACTTATTATTAAACTAAGCAAATAATAGTATATTTTTTTTCAGTAGGTAGATTTAAGTATGTCGACTTCTTAACTTTTTCTGAATTTATTTTATTGTCAAAGTTAAATTGTTATCTTGAAATTAGGATGTTTTAGACTTTTTAAAAAAATATATTTTAGACCACAATTTAAGAATACATAATAAGTAATATTATTTGAGTAAAAAATTTAAAATAATTGAAAACAAATAAGGCTAAATATATTTTCTAAAACGTGCGTTCCACGCTCATGTTATGTAGTAATATATAATTATGAGAATCACCCATTTAACTTTTTTTATTTTTTAAGAATATGCCAAAAAGGTTGGAGCTTTCCAAAAAGCAATAAAAGTACCTTTAATTTTTTGTTCAAATAAAATGAAATGAATAAATAAAGCACTTTGATTTTCTCAAAAGATTCTAAACACATAAATAATAAAGATTAAAATAATAAAGCAATTCAAGATGTGTTGAATTCGTCCATTTCGACGGATGGTTACCGTAATCCTTATTTAGGTCGCAAAAATAATTTATATAATTTTTACTCGTAAGGAAACCAAATATTCACTTGAATAGAAAAATAATTAAATTTAATCAACTTTATCTTTTAATAGTTTTATTCTCCCAAATATAAATAGTTTGTTAAATTATTTATTTTTTAAAATAACCCCTTTCAATAACTATTAATTTTTATTCAGTGTAAAGAAAACTAAAAACATAGCAAATTAATTTTTTTAATCTAATATTCTTTTTAACCCTAACAATTAGTTAATTGAATCAACTTTCACTACAAAAATTTGTCCAAAAAAATAATTTCACGACCCAAATCCACAAATGGAGTTTTTTTTTTAATGAATATTTGTCAAAATATAAAAATGAGATAAAATATTTATAAATTTTAATAATAAACTGTTATTTTCTTTTTACCTTTTGTAAATATTTTCTAAATGCTTATGACTTTTACAGTAGGTCTCTTTTAGTAATTGTAGTATGACAATTGAAGGATGTGACTCCAAACAGGGTTGCTTTGATTATATTATTATTTTTAGCAAATATCACATGGAGTGCTTTAAGACATACACACCATGTGAAATTTGGTATACGTAGCTTAAAATTTCTTTCTAAAATTATTTTACTATTTCCACTATTACAAGATAGAAATTGAACCATTCATTTTTAAAATGATATTTAACACTTTATCTTTGACGTACAAATTTCGTCTTTCAAATATGTGTCAAATAAATTATCGAAATAGATACCAAACATTGATTTTAGTGGTAAGTCTGAGTCAAACTCAAGGAGCATGTTAATTGTATAACAAATTAGTTTTCAAACGAGATAACCAAATGGTGGGGTTTGAGGTTGTTTTTCAATTGCAAAAATTCAATAAATAAAAAGTACTAGCTAAGGTCTAAATGGAACTCCATATTTTGATTTGTTCGATCACGATGAAAAACAATATAATACAAAATTAAGTATACATCAAAACTAAACTAATAATTGAGTAAATGGTATGTGTAACAACTAAAGGAAAAGAACCAAACACAACCAAGTTGGGAGGCCGTGCGCCCGATTGAAGAGATCATATATTGAGATTCAAAAAGGTACATAAGTACAACGCTTAGCCATAACTAATATCCTCACTATATTAAACTATCACAAACTGAACAAATCCAGGTCTACGATCAAATCTCCCCCTAGATTTTGTACTTCATGCATCAACCTTGTGCCACGTTAAACAAGCTCTCCCTAAGTGATGAGACACCTTTGAATCTACTCATCCTATTAGGCTCCCTCTAACAATCACGACCTCTTCACTCTAGTGCACTATCCAGTCAATAACCTAGAGTTCAATACTACACACAACACATATTGAGGTTATGCCAAGAACTCACGGTTAAATTTATTTTAATTAAATATAATAATATTATTAATGTGGCCCATGTGTATTATATGCTATTTTATCTCTTTTAGACCTATTATTTTACTAAGCCAATTAGATAAAAAGATAGTGCGCTAATTAATAAACATCATCATGGGTGGTGTCTATAAATAGAACCCTAGGAATTTGTCCTCTCACTGTCTCGTTCAAGTAGTTTACTCTTCCCCATCAACAAACTTAATTAAGTTTTAAAGGAAGGTGAAGTTAAAGAAATACAATCACTTAGATGACGATAATCTAACTAAATTTAATTTGTGAAAATCATTCTAGTTCAAAGATCTTGACATTTATGATTTTGTACAATGTTAGGGTTTTATTGTGTAATCATGAAAATAAAACTTAAATCACCATGTCTAGCATAACAAGCTCAACTCTTTAGGAATAACTTCACTAGAAAAAGTCATCCGTCGATCGGACTTGTAAGTCATATATCTAGAGAGACTTGCATATTGTAATCTAGGTTAAAATCGAGAGAAACAACTAAATATAATCTTCTAGAATCTAAAAAGGACTGAATCTCGTATGATCTTTCTACACGAATAAAGATTTTAAATGAATTAAAATCCCAACCTAACTTGAAGAATTTGTTTATACTAAAAGAATAAAAATAAATAAAATGGACAACACATGACAATTTCATCACTAGATCTAAATGTTCAATCTCACAACCAATTTGATTAGAAACGGTAGCCAAAATTTTCTAAGCCACTAATTGATATTAATTGAACCGATTACGCATACAAATCCAAATTAATACTAATCGCATCAAGATCTAGAGCACATTGTAAGCTAACTCAACTATGACACTGTAAAAAAACGAATCTTGCACTCCTTTTAAAGGCTATTTTGTAATTTTTGGGTCTTTCAACATAAATACTTCTCGTTAGGGCTTTGAATTGGTTCATTTTAGCTCAATTTCTTTGTAATGTTTGATTCTACTTCTTCGAAGCTTGAAACCTATAAAATAATCAAATAAACACATAAACTATATAAACAACTTCAAATTAAGTGGAGCTAGATAACACATTTTTTATGCTATCAATCTCCTTAGCTACAATTTTATGTTTCTATTATGTATAACATCAATATTAATATTCAAGGACAATTAGAGACATGATTTTATTACAAAGGAGTTGTTCTAAATGACAAAACTGTTAAAAGTGTTTATAAAAGTTCATACTTGTGTCCGTTTCTATCCATTATAGATATAGATTTTGTTATATATATATATATATATATATATATATATTTTGGTTCATTAAATTATATTTACAATAAATGTAATTATTATATTGGTTTAAAGATAAAATTTAGTTGTAAAAAAAGAGAAAATTTTAGACCATATAAATCCAATTATTGGAATTGAATCACGACAAAATTCTCCACTTCAATTATTTAAAAATTTAATATTATGATCAAATGATTCAAAGTCTAATTATGTAGATGTGTTTAATTTAGTGGAAGAAAAGGTTAATTTATTATTTCCCTCAAACTTTTTAAGCGTGATTAACTTTTGAAATATACCTTCCTTTTCATCTCGCCTTTATTTTATTTAAATGCATTGGTTTTCTATTTCTAAGTTGAAAAAAGTTCCCACGTCCTTAACTTTATAATGATACTTTTTACTTTATATACTATCTTAAATCTGTTTAATAAAAACATAATCAAAATGATTAAAGATTTTGTATATTATGGTAATAGCAGTATATCTACTCATTTAAGTAATTAATTTAATAACAAAATGAATATTTGTATGATGGTAAAGTTTAAAGTTGCAAGTTATAATTTTGATGAAGTTTTTGCTTGACTCGTATATGTGTGGAAGAAGGATTGTGTCTTATTGCCAATAAGGTTTAGAGGCAGCAACAATCTTTACAAAATGTAAGTCGGTAGAAACGTTGAATAGGTAACGATTTTAAATTAGGTGTATGTGACATATATGATAGAGAATATTTTTGACAAAATGTCTCATTTTCTAAAAGAATATCAGTTCCGTTTTGTTTAAATTAGGAAGTGAAAGTCCATCAGTCGGAGGATGGTCAAGCATGGTGCATTGGATGTTAAATTTTGTTGGACATCTAATTTTTCTAATTGAAACTTGTTTTGATGGTAAGAATGATTTGTTAAACTTTTGCTTGTCTAACTTTTCACGTAAAGTAATTGATTGATTTTGTTGTTTTTCTATTTTAAAAATTATACTGGTTAAAGATATTAAGAGGTATGACTAACATGATAAATTATTTTAAAAAATCATATAAAAACTATGGATTATTGAAAGAGCAAAATATAGAAGAGTAAAAATATTACAATGTTAAAACGAATCTGAATCAACAGATACAAATGTAGTTTGAATTTATTTATTCTTATCTCGTTGAAAAATAAAAAAACAAAAAGTTTATGAAACCTCGTTTTTTCTAATGTATCCGAGTAAAAAAAATTCTTTTTAAGTATTATTATATTATTTCTAATTAAATCCTCTCTCCCTATTGTAAAGATTGTGGGGAAAATTGAGGTGAGGTAAATAAAGTATAAAGTGTTTTTGTGGTATGAGGTAAATAAAACATCTTTCACTTGGTGGAGAAGGGTTCTCTAATTTTTAAGTTTTTTAAGTAAAATTTTGTGTTTCTTGATATTTAAAAAACTTTTATTTTAGTTTTGTCAAATTTTTTTTTCATTCTTGTGATTGAAGTGATTCATTAGATTTAAAATTTAATATACGTTACAAGTCCAATTTTGGATAGCGGTAACTACACTTAACCTTTTTATATTGACACTAGCATTAAATGTTTGTTTAGAGAGAAGAAGAATGTGTCCTAAAATGAAAAAAAAAAAACTATACTCCTCTCGTGCCTGTGCTTGTCACACACACTTTAATGCCTTAGTTAAAGACTGAAAAATGTGAAAACTAGAGAGAATTTGTTAGTAAGATTAAAGTTAAGTCATATGAAGTTACCATGATATGTTTATAGAGAAAGTTGACCTAGAGTCATGTTCTCTAGGGTTTTCGAATCACCTTAGGATAATTATATAACCAATAAAACATAAGAATATATTTTTGGTTAGAGTTAGCTTCAGGCTCGACCCTAGCTGAACATCTTCCTTGGATTATATATCTTGAGCTTAAAGTGTTTTAAAGTGTGTTACTTCAAGTCTATGGTTTATTGGACATTTGACCAGGGTTGCCTCGACCTAGATTGAGGTTGCCTAAACCAACCACATTTTTTTAGGTCCACTTTCGTGTTTAATTGTAACTTCTATTTGTATGATGTTTTAAAATTTTGTATTAGATGAAAGTTGATAGAGTTATTATATTAGACACAAAAATAAGTAATTAAAAGAATTTATTAGATAGAGAATAGAAAATTGAGAGAAAAAAGTGGTAAATTTAGCGGTAACAGTTTATGGTATTGGTTGTAATAAACATAAAGAGAAAAGAACTTTGTTTGATTGTGAGCTCCAAAAAAGACGGAAAGGTAAATGGCGAACACACCATTATTGATTGATGCAAAGTGGAGAGTAAAGACGAAAAAAAGGTAGCAGGTGGCAACCATGACACAATATATATATACATATATATATATTTATTAATTATATTTGTCTTTTATTTACTTGACTTGACTCCACCCGAGTCCTCAACTACGTCAATGCACCTTCAATCGTTTTTAACTTCTACAGCTCAAGCTTTGAATTTGGAACCACAAAAAAGTCTTATTCAACTCAACTCTTCCATCCACAGCTTACAATATTATCCACAAACTTTAGATTGGTGGCAGGAAAATGTTTTTAATTTTTTTTTATTTTTATTTAAATACTTTTAATAATAAAAATTAATTATACTTCAAAACTTATTTTGAATTATTGTTAAACATTACATTTTCACAAATACAACAACATCTACCACGAAATATTTATATCTTATAGAACAATCTAAACCATTTTTTCATAATTTTTTTTGTACTCGTTTAGCAATATAGCTTAAATTTGAGTTGTCAAATCTCAATAATTTTTTTTATTATTTTTAAAAAATCATTGTTTACATTTGATACACGTTCCTTTAGATTTGATAGTTTAAATTTGGACATCAAAATCTAAACGATTTTTTTAAAATTCTTTGGTACACAATGTTTAAATTTGACTATTTTTTTATAAGATCGTTTACATTTGGTATACGATTGTTTAGATTTGACATTTTTTTTTTAAGATTTAGACAATTGTTTAAATTTGATTATTTTTTTACACAATCATTTAAATTTGAGAAGCCAAATCTAAATGATTTTTTTTAAAGATTCTTTGGTGTATAAACTTAGTTATACAAAATTGTTTAGATTTAGGTATCCAATATCAAACAATTTTTTTTCATTGTCTTTTATATTTCTCACACGATCTAAACAATCAAATAACCATTTGATTTTTTTAAAAAAATATTGTATATTTGGTATCGGAAGAAAAAATGTAGAGAAAAGAAAGGATGATAGAAAGAAGAAAAAAATTGCAGAAAATGAGAAGAAAGACGATAAAAAGAAAGAACACTGTCGTAGACTATAAAGAAGAGAGAATAGAGAATGATGGAGAAAAAATTGGGAAGAAGAGGAAGAATTAAAATTGAAAAATTGTTTTACACTAGCAGGAACAAATATGAAAATTTGAAAGAATAATAAGTCTTAACGAGCTTTTCTTAAATTGTTCTACGACCCATAAATATTTGGTTCCTTTATTCCATTTATAAAAATTAACCTTAGAATTTTGTCTAAAAATAATAATTTTTTTCAAATACTCGTTATTGTTTTTAATAATAGATTTACGTTGAGTGATGAGTTGTACATAAGTTATAGTATTGAAATTGGATGTAGACTTTTGTATTCATTTAGCTAATTGGTTGGGAGGTTTTTGACTTTTAGATGAATTGGTTGTAAAATTATTTAAGGTGGACGTAACAAGATTTTTAATTAAATTGCTTGTTGCAAGAAGATTTGTACAACAATTAAAAGTTGCTAACTTGCTTAATCTATACTAACTCTATTTTGTAATAAATAATTATTAAGTGCAATTAAGTCTACGTCATTTTTAATTAAAAATCATTGTGACGTCATTTTAAAATACTGTTGACGTAATTTATAATAAAAGAAAAGAAATAAAGAAAGTTGTGTAATATAGAAAATGTGTCTCAAAAGCAAAGTCAGTCAACCATTAACGCATTCCCGCCCCTACCTTTGTCTTCACTTTTACCTTTTTATCCTTTTATTTTGGACCAAAAATCTTCCATTCAACGAATTGCTATCATACGATCCAACGTTATTAAAAAATTACAACTATAACAAAATGTGTGATATACACTAGAAATTTGTCATTGATAGTCTGTTTATGTACTTAAACTTTTAGTTTATCAGTAATAATAATTTTTACTTTTAAAAATTGTTGTTGTACACTAAAATTAATTGTTGTTAGGTTATAATTTTTCTCTATTCAAACTTTCAAATAACATAATACAATTTTTAAAAAATAAAAAATCCCTTCTTAAAATTGTACTCCATGAACTTGGACAATTCTTCCCGATCTTATTTAGGTTAGAACTTTATACTAAAGTACATTTTTAATTCTCTATTTTTATTTTAATGTAATGGTTGAGTCTATAGTATTAATATTCGTAAAATAGAGTTTATAATATTAATATATTTTTTTAACCAAATATATAATTAGTTGAGTATAATGGATGATAGAATCTTTTTTTATTTTTTTATTTAGATCATGCTAATTTGAATGAAACTTTATAGATAAGACACCTACTGTTATTTTAACGAAATGATGAAGGAGTTATTCAACCTTTCACTTTCATATTATTTTTAAACTAAAAAAAACTTAAGATTCATCTATAAGGTTTTTGCTTCAATTAGTTAAACAAAATGTAAGGATAAGGTATTTTCAAACATCTAAAACATTGATTAAGAGTAGATACCACACTTTAAAATTGTACAGAGGGGCTATGGCGAACCAAAATGCATTAATAGATTGGCTTTTTTACCCCTTTTTTTGTTCAACTATTGCATATATGATTCATCAAACTTATAAACCTTTAGAATGCTAATTTGCATTAAACGCTATGACATATTGACTTGAAAGAGTTGTCAAGCTATATGAACTAATGGTTGGAATACATGTTTTTTTCCTATCATTCTTACTTATTTCTTCACTCATTCTTGTCCATTCATTCAAGCCTATCATTTAGTAACAATTTTGTTTTTAAGGAATTAGACTTTTATCACAGGTTAAATCAATTTGGGGTTAATATACTTTTAATTTATTTCAAATTTTAATTGAAGTGAAGTTCAAATTTCATCTTCATACTCTATTCAAGGGAATGGGGCACAGCAAATTCTATTAAATTTTATTATGTAAAAAAAATCAAAACAGTGACCTAAATTTACGTTTTGATAAGTTGACATATAAATAAGGTGTATGTCAAACATACACAAAATTTAAGTTGTGTCATGTACCAATTTCTTAGTTTGATTAAATTGATATATTAAAATAGGGTCAAAATCTAATAACATACAACTTGTCAAAGTATGAACATGTCATGTTTTTCATATTGATTGTTTGATTAAATTAATTATTTTGTTCCAAGTAAATATTAAGATTTAGGCTAAGTTCAATTAACCCTACAAATAAGTTTAATACCAAAATTCAAGTTGGGTCAAGGGTTAGGTTCACGTACCAACCAAACCCATGTCCACATATGTCCTCATAGAAACTCTATAAATAGAAAAGTTCTTCATTTGATAGGTAAAAATATTTCCACCCTAGAAAGCCTAGAGATAATTCTCTCAATAATTAAAAGATCACTTCCTAACTTCTGAAGTTGACCACACTTAAATATTGAACAACTTTATCAAGAACATCACGAGTTCCACCTTCTCAAATCAAGTGTACGTATTCAATTGAATGAGAATCAAATGATCAAATACTAAGGATCAAACCAACATAAATAGAAGTTCAACTCAATAAAATATATTTATACGAAAACCTGATGCGAACATGAAGAAAACTAATACAAACTAGCAATTTTCTTTAAACGTTCAATAAGGAATTAAAATTTCTTCCTTCCTATATTGACTTTGTTTTTTCTCCCATAAAAATTATTCAATTTATTAAATATTATTTCAACCTACAAAATAACAAACATAAGTATATTTATCTAATTTTCTTTCAAAACATCTATTTATTTTGGATAGTTACAAGCCTAACAATTAGATTGAAAATAATTAAATATATAATAACATTTTTAAAATTTACAAACATCGTAAAATCTATCAAAGTTTATAAATGATAGACATTGTTGCAAATATTGTTTATTACTGATAAACTATAAGAGCCTTTAAATAATAGACGTCGATAAATTTTACTCTATCTACAAATTTTTTAAAATGTTGCTATATATACTTCATTATTCTTAAATTGTGCACATTATAATTAGAAAGATTTAGAAAAATCACCTACTTTAGGCATGATTTTTCACTAATATTCTAACATTTCATTTATTATCTTAATTAAGATTTTGTGTTTTTTAGGACCATCTTAACCTTCACACCAATATTAAATATTATTTATTTATTTTATAACTTTCATAATTATTATAATAAATAATCCAAAATTATATTTGTATTTATTATTAGGATATTATTTATTATAGATTTACTTTTTAAGATGGTATTAAGTTGAAGTTAATCCACGGTTACATTTACCTTTATTATTAGGGTATCATTTATTATAGATTTACTTTTAAGGTGGTATTAAGTTGAAGCTAACATGGTAATATTATATTTAATAATTTCAACACATTCACTTTATCCAATTTCATTTTCAACTCAATATCAAATTTTCACAAACCTACTTTTCAATGTCGTCCATCGCTACAATTTTCTTTGATCAGTTTTTTCGTTTGGTATTTCAATTTTGTTCTTCCCCTTTCCATCTCGTTCAAGTATATTTGGTAAGTCTGAAATTTTTTCGGTACATATTTCTTTATCCTTCCTATTTATGTAGATTTTGTCATGTATATTTCATGTTTAATTTTTTATCAATTGTTCGTAAACTAAAAGTTCAGTGAGTTCCATATTTTGGGCATCTTCTTCATTTTTTTGTTTCTTAAATATTTCATCAACAATACATACTATTTTATATACCACTATATAATCTAATTCTCTTCGGTGATATATATTAATTACTTTAAATAATACATAAGTTGTGATACATACAATTATATTATTGATTGTTAGTGCATATTTGTTTCATTCAACTTATTTCTTTTCTTATTTTTATTTCTTAAATGTGCCGTCAACAGTATATTATGATGGTTTTTCAATGGTTGTGACAACTACATTAGTTATAGTGTTTCTGAAATATTAGTGAATGAACATGTGTTTTTTCAAGACTTGTACAATAGTCTTCTATCCAAAGTTATGTAGTTATATTGATATGGATAATATTGATATATACTTCTATTCCTTCCATTGCATATTTGTTTCATTATTATTATGTACTATTGTGTATATTTAAACAATTTTGTGTTGTAAAATATATATACATGTTATATTTAAAATAATACGTAAGCAGTAACATGAATAGTTTTATTATTTTTTGTTAGGTATGACCAAAATTGCTGAATTAATATTATGATGGTCATCTTCTTCAATTAATTGTTTCATGTTATTAATTTTATTTCTTAAATTATGTAATATAGTATAAAATATATAATGAACTTTTTTTTTTTTTTTAAAGTTTTTAAGCTTTAAACTTTGAACCATTTATTCATTTTTAGGATTAACAGTGCACCCTACGAATGTACAACTTAAAAAACATCATATAGTTTACAGTATTATATAGCATTAAGCATTAAACATTAAACATTAAGCACACACATAATATATAATTAAGTAGCACACACACAATATTTCATATATATTACAGTATATATTAAATATCATTAAACATTAAACATTAAATCACACACAAAATATATCTTTAAGCAATAGACACATAGTCAGTGGCATATCCAGAAATCATCTATAAGGGGCCCTATTAACAAAAAAAAAAAAAAAAAAATGTCGGGAGGGAGAGGGGGGGGGGGGTGACAGAATATAATAAAAACAAAGCATTATTTTGACATATATTGTAATTTAACACTTCAAAATTAATATTAAAATACAAAAACCGAAAATGTGAAAGGGGGCACGTGTCCCTAGCCCCTTAACAGATCCGCCCATGCACATAGTATATCATACAGTATATATAAAATATCATTTAGCAATACATTTTTCTAATTGTATTGAAATAAATTTGTCCTTTCATGTAATGTAAAATTTGTTACAAAATAAAAATACAATGTAAAATATGCACATACATTATTATATAATATTATGTTAAATATACATAGTATATAATGATCTATTTAAATCGAAAACAGTTTCAGACATTATATGAAATCGATGCAAATTTGATGAAATATAATAAGTATGTATAAGAAATTATTAAATTACATGGAATATATGAAAAACAATGCAAAACGAAAGAAAGAATGGACAAAGAGAGATTGAAAAGTGAGAGAGAGATAAGGAGAAAATAATCTTTTAACAAAATCACCGAAAGAAAAATAATTAGGGGATAATTTTGATTATAATATTACCATAATAGAATTAATCATATACCATATTTATATAAGATATCTAATAAATACAAATCTTAAACCTCTTCACTTTACTTATTTTATTTTTCTATTTTTCTAATATATTATTCATAATAAAAATAGATAAGTTGGTCATTTGGGTTCTATATTTGTGTGAAATATAAGTCGAATTCTTCTTATAGTATGATATATCATTGATTTTAGGTAAGTTAAAACCCCTTATACCTATTGATTTTTGGGCTACGAAGAAGAATGAAAAATTATATATTTTACTTTGGCAAAATAGCAAAAATAATTTTAAATTATTAGAATAACAAAACATAAATAATAGAAAAATAAATAAAAATCAATGATATATAATTGATATATAAACTTGACAATGACAAACACACATAACCCTAGACAAAATTCAACATACTCACTAACAACACATCACAAACACACATAACCCTAGACAAATTACAGCAAACAAATCCCAACAACCCGACACTTAAGGCAAATTGGTAGTTAAGTTACTTTATTGACTAGTTTGACACAACTTAAGGCAAAGTACAAAGTTTAAGATCTCACATTTCATTTTTCATTCTTTTTTTCTCAAAGCTTCAGCCCATAGCCATGACATCTCCTTTGGCCTTGATTTCCTAATTCGAACAAACAAAAATCAATCAAAAATCAACCAAATGCTTCATTGAGGCATTTCATCAAACACATTGTAAGCTACCAAAATGTTTCATCACCAACCTACACAAATTCTTGAAAACAAAGAAAATAATTTGAAAGATTGCAAAGAAATCGGCACTAGCCATGACATCTCTTTTGGAAATGAGAAATTGGGATAAGATCTTACCGGCGAAACAATCCAATGAAATTGGGATAAACTGAAATCAAGAAACAATCCAATGGAGACAACGAAGAACTTCATAGAGAGAGAGAGAGAGAAAGAGATAAGGAAGAGAAGCTTACCGGCGGAGGGGAGGGGTGACGACCGACGCCCACGATTTTGTTGCTTCGGGTTGATTGAAGAGGTTTGGAGAAGACGGGGGTGGTGGCGACGGGTTGGTGGAGAAGGTTTCGACGGACGGGCAGGAGGGGATTGGTGGTGGCGACGGGACTTCAAACGGTCAGAAATGGGAGAAAGCCGACGGGACTTCACGCGGAGGGGAGGAAGAAATTGGGGGAAATTTGGGGGAAAGTTAGGGCACGCGGATGGGAGGAAGAATTTGAGGAATTTGGGTTTTTTTTAAAAATATAAATATGTAATTTTAATTTTTTAAATATAAAATAATAAAATTTTTAACCCTAACATTCTATGACAGTTAATAACTGTCGCGAAAAGTGTTTTCCGAAAATTTCCGTCTTTTCCCGCCAAAAACGCGAAATTTTATATTTTGTGACAATTTTTTTTTCTTCCATTCATTTTTTGAGATATATAACTGTCATTGTAGGGGTGTTTTCTTCTAGTGTAAATAAATCTTTCAAATGTCCCTGGTCAAACTAAAAAATAACAAACTGTTACAGTATATATTAAATATCATTAAACATTAAACATTAAATCACACACAAAATATATCTTTAAGCAATAGACACATAGACAGTGGCATATCCAGAAATCATATATAAGAGGCACTATTAACAAAAAAAAAAAAATTGTCGGGAGGGGGAGGGGGGTGATAGAATATAATAAAAACAAAGCATTATTTAACATATATTGTAATTTAACACTTCAAAATTAATATTAAAATACAAAAACCAAAAATGTGAAAAGGGGCATGTGTCCCTAGCCCCTTAACAGATCCGCCCATGCACATAGTATATATAAAATATCATTTAGCAATACATTTTTCTAATTGTATTGAAATAAATTTGTACTTTCATGTAATGTAAAATTTGTTACAAAATAAAAATACAATGTAAAATATGCACATACATTATTATATAATATTATGTTAAATATACATAGTATATAATGATCTATTTAAATCGAAAACAGTTTCAGACATTATATGAAATCGATGCAAATTTGATGAAATATAATAAGTATGTATAAGAAATTATTAAATTACGTGGAATATATGAAAAACAATGCAAAACGAAAGAAAGAATTGACGAAGAGAGATTGAAAAGGAGAAAATAATCTTTTAACAAAATTACCAAAAGAAAAATAATTAGGGGATAATTTTAATTATAATATTACCATAATAGAATTAATCACATACCATATTTATATAAGATATCTAATAAATGCAAATCTTAATCCAGGTTCACTTTACTTATTTTATTTTTCTATTTTTCTAATATATTATTCATAATAAAAATAGATAAGTTGGTCATTTGGGTTCTATATTTGTGTGAAATATAAGTCGAATTCTTCTTATAGTATGATATATCATTGATTTTAGGCTAAGTTAAAACCCCTTATACCTATTTATTTTTGGGCTACGAAGAAGAATGAAAAATTATAGGTTTTACTTTGGCAAAATAGCAAAAATAATTTCAAATTATTAGAATAACAAAACATAAATAATAGAAAAATAAATAAATAAATAAATCTTTCAAATGTCCCTAGTCAAACTGAAAAATACAAACTGTTTACCCCAATTACACTGTAATTGAAATAACAAATGCTACAAAAAAACATTCCCCTAAAAACATAAAATAAAAAAATGTGCCATTTTTGTGAAGCTCCACCTCATATCTTCAGAATTTAAATCTCTATAGGTAATCATTTTCTTCCTTGGAATCCGACAAGTTACTTCCTTCTTCATTTGAAACCCTAAATCTATTTTGAAAACTATTTGAAAGCATTTGTTCACCTTCTTAGCAAATTCCTCCATAACCATATCGAAGCAAAGCACGATTAGTCCAAGTCTCTTCATCTTCTTCGAATATTGCCATTATTTTGCACGACTTCAGAAGCACATCTGACTTCGACCGCTTTAGTTTGCATTGTTTGTTCTTCTTCTTCGAATAACACCATTAGTAGGTTAGTTGCTCTATTTGTTCTTCTTCATTTTTAATCAGATTCGTTCTTCTTTTTGACGTAATTTTTTCTTCCAATATCGCAATGCAAGGAATGTTTAGGACTGTATTTTTCAAGAGTTTAAAATTCTCATTGTTGTCGGCTCTGTAATCAATCATCATTGTTGTCGGTCGTGTAATCTTGGAAGGTTCAAAAGAGAAGAAATTTATGTTTAAAAATCTATTGTTCTTAATTATTTAATTATACGATATATATAGAGATAATCAGTTTGTATTTATTTGTTTTTTTTTCTTATTAATATAAGATCAAAAGTATAACAACTATGCATCATTTTAGAAGGAAAAACAAGGGATTGCCTTAATATTTGTTTCTAATTTGAAAGGTTTATTATTTTATAAATCGTAGAAATTCTAAATATGAGGAAGGAAAAGGGGGAAGCAGTGACATGAAGAAGTGACAGGTTGCTGTCTTATGGATACAATGGTTCAAAAAAATCATCGCCAACAGTGGTCAAAACTATTTCAAGCTCTTCAGAAGAGATATTTATATATATACTTTTTGAGTTTTTCTAAGTATACTATTGTCGTCTACATTATTATAGTTTACTGTATTGTTCATTGCATGATATAAAACAAACTACAATGGCGAAATGGTCAGTAAGAAAAAAAGAAGTTGCACAGTCATCAAATAAGAGGGGATGAAAAACCTTCCAAAAGAAGAGCCAACCATCAAGAGAAAGTCAAGAATAAAAAGCATGGTAAATAACTTATTAACATTTATGTTCTCTTATTTTATTATGAATACATATAAATTATTTAGAAGTTGTGCACTTTATAGGTTTTATGAAGTTGAATTAAGAGAGCAAAACGTATAGAAGAAACTGAAGACAAGGTAAGTTTTACAGTTTATTGTAATGCAATTAATAGACATGAACCAAATTGTCTAATTTAATAATCAAAACAGGGGAACATAAAAAGACAGAAAGTGTAGAAGAGAAAAAGGAGGAAGATGAAATAAATGAAGAATGGAAAGTGGAGACGAAGGAAAAAGAAGAGTCAAGATCATAAAAAAGAAGAGTCAAGGTTAAAAAAAAAGAGTCGAGCAAAACAAGTCAACAATCAATGAATAATAAGAAGGGACACAAGAAGACGACAGAAAAGGAGAAGAAGGTAAGTGTATATAAATTACATAACTCCAACCTTTTTGTCTCATTGTATCTTATCTATTGTTGTAACAAAAATGTAAAATAGATGATAACTCGAAAGACGGAAACGAAAGAAAAGAATGACAAAAGAAGGAAAGGAAAAGCACCAATGAAGGAAGACTACATTGAAGTATATGTGAGGTCGTACTGTATTTCTCATGATATTTTGTACCGTATATCGGGTAATTACATTGTACTAGAATTACAGTGTATTTGTAAAATGTTTATAGATAGGAATTTATTATTGTTCTAGTAGATTGAGCATTTAATATTACATATTTAGAATACATTGAAGTTGGGATAGTATGTTGATCGTTATGCAATCATTATAAGGAATATGTATAATTGACTACTGCAATTACAATGTGTTTGTAAGTTATGGAACATGCTAGCTAATATATTGCATTTTACTATGTTGTATTTCATTGTTTGGTCTGCTATTACATTCAATTACAATTACAGTGCACTTGTAATGCGTTTGTATATTGGGATTGGTTATTGATTCTGGTAGGACGAGTCTTGAATGTTACATATTTATAATACATTGAATTTGGGATAGTAGATTGATCGTTATGAAATCATTATAGAAATATGTATTGTTTAGTGCAATTACAGTGTGTTTGAAGTTTATGAAACATGCTGACTTATTGATTATTACTCGTTAATATTAGGAGTCGATATACTTGATGTCCAAACAACGGAGGATCGACCATTTGAGAATAAACCTACAGACGAAAAGTAACATAATAGATAAGATCAATGAAAATCTTGGGGAAAGACTGACATCTAGATTTAGTGAGGGACTATTTGACCATTTTCTCAAATTTTCTATAACAAACCAATCATCCCAATTACTCCTGCACCTAATTCGACATATGTGCAAGCCAAAATCGACCACCCAACCACCGACGGATTTAGTAAAGATCTAGGGGGGGCCCTCAACTTGATTGTCTTTATATAATATGTATAAACAAAACTAAATAATATTTAATATTTGTAGGTAGTTTAGTGGTAACTATGTTTATGAGTCCCCTTTACAATTAGAGTTCAAATCTTACCTTTGTAGTTTTTTTCCATATTTTTATTTTTTCTCTAAGTTACAACTCGAAACCCCAATGAAATACTAGATGTTAGTACAAAAGAAATAAAGGGTGGGGGAAGGTTGAAAATGATTTATTTTGAGACCCTCAAATCGGTTAAAAGGCATTATTTGAACACCATGTTCAATATAAGCACAACCGAAACAGATGATGATAAAATAAAAATGGTCAAGTTAAACTTTCTAGAGAGCTTTCTACTCCCAAGACAAGAGTCTTTGAGTATTGAGTGAGACCATGTCTTAATGGTAGATGATGACAAACTGTTTGATAGTTATTTTTGGGGGAGGGTAGCTTTTGACCTGCTGTTGGAATTTATGAATAGGACTGTGGAAAGCAAAGAACAAACATAAATATCAATGAGAGGATTCATTTTTTCGATCCTAGTTTGGGCTTACAAGGTAATTCCAACCTTGAGTACGCCACCAAACTTTTTTGCAACACGAATCTCAAATGAAGTGCCTAGGATAATCAATTGGGTATCAGACAGACAACCAAGATGGAAGGACCTACAACAGAAGGTCTTTGATTTGCCAACGATATGAAACTCATTTTACAACAGATTTTATACGTATACTACTACAAAAAAGGGTTTACTTGACACTAGCTACTTTTACATACTTGACCTTTTTATTAAAAAAACGTCAAATATTGACCATTTTAAAGAAAAAACGTCAAGTATAGTTGAAAAAAAAATGAAATTTTCACACAATTTCCCGAACTATTTTACATTAGCTTTTACTTGACGTTTTTTTTCGCGTCAAGTATGAGGGAGATTTTACTTGACGTTTTTTTTTTTGCGTCAAGTAAAAGTTCGGTATACTTGACGCGAACAAAATGTCAAGTATAGTTTGAAGAAAGTAATTTTTTGAATTATTTTACGTTACCTTTTACTTGATGTTTTTTTTTCACGTCAAGTATAGTGCAAAATTTACTTGATGGTATTTATCGTCAAGTATAGTGCATATTTTACTTGACATTTTTTTCACGTCAAGTATAGTTAATATTTACTTGACGCGAAAACAACGTCAACTATAGTTAACATTTTTATTTTGTCAAGTAGAAAAATATAAAAATACCTTTTATTCCTCTCCTTTCATAAAATTAATTTATTAAAATAAACTTATTAAAAATTAATTTATTAAAATAAACTTATTAAAAATTAATTTATTAAAATAAACTTATTAAAAATTAATTTATTAAATAAACTTATTAAAAATTAATTTATTAAAATAAACTTATTAAAAATTAATTTATTAAAATAAACTTATTAAAAATTAATTTATTAAAATAAACTTATTAAAAATTAATTTATTACAATAAACTTATTAAAAATTAATTTATTAAAATAAACTTATTAAAAATTAATTTATTAAAATAAACTTATTAAAAATTAATTTATTAAAATAAACTTATTAAAAATTAGTTTATTAAAATAAACTTATTAAAAATTAGTTTATTAAAATAAACTTATTAAAAATTAGTTTATTAAAATAAACTTATTAAAAATTAATTTATTAAAATAAACTTATTAAAAATTAATTTTATTTTATTAAAATAAACTTATTAAAATTTATTTTATTAAAATAAACTTATTAAAATTTTATTAAAGTCTTGTAGTGACAAAGTTCATCTCACTATAAAAAATTAGTGACAAAGTTTTAGTGGCGCAAGTAATTTTTGTCCATAAAAGTTCCTTTATCGCGACGCAAAAAGAATATGTCACGTTTTTAATTTGTACCACTAAAAAAATTAGTAACACATAAAAACAGTGTTACTAAAAATTAAATAATTTTAGCAACTAGCTTAAATGTTTTTTAAAACTTCAAATTTTCACTCATACTTTTAACTTTCCTCCAATTTTTCAGTAATGAATTTATTAAATATATATTCTCTTTTATCTTTCCTCTCTCTTCTAAAAAAAACTCCTCCCATAAACCGATCTTTTAAAAACACTGTTCTTTAATTTTTTTACCACATCTACTAAAAACCAAAATTTCCACCTCTTTTTATAAAAAAAGAAAAAAAGTCTCTCTTTTATTTCCCCCTCTTTTCCACGCTGTCTACACAGCTCTAAGTCTCCCTTTCTCTAAAATTTTCCCGTTTTTCCAATCTCCCTCCCTTTCACCATACACCTTGCCTTGACTTCGTTGTGCACGCTGTCGCAACCCCTCGTCGCACGCGCTGCAACTCTTCTTTCCACGCTGCACGCCCCGCAACCCTCGTAGCACGCCGCACGCCGCTGCCAAGTTTTTTCAAGGTAACCTTCTCTATCGAATTGGTGCTAGATAAATGATATGGGGTTCGTGAGGCGAGGTTTTCTAGCATAGGGGATTACAAGAGCTTTACAATGATTGCTGAACAGCATAGACCATACTGCTAAGCTTTGAACATTCTCTAATTACACGAAATCGATTCAAAGAAAGACAATTTGAAAAGACGGATACCGAAATCAATTCAACCAAAATCGTCAACATAGTCGAAGTAAAAGAAGGTCTTTTTCTTTCATTACACTCCTATGGCCGACGATTTATAGCGTATAATTCTTCTCTATTGTTGCTTTCAAATTTCAATCTGTGATGTAGTGTACTTGGGAGTAGAAGACGTGGTACAGTGGGAGAAATGAAACAATCAAAGATATGGTTGTTAGAAGGTAAAATATGGCTTCTTAATTGGCTGTTCTGTTTCAACCCATATTGTGTTTGTGGTAATGTCTGACTGAATTTAACCCAATTAGTTTTGCAGAAAGAGTGTGAGTGTTGGAAATGGTGGTTGCGGTTGATAATTTAAGTTATTTTTAGCTTGCCCACTTAAGAAAATAGCATCTTCCAAACTTGTAGATTAAGTTATCTGTTCATTGGGACATGTTCAAGCTTCTACTTTTAAGTTTTTGTAATTTTACTTCTTCTTTACTTTTAAGATGGTTATGTGTTGAACTTTTGTTGAGTTTCTATGAAGAAATATATATGTTATGTGATTCTGTTTATATAAAAATTTTAGTGAGTCAATGTTGAGCAGTGGTACATTTAGTCATAATGAATTGTCCTACTGGATGAAACCAATAGTGTATATTACTTTGCGTCTGCACTCTTATTAGGAATAAGCTTGAAAAGCGGAGTTATGATATTTTCCTGCCTATATGCTATTGATTATGGGTTCTTAGTGCTATGTTAATCAATTAGTAAAGTTCTTTCTGCGGTTTTCATTTTTCTACAATGATAGAGAATATGTCTATGATCGAAGAATATGAGAAGCTACCAAGACTTACTATTGTATTACAAAGGTAGATATTACAAGTTGTTTGAGGAATTTTCTCTTTACTCCATATTGGCTACACTTTCTTTACTTTCTCTAGCCCACCTCCATATTAGCTACACTTTGTCTTGAGTGACTTTGTTTTAATTGTTGTTGAAGGTGTAGTTAAGTGAATGGGTTTTATTTTCCTTTATCCCTTTGGAAATTATGGAACTGTCGATTTTGACTAACTAAATGTAATTTAAAGTTTTTGTTTCCTAAGAATATCACACAACAAGGGGTAGTGAAGGTATGGAGTTTTATTTCGCTATCCCAAGCATGAATTTATTGATAAATTATTGATTAACTCAGGTAGTTTCTTCTTTTATATCGGTTTTTAGAAAAT
Organism: Cucumis sativus; assembly: GCF_000004075.3. Lineage (NCBI taxonomy): Eukaryota > Viridiplantae > Streptophyta > Magnoliopsida > Cucurbitales > Cucurbitaceae > Cucumis > Cucumis sativus. Next base: position 9,680,192 of record NC_026656.2, read on the forward strand.
TATTGGGGTGGAATTCTTTCTAGAGTTTTGAATGGATATTATGCATAATGGTCATATAGTTGTGCTTGTTGTTCATTTTAATTGTTTGAAAAATCTTGACGTTGCATCAAGCCACCCAAAGATATCTGAAGATTCTAGACCTTGTTCTTAAGACCGTTGTAGATACTGTATTTTGTCCTGCCTTTTTATTTTTTTCATTAATTAATTTATTATTTTTTTAACAGAATTTGAATTTGAATTTAAATTTAAATTCTAAAATTTAAATCTTAATTTTTAAATTTATGTTTTAAAACAAAAACAAAAATAAAAACATATTTAAAATTAAAAGTAAAAGTAAAGATTTTTTTTCTTCTCCCTATTTTTCTCAACCATCCCCTGTTTTCGTGAGTCACAACCCTTCCACTTTCTCTCAATCTCTCACGTTCTCCCACTCTTCCACCTTCTTCCCCAATCTCTCACGTTCTCCCACTCTTCCACATTTTCCCATTTCTCTGATGTACTCCATTTCACTATCTAAACCTACTCCACTTCTATCTAGAAAAAATGAGATATTTCCCTATAAAAAGAGAATGAGAAGATTCAATTGTGGGGGGAATTTCTTTTGCTAGGAGGATTATTTGATAGAGAAGATAGACACGTAAAAGAAATTTTTTTGGAAGAGGTGAAGAGGATCAACCCAGAACATTTTACATTTAAGGCAGACCTTGTAAGTTCCTTTTTTTTTATTCAACTTGATGATACTGGCTTAATTATTTGGCACACATTTGGGTGCTGTCTTAATTATTCATTTAAATCACTCATTAATTAGCGGTTGAGTTAATCATTTGACACTCATTTCACATCTTTTAATTATTTGCATCATTTGAATCATTTGGCTCCCATTTGACTCTTTGATTGCTGTCTTAATTAATTAGTGTTTGTTTTGCATATGATTACACTTATTTATGCACATCTATTTGGCAATTTGACAATTCTGATGGTTGAGTTCTGCATCCGTTTAATTATTTGGCACCCATTTGAATGTTGTAAGTTAATTATCTGATTTGGCTGCTATTAATTATTTCATTTAGTTAATTAATTAGCATACTGCTAATGCTATGTTAATTATTAGCAGTATGCTAATTATTTGATATGTGTTAATTTTCTGCATCATCATTAATTATTTGATATCCATTTGGCCATTGGACTATTTTGATTGCTGAGTTCTGCATCTAATTAATTAATTTGACACCCATTGGCTGATTAATTAGTTTTTTTTTTGCATCTGTTTAATTATTTGACATCCATTTGCGCTATGTTAATTATTTCATTTAGTTAATTAATTAAATAATTTATTAATTATTTGATTGATGTCTTAATTATTTAACACTCATTTGACACCCATTTGACATACTGATTGAATTATTTGCTATCTTTTTAATTATCTAGGTATCCATTTTACATTCTGTGTTAATTGTGTGTATCCATCTGGTATCTTGCTTTAATAATTATCAATTTGGCATATATGTTAATTATGCATTTGAAAATAACTATTCATTTGACATACTCTCTTAATTATGCCTTGTTAATTAATTAGCACAATGTATTTGACGGTTTTAATTTTTGGCATCCTCCATTGTGAGCTAATTATTTGCATATTGTTAACTTATTTTGGCACTCATTTGGCATCTTATGTCAATTACGCATTCAAATTATTTGTATTCTGTATTAATTAATTAATCACTACAACTATTTGACATCCATTGGGTACTGTGATTATTTATTGGCATCTTGCATTAAACCTACTTTGACATCTGCTGTTAATTATTATTTCACCCATTTGACATCCTCGAGTAATTATTTATTACTCTGGTCTGGCATAATTAATTATTTTACATATTTCTGAATTAATTAATTAATTTGCCTATTTCTGCGTTAATTAATTATTTTTCACCTTTCTCCATTAATTAATTATTTTTCATATTAATTAATTATTTTGCATTCTTTTGAATTAATTAATTATTTTGCATCATTCTGCATTAATTAATTATCTTGCATGTGCTGTATTAATTAATCATCTTGAACATTTTGCGTATTGCTTACATTATCTTATTTGTTTTATGCATTTATTTTATCTCAACATATTACCCTTTAAGTATTTTTCAAATTTCATAATGTTTTGTCATTGTTATTATTCATTTTTCAATTTAAATATAAAAATGTAAATTGGAGAAAAAATATTGTTTTTTATGGATTTTATAATTTAAAATCCATTAATACATGAAATTTTTTCGTTTGAAATTTAATTAATAGATTGTTTTTAAATAAACACATTTCATATTTTAAATGAGCCTGAGTAGTGTTTTCATTCTTACATGAAATTTCTCATTAAACACCTATGATAGAGATTAAAATATCAAGTTTTGGTATCTTAATATTCTTAAGGTGAATAAAAATCTTTTAAAACAAAAATAAACTTAATTTTTCTAATGGCTCCTATGTCACCCATAATCATCAATTCATGCTTAGGTTTTACTTTCTTCGATATGAATTGATAAACATGGGACATTTAAACAAAACCTAAATAAAAACTTTGTTTTGTGAACATCTCTAATTTAATTTAAAAGATAAAATTGGATAACCATTTTTTGGGTGTTGTAGGGTGCTAACACCTTCCCTACACACAACTTACTCCTGAACTTAAATCTCTGAATGTACGCATACCATTTTTTTTCTTTTTTTGGGTGACCAATCACACCCTAATATGGTTGGTGGCGACTCCAAAACTATTTATTAAAATTAAATAAACGAGGAGATCGGCCGCTCCGCATAGCGATCACGTCGCGACAACCGTTATTGTTATTTCTATACTTACTAATCTAAAAGTTTAAAAACGTTTATAAAACAACAATAACTGTAGCTTTGTTTGTTTCCTCATCACCACTCCATTTTTGTGAACTATGTTAAGGTCTCACTTAAAGACTGGAGCTACCACAACAATTTTCGTTTTCAACTTGAAATTGTTCGCACAAGGACCATGTATGCTCTTTCTGTACTCATCTTTTATAACATATAGAATGAGGAATTGCCTTCTCTTCTGTACTTATGTTGATACTCAAACCACAAGTCCACACACATCCTAAAGTATTAATGTGAGGAATTGCCTTCTCTTCAATACTTATGTTGATATTCAAACCACAAGTACACATACATCCTGTAGTTGTACTTGTATTGATACAATTTAATTAATTCCTAAATGCTGTTTATTTCAACTTATTGGTTATTTTCAGGTTTATGAGGACTTTCTTGCTATTATAGTCATCCTATCAGGAGGAGCCCCAGACTTCTATGGTGAGAAATTTCTCTTGATATTTTTGGCTTTCTTCTAAGAACTTCGTAATCGTTTGATGTGATATTCTGGTAGTTTGCATTTGATTTTTTTCTTTTCTTCAATCTCTTTATATGACTGACCCAATATGATTTTTCTTTCTTCTTCCCCTCCTAATTTTTCTTTTCAGGTTTTATGTTATTTTACAGATTGAAAAAAGTTCGTTCCGATCGAGGAAGCTTCTTCAGAGGTGAAGTTAATTGACTCAAGTTATATATAATTACTGTGTAATTCTTTTCTCTCTCCTTTCAGTTGAAGTGTTAGTTCCTGAATTTGTATGGATGTGGATGTGACATCCGTTAAGATTAAATTGCTTAATAATTTAAAATCAAAGATATTATCCATAAAGTATACATTGTAGGACCTTTATCTGAAATTTAATAAATCTCAAGATTCGAGAATAATTCTATTACATGCAGGTTGGTGGTCTAGCAGTTGTATGTGTTGTATGTTTTACATCAAGTGCTTTGGTAGATCTTCTTACGGATATTCCTGTAAGTTGTAGATTGTCTCTTTATGTGTTTGAATCCAGTTAGTTATGAATGATCTCATATATATATATGCTTCGTTTAAGTTTCTAACTTCTCTCACTTATGATAGATTTCTTATAATTGGCGCTTCAAGAGAACAAATGGAGTAGAGGCATCAGTCATTTTATGTTTGTACTTCTGCATGGGTATGTCCTGATTTCTTTTATGGATCTGAGATCTATATTATTTGAGTATTAGATACTGGTTTGCCGTGTCTTCCTTCTTGGGTTGATTTTGGTAGAAATTTAGTATCCTCTTTTGATTTTTTATTTTCCTCCAAAGTTTTTTATTCTGTTATATATGTGTGTGTATATATAAGTATGTATTATAGCTACTAGCTAAATAACCGAGTATCTCTTTCTCCTAAAAATTTCCCTAGCTCACCTATGTCTTCCAATATCTTCCAACTCATGCCTAATTGATGGAGAGAGATGATCAAGTTCTCTCATGTAGTATTCAAACATAAATGAGGTATAAGCTTTGGCATAACTGTGGAATGATTCCTCAATATGAAGCAACTTATGGTTCTTCTTCAAGTTCTTATAGAGATGGAATGCACACAATCCATGCTCGGCTAATTTATACACAACATTAAACCCATTTTCTACACTCTTGTGAGAATCATACACAATTACCATTTCGTTATTTCTCCCAAAAATAACTTTGAGATTGCGAAAAAACCATGTCAATGACAAGTCATTCTCTGAATCAACCACAACAAAAGCTAGTGGCACAATTTGAGAATTTCCATCAATAGTGCAAGTAGAAATGAGCGTACCGAGATATTTGTTTTTCAATGCTGCACCATCAACTGAAACAACTGGCATGCAATAATTCCATGCATCAATTGAAGCTGCAAGGGCCATGAAATAGAACTTAAACTAACTTTCATCGTCTGATTCTTCAGCCGTATGTTCCTAGTAATTATGTAATAAATGTGATATTAGAATTACAATGTATTTTTCAAAATGAGTAAAATACCTAATAGCAAATATAGAGTATTTGATGTATAAACTATATCTGGGTTATTCCTAATCAATGCATCCGGGAATGCTATCAACATTTCGTACGAGTCATCTGGGGTACCCCTAATGGAATCCAATGCAATCTCACGTCTTCTCCAGGCCTTATCATAACTTGCATTTACCCTGTGATTAATCTTCATGTAATTAATAACACTAAAAGGCCGGCATGAGCTTGTCATTCATTTTAAAAAATGACTTCGTACACTCAGAAACAATAGAATGTTGCTTGCCTGTGATCGTTTTTAACAATGTCAACGACACACTAGTGGGTATCTGTAAACTTATGAACAATCCCAATATCACTTTTTTTTAACACAGAAGCACGTAAATACCATGAACATGATAGATCTTTGCATCGTATGTCATATGATGTGCGGTTTGACCTAACTGTAACAAATTCAAAACTATTGTTTAAAGCCAACATATAAACACTTTCTTTAGTATTGACTTCGTTTTGAACTTTACCCCCACCTTAATAGGTACTGCATCATTTGGTGAATCAAACAAATCAACGCCAATAATTCCTGATCATTATGTGTAGGTTGTTGTGTATTTACTTTATTATTCAAACACAGTATATTTCCAACAGACCCAACAGGTGCAGAATCAACAACCACAACAAAACCATTGTCGAGAAATTTCGACATGATCAACATAAACCAATACACGTCCCTGTCTAGAACAATCTGAATAAGGTTTGAAGTATTGCATCCATCCCAATAAAGAGTAATGCGACACACAAAAATATCTAAATATGGAAAAAGTCTACCTTGAATGCACTGTATGAACTCTTGAAATGAAGATGAGCATGAAACGAATACATTAATCACACGTTAGTCAATATATATATCTGAAAGATTCGACCCAACTACCATCAAAAGAGTCCTCACACGTTGCATTGCCATTAGAAGAAACGATAGAGAAAAAAGGTAAAGGAATACGAAGAAGAAACGATAGAGGATAAAGGTAACAAAATTCTGTGAAAAAAAATACAGTAAAGGATACAGTCGAACAATAAAGTCAGAAGCTGTCGTGAAAGAATTCCAAATCAACCGTACGATAAATGCTAAATTATTTAGCAAACTAAAAATAAATTAATCTGAATAACGTTGTACCTAAAATAAAAATGTGATTAAAAATCTATAGAGGGTAATTGCTACAATTAAATAATTTCAGATAAAAAACACATTATTCTCATGGTTTTTTTGGATATTGATATTCGAATAATATCTTTGAGTGTTTTTAAATCTAACTTCTGTAACCAACTTTGAAATAATAGTAAATAAGAATAATTACTATGGAAAACATACCTCATTAAATGATAGTTCCATAAAAGGATTTTATTCCCCTAATTTAGGTACATTTAATGTCTGTATCATTAGTTTAATTAAATTTTTAATTATTATTACTAATATGACCAATGCTTTTATGGAATAATTGTTACATGCACCATTAATTGTAGGGAGGATACAACCTTAATATGAAGTTGTTATTTATCAAAAGCATAATTTTAGGGAAATATATAATTTTAAATTCAAATTTTGGAGATCTCCCAACTAAAGTTTTGAAATCAAATGATAAAATAAATATTTATTACCATATATATAATCCAAAAATAATTAATGATAAATATGAAAAATTGTGAATTAAATGGTGTGAATTAAATATCTATTAGTAAAATTAAATTGTTAAAACATCTTATTTGAAGCTCCCTATCGGATAATTGTTATAAATTGAAGCCATAAATCTATCATATGTTGGTTAAATGAGATCAATTAAAAAACTAATTTTTTATTTAATATTATTTAATCGTAATTCAGTTTTATATTCTACGATTTTACTTTGCATAAATACAAAAATGAGTTTCAACGTGTAAAATTGGTTGGAAAATTGTACCTAAGGGGATTTTGCTAAAAATCAAATTATGTTTAGGATATCCTATTTTACAGATGGTAGTCTATCATTTTGCGATTCCGAGAGTTCTCTTTTGAAATTTTATAATGAATAACCTTTTTGCCATAAAATATTACGTATATAGCAATTTCTTAAACAATTTGTAAATATAGCAAATTTTGTATTCTTTTTTAAACTATTCCAAAATTACCCTTGTTTTAAAAGAAATCTCCACAATTTTCTATTTCTCCACAATTTTTTCTCATTCTCCACGATTTTCTCCATTTTTCATCTCTAGAGTCGTTTTCTCCATTCTCCATATTCACCGTCTTTTTCTTCCTTCTCCATCTTTACCATTGTTTCTTCTCCATCTTGTTTGTGATTTTCTCCTATTTAAGATCATTTTTTCTCTTCACGATTTTCTTCGATCTCACTTTGATATTTTTTTAGATGTGATTCTTCCCTAATATTTTACTTCATCCAATTTTTATAATTTTATTTAATTTCATCACTTTATTTTGTTCAATTCAATTGATTTTACCAATATTTTTATATTTAAAAATGTGTTTAATTTCACTTGTATTATACTTCGTTAGTTTGAGGATTCATAAAAATTGAGCATATTAAGAATTTTTCTATCACTTCTACAATTTTAGGATAAAAGAAATTGAGATTTTTTTTTCTAAAAATATTGATGAATACAAGTTATCACTGATAGACTATTAATTGGATTAGTTAATATGAGCATAGTGATGTTAGTTTATCATTGATAGATCTGTATCCTAGTGCAACACTAATATCCTAAGTTATCATGATAGTAGTCTATCAATGATAGACTCGTATCCATGTTCATCACTAATAGTAGTCTATCAATGATAGACTCGTATCCTAGATCATCACTGATATTAAGCCCTATCCTAGACCATCACTAATATCCTAAGTTATCATTGATAGTAGTATATCAATAATAAATATGTATCCTAGTCCATCACTGATAGTAGTCTATCAATAATAGACTCATATCCTAGGTCATCACTAATATTAGTCAATCAGTGATAGACTCTATCTTCTATAATGCTATGAGTGTAACACTAGGATGATAATATATATATATATATATATATATATATATATATATATAATATATATATATATATATATATATATTATATATATATATATATATATATATATATATATATATATATATTGCAACGATTCAGAATTATGATTAATCAATGTTATAAGTGTAATGCTACCTCTATTCCCACACATTTTTAAATATAAAAATACTAGTAAAATCAATTGAATTGAACAAAATCAACCTAGAGTAATGAAATTAAATCAAATTGTAAAAATTGGATGAAGTAAAATTTTAGGGAAGAATCACGTCTAAAAGAATATCAAAATGAGATGGAAGAAAATCGTGGAGAGAAGAAATGATCTTAAAATAAAAGAAAATCACAAAGAAGATGAAGAAGAAACGATGGTGAAGATGGAGAAGGAAGAAAACGATGAAGATGAAAAATGAAGAAAATCGTGGGGAATGAGAAAAAATTGTGGAGAATGAGAGAAAATTATGGAGAAAAAGAAAATCTTTTAGAAAAATATTATACCAACAAAAAGAAGAAAGTGGAGGATGGAAGACAATAAGTAAAAATGTATTTGGGAGTATTTTCATCTTTTATCTTGAAATTTAATTAAAATTTACCATACTTCCTATTCGTTTAAAGATTTGCGTAATTTGCTATATTACCACTCACCCCTTCTCTTTTTGTGATTTTTCAACTAGGTCCATGGGCCGCTTCGATCCACCACTATCGATCCAGCCCAGCCCAAAATCATTCATTTTCTTCGTGAACGGAAAAAGTAAGCAAAAATAACAATGGATAAGCTGGACAAGTCATCAGAAATGGCGAACGGTCAGTAGGCTCTCAACGCCGATGGAATTCCTTTCGAGCTGTGCTTCTTCTTCTTCTTCTTCCTCACCGCATTTCGCTTTCTTCAATCTCCATCATCAAAATAGTCTCACTTCTCGCGCCACTGTAAAGGTACTCCTCTTTTCATCTCTTTGTTTAAACGATCACCAATTTCGTTTGCCGTCACTAATAATGCATAATCTTTATTCTGCCGCTTAAACTTCTGCCGTTGAATCTCGCGTTAAAAGAATTGGCATTCACAGTTGCAGTTATTGCAATGGAATTCTTCTGCGGTTGGTATTGGTCGATCAACTAGTCTTAGTACTGATGGACGGGAGAGAATTTGGAGTTGTAATTGTGGACCGAGACGTGCTTTGTCGCTTCCGCAGCTACGGAGTTCTCATTCCCATATGTCTTCTGGGTTTGATTTGATATCCTTGAACTGTCAGTATGTTTTCAAGTGGAGAAGATATCCGGTGAATTTTCGAAGAATCAGGAGTTCTATGGAAAAGTTCAGACAGCGTTTCTCTGTACAAGTTGCTCGGGTGATGGTCTGTGTGATGCTAGTGGTGTCAGTTTCTTCTACTTTTGGTGATACTTCATCATGTAAGTTCAAATTTCACTTAGTATCTGCACTCAATCGAAATTTCTGAGAACCAAATGTTTTGTATTGTTTTTTTTTTTTTTAATTATTTTTTTTATTAAATGTGGTTCCATTATTCAGGGGCTCTCACCGAAGAGAATCTGCTCTTTTTGGAGGCATGGAGGACAATAGACCGTGCATATATTGATAAAACTTTTAATGGGCAAAGTTGGTTTCGTTACAGAGAAAATGCATTGAGAAATGAACCCATGAATACGCGAGAAGAGACCTGTATGAAATTTCATCTCTCTGTTTCTTATCATGCATGGGAGACTGAATACTTTCATAATGATCATCTAAAGTCACGAACAAACACTTCCAATACACCAGGGTCGTATATTTGTTCCAACATTGGAAACTCTGATGTATATATACACATACAAGATGCCTTTTTTTTCTTTTTCTGAGAACACTACCTCTGATCCTCTTGATTTGTTTATCACTCTTGAGTTATTTTTGTGCTCTAATATGAATTTATCTTTGTGGTTGCTCTGCCACTCTGAAAGGGCCAGTGTTTATCATTTACACGGCTTGATCATGCAATAGTCTATGAGTTTAGGAAATATAAAAAGGTTATTACTTATTTTTTATAACTATGGCATCTACAATAGTTTGTCAAAAAAAAGAAAACATGAGGATATTACTTAGAATTATGTTACATGAGTTTGAAAATAAGTCTTGCTGCAGAAACCGCCGCTGTTTCATATATGTTATTCATAGATTTTCCCTTAAATCCCATACGAGAAACTTCTTGCTGAGTATTTCTATTTAGAATTGTTTAATCATTTTCCTAAACGGCTGCCACTCGGGTTGATAATTTTGCTTTCAGATACTGCAATAAAGAAGATGCTTGCGACTCTTGATGATCCCTTTACTCGGTTTCTAGAACCTGAAAAGTTCAAAAGTTTGCAGGTAGGAGATGCTACCTTTTGTGAAGTTGTTTCATTTACCTATAAGGAAAAGAAGTTCCATTAACAGATTTCGATGTGACATTCACTTATAATTCCATTCTAGGTGTGTGAAAGAAATGCTCTAAAATTTAGTAATGTCTTGTTTGAAGGCAGTCTGGTACTCAAGGTGCTCTTACAGGTGTAGGGCTGTCCATTGGTTACCGCACCATTGCTGATGGACCTGGTGGACTTGTTGTCATTTCAGCTGCACCAGGGGGCCCTGCAGAAAGAGCTGGTATTTCTTCTGGTGATGTTATTCTAGCAATTGATGATACTACCACCGAATCCATGGGTATATATGATGCGGCAGAGCGATTGCAGTAGGTTTTTCTCCTTACCATAATGTTGAAACGGTGTAACAGTACATTTAGATTAATAAATAAAAAATTCCTAAGGAGCTCAACATGCTCTAAAGTTTCTTTAATCTTAATTTTTTGCTATGTTCCATTTTGGTAAATGAAGCATGAAACCTATGAAGTGTTTTGCTTTGTTGCTTGATCGTAGGCTAGCACTAAGAAAACTATTGCATCGGAGGCTGTCAATTTAATTCATGTTTTTGGAAGCTAATTGATAAAGAAAGACCCAATTTAACTCATGTGTTAGTTGGTTAAAGTTGTTTTTGGAAGTCCTTTTGAGGCACTAATTTCTTGGTGTCTATACAATTGCATACTTGACTATTTACCAAGAATGATTGCAGAGGATCGGAAGGAAGTTCTGTGCAATTGACCATTCAAAGTGGACCAAGTGTAAAGCATCTTGATTTAGTGTAAGATTATTTTCCACCTTTCTTACGTCTAGCTAAAAATGATTTGATTTCTTCCTCCTTCCAGCTCTAGATTTGATTCTTTTGTAACGCACGGTAGTTTATTTTCAGTGTATTTCAGTTTATTATATTTTTTTCATTGGAGCTTGTCTCTTTATCTCACGTTTTTGTAACTTGGAGCTGAAATAGAGAGTCAAAAGTCCTGTGTCCTTAGAGAACCTCTCGGCATGGCATGTTATAGCTTACTTATGAATTAAGCTGCATTAAGTCTTTTTTTCCCTCAAATGTTCTGAAGGTTCCAGAACTGATAGAATCGTGTTTTCCAGGCGAGAAAAGGTTGCACTAAATCCTGTGAAGTCCAGAATCTGTGAGTTGCCTGGCTCAGGGAACGATTCCTCAAAGATTGGTTACATCAAGCTTACATCATTTACTCAAAAGGCATCTGGTAAGAAAAGTCATTTGTATTTTATTGCTAGGGCAACTATACTGTAGTATGACACTCTGAAGACAATGTATTCTAATAATTTAAACAAAAAACTGCCTTCGTTCATTCTACTTATCCGCACATCTTTTTAAATGAACAATATGCCTAGGGCATTGTTTCGTATTGTTCTCAGTCGTCAAGGGACACCTTTAGGACATGCTTATCTTATTATGAGAATTACGTCTTTTGCAGGTGCTGTGAAGGAAGCTATTGATTCTTTAAGGAGCAACAGCGTTAATGCCTTTGTGCTTGACCTTCGGGACAATAGGTGATTAATTTTCACTTTTCAGCAGTTCAGCAGTTAAGTTTACTCTTTAGCACACCTCTTGAACTATGGATCTTGTTACAGTGGTGGTCTTTTCCCCGAAGGAGTTGAGATTGCCAAGATTTGGTACGTGCCATTTGGGTTTTTTCTGATGTGTATTGATGCTTTTATTTTCATTATTGGTATAATATGACACAATGGATACTCCAAGTATATTACATCCGTAAAATTACAAGGTGGAAAAAATTTTAGGTGATATAAGTAGTCACTTAGCGCTCATCATGTCTTTCTTCCATGTATATTAAATTGGTTCACTGAAACATTCCCTTTTTTACTGCTGTAAGTCACATTTGAATTGCATAGTACATTGAACTGCATATGCATATAATAAAATTTTATTATGGTGAATTTTTTTTCTTTTAGAACATGAAACCAACTTTCGCTAAGATGAAAGAAAGTATAAGGAAAAGGCCCTACAAAAAGAGCGGCAGTGGCCCAAACAAGGATATCTTTTTTATAAAAAAAAAATCTTAGAAGATGCTTCCATAGTTGAAAACAAAAAGTAATTTCTAGGATCTCTCATCTAAAAAATTCCTCTTATATCTTTCGACTCATAAATTCCAAAAGTGGAGAAAAAAAAGGCGACTTGCCAAAGAATTGAGCTCCTATGATAATGAGAGTTAATGATGACCTGCACGACTTCATCGTATCCCTGAACTCTCTAGAAGAGCCTAACTGATACCAAGCATAGCCAAGAACTTTTCCTAAATTTCGTGGCAAGGTAACACCTGATGAAGATCTTCATTTTCTCTCATATTCTACACAACTGACTTGGGGCTTAAAACCATCGAAGATCTTTGAACAAAGCCCATGTTGTTTATCCTCCCCTAGGTCACCGAACAAAAAAAATTCCATTATCAGTTTCTTCCAGATTTCAGCCTTCTAGAGTGAGATGAAGAAATAGGAGGGATGTGGATTTGGATGAATACAATCTGCTCTCCAAAAGCCAAATGACCCACACCAACTCAAGAAAATCAAGACAAAAACAAGACTGTTAACCTTTCTCGTGGAAGGGAGGTGCTCGATCAACACCCTCTATTACAAACCACCTTTCTCGTGGAAGGGAGGTGCTCGATCAACACCCTCTATTACAAACCAAAGCAACCCCAAAAGTCCTAAAAGCTGATCCACAAAGAGCAGGTAAAATCTCAAATGCAAAGCAGATGATCAAGGCTCTCTTCCTGCCTCCTACAAAGAACAAAACATCAAGGCCGTAACATTATGGAAGAAAGCCTTTGGATGTGCTCTTGAGTATTCACTCTCTCAAGGAAAACTTGGCTGTGTAATGACAGCCATATTGGCCCATGATAGTCTTGTCCCACAAAGAATCTGGCTTTTGAAGGAAAAGTTCCATTATCACTTGAGTAAATCAGTTAGTTTCCTATGTGCTTGATTCCTTGTGACCCTAGCCAAAATTCTTGTGAAATAGATTGTCTGTTAGTTTTTTAGATATTTAATGAATCAATTAGACAATACTCATTAGGTGATTTGGGTGTTGTGCATGTGTAAGATCAATCATGTCATTTTTTCGCTTCTCCATTGATCATTTCATTTACTATTTGATTATTATTATTTTTTTAAATTTCAGATCTCAATAATTCATCATAGTACTTATTACTTAAGATAAAAGAATATAAAAAGGTTGATAAAGTCGGGTCATGTAGAATTATAGCAAGTATGATATAACACTTTGTAGCCTGGTTTTGTATCATTTACCTCTTGCTTTTTATTCAGGTTGGACAAAGGTGTTATCGTCTATATTTGTGATAGTCGTGGTGTTCGAGATATATATGATTCAGATGGAAGTAACACTATAGCAGCTTCAGAACCTTTAGCTGTGTTGGTAACTTCCAGCTCCATTCTCTTTCTAAACAAAGGCCCGCAATTATCTCTCAACTCATCCATTGTTACTTTATACTTAATCGTTATAACCTCTTTAGTTACTCAAATTTAAGTTGATCTTTAGCATTCCATTAAAGCTGATTTCCATACATGGATTCCGCATTTTCTTCAAAACAGATCCGTCCCTTCTACATCACTCTTTGCAGCATTTTTTTTGTCGTTTATCTGGACATTTTTAAAGTATAGTTTACTGAAGAATGTATCCCTCTCTAACTTTATCACGATCCTTTTAATGTAACGAATGTATTAGGTGAATAAGGGAACTGCTAGTGCAAGTGAAATACTAGCCGGAGCATTGAAAGATAACAAGCGTGCTATGTTGTTTGGAGAACCAACTTATGGTAAAGGGTGAGAACTTCTAGCTGCAGCATAAAACATAACAAGATGCAATATCCATATTCTTAACAAGGATTCACATCCTTCTATGCAGCAAGATTCAGTCAGTCTTTAAACTATCCGATGGTTCTGGCTTGGCTGTTACAGTAGCTCGTTACGAGACACCAGCTCACATCGACATCGACAAGGTCTCTCTATCACTTATCTACACGCACACAAGACACTTGTCATGAGTTAAAAGTTCTTAATGCACAGATATTTTGCAGGTTGGGGTGATTCCAGATGGTCCGCTACCTGCATCATTCCCCAAGGATGGAGATGGTTTCTGTAGCTGCTTCGAGGACCCTGCTTCGGTTTGTAATATCAACAGGGTACAACTATTTTCAAGATGATTTTTTTCCTGTGAATTGATATTATTTGATTTGAATGGTCAGTTTAGCCTATCTTGATTGATCAAAATTCTTTATATTTTATAATTCCATAGGTTTCTGTAATAGCAATTATTCACAAAGTTGAATACAAGCACAGTACATTTTATTTATATTATAGTGAAATTCTCAATCGCTTTTTTTTTTTTTTTTGTCTTTGTCCAAAATATAAAATTCCTGATTCTTTCGTTGCTTTAATTAACCAAAACATTGATGGAAAATCCAATAGACCAATTAAGGATAATTTGAAAACTCGAGGTGGTTCTAAAGACAGATCCTGCTTACACTGTACATAAGAATAGTATTGAACTTCTTATTCTATCATCAACAATATGACCAATTTGTTGAGGTTTTTTACACAGCTAAAATAGTGAGTAAAAGTTTGATTAGTATAGAAGACAAGAGCATTCATCTAAAGCATCTTAGTCCATGAACCCAAAAATGGAAAAACAGCAATTAACAATCTCAACAACAAGGGAGTATCACTTTTCTTTTCTCTCCAATTTAACTTGCCCTTCTCCATTGTTGTACTGCTTTGTTTTTTGGCTCTAACCCCAGGTTTTGGCTTTCTCTCAGTTCCAACTCCATCAAGATCCTCCCATCCACCAAAACTGTTCCCGTTTCTGCCCTCATTTCTAACTTCACCACCATTGCTACCAAGTTCCCATGACTGATATCCATAGCCCATCTTTCCATTACCTTCCTCATTTCCTCTAGCTACTTCTTCTTCGTCATCTTCTTCCTCTTGAACCCGACTAGTCCTAGTACTGTAAAATGGCCTCTTCCTGGTCTTGCTTCTAGTTCTGCGTTTCGGCTTCCTTTCTGGTGTTCCCCACAGCTTCTCTAGTGCCAGAGCTATGATTGATTGGCCTAGTGGAAGGGCTAACGCCATTAGAAAAGCTTTTGGTCCTGAGTTTAACAGCAGTGAGATGATTATGGGTGGAAGTGTCCAGCCGTAGGATTTGAATACCTGCACTAACCAAGATCGAAATGAAATAATGTACTACAAAACACACAAAAAACCAAGGGAGACCCCTAAGAAACTATCCAAAGTGACTCTAATCCAACAAGAAAAATCAACCTAAAGATGATCATAGCTACAATAGAATTTTCCAATTAATTATACGAACAGAAACCTCTCTAAAAAATCCTATTGTGACTAAAAATTGCCGTTCTCCCAAAAAAGTGAACTTGGGAGCACCTCTGGGTAATTTCATCAAACACTTACTGTGGAAACTGAAAACTCTCCTTGAATTCTACATTAGCTAATACCCATTGAAGGAAACTAGAAACGAAAAGAGAACAATAAAGAAGCATCAAAGGAATACGAGGATTAGCTTAC
This sequence comes from Cucumis sativus, assembly GCF_000004075.3. Taxonomy (NCBI): domain Eukaryota; kingdom Viridiplantae; phylum Streptophyta; class Magnoliopsida; order Cucurbitales; family Cucurbitaceae; genus Cucumis; species Cucumis sativus. The sequence continues at coordinate 9,696,099 of NC_026656.2, forward strand.
CTTGAAAATCCAGACACTATCGATGACTTCATCCAAGATTCCAGAAGGTTGGTCTTCGAACTCCGGGGCCGGGTCATCGGACCACCAACGTCGACGGTTCTTACGGAAGCGAATACCGGGATCGAAGCCCGGCTGTTCATCGTCTTCGAAGTCGGGTTCAGAGTATTGATCTCTGCGTCTGAAATTGTGGGAGGCGAAGGTTTCAGCATTGGGGTCGGGAGGACGGTAGTGGAGGAGTGTAGAAGTGAAGCGGAAGGAAGAAGATGGGAAGGTCCGCCATGGAAATGGAAACGGATGAGAAGGATGAGGAAACAGGGCCTTCATTACGCCACGTTATCCCTTTTGTTTTTGTTGTCTCCCCTTCTCTGTTAAAACCTTCTTCCATCATCTTCTTCTTACATGCCGTTTGTAGAATGTTGGCTTCAAAAAGAAAATATATAATTGGATCCATTTAATACAGTTTTTTTTTAAAAAAAAACATAAGCCAAAATATTTACACATAAGCCAAAATATTTACACATAGCTAAAAAAAACCCACAGCCTGCCGTGATTAATCAGAAAAAATGATTTTGTACAGTATAAACTTACTACATAATTTGTGTACCAAATCGAAACTATCTATGAGTGATAATGATCTATCTCTCTATTTAGAATGGACAATTGATCTACTAGTAAATACTTACGTAACTAATCATAATATTATAAAAGGATGAATAATAAATAGTAGGAAGAAATTAATAATATAAAGAGGAGGTGAATAAATTATAAAGAAAAAAAAGGTGAAGAATGGTCCTTATTATTTAAGGACAAATTTAATAATGGATTTTTTGATTTTGTTATATGATTTAAACATTCATAACCTTTAATATATGTTTTTGAATATACCAAAATAAATGGAAATATTTAAGAATATGTGGGTTACAACAATTTTCATCAATTTTGTCATTTAAGGCCAACTATTCATTTATTTTTCTTTATAAAGATTTAATCTTTGAACATTAATGATCAATAATTTTGTTCTTATACTCTACAAATTGTATTGATTTACTTTTTAACTTGATAAACTGACGGAGAATCAAATCTAATTGTAAATTATTTGTACTAGTTGTTAGGTAATACATTTGGATACTTAATTTTGGTGAAGTTTGTCATGATAGGTGACTATTCTTATTATAGTTTAACTTACTGTAAGTTTAGAAGAAACAAAAATCCTTACTAGTTTGTAAATATTATTGAAAAATTGCCAAAAACAGTACAAATTTGACCATATTCAAGACTCTTGAGATCAAATTTTAAAAAGAAGTCTTGGGACAAATGGGTATGTGAAATATCCAAATTACCCTTTAGTTTAAAAAAGCTCTAAAATTTTGAAACCCACGATTGCTCCCTCACGCAACACATATTCCGCTGGTGACCTCTCGCAGATGACTCCATTTGCAGAGATGAACAAATCGCAACCAACGAACGAAGGCAATCGATCAGATGGAGTGACGGTGACTTGGATAGCAACAACGACATCCATTTGGACGACTTGGACAACAACACCAATTTCACCGAAACTAAAGTCCGGGTCTTATGGATTGTGTGTCAACAATTTCTATATCTTTCTTTTTTGCCACTCTGGAGACTCCTCCTTCCCCCATTCTGCTTTCTTGCATTTCCTAATCATTTCTCTCTCCTCCACCCTTCATCTTCACAAGTGTTAGAGAGATCTTCAAGCAGGTCAATTAAATCAATTCGATCGCACTTCATTTCTTCATGAACTCATATGTGATCGATAACCCCATGTGATTTTTCTTTTTGATCTGGATGTTTCCTCTTTTTATTTGCTTTTTCTTTTTGGATTTTGTTTGTTGGGTCATATATTGTACTTATATGCATTAGATTTAATCGAAGCTTTGATCTGATTGGTATATGAGACTTATCCATTTTGTGTATTTCTATTATACCTTGTTTTGTTTCTCGTTGAGCCTTTCAATTAATAGTGATTTAGTAGTGTTTTGGATTTGATGTATCTCATTTGAATGTTTTCTTAATGTGTACTGAAAGTTTGGTATTTTAGTTGAGAGAAAATCTAGCAATTTGGACATGGGTAGTTGTTAGGCTAAGCAAATTATTACTTCAAGATGATGATTTATCATAATCAAACTTTTCTTAGATCACTCTTTAATTGCCGATTTGCTCTTGATTTTACAACTAAATAGTTTCTTAGATTATATATCAAAAAACTCAACACTCTTTAATTGCCGATTTGCTCTTGATTTTACAACTAAATAGTTTCTTAGATTATATATCAAAACACTCAACATTCTCTGCTGCTTCCATTTTACTGTTGGAGATTTATTATACACAGAAGAACGATGGGGGATGGAATTGGTATTTGGAGAAAATGTTGAAAATCATCAATAACTTTTCATTCAAATTCACAAAAACTGTAGATTAACCAACAAACCCACATGATAGGGAAAGAAAAAACAGTGAATGCCCTATTTGAATTAGAATTAAGCACAAGTCAATACTCAATACTTTAGAAACGAAACAAACAAACAAGTAGGAAAACAGGGGGAGAAAAAATAAAAAGAAGATTACACTGAGCTGGAAATGGAACAAATTAAAAAAAAAAAAGGTCGCAACTTTTGATTCAATCACATATTCCACCAACACCACCATTTTTCTCAATTATTATCTGTTCACCATTTTTTTTTTTTTTTTGCATTCCTTATTTATGATTATTAATGAAAACTTCTGTCTATGGAAAAGAAACAAAGGAGCTTCAACCAGTATCAACAATAAAGGATTGAAAAATTATCTAATTGTTCCAATGCCCACATAGTTGGTGGATTTTGTACTTGCTCAAAGATATTAAATTCTATCCTTCAACTTCAACTTTCTATAGCTAATATATAAATTACTTTGATTCACAATTCATAGATGTAGAAGGACCAGAAGAAACAAGTTGTGGGTCGTCTAGTTTCAAAATTGACGTAAATTTTCCTAGTTGATTAGCAACTGCTGCACTCAAGTATTTTTTCATAAAATAGTGCATAGTTGAAGAAGCAAATAAGAAATGAAGAAGAAGCAAACCATTAATTTGTGGACTTTTTGAGTATTCTTTTTATCATTTTTCTCCATAGATTTTTTCCCTCATTTTTTCCTTCTAGGTACGTTCTGTTTTGCAACCTGAACGAACATTATATATAAGGTTGGTGCTTCATTGTGATTTCTTTTTCTCCAGTTGCTGCTAAGATAATTTTGGTGGAAGAAAAGAAACGGATCAATACCGAAGGGTTTAAAGAGTAAATGTCAATCTACTTTTTGGATTTGAGGAGTGCAAAGTGTCTCTTTTACGAAGGCCTTCCTGAAATGATTCCAATATTGCGTCCAGGGGAAATTGACCTTAAGGATGGTCCTTTGTTTGCTGCTCTTCAGGCAAAGACACAAGCCAAAGAAGTTGAAATACCCATATGTTGGAATACTCGTATGTGATGGTGGTGCAACAAGGAAATCTCCGTGAATCCTCTTGGTAAAACCTTTATGTTGCTTTGTAACTTTTTCCCATTTTCCTGATTTTATTTTTCTTTTGTTGTTTTATTTATTATAATTACTCGTTTTCCATTGATGCTCTTTATTCTGTCCTAGTGAGTTGTATCAATTGGTGTGTATTTTATAGTAATTATTCATTTTTGCAGAGCTTTTTGACGGAATGACTCTACTTCGACAAGCCTAGACGAGCCTTTGAGGGCGAGATAAAATATAAGTATCTACAACTGAGTCAGGGCAACACTACTTTTTGGTAGAACTTGAACCATTTAATTTGGGAGATGGTGTTGAAGACTCCTTGAATGCAAATGAGCATAGGTCACTGACACTACAATTTTCACATTTGGGTCTAAGGGGAATGCAAATATTCTATCCAAATCCAACATGTTCACATGCCAACAATGATTAAAAAAATTGAAGAAAAAAATCAATAAATGGAGATGTAATAGGAAATTATAGGGGAGAATCCACACAACCCAACAAACTTCAGATCATAGGAAGCAAAAGAGCACGAGTCACCAACTCATTAATTGCTTAAAAAAAGTAGAGCTGAAGCACAAAAATGAAGAACATTAACAAAAAAAATTGAACTTAGAGCTGAAGTCCAAAAGAGAAGAACATTAACAAAAAAAAAAAAAAAAACAATTAAACTTTGTTTGAAGTGTACTTGAACTTTGTCAATGTAAACCCTATTTCACTCCTAGTGCTATGATAGATGCAGTAGGTTGTTTTTTCAAGGGGTAAACATTCTACGCCGTATGTGAATGTATAGATATAGAAATGCACAATTATGAGTAAGAATATTGTTGCGTATGAGTAAAATATATGGTTATGTATGTTTACAAGAAAATAGTGTCATCAAATTCATCCAATCATGGTACCTTGGGCAACAACTATTTGTAAAAGAACATTACATACCAGAAGATGATTAATTGGAACCCATTCTTCTTTTGGCAGCTCCAGTTCTAATCCTACCCGAGTTTCTTCAAGAGATGTTTTCTAGGAAAGGAAAAAAGAAAGCAAATTATAGCAATGACATGTTTTGGAAGCAATCACAATATGACAAGGATAATTACCACAATGCGTTGAATCTATTAGGATTTTGTGTGATCAATTTCGGTACTAATTTCATTCCAGCCAAAGATGACATCAATTGCTCAAACAGAATTTTCAAATTAATTTGATGGTTTTTGGTCAATTTTCAATTTTCAGAACGAAATTCATAATTTCTAAACCTAGAAACAAGAAGATAACACCCGAAATTTGAAGGAGAAAAGTCAAAAATTAGGGATTAAAGAAGTACTAGAAGCAATTTGATGATGTTGCTAGTGTGGAAGATGCGGTGAGCAATGGTGAACTTGAGAGGCTTAGAGGAAGGAAAATAGGGGGCCAATATGCATTTCTTTACGCACCTCCGATGCAGAATCTTGCACGCCACACATGGACTGACCACCACAGAGGCTTGAACAATCGGGGCGACGGTAAAGGAGACGACGACTGAAAAAGGAGAAAATTGAAGTCACTGCATTTTAGTTAGTAGAAGAGAGTGAGGGAGAAGGAGAACGCCGAGAATGAGGGAGGAAAAGAAGAAAAATAGTAAAAAGTTTATTTTTAGGATTTTTTTTTTAACTTAGGGACAATATAGACTTTTGTCAGTTTATTTATCATAAATATATATTTTTTTAAATCCATCCCAAAAACTCCTTTTACCCTTTAAAATTATCCCATTTTTGATAATTTCCCAAATCCCATTTAGCCGAGTAACAAATTCAAACAACTCTATTTGGTTTTCATTGTTCATCTGGTTGCCGCAGAGATGAGATCTTCACCGATGGAGTTCTTTGCGGAGCTGGAAGAACAGGGATCTACGGTTGCCATGGACGTCGACGATGTAGACCCACTTGAGATATTGGGCGAGGGTGTGATCTCCGCCGAGAACAAGCTCGCCGACGCCGATTTCTTCAACTCCTTCGAGGATGATTTTGATGACTCTGACATCAACTGAGATTCTTTTTCGTGGTCTCCTTCAAAACGAGTAGTTAATTTCCCAATTCTATGTTCCTACTTCTCTTGATCAAACAAAGTTGATAGATCCTACCATGCCCTAGTTTGTTTCAGCCTTTAGGGATTTCACTGCTCTATTTGCTTGGTGATAAGTTGAATACTTTTGACATGGTTTACTTTCTGAATTACTTGATTGGTTATTTCATAGTTTCTTTTGTCTCTCAAGCATTGTGGTTAGCCTTGTAATTTTTGTCATTAGTTGCAAAGAAAACTAAGGGGAATGTGTTTATATATAGCAGAAATGTGAGAAACTGTGTACTTTGCTGTGATGTTTACCACATAATTTGAGAGTGATTTTGCAATAGTTAAAATCTCTTCTTTTATTGTCATATTGAAAATAATCATTCAAAACCAGCGTAATGTTTGATTTTACACTCTTAAATACAATTGTCATACCATCAAAATTGATTTTGACTATTTTGAAACTACTCAAATATGTAGTTTATACTAGTTGTACTCTTTGGATTTTGAGGACCATAGGTCTGGCAGACTGTCCTTGGAAGTGTAACTGCTTGGTTGAAAAATTTTGCATTTTGCTAGTAAGTATGACCTTCTCCGTGTTTTCAATTATAGTTCATTACTGTGAGTCTACTTTTACTAATGTAGTATGGATTGATAACATTAAAGTGGGGGCATCAGTGTGTCATATTTATAACATTTCATTCCGTAACTATCTTGTAAGCTGTGAACACCCTTATAATGGTCAAGGCTATCGTAAATTTTTGAATGAGTTGTTCCCATTTATCATCTGTTAAGTAGATAGAATTTTCCTTATATTTTGAAACGACCGGTTATATCTGGACAATAGGTTTATTTTGATCAACAAACCTAAATAGAATTGTTGATAGGTGTTTTGGGCATCCTTCTTTTTCTCTTTAACGGGATCAAGGGGATGGAGTTGGAATGTGTTCTTATGAAGGATTTACACCATGGTGAATGGACTCTCATCATCTAAGCTTAAGTCAGCTTGATCTAGATCCTCATGTATGGTTTAAACTCGTCGATAAAACGTATGAGATGCAGAATGACTTTTGATGTCTCCACTCTCCAACTTGTCAGCTTGGAAGGACGTTTGAGGTAGTGGGACTTGGAAAGTCCTATGTTTCAATTGAACCCTTTTAGTATTTAGTTTTTATTGAGTTCATCATTGTAACATGATACCGATCACCAAATGGGGTGGAGGGTAGGCATGGTTATTGAATTTGATTTTGTAGTACATATGAGTCTAGAATAACTTGTAGATTACTACCAGTACAGAGTTTCTGTCTAAGGTATACTTGGGGACCCATGATACTAGGAGAAGGTTCATATACCGACGTAGGTTTCTTGAGGTAAATTTTGCTAGATCACTGAATGCCCAGATCATCACGTTGCTAGTTAGGAGACTTGATACAGCCGGTACTTGGGATGTTTATTAGAGGGCTTATGAAGACAGTTGGACACATAGTGAAGTATACGATGGATTTTCCATCTCACTTAAAAAGTTTTAGTCACAACCATAGTGTGAGATGAACCAACAACAGCCCCAAGAAATGATTGCATTTTTTCTTAGTCATATGAATTATTTTCTCTGTGAGGTTATAGAAATATTGGTATTGACCTGATTGTTTTTGTTGTTGAGCAATGAACACAATGAGCAGGAACCACGAACCATGAAACATAGTAACCAAGTTTCTAGTTCATGAAGATGATGTAATGTATACGGCACACAGAAGAACAAACACAAATAGGAAGCTTTGGTCTGTGACTAATTCCACTCAAACACAGCAACTTGTTTAAATATGTTTTGTCCCCTGCGACCTCGCCACACCATTTAATGTCTTAAATGGCTTCCAACAAACCAACATGGATCCTTAAAATAGGTTTTGTCCGCACTTACATATTTTCTAGGAAATTTCCCGATATAGGATTTCTCCAAGCTAATCATATTTAACTTGGATATAGGATTTCTCCAAGCTAATCATTCATCAGCTAATATATTTCCGAAAAGTCGAAAACTAAGTGATAGGGGTTTTGTGAAATCTTCTAAGATGTTAATGGGTAAAAGGATTGGAGTTGGTTGAATGTATTTACCGAAATAACTTAATCCTTTTTTGCTATTTAACTTGGAAGTTTCTATGGTTGAGCACAAAAAAATGTGTTTTTTTTTTGTTGGAGAAGAACTATATCTTGCTAATAAATTTATTGAAAATATTATATCTAGTTTCGTGTTATTAGCAAGATACATTAGTGCACTTATTGCACTAAGGGGCCATTTGGGGGAAGGAAAGGAATAAGGGGAAAAGGAATAAGAAAAAGTGAGGATTAAGTGGAGGAAATGATTATTATAATTCTTGTTTGGAGGAAGGATTAAGTGAAATGATTATGACAAAAAAATTTGTATTTTTTTTTATTTATGTAATTTTTTTTATTTGTACGTTAACCCCAATATGAGAAAAGATACATAATTTTTTTTTATGGAAATGAACCTTTTTTTTTTGCGAACCCAATATAAAATGAAAAATGTGATAATATTTTTTGCATTTGTGTAAATTGTTCGTACCATAAAACCTCTGCAACCAAGAATTGTATTCAAATTCATTTTTTTAGTTAGATTGTACTATAATCCAACCGTTCACAAAAAAATTGTATTGATTTTCTTTTGTTGATTTTGTATAAATATTTTTTTTACTTGTTACGTACCCTTAATATATTTTCAAAAGTAGAGTATTTTTTCTCATTTGTACCATAGTTTTTTCTTTCTTTTTTAACATTCACAAAATAAGGTGTATTATTATTTTTTTGGTGTAAAATATGTTTATGAAATTTATACTGTAAGTTTAATTCACACAGAAATTGTATTATTTAATTTTTTATTTTTTTTCAATTTGTTGATCAATTTGATCCGTAAATCTAATACATTAAAAAAATATGCTATTTTTTTAAAATTTGTGACAAATATCTGTTTTTCTACCGCAACTCCATATGAGAAAGAAATTGAATTAATTTTTTTTTCAGTGTGTAAGAAATGTTTATGGAATGTTTTATGTAAACTAAATACAAACAAAAATTGTATTTTTTTTTTTTTTTGTGTTTGCCTAAACTTATTTATTTTGTTCGTACTGTTTTCCAAAATGACGAAAAATTGTATTAACATAATGATTATATTGTAACCCAATAGTACTGAATTTTTAAATTTATTTTGTATAAAAAAATTTTGAATCGTACACACAATACATAATACAAACAAATTGTTTTTTTTTTTCATTTATGAAAAATATGTTTATTCAAATTGTACCGTAAATAGAATACAAAAATAAATTTTGTATTTTAAATTTGAATCATCAATCATATACAATAAAAAAATGTATTATGTTGTTTTTTTTTTCATTTTTAATATTTTTTCTTTCGTTTTTAATATTTTTTCTTCATGAGAACGATAAGTAACATACGAGAAGATGACTAATTCGTAATTTGTTTGACATAGAGAGAATGAAGAAGAAGAAAAGTGAATTAATTTGTTTGGAAAAAAAGAAGAAATAAAAAGATTAATTTGGAGAGAAGAATAAGAGAAAAAAAAGAAGGATTATATTGAAAAATGAAAGAATTAAGTGAGGAAAGTGGGGTAATAAATGAGGAAAGAAAAAGAATAAGGAGATTAAGGGTATTCATTTTCCTCCCCTCAATACATAGACCAAACAAGGAAATGACTAAGATAGTCATTTACTTTCCTTTCCTTCCCCCAAACGGCCCCTAAGGTATGATACTTAAGGACCAAAGGTCGAAAGATATCATTTTTCACATCTAGTGATCGAACCACCGTTTGAATGTTCAATGAGTGTGCTTTGTCCATGCAGAAATTTTTTGAAATTTTTTCTGTATATGTCGATTGATGAATAAAAATTCAATCGGCTAGATACTCAATTTGCAAACCAAGGCAAAATTTTGTTTTGCCAAAATCTTTCATCTCAAATTCATTTTTGAGATATTCTATTGCTAGTAAATCCTAATTGTGATTTCTTAATTAAAGCACATAGACAAATTTGATTGTTTTGATAACCTTCTTTCAATAAATATTCATTTAAGCGATTGTACCATATTCGTTCGTTCTGATTGTTTCAGTCCATAAATGATTTTTGTAATTTGATTAAACATAATTCTCTAGGTTTGAATTATATGATTTAGGTATTTTAAATTCTTCACAGATTTTCATATAGATTTCATTTTCTAAAGATCCATACAAATATGTTGTAACTACATCCATAAGATACATATAAAGCTTTTAACATACAATCAGACTAATTAAATATCTTAATATAACAACATCCACCACATGAGAATATGTTTTCTCATAACCAATGTCTGATCTTTGAGAAAATTCTTGTGCAACAATCGTGTTTTATTTTCAGTGATCTCATTATTGTCATTTCTTTTACGCTCAATACCCATTTAAGTCCTATAGGTTTTACACCTTTAAGTATATGAACTATAGGTCCAAAAAACTTCACGTTTCAAAATTGAGTTCAATTCTGCTTGAATGTCTTATTTCCACTTGGACCAATCCTTTCTATTACGACATTCGTCAATAGATTTAGGTTCATAATTTGCATTTTCATAAATGATATTATGTGCAACATTATACAAAAAAAAATGTTGTCCACAACTACATCAATTCTATTTCATCTTTTTCTTGAGATGGTATAATTTATCGAGATGTCATTGTTTTCTTTATATATTTGAGTTCTCTTCAACACTTTTACCATTAGTCGTGTCCAAGAATTCTTCTTGAATGTTTCTATTGTCAATTAAGTCATTTTGACTATTTATCATTTTTCTTTTTCGACGATTTTTATCCTTTGAGCCTATTAGTCTACCACCCTTTTTGCGCAATGCTGATTCATTAATTGTAGCAACTTGCTGAGTTGGGATTTCAATTCTGGATGGAGCATTTACAACTAGAATATATGACTTTGTCACTTTCTTAGTATTTATAAATGCATCTGCATTTGGTTTGCTACACTTTGTAAATAAATTATCTTTTGAACTTCTAGTTCACATTCCTTTATACGAGGATCAAAATGAAACAATAACGATACATTCCATGCAATTTCATTTTTCAACTTCTTAATTTCTCCCCTAACGTTGGAAAAGTTGTCTCATTAAAATGACAATAAGCAAATTGTGTGCAGTAAATACATCACTCGTCAGGGATTCAAGATATCTAATAATTTATGGAGATTCAAATCTAACATATATTCCTAATCTTCTTTGAGGTCCCATTTTAGTACGTTGTGATGGAGAAATTGGAACATATACTGCACAACCAAAAATTTTCAAATGAAAAATATTTGACGACTAGCCATAAGCTAATTGTACTGAAGAGTACTTATAAGATGTCGATCTTATGCATATGCCTCTTAGCCTTGTTTGGACTTTCCAAGCAACTTTTGTAGTTTAGTATCTTTTAGTTGTCTTCACATAATCTCACTTTCGCATGTGTGTGACCGATTAATTACGAAGTATTTTTGTTATTTCATGTTGTGGCTTGTCGAGTTTTTCCTTTTTAAAAAATGTTATATACAGTGTAAATATTTTCAGGTTTTGTTCTATTTTTAGAAGATCCCTTAATTATTTCTTTTTTCTTTTCCTATTTCTCATAACCCTAATAACATTTATTATTAATAATATTTTCTTTTTCATTTTCAAAATAACCAAAAATAAATAAAAAAAACAATTTTCCAACCAAATTTCTCAAATCTCCTCTTCAATTCAATATCACCCATTAAATTGATTTATCTTCACAAAAAATTCAATATAACTCAATTATCAATTATCTCAATCTTTAATTGAGTTAATTCAATATAACTCAATTATCAATTATCTCAATGTTTAATTGAATTATCTCTATAAATAATTCAATTCAATCCGATTAATTCAATTGAACCAAATAAATTAAAAAATAATAAAATAATAATTACTTGAATTTTCGAGTGTTACGGTGATCGTCAAAAGTTAGCCAAGATAATATGAAAGTTAAAAAAAGAGTTTCTAAAACAATGATAGACACATGATTTAGGAGGAGAAAAAGAGAATTTAGAGTGTGCTTAGTGAAAAAGATGATGAATGTGAGATTTAGGATTTTTTGTTGCCTTATTTTATTTTGATTGCTAAATATAACAATAGATCAAAATATTTATAACTCGAATAACAAAATCAAAAAGTTCATGAAGTCCGCCATTTTTTAAATATTTCATGTTTGTCTTTGTCGCTTTTCAATTTCTGATTTCTTCCTTCTTCCTTCTCTTCTTCTACAAATTTTCTTTTCATTTTCGTCTTCTTTCTTCTCTTCATTTGCAATTTTTCTTTTATATATTTTTTTGAAATTATGATCTTTGTTTTTAATCAATCATAAATCTTGTATTTTGTTTCAAAGTGTTATTTGGTTCAAGATAGTGCACCAAATATAAAAAGAAAAAAAATCGTTGGAATATTGGTAAAACAATATAGCCAAATCTAAATGATCGTGTAATAAATGTAGCAAAATCTAAACGACTGTATACAAAATATAGTCAAATATAAACGATTGCATAAAAAATATAAAAGAATATAAATATTTTATATTTTACATGATCGTCTACCAAATATAGTCAAGTCTAAACGATTATACAATCGTTTAGATTTGACTACAAGATCGCATATTATGATCGAAGAATTACGCGCCTGTGACCAATTAATTGAGTGTTGACTGAGGGTATTTTTCGTTTTCGAAATTGTTCTATATAATGTAAATATTTTTTTCACTTTGTTCTATTTTTCGAAAATACTCCAATAATATACATATATACACCAAATTTATACATATACATACATAAATATAAAATGACGATGATAAAAACATTATTCAACAAATATACCAAATTTTATCTTGAATTTCAATTTGTAAAACATATCAACTTTTAATTTGTCAAAAATTTGATAATTTATAATTTCATCAGTAATTTATAAATTCATGTGATAATTTGTGATGGAATTAAAATTTCTTCATCAACCCTCCCTCCCATCCCAATGTTCTTAAAACTAAAAAAATAAAAGTAAAGGTAACAATGATTAATTTCTTGCACCTATCATGTGAATCTTAGGATGTGTATGGTAAAACAATATCAATATTTTAAATGACTAATAGAAAATTCACTTTTAGTAATCCAATCAAAACTTATGGTCCAATTAAAAAGTGAAGAAACATATCACAAAAATTAACTACTCCAATGTTACTAATAAAAGTTTGTAAATTAGTGGATGGCACAAAAGAAAAAAAAGGTTAATAATAATCTTATGACATTACTTTATCACGAAAAAAAATTTTCTTAAAAAAGGAATGAATGAAATGGTTAAATACTAAAAATATATATAATTTTCATTTTCATTTTCATTTTTCTTCCTCTTCCTCTTCCTTGGTCTATTTTAGATTTTTTTTATAACTCTGAAACCAAACTTAAATTTGATATTTCAAGCCGCAGGTGTCCTACGCCCGGCGCCGATTTCCATTTCCGGCGGTGAATTGAGTCCACACACCAAATGTTGGGTACACGTAAAGGATTTTTTCTTTCTTTCTTTAATGATTCAGATCTACATTTCTTATAAGCCGTCAACCCAACCCGATCACTTTATTAATCATTACGACTAACCTTATCTACTATAATATCTGGTCAATTTGTTTCAAAACGCACTCAACCCCCTTCTTAGATCCCGACTGTTTGTTCTCCGATGGGTCTCGTCGACGGAGATTCCGAATCGATCTCTCTTCTGGCAACTACAACCGTCTCTCCTATACCCAATAAGGTTCCCAAGGATTCGTTTCATTTTGCTTACATAATCTACTTTACCTTGGGCTTTGGTTACCTCCTTCCATGGAACGCTTTTGTTACCGCCATTGACTACTTCTCTTATCTCTACCCTGATGCAAATGTCGATCGCATTTTTGCTGTTGTTTACATGGGGGTTTCCTTCATTTGCCTTGTCTTCATTGTCTTTTATTCCCACAAGTCTGATGCACACTTCAGGATCAATCTGGGTTTGGTCCTTTTTGTGTTGACGTTGCTTGCGGTTCCAATTATGGATGTGGTTTACATTCATGGTCGGGTCGGGTTGTACGAGGGGCTATATGTGACCATCGGATTCGTGGTTTTGTGTGGTGCTGCTGACGGCGTTGTGCAGGGTGGGGTGATTGGCTCTGCCGGTGAGCTCCCGGAGAGATACATCCAGGCTGTTTTAGCTGGCACCGCTGGTTCTGGTATTAATTTCTTTTTTTCATTGTAAGATGTTACTTGTTGTTTGTCTTTTATTGAATTTGGTAGCTGACTTGACTCTCTAGCTTCATGAATTTTCTATTCCTTCATCCTTTAGTTATGATTTAACTGATCTCTGTATGAAACTTTAGGCAAATTGAATGGATCACTTTTTGCATATTTGCAAGTTATAGAGATTGTGTTGCATTTTTCTGTTGTACTCTTTGAATTACATATCTCGTTTACTTTTTTGTTATGATTTATGAGCTATGACTATAAGATGAAATTCTCAAGAGTTGAGGTTTAGAAACGTTAGTAGACAAGGGAATCTATTTGAAATACCACCTACCGTTGTATGCCTTCTCATGGGTCTTGATTTCATATGTGGCTGGAAGGATTGGTTCTTTTTATGAAACATGAATCTTTGATCCGCTATCAAAGTCACTTGAATCACATATATTGCATACAGGTTTAGGTTTAGAGGGGCTTGTAAACAATGAAGTTGGTTTGAATCATCACCTTGCATTACGTGTCTTTCTCATGGGCTTGGGAGGAATTCTTTTCATCGAAAAGAGAACATTTTATCGACTATCATTACATATTTTTCTTGCTCTTTTATTGTGAACCATAACTACAAGATAAACAGCTATCAAGAGTTTAGGTTTAGAAGGATCAAAGAAGTCTGCCAGAATCCTGGCGTTGCAATACTGCATTCTTTCTCATTGGGTTTGATTTTGTATTCATCCAGAAGGATTAATTCTTTTATGGAAATTCAAAGTTAGAACCTTGTTTATTCTGTATCAGAGTAGCTTCAGTCACACTGCTCGCTTACCCATGCTTTGTGATTCACGACTAAGAAATAAACAGCTCAAGAGTTTAGGTTTAGAGAGACTAGTAGCAGCAAACTATTTTTTATTTATCATGTTGCTTTGCATGCCTTCTTATGGGTCTTGATTTCACATGTAATCGAAAAGATTAGTTCTTATTGTGGAAACGAAAATGTTTTATCTATAATCCACTATCCAAGTAGACTGAATTACATGTCTTGCTGACCCTTACGACTATGAGATTAAATCCTCAAGAATTTAGGTCTATTGTAAATCATCACCTTGCATTTTAAGCCTTCTTATGCAGGTGAAGGAAAACCTAGCAGGATCTTGATTTCATATTTAACTAGAAGGATTATTTCTTTTTATGGAAACAAGAACCATCTTTTTGCTATTAAAGTAGCTTGAAATATTGCTATGGCCGAATAGACCAGTTGTTTGTTTGTTTGTTTAAGTTAACCAATGGAGGTTGTACTAAATCATTGACTGACTTGATTGCAGGGGTCCTCGTTTCAGTTTTGAGGATTATAACAAAATCAATATACCCACAAGATGCAAGCGGTCTGAGAGAAAGTGCAAGGCTTTACTTTGTGGTTTCCATTGTAGTTATGGTTATATGTATAATATTCTACAATATAGTTGAAAAGCTACCAGTGGTGAAGTATTACAAGGACTTGAAGGTACAAGCTATGAACATGGAAGAAGAGGAAAAAGGACCTCTGACTGGGGCGGTATGGAGATCAACACTGTGGGAAATAATAGAGAGTGTCAAGTGGTATGGGTTTGGCATTGTCCTCATCTATTTAGTAACGTTGTCAATATTTCCAGGATTCATTACCGAGGATGTTCATTCTTCCATTCTCAAAGACTGGTACCCAATTCTCCTCATTACTGGCTACAACGTGTTTGATCTTGTTGGAAAGACCCTCACTGCAGTTTATGTTATTCAAAACCCCAAAATTGCTATTGTTGGATGTGCCGTGAGACTCCTGTTCTTTCCACTCTTCTTCATATGTCTTCATGGTCCCCCAGTATTTAGAACTGAGATTCCAGTGACGTTCCTGACTTGTTTGATGGGCCTCACCAATGGCTATTTGACAAGTGTTCTCATGATGTTGGCTCCGAAGGTTGTCCAAATACAGCATGCAGAAACGGCAGGAGTTGTCATGGTTTTGTTCCTAGTCACTGGTTTGGCTCTAGGTTCTGTTGTGACTTGGTTCTGGATCATCTAACTTTATTCACTATTTGTGTGATCTGTACATGAGATCTTAAAATCCGCCCCTCATCCTTTCTCCTTTAAATTTGTTCATAAAGCAAGTATTGTTTCTAATGAATGTATAGACCTTGTAAAACTATCTATGTTTTCAGTTACTGCATAATGTCAAGTTCAACTACCCTGTATAATTGAAATTCAGTTCAATTGGTTCTAAATACCAATTAGAAAATTTATTCCAAAAATAAGTGTACAAGTTGAAAAGCATGACAAGAAATCTGGGATAAATTTAACTTCCCCGAATCATTGTCTGGAAGTAGGCACACCATTTTATGCCATGACGATGGAATGATGGCAATTGGATTTTTCTTCCTTTGTTTTTCCTCTTTTTTTTTGTACCTTGTTGCAGGAATTAAGGATGCAATTTTTGTTGCCATCTAGAATTGATCTAGATCTAGTACTCATAAAGTATAGAAGCTTGAACAGTGTGATAGACCATCAATATTATATCAGTACAGTAGGAGAGGAAATAAGAAATAGCACGTGTGAGTGAAGGGAAGGGTAGCAATATAAATTTGTAAAAGGGCGGGAGAGTCAGTTTTTAAGTTTTGAGTTTCAGAATCTTTTTTGTTATTCCTTGAGAGAGAGGGAAACATGAGATTGTTTTTTTTTTTTTGTTATTTCAATTAATAATACAGAAGCACTATTTCCATCTACGGGTTCCATCAAATTGGTACGGGTTCCATCAAATTGGTATCAGAGCAGTGTGATTCTGACAAGAATGGAGGATAAAATGGAAGTATACGATCAAGAAATTCAAGGAATCAAGAAAGAGATCGGAAAATTACCAGCGATAGAGAAGACGTTGAACGATTTGGCGAAAGGAATAGAGAGGCAGAATCAAATGATGGTGTGATTCATGGAGTCGGTCGCCCAGGAGAGATCGACGATGAACGAAAAGATTACCGAATTGTCGATGTGGAGTACTTTGATGAAGAGTAACGGTGAAGGCGAAGGATCTTCTGTTCGCGAAAATGAACCAAAGAATGAGGAGAAGAAAATGAATGAAGATGCTAATTGTGATCGCAACAATTTCAAGAAAGTGGAGATGCCAATCTTCAATGGAGACGATCCGGATTCGTGGTTATTTCGCGCCGAAAGGTACTTTCAAATCCATAAGCTTACTGACTTCGAAAAAATGACTGTAGCAA